>NC_137512.1:9505833-10117500 GCF_041902795.1 Electrophorus electricus
ACTTTGAAACTCTGTTCTTTACCGTTCCAACAATAAGAAACAGCTTTGTATTCACCTTAAACACTGTTTCAGGGCAAGAGATTGTGTTTGAGACTAAAAGGTAATGCATTATAAGAAGAATCTTTACTTTGAAACTCTGTTCTTTACCTTTTTCACACTATGAAACAGCTTTGTATTCACCTTAAACACTGTTTCAGGACAAGAGATTGTGTTTTAGACTAAAACTGCATGTTTTATAAGAAGAATCTTTACTTTGAAACTCTGTTCTTTACCTTTTTAACACTAAGAAACAGCTTTGTATTCACCTTAAACACTGTTTCAGGACAAGAGATTGTGTTTTAGAATAAAAGGTAATGCATTCTAAGAAGAATCTTTACTTTGAAACTTTCTTCTTTACCTTTTTCACACTATGAAACAGCTCTCTATTCACCTTAAACACTGTTTCAGGGCAAGAGATTGTGTTTTAGACTAAAAGGTAATGCATTATAAGAAGAATCTTTACTTTGAAACTCTGTTCTTTACCTTTTTCACACTATGAAACAGCTTTGTTTTCACCTTAAACACTGTTTCAGAACAAGAGATTGTGTTTTAGTCTAAAACAATGCTTTATAAGAAGAATCTTTACTTTGAAACTCTGTTCTTTACCTTTTTAACACTAAGAAACAGCTTTGTATTCACCTTAAACACTGTTTCAGGACAAGAGATTGTGTTTTAGACTAAAACAATGCTTTATAAGAAGAATCTTTACTTTGAAACTTTGTTCTTTACCTTTTTAAAACTATGAAACAGCTTTGTATTCGCCTTAAACACTGTTTCAGGACAAGAGATTGTGTTTTAGAATAAAAGGTAATGCATTATAAGAAGAATCTTTACTTTGAAACTCTGTTCTTTACCTTTTTAACACTGTGAAACAGCTCTGTATTCACCTTAAACACTGTTTCAGGGCAAGAGATTGTGTTTTAGACTAAAAGGTAATGCATTATAAGAAGAATCTTTACTTTGAAACTCTCTTCTTTACCTTTTTCACACTATGAAACAGATTTGTATTCACCTTAAACACTGTTTCAGGGCAAGAGATTGTGTTTGAGACTAAAAGGTAATGCTTTATAAGAAGAATCTTTACTTTGAAACTGTGTTCTTTCCCTTTTTCACACTAAAACAGCTTTGCATTCACCTTAAACTGTTTCAGGGCAAGAGATTGTGTGTGAGACTAAAATGTAATGCATTATAAGAAGAATCTTTACTTTGAAACTCTGTTCTTTACCTTTTTCACACTATGAAACAGCTTTGTATTCGCCTTAAACACTGTTTCAGGACAAGAGATTGTGTTTTAGAATAAAAGGTAATGCATTATAAGAAGAATCTTTACTTTGAAACTCTGTTCTTTACCTTTTTAACACTGTGAAACAGCTCTGTATTCACCTTAAACACTGTTTCAGGGCAAGAGATTGTGTTTTAGACTAAAAGGTAATGCATTATAAGAAGAATCTTTACTTTGAAACTCTCTTCTTTACCTTTTTCACACTATGAAACAGATTTGTATTCACCTTAAACACTGTTTCAGGGCAAGAGATTGTGTTTGAGACTAAAAGGTAATGCTTTATAAGAAGAATCTTTACTTTGAAACTGTGTTCTTTCCCTTTTTCACACTAAAACAGCTTTGCATTCACCTTAAACTGTTTCAGGGCAAGAGATTGTGTGTGAGACTAAAATGTAATGCTTTATAAGAAGAATCTTTACTTTGAAACTCTGTTCTTTACCTTTTTAACACTAAGAAACAGCTTTGTATTCACCTTAAACACTGTTTCAGGACAAGAGATTGTGTTTTAGACTAAAAGGTAATGCATTATAAGAAGAAACTTTACTTTGAAACTCTCTTCTTTACCTTTTTCACACTATGAAACAGCTCTGTATTCACCTTAAACACTGTTTCAGGGCAAGAGATTGTGTTTTAGACTAAAAGGTAATGCATTATAAGAAGAATCTTTACTTTGAAACTCTGTTCTTTACCTTTTTCACACTATGAAACAGCTTTGTTTTCACCTTAAACACTCTTTCAGAACAAGAGATTGTGTTTTAGTCTAAAACAATGCTTTATAAGAAGAATCTTTACTTTGAAACTCTGTTCTTTACCTTTTTAACACTAAGAAACAGCTTTGTATTCACCTTAAACACTGTTTCAGGGCAAGAGATTGTGTTTTAGACTAAAACAATGCTTTATAAGAAGAATCTTTACTTTGAAACTCTGTTCTTTACCTTTTTCACACTATGAAACAGCTTTGTATTCATCTTAAACACTGTTTCAGGACAAGAGATTGTGTTTTAGACTAAAACTGCATGCTTTATAAGAAGAATCTTTACTTTGAAACTCTGTTCTTTACCTTTCCAACAATAAGAAACAGCTTTGTATTCACCTTAAACACTGTTTCAGGGCAAGAGATTGTGTTTGAGACTAAAAGGTAATGCATTATAAGAAGAATCTTTACTTTGAAACTCTCTTCTTTACCTTTTTCACACTATGAAACAGATTTGTATTCACCTTAAACATTGTTTCAGGGCAAGAGATTGTGTTTGAGACTAAAAGGTAATGCTTTATAAGAAGAATCTTTACTTTGAAACTGTGTTCTTTCCCTTTTTCACACTAAAACAGCTTTGCATTCACCTTACACTGTTTCAGGGCAAGAGATTGTGTGTGAGACTAAAATGTAATGCATTATAAGAAGAATCTTTACTTTGAAACTCTGTTCTTTACCTTTTTCACACTATGGAACAGCTTTGTATTCGCCTTAAACACTGTTTCAGGACAAGAGATTGTGTTTTAGAATAAAAGGTAATGCATTATAAGAAGAATCTTTACTTTGAAACTCTGTTCTTTACCTTTTTAACACTGTGAAACAGCTCTGTATTCACCTTAAACACTGTTTCAGGGCAAGAGATTGTGTTTTAGACTAAAAGGTAATGCATTATAAGAAGAATCTTTACTTTGAAACTCTCTTCTTTACCTTTTTCACACTATGAAAGATTTGTATTCACCTTAAACACTGTTTCAGGGCAAGATATTGTGTTTGAGACTAAAAGGTAATGCTTTATAAGAAGAATCTTTACTTTGAAACTGTGTTCTTTCCCTTTTTCACACTAAAACAGCTTTGCATTCACCTTAAACTGTTTCAGGGCAAGAGATTGTGTGTGAGACTAAAATGTAATGCTTTATAAGAAGAATCTTTGCTTTGAAACTCTGTTCTTTACCTTTTTCACACTATGAAACAGCTTTGTATTCACCTTAAACACTGTTTCAGGACAAGAGATAGTGTTTTAGAATAAAAGGTAATGCATTATATGAAGAATCTTTACTTTGAAAGTCTGTTCTTTACCTTTTTCACACTATGAAACAGCTTTGTATTCACCTTAAGCACTGTTTCAGGGCAAGAGATTATGTTTTAGACTAAAACTGCATGCTTTATAAGAAGAATCTTTACTTTGAAATTCTGTTCTTTACCTTTTTAACAATAAGAAACAGCTTTGTATTCACCTTAAACACTGTTTCAGGGCAAGAGATTGTGTTTGAGACTAAAAGGTAATGCTTTATAAGAAGAATCTTTACTTTGAAACTCTGTTCTTTCCCTTTTTCACACTAAAACAGCTTTGCATTCACCTTAAACTGTTTCAGGGCAAGAGATTGTGTGTGAGACTAAAATGCAATGCATTATAAGAAGAATCTTTACTTTGAAACTCTGTTCTTTACCTTTTTCACACTATGAAACAGCTTTGTATTCACCTTAAACACTGTTTCAGGACAAGAGATTGTGTTTTAGACTAAAACTGCATGTTTTATAAGAAGTATCTTTACTTTGAAACTCTGTTCTTTACCTTTTTAACACTAAGAAACAGCTTTGTATTCACCTTAAACACTGTTTCAGGACAAGAGATTGTGATTTAGAATAAAAGGTAATGCATTATAAGAAGAATCTTTACTTTGAAACTCTCTTCTTTACCTTTTTCACACTATGAAACAGCTCTGTATTCACCTTAAACACTGTTTCAGGGCAAGAGATTGTGTTTTAGACTAAAAGGTAATGCATTATAAGAAGAAACTTTACTTTGAAACTCTCTTCTTTACCTTTTTCACACTATGAAACAGCTCTGTATTCACCTTAAACACTGTTTCAGGGCAAGAGATTGTGTTTTAGACTAAAAGGTAATGCATTATAAGAAGAATCTTTACTTTGAAACTCTCTTCTTTACCTTTTTCACACTATGAAACAGCTTTGTTTTCACCTTAAACACTCTTTCAGAACAAGAGATTCTGTTTTAGACTAAAACAATGCTTTATAAGAAGAATCTTTACTTTGAAACTCTGTTCTTTACCTTTTTAACACTAAGAAACAGCTTTGTATTCACCTTAAACACTGTTTCAGGGCAAGAGATTGTGTTTTAGACTAAAACAATGCTTTATAAGAAGAATCTTTACTTTGAAACTCTGTTCTTTACCTTTTTAACACTAAGAAACAGCTTTGTATTCACCTTAAACACTGTTTCAGGACAAGAGATTGTGTTTTAGACTAAAACAATGCTTTATAAGAAGAATCTTTACTTTGAAACTTTGTTCTTTACCTTTTTAAAACTATGAAACAGCTTTGTATTCGCCTTAAACACTGTTTCAGGACAAGAGATTGTGTTTTAGAATAAAAGGTAATGCATTATAAGAAGAATCTTTACTTTGAAACTCTGTTCTTTACCTTTTTAACACTGTGAAACAGCTCTGTATTCACCTTAAACACTGTTTCAGGGCAAGAGATTGTGTTTTAGACTAAAAGGTAATGCATTATAAGAAGAATCTTTACTTTGAAACTCTCTTCTTTACCTTTTTCACACTATGAAACAGATTTGTATTCACCTTAAACACTGTTTCAGGGCAAGAGATTGTGTTTGAGAAAAAAAGGTAATGCTTTATAAGAAGAATCTTTACTTTGAAACTGTGTTCTTTCCCTTATTCACACTAAAACAGCTTTGCATTCACCTTACACTGTTTCAGGGCAAGAGATTGTGTGTGCGACTAAAATGTAATGCTTTATAAGAAGAATCTTTACTTTGAAACTCTGTTCTTTACCTTTTTAAAACTATGAAACAGCTTTGTATTCACCTTAAACACTGTTTCAGGACAAGAGATTGTGTTTGAGACTAAAAGGTAATGCTTTATAAGAAGAATCTTTACTTTGAAACTCTGTTCTTTACCTTTTTAACAATAAGAAACAGCTTTGTATTCACCTTAAACACTGTTTCAGGGCAAGAGATTGTGTTTGAGACTAAAAGGTAATGCTTTATAAGAAGAATCTTTACTTTGAAACTGTGATCTTTCCCTTTTTCACACTAAAACAGCTTTGCATTCACCTTAAACTGTTTCAGGGCAAGAGATTGTGTGTGAGACTAAAATGTAATGCATTATAAGAAGAATCTTTACTTTGAAACTCTGTTCTTTACCTTTTTCACACTATGAAACAGCTTTGTATTCGCCTTAAACACTGTTTCAGGGCAAGAGATTGTGTTTTAGACTAAAAGGTAATGCATTATAAGAAGAAACTTTACTTTGAAACTCTCTTCTTTACCTTTTTCACACTATGAAACAGCTCTGTATTCACCTTAAACACTGTTTCAGGGCAAGAGATTGTGTTTTAGACTAAAAGGTAATGCATTATAAGAAGAATCTTTACTTTGAAACTCTGTTCTTTACCTTTTTCACACTATGAAACAGCTTTGTTTTCACCTTAAACACTCTTTCAGAACAAGAGATTGTGTTTTAGTCTAAAACAATGCTTTATAAGAAGAATCTTTACTTTGAAACTCTGTTCTTTACCTTTTTAACACTAAGAAACAGCTTTGTATTCACCTTAAACACTGTTTCAGGGCAAGAGATTGTGTTTTAGACTAAAACAATGCTTTATAAGAAGAATCTTTACTTTGAAACTCTGTTCTTTACCTTTTTCACACTATGAAACAGCTTTGTATTCATCTTAAACACTGTTTCAGGACAAGAGATTGTGTTTTAGACTAAAACTGCATGCTTTATAAGAAGAATCTTTACTTTGAAACTCTGTTCTTTACCTTTCCAACAATAAGAAACAGCTTTGTATTCACCTTAAACACTGTTTCAGGGCAAGAGATTGTGTTTGAGACTAAAAGGTAATGCATTATAAGAAGAATCTTTACTTTGAAACTCTGTTCTTTACCTTTTTCACACTATGAAACAGCTTTGTATTCACCTTAAACACTGTTTCAGGACAAGAGATTGTGTTTTAGACTAAAACTGCATGTTTTATAAGAAGAATCTTTACTTTGAAACTCTGTTCTTTACCTTTTTAACACTAAGAAACAGCTTTGTATTCACCTTAAACACTGTTTCAGGACAAGAGATTGTGTTTTAGAATAAAAGGTAATGCATTCTAAGAAGAATCTTTACTTTGAAACTTTCTTCTTTACCTTTTTCACACTATGAAACAGCTCTCTATTCACCTTAAACACTGTTTCAGGGCAAGAGATTGTGTTTTAGACTAAAAGGTAATGCATTATAAGAAGAATCTTTACTTTGAAACTCTGTTCTTTACCTTTTTCACACTATGAAACAGCTTTGTTTTCACCTTAAACACTGTTTCAGAACAAGAGATTGTGTTTTAGTCTAAAACAATGCTTTATAAGAAGAATCTTTACTTTGAAACTCTGTTCTTTACCTTTTTAATACTAAGAAACAGCTTTGTATTCACCTTAAACACTGTTTCAGGACAAGAGATTGTGTTTTAGACTAAAACAATGCTTTATAAGAAGAATCTTTACTTTGAAACTTTGTTCTTTACCTTTTTAAAACTATGAAACAGCTTTGTATTCGCCTTAAACACTGTTTCAGGACAAGAGATTGTGTTTTAGAATAAAAGGTAATGCATTATAAGAAGAATCTTTACTTTGAAACTCTCTTCTTTACCTTTTTCACACTATGAAACAGATTTGTATTCACCTTAAACACTGTTTCAGGGCAAGAGATTGTGTTTGAGACTAAAAGGTAATGCTTTATAAGAAGAATCTTTACTTTGAAACTGTGTTCTTTCCCTTTTTCACACTAAAACAGCTTTGCATTCACCTTACACTGTTTCAGGGCAAGAGATTGTGTGTGAGACTAAAATGTAATGCATTATAAGAAGAATCTTTACTTTGAAACTCTGTTCTTTACCTTTTTCACACTATGAAACAGCTTTGTATTCGCCTTAAACACTGTTTCAGGACAAGAGATTGTGTTTTAGAATAAAAGGTAATGCATTATAAGAAGAATCTTTACTTTGAAACTCTGTTCTTTACCTTTTTAACACTGTGAAACAGCTCTGTATTCACCTTAAACACTGTTTCAGGGCAAGAGATTGTGTTTTAGACTAAAAGGTAATGCATTATAAGAAGAATCTTTACTTTGAAACTCTCTTCTTTACCTTTTTCACACTATGAAACAGATTTGTATTCACCTTAAACACTGTTTCAGGGCAAGAGATTGTGTTTGAGACTAAAAGGTAATGCTTTATAAGAAGAATCTTTACTTTGAAACTGTGTTCTTTCCCTTTTTCACACTAAAACAGCTTTGCATTCACCTTAAACTGTTTCAGGGCAAGAGATTGTGTGTGAGACTAAAATGTAATGCTTTATAAGAAGAATCTTTACTTTGAAACTCTGTTCTTTACCTTTTTAACACTAAGAAACAGCTTTGTATTCACCTTAAACACTGTTTCAGGACAAGAGATTGTGTTTTAGACTAAAACTGCATGTTTTATAAGAAGAATCTTTACTTTGAAACTCTCTTCTTTACCTTTTTCACACTATGAAACAGATTTGTATTCACCTTAAACACTGTTTCAGGGCAAGAGATTGTGTTTGAGACTAAAAGGTAATGCTTTATAAGAAGAATCTTTACTTTGAAACTGTGTTCTTTCCCTTTTTCACACTAAAACAGCTTTGCATTCACCTTACACTGTTTCAGGGCAAGAGATTGTGTGTGAGACTAAAATGTAATGCATTATAAGAAGAATCTTTACTTTGAAACTCTGTTCTTTACCTTTTTCACACTATGAAACAGCTTTGTATTCGCCTTAAACACTGTTTCAGGACAAGAGATTGTGTTTTAGAATAAAAGGTAATGCATTATAAGAAGAATCTTTACTTTGAAACTCTGTTCTTTACCTTTTTAACACTGTGAAACAGCTCTGTATTCACCTTAAACACTGTTTCAGGGCAAGAGATTGTGTTTTAGACTAAAAGGTAATGCATTATAAGAAGAATCTTTACTTTGAAACTCTCTTCTTTACCTTTTTCACACTATGAAACAGATTTGTATTCACCTTAAACACTGTTTCAGGGCAAGAGATTGTGTTTGAGACTAAAAGGTAATGCTTTATAAGAAGAATCTTTACTTTGAAACTGTGTTCTTTCCCTTTTTCACACTAAAACAGCTTTGCATTCACCTTAAACTGTTTCAGGGCAAGAGATTGTGTGTGAGACTAAAATGTAATGCTTTATAAGAAGAATCTTTACTTTGAAACTCTGTTCTTTACCTTTTTAACACTAAGAAACAGCTTTGTATTCACCTTAAACACTGTTTCAGGACAAGAGATTGTGTTTTAGACTAAAACTGCATGTTTTATAAGAAGAATCTTTACTTTGAAACTCTGTTCTTTACCTTTTTAACACTAAGAAACAGCTTTGTATTCACCTTAAACACTGTTTCAGGGCAAGAGATTGTGTTTTAGACTAAAAGGTAATGCATTATAAGAAGAAACTTTACTTTGAAACTCTCTTCTTTACCTTTTTCACACTATGAAACAGCTCTGTATTCACCTTAAACACTGTTTCAGGGCAAGAGATTGTGTTTTAGACTAAAAGGTAATGCATTATAAGAAGAATCTTTACTTTGAAACTCTGTTCTTTACCTTTTTCACACTATGAAACAGCTTTGTTTTCACCTTAAACACTCTTTCAGAACAAGAGATTGTGTTTTAGTCTAAAACAATGCTTTATAAGAAGAATCTTTACTTTGAAACTCTGTTCTTTACCTTTTTAACACTAAGAAACAGCTTTGTATTCACCTTAAACACTGTTTCAGGGCAAGAGATTGTGTTTTAGACTAAAACAATGCTTTATAAGAAGAATCTTTACTTTGAAACTCTGTTCTTTACCTTTTTCACACTATGAAACAGCTTTGTATTCATCTTAAACACTGTTTCAGGACAAGAGATTGTGTTTTAGACTAAAACTGCATGCTTTATAAGAAGAATCTTTACTTTGAAACTCTGTTCTTTACCGTTCCAACAATAAGAAACAGCTTTGTATTCACCTTAAACACTGTTTCAGGGCAAGAGATTGTGTTTGAGACTAAAAGGTAATGCATTATAAGAAGAATCTTTACTTTGAAACTCTGTTCTTTACCTTTTTCACACTATGAAACAGCTTTGTATTCACCTTAAACACTGTTTCAGGACAAGAGATTGTGTTTTAGACTAAAACTGCATGTTTTATAAGAAGAATCTTTACTTTGAAACTCTGTTCTTTACCTTTTTAACACTAAGAAACAGCTTTGTATTCACCTTAAACACTGTTTCAGGACAAGAGATTGTGTTTTAGAATAAAAGGTAATGCATTCTAAGAAGAATCTTTACTTTGAAACTTTCTTCTTTACCTTTTTCACACTATGAAACAGCTCTCTATTCACCTTAAACACTGTTTCAGGGCAAGAGATTGTGTTTTAGACTAAAAGGTAATGCATTATAAGAAGAATCTTTACTTTGAAACTCTGTTCTTTACCTTTTTCACACTATGAAACAGCTTTGTTTTCACCTTAAACACTGTTTCAGAACAAGAGATTGTGTTTTAGTCTAAAACAATGCTTTATAAGAAGAATCTTTACTTTGAAACTCTGTTCTTTACCTTTTTAACACTAAGAAACAGCTTTGTATTCACCTTAAACACTGTTTCAGGACAAGAGATTGTGTTTTAGACTAAAACAATGCTTTATAAGAAGAATCTTTACTTTGAAACTTTGTTCTTTACCTTTTTAAAACTATGAAACAGCTTTGTATTCGCCTTAAACACTGTTTCAGGACAAGAGATTGTGTTTTAGAATAAAAGGTAATGCATTATAAGAAGAATCTTTACTTTGAAACTCTGTTCTTTACCTTTTTAACACTGTGAAACAGCTCTGTATTCACCTTAAACACTGTTTCAGGGCAAGAGATTGTGTTTTAGACTAAAAGGTAATGCATTATAAGAAGAATCTTTACTTTGAAACTCTCTTCTTTACCTTTTTCACAATATGAAACAGATTTGTATTCACCTTAAACACTGTTTCAGGGCAAGAGATTGTGTTTGAGACTAAAAGGTAATGCTTTATAAGAAGAATCTTTACTTTGAAACTGTGTTCTTTCCCTTTTTCACACTAAAACAGCTTTGCATTCACCTTAAACTGTTTCAGGGCAAGAGATTGTGTGTGAGACTAAAATGTAATGCATTATAAGAAGAATCTTTACTTTGAAACTCTGTTCTTTACCTTTTTCACACTATGAAACAGCTTTGTATTCGCCTTAAACACTGTTTCAGGACAAGAGATTGTGTTTTAGAATAAAAGGTAATGCATTATAAGAAGAATCTTTACTTTGAAACTCTGTTCTTTACCTTTTTAACACTGTGAAACAGCTCTGTATTCACCTTAAACACTGTTTCAGGGCAAGAGATTGTGTTTTAGACTAAAAGGTAATGCATTATAAGAAGAATCTTTACTTTGAAACTCTCTTCTTTACCTTTTTCACACTATGAAACAGATTTGTATTCACCTTAAACACTGTTTCAGGGCAAGAGATTGTGTTTGAGACTAAAAGGTAATGCTTTATAAGAAGAATCTTTACTTTGAAACTGTGTTCTTTCCCTTTTTCACACTAAAACAGCTTTGCATTCACCTTAAACTGTTTCAGGGCAAGAGATTGTGTGTGAGACTAAAATGTAATGCTTTATAAGAAGAATCTTTACTTTGAAACTCTGTTCTTTACCTTTTTAACACTAAGAAACAGCTTTGTATTCACCTTAAACACTGTTTCAGGACAAGAGATTGTGTTTTAGACTAAAACTGCATGTTTTATAAGAAGAATCTTTACTTTGAAACTCTGTTCTTTACCTTTTTAACACTAAGAAACAGCTTTGTATTCACCTTAAACACTGTTTCAGGACAAGAGATTGTGTTTTAGAATAAAAGGTAATGCATTATAAGAAGAATCTTTACTTTGAAACTTTCTTCTTTACCTTTTTCACACTATGAAACAGCTCTCTATTCACCTTAAACACTGTTTCAGGGCAAGAGATTGTGTTTTAGACTAAAAGGTAATGCATTATAAGAAGAATCTTTACTTTGAAACTCTGTTCTTTACCTTTTTCACACTATGAAACAGCTTTGTTTTCACCTTAAACACTGTTTCAGAACAAGAGATTGTGTTTTAGTCTAAAACAATGCTTTATAAGAAGAATCTTTACTTTGAAACTCTGTTCTTTACCTTTTTAACACTAAGAAACAGCTTTGTATTCACCTTAAACACTGTTTCAGGACAAGAGATCGTGTTTTAGACTAAAACAATGCTTTATAAGAAGAATCTTTACTTTGAAACTTTGTTCTTTACCTTTTTAAAACTATGAAACAGCTTTGTATTCGCCTTAAACACTGTTTCAGGACAAGAGATTGTGTTTTAGAATAAAAGGTAATGCATTATAAGAAGAATCTTTACTTTGAAACTCTGTTCTTTACGTTTTTAACACTGTGAAACAGCTCTTTATTCACCTTAAACACTGTTTCAGGGCAAGAGATTGTGTTTTAGACTAAAAGGTAATGCATTATAAGAAGAATCTTTACTTTGAAACTCTCTTCTTTACCTTTTTCACACTATGAAACAGATTTGTATTCACCTTAAACACTGTTTCAGGGCAAGAGATTGTGTTTGAGACTAAAAGGTAATGCTTTATAAGAAGAATCTTTACTTTGAAACTGTGTTCTTTCCCTTTTTCACACTAAAACAGCTTTGCATTCACCTTACACTGTTTCAGGGCAAGAGATTGTGTGTGAGACTAAAATGTAATGCTTTATAAGAAGAATCTTTACTTTGAAACTCTGTTCTTTACCTTTTTAACACTGTGAAACAGCTCTGTATTCACCTTAAACACTGTTTCAGGGCAAGAGATTGTGTTTTAGACTAAAACTGCATGTTTTATAAGAAGAATCTTTACTTTGAAACTCTGTTCTTTACCTTTTTAACACTAAGAAACAGCTTTGTATTCACCTTAAACACTGTTTCAGGACAAGAGATTGTGTTTTAGAATAAAAGGTAATGCATTCTAAGAAGAATCTATACTTTGAAACTTTCTTCTTTACCTTTTTCACACTATGAAACAGCTCTCTATTCACCTTAAACACTGTTTCAGGGCAAGAGATTGTGTTTTAGACTAAAAGGTAATGCATTATAAGAAGAATCTTTACTTTGAAACTCTGTTCTTTACCTTTTTCACACTATGAAACAGCTTTGTTTTCACCTTAAACACTGTTTCAGAACAAGAGATTGTGTTTTAGTCTAAAACAATGCTTTATAAGAAGAATCTTTACTTTGAAACTCTGTTCTTTACCTTTTTAATACTAAGAAACAGCTTTGTATTCACCTTAAACACTGTTTCAGGACAAGAGATTGTGTTTTAGACTAAAACAATGCTTTATAAGAAGAATCTTTACTTTGAAACTTTGTTCTTTACCTTTTTAAAACTATGAAACAGCTTTGTATTCGCCTTAAACACTGTTTCAGGACAAGAGATTGTGTTTTAGAATAAAAGGTAATGCATTATAAGAAGAATCTTTACTTTGAAACTCTCTTCTTTACCTTTTTCACACTATGAAACAGATTTGTATTCACCTTAAACACTGTTTCAGGGCAAGAGATTGTGTTTGAGACTAAAAGGTAATGCTTTATAAGAAGAATCTTTACTTTGAAACTGTGTTCTTTCCCTTTTTCACACTAAAACAGCTTTGCATTCACCTTACACTGTTTCAGGGCAAGAGATTGTGTGTGAGACTAAAATGTAATGCATTATAAGAAGAATCTTTACTTTGAAACTCTGTTCTTTACCTTTTTCACACTATGAAACAGCTTTGTATTCGCCTTAAACACTGTTTCAGGACAAGAGATTGTGTTTTAGAATAAAAGGTAATGCATTATAAGAAGAATCTTTACTTTGAAACTCTGTTCTTTACCTTTTTAACACTGTGAAACAGCTCTGTATTCACCTTAAACACTGTTTCAGGGCAAGAGATTGTGTTTTAGACTAAAAGGTAATGCATTATAAGAAGAATCTTTACTTTGAAACTCTCTTCTTTACCTTTTTCACACTATGAAACAGATTTGTATTCACCTTAAACACTGTTTCAGGGCAAGAGATTGTGTTTGAGACTAAAAGGTAATGCTTTATAAGAAGAATCTTTACTTTGAAACTGTGTTCTTTCCCTTTTTCACACTAAAACAGCTTTGCATTCACCTTAAACTGTTTCAGGGCAAGAGATTGTGTGTGAGACTAAAATGTAATGCTTTATAAGAAGAATCTTTACTTTGAAACTCTGTTCTTTACCTTTTTAACACTAAGAAACAGCTTTGTATTCACCTTAAACACTGTTTCAGGACAAGAGATTGTGTTTTAGACTAAAACTGCATGTTTTATAAGAAGAATCTTTACTTTGAAACTCTCTTCTTTACCTTTTTCACACTATGAAACAGATTTGTATTCACCTTAAACACTGTTTCAGGGCAAGAGATTGTGTTTGAGACTAAAAGGTAATGCTTTATAAGAAGAATCTTTACTTTGAAACTGTGTTCTTTCCCTTTTTCACACTAAAACAGCTTTGCATTCACCTTACACTGTTTCAGGGCAAGAGATTGTGTGTGAGACTAAAATGTAATGCATTATAAGAAGAATCTTTACTTTGAAACTCTGTTCTTTACCTTTTTCACACTATGAAACAGCTTTGTATTCGCCTTAAACACTGTTTCAGGACAAGAGATTGTGTTTTAGAATAAAAGGTAATGCATTATAAGAAGAATCTTTACTTTGAAACTCTGTTCTTTACCTTTTTAACACTGTGAAACAGCTCTGTATTCACCTTAAACACTGTTTCAGGGCAAGAGATTGTGTTTTAGACTAAAAGGTAATGCATTATAAGAAGAATCTTTACTTTGAAACTCTCTTCTTTACCTTTTTCACACTATGAAACAGATTTGTATTCACCTTAAACACTGTTTCAGGGCAAGAGATTGTGTTTGAGACTAAAAGGTAATGCTTTATAAGAAGAATCTTTACTTTGAAACTGTGTTCTTTCCCTTTTTCACACTAAAACAGCTTTGCATTCACCTTAAACTGTTTCAGGGCAAGAGATTGTGTGTGAGACTAAAATGTAATGCTTTATAAGAAGAATCTTTACTTTGAAACTCTGTTCTTTACCTTTTTAACACTAAGAAACAGCTTTGTATTCACCTTAAACACTGTTTCAGGACAAGAGATTGTGTTTTAGACTAAAACTGCATGTTTTATAAGAAGAATCTTTACTTTGAAACTCTGTTCTTTACCTTTTTAACACTAAGAAACAGCTTTGTATTCACCTTAAACACTGTTTCAGGGCAAGAGATTGTGTTTTAGACTAAAAGGTAATGCATTATAAGAAGAAACTTTACTTTGAAACTCTCTTCTTTACCTTTTTCACACTATGAAACAGCTCTGTATTCACCTTAAACACTGTTTCAGGGCAAGAGATTGTGTTTTAGACTAAAAGGTAATGCATTATAAGAAGAATCTTTACTTTGAAACTCTGTTCTTTACCTTTTTCACACTATGAAACAGCTTTGTTTTCACCTTAAACACTCTTTCAGAACAAGAGATTGTGTTTTAGTCTAAAACAATGCTTTATAAGAAGAATCTTTACTTTGAAACTCTGTTGTTTACCTTTTTAACACTAAGAAACAGCTTTGTATTCACCTTAAACACTGTTTCAGGGCAAGAGATTGTGTTTTAGACTAAAACAATGCTTTATAAGAAGAATCTTTACTTTGAAACTCTGTTCTTTACCTTTTTCACACTATGAAACAGCTTTGTATTCATCTTAAACACTGTTTCAGGACAAGAGATTGTGTTTTAGACTAAAACTGCATGCTTTATAAGAAGAATCTTTACTTTGAAACTCTGTTCTTTACCGTTCCAACAATAAGAAACAGCTTTGTATTCACCTTAAACACTGTTTCAGGGCAAGAGATTGTGTTTGAGACTAAAAGGTAATGCATTATAAGAAGAATCTTTACTTTGAAACTCTGTTCTTTACCTTTTTCACACTATGAAACAGCTTTGTATTCACCTTAAACACTGTTTCAGGACAAGAGATTGTGTTTTAGACTAAAACTGCATGTTTTATAAGAAGAATCTTTACTTTGAAACTCTGTTCTTTACCTTTTTAACACTAAGAAACAGCTTTGTATTCACCTTAAACACTGTTTCAGGACAAGAGATTGTGTTTTAGAATAAAAGGTAATGCATTCTAAGAAGAATCTTTACTTTGAAACTTTCTTCTTTACCTTTTTCACACTATGAAACAGCTCTCTATTCACCTTAAACACTGTTTCAGGGCAAGAGATTGTGTTTTAGACTAAAAGGTAATGCATTATAAGAAGAATCTTTACTTTGAAACTCTCTTCTTTACCTTTTTCACACTATGAAACAGATTTGTATTCACCTTAAACACTGTTTCAGGGCAAGAGATTGTGTTTGAGACTAAAAGGTAATGCTTTATAAGAAGAATCTTTACTTTGAAACTGTGTTCTTTCCCTTTTTCACACTAAAACAGCTTTGCATTCACCTTAAACTGTTTCAGGGCAAGAGATTGTGTGTGAGACTAAAATGTAATGCATTATAAGAAGAATCTTTACTTTGAAACTCTGTTCTTTACCTTTTTCACACTATGAAACAGCTTTGTATTCGCCTTAAACACTGTTTCAGGACAAGAGATTGTGTTTTAGAATAAAAGGTAATGCATTATAAGAAGAATCTTTACTTTGAAACTCTGTTCTTTACCTTTTTAACACTGTGAAACAGCTCTGTATTCACCTTAAACACTGTTTCAGGGCAAGAGATTGTGTTTTAGACTAAAAGGTAATGCATTATAAGAAGAATCTTTACTTTGAAACTCTCTTCTTTACCTTTTTCACACTATGAAACAGATTTGTATTCACCTTAAACACTGTTTCAGGGCAAGAGATTGTGTTTGAGACTAAAAGGTAATGCTTTATAAGAAGAATCTTTACTTTGAAACTGTGTTCTTTCCCTTTTTCACACTAAAACAGCTTTGCATTCACCTTAAACTGTTTCAGGGCAAGAGATTGTGTTTTAGTCTAAAACAATGCTTTATAAGAAGAATCTTTACTTTGAAACTCTGTTCTTTACCTTTTTAACACTAAGAAACAGCTTTGTATTCACCTTAAACACTGTTTCAGGACAAGAGATCGTGTTTTAGACTAAAACAATGCTTTATAAGAAGAATCTTTACTTTGAAACTTTGTTCTTTACCTTTTTAAAACTATGAAACAGCTTTGTATTCGCCTTAAACACTGTTTCAGGACAAGAGATTGTGTTTTAGAATAAAAGGTAATGCATTATAAGAAGAATCTTTACTTTGAAACTCTGTTCTTTACGTTTTTAAAACTGTGAAACAGCTCTGTATTCACCTTAAACACTGTTTCAGGGCAAGAGATTGTGTTTTAGACTAAAAGGTAATGCATTATAAGAAGAATCTTTACTTTGAAACTCTCTTCTTTACCTTTTTCACACTATGAAACAGATTTGTATTCACCTTAAACACTGTTTCAGGGCAAGAGATTGTGTTTGAGACTAAAAGGTAATGCTTTATAAGAAGAATCTTTACTTTGAAACTGTGTTCTTTCCCTTTTTCACACTAAAACAGCTTTGCATTCACCTTACACTGTTTCAGGGCAAGAGATTGTGTGTGAGACTAAAATGTAATGCTTTATAAGAAGAATCTTTACTTTGAAACTCTGTTCTTTACCTTTTTAACACTGTGAAACAGCTCTGTATTCACCTTAAACACTGTTTCAGGGCAAGAGATTGTGTTTTAGACTAAAAGGTAATGCATTATAAGAAGAATCTTTACTTTGAAACTCTCTTCTTTACCTTTTTCACACTATGAAACAGATTTGTATTCACCTTAAACACTGTTTCAGGGCAAGAGATTGTGTTTGAGACTAAAAGGTAATGCTTTATAAGAAGAATCTTTACTTTGAAACTGTGTTCTTTCCCTTTTTCACACTAAAACAGCTTTGCATTCACCTTACACTGTTTCAGGGCAAGAGATTGTGTGTGAGACTAAAATGTAATGCTTTATAAGAAGAATCTTTACTTTGAAACTCTGTTCTTTACCTTTTTAAAACTATGAAACAGCTTTGTATTCGCCTTAAACACTGTTTCAGGGCAAGAGATTGTGTTTTAGACTAAAAGGTAATGCATTATAAGAAGAAACTTTACTTTGAAACTCTCTTCTTTACCTTTTTCACACTATGAAACAGCTCTGTATTCACCTTAAACACTGTTTCAGGGCAAGAGATTGTGTTTTAGACTAAAAGGTAATGCATTATAAGAAGAATCTTTACTTTGAAACTCTGTTCTTTACCTTTTTCACACTATGAAACAGCTTTGTTTTCAACTTAAACACTCTTTCAGAACAAGAGATTGTGTTTTAGTCTAAAACAATGCTTTATAAGAAGAATCTTTACTTTGAAACTCTGTTCTTTACCTTTTTAACACTAAGAAACAGCTTTGTATTCACCTTAAACACTGTTTCAGGGCAAGAGATTGTGTTTTAGACTAAAACAATGCTTTATAAGAAGAATCTTTACTTTGAAACTCTGTTCTTTACCTTTTTCACACTATGAAACAGCTTTGTATTCATCTTAAACACTGTTTCAGGACAAGAGATTGTGTTTTAGACTAAAACTGCATGCTTTATAAGAAGAATCTTTACTTTGAAACTCTGTTCTTTACCTTTCCAACAATAAGAAACAGCTTTGTATTCACCTTAAACACTGTTTCAGGGCAAGAGATTGTGTTTGAGACTAAAAGATAATGCATTATAAGAAGAATCTTTACTTTGAAACTCTGTTCTTTACCTTTTTCACACTATGAAACAGCTTTGTATTCACCTTAAACACTGTTTCAGGACAAGAGATTGTGTTTTAGACTAAAACTGCATGTTTTATAAGAAGAATCTTTACTTTGAAACTCTGTTCTTTACCTTTTTAACACTAAGAAACAGCTTTGTATTCACCTTAAACACTGTTTCAGGGCAAGAGATTGTGTTTTAGACTAAAACAATGCTTTATAAGAAGAATCTTTACTTTGAAACTCTGTTCTTTACCTTTTTCACACTATGAAACAGCTTTGTATTCATCTTAAACACTGTTTCAGGACAAGAGATTGTGTTTTAGACTAAAACTGCATGCTTTATAAGAAGAATCTTTACTTTGAAACTCTGTTCTTTACCGTTCCAACAATAAGAAACAGCTTTGTATTCACCTTAAACACTGTTTCAGGGCAAGAGATTGTGTTTGAGACTAAAAGGTAATGCATTATAAGAAGAATCTTTACTTTGAAACTCTGTTCTTTACCTTTTTCACACTATGAAACAGCTTTGTATTCACCTTAAACACTGTTTCAGGACAAGAGATTGTGTTTTAGACTAAAACTGCATGTTTTATAAGAAGAATCTTTACTTTGAAACTCTGTTCTTTACCTTTTTAACACTAAGAAACAGCTTTGTATTCACCTTAAACACTGTTTCAGGACAAGAGATTGTGTTTTAGAATAAAAGGTAATGCATTCTAAGAAGAATCTTTACTTTGAAACTTTCTTCTTTACCTTTTTCACACTATGAAACAGCTCTCTATTCACCTTAAACACTGTTTCAGGGCAAGAGATTGTGTTTTAGACTAAAAGGTAATGCATTATAAGAAGAATCTTTACTTTGAAACTCTGTTCTTTACCTTTTTCACACTATGAAACAGCTTTGTTTTCACCTTAAACACTGTTTCAGAACAAGAGATTGTGTTTTAGTCTAAAACAATGCTTTATAAGAAGAATCTTTACTTTGAAACTCTGTTCTTTACCTTTTTAACACTAAGAAACAGCTTTGTATTCACCTTAAACACTGTTTCAGGACAAGAGATTGTGTTTTAGACTAAAACAATGCTTTATAAGAAGAATCTTTACTTTGAAACTTTGTTCTTTACCTTTTTAAAACTATGAAACAGCTTTGTATTCGCCTTAAACACTGTTTCAGGACAAGAGATTGTGTTTTAGAATAAAAGGTAATGCATTATAAGAAGAATCTTTACTTTGAAACTCTGTTCTTTACCTTTTTAACACTGTGAAACAGCTCTGTATTCACCTTAAACACTGTTTCAGGGCAAGAGATTGTGTTTTAGACTAAAAGGTAATGCATTATAAGAAGAATCTTTACTTTGAAACTCTCTTCTTTACCTTTTTCACACTATGAAACAGATTTGTATTCACCTTAAACACTGTTTCAGGGCAAGAGATTGTGTTTGAGACTAAAAGGTAATGCTTTATAAGAAGAATCTTTACTTTGAAACTGTGTTCTTTCCCTTTTTCACACTAAAACAGCTTTGCATTCACCTTAAACTGTTTCAGGGCAAGAGATTGTGTGTGAGACTAAAATGTAATGCATTATAAGAAGAATCTTTACTTTGAAACTCTGTTCTTTACCTTTTTCACACTATGAAACAGCTTTGTATTCGCCTTAAACACTGTTTCAGGACAAGAGATTGTGTTTTAGAATAAAAGGTAATGCATTATAAGAAGAATCTTTACTTTGAAACTCTGTTCTTTACCTTTTTAACACTGTGAAACAGCTCTGTATTCACCTTAAACACTGTTTCAGGGCAAGAGATTGTGTTTTAGACTAAAAGGTAATGCATTATAAGAAGAATCTTTACTTTGAAACTCTCTTCTTTACCTTTTTCACACTATGAAACAGATTTGTATTCACCTTAAACACTGTTTCAGGGCAAGAGATTGTGTTTGAGACTAAAAGGTAATGCTTTATAAGAAGAATCTTTACTTTGAAACTGTGTTCTTTCCCTTTTTCACACTAAAACAGCTTTGCATTCACCTTAAACTGTTTCAGGGCAAGAGATTGTGTGTGAGACTAAAATGTAATGCTTTATAAGAAGAATCTTTACTTTGAAACTCTGTTCTTTACCTTTTTAACACTAAGAAACAGCTTTGTATTCACCTTAAACACTGTTTCAGGACAAGAGATTGTGTTTTAGACTAAAACTGCATGTTTTATAAGAAGAATCTTTACTTTAAAACTCTGTTCTTTACCTTTTTAACACTATGAAACAGCTTTGTATTCGCCTTAAACACTGTTTCAGGACAAGAGATTGTGTTTTAGAATAAAAGGTAATGCATTATAAGAAGAATCTTTACTTTGAAACTCTGTTCTTTACCTTTTTAACACTGTGAAACAGCTCTGTATTCACCTTAAACACTGTTTCAGGGCAAGAGATTGTGTTTTAGACTAAAAGGTAATGCATTATAAGAAGAATCTTTACTTTGAAACTCTCTTCTTTACCTTTTTCACACTATGAAACAGATTTGTATTCACCTTAAACACTGTTTCAGGGCAAGAGATTGTGTTTGAGACTAAAAGGTAATGCTTTATAAGAAGAATCTTTACTTTGAAACTGTGTTCTTTCCCTTTTTCACACTAAAACAGCTTTGCATTCACCTTAAACTGTTTCAGGGCAAGAGATTGTGTGTGAGACTAAAATGTAATGCTTTATAAGAAGAATCTTTACTTTGAAACTCTGTTCTTTACCTTTTTACCACTAAGAAACAGCTTTGTATTCACCTTAAACACTGTTTCAGGACAAGAGATTGTGTTTTAGACTAAAACTGCATGTTTTATAAGAAGAATCTTTACTTTGAAACTCTCTTCTTTACCTTTTTCACACTATGAAACAGATTTGTATTCACCTTAAACACTGTTTCAGGGCAAGAGATTGTGTTTGAGACTAAAAGGTAATGCATTATAAGAAGAATCTTTACTTTGAAACTCTCTTCTTTACCTTTTTCACACTATGAAACAGATTTGTATTCACCTTAAACACTGTTTCAGGGCAAGAGATTGTGTTTGAGACTAAAAGGTAATGCTTTATAAGAAGAATCTTTACTTTGAAACTGTGTTCTTTCCCTTTTTCACACTAAAACAGCTTTGCATTCACCTTACACTGTTTCAGGGCAAGAGATTGTGTGTGAGACTAAAATGTAATGCTTTATAAGAAGAATCTTTACTTTGAAACTCTGTTCTTTACCTTTTTAACACTGTGAAACAGCTCTGTATTCACCTTAAACACTGTTTCAGGGCAAGAGATTGTGTTTTAGACTAAAAGGTAATGCATTATAAGAAGAATCTTTACTTTGAAACTCTCTTCTTTACCTTTTTCACACTATGAAACAGATTTGTATTCACCTTAAACACTGTTTCAGGGCAAGAGATTGTGTTTGAGACTAAAAGGTAATGCTTTATAAGAAGAATCTTTACTTTGAAACTGTGTTCTTTCCCTTTTTCACACTAAAACAGCTTTGCATTCACCTTACACTGTTTCAGGGCAAGAGATTGTGTGTGAGACTAAAATGTAATGCTTTATAAGAAGAATCTTTACTTTGAAACTCTGTTCTTTACCTTTTTAAAACTATGAAACAGCTTTGTATTCGCCTTAAACACTGTTTCAGGACAAGAGATTGTGTTTGAGACTAAAAGGAAATGCTTTATAAGAAGAATCTTTACTTTGAAACTCTGTTCTTTACCTTTTTAACAATAAGAAACAGCTTTGTATTCACCTTAAACACTGTTTCAGGGCAAGAGATTGTGTTTGAGACTAAAAGGTAATGCTTTATAAGAAGAATCTTTACTTTGAAACTGTGATCTTTCCCTTTTTCACACTAAAACAGCTTTGCATTCACCTTAAACTGTTTCAGGGCAAGAGATTGTGTGTGAGACTAAAATGTAATGCATTATAAGAAGAATCTTTACTTTGAAACTCTGTTCTTTACCTTTTTCACACTATGAAACAGCTTTGTATTCGCCTTAAACACTGTTTCAGGGCAAGAGATTGTGTTTTAGACTAAAAGGTAATGCATTATAAGAAGAAACTTTACTTTGAAACTCTCTTCTTTACCTTTTTCACACTATGAAACAGCTCTGTATTCACCTTAAACACTGTTTCAGGGCAAGAGATTGTGTTTTAGACTAAAAGGTAATGCATTATAAGAAGAATCTTTACTTTGAAACTCTGTTCTTTACCTTTTTCACACTATGAAACAGCTTTGTTTTCAACTTAAACACTCTTTCAGAACAAGAGATTGTGTTTTAGTCTAAAACAATGCTTTATAAGAAGAATCTTTACTTTGAAACTCTGTTCTTTACCTTTTTAACACTAAGAAACAGCTTTGTATTCACCTTAAACACTGTTTCAGGACAAGAGATTGTGTTTTAGACTAAAACTGCATGCTTTATAAGAAGAATCTTTACTTTGAAACTCTGTTCTTTACCGTTCCAACAATAAGAAACAGCTTTGTATTCACCTTAAACACTGTTTCAGGGCAAGAGATTGTGTTTGAGACTAAAAGGTAATGCATTATAAGAAGAATCTTTACTTTGAAACTCTGTTCTTTACCTTTTTCACACTATGAAACAGCTTTGTATTCACCTTAAACACTGTTTCAGGGCAAGAGATTGTGTTTGAGACTAAAAGGTAATGCTTTATAAGAAGAATCTTTACTTTGAAACTTTGTTCTTTACCTTTTTAAAACTATGAAACAGCTTTGTATTCGCCTTAAACACTGTTTCAGGACAAGAGATTGTGTTTTAGAATAAAAGGTAATGCATTATAAGAAGAATCTTTACTTTGAAACTCTGTTCTTTACCTTTTTAACACTGAAACAGCTCTGTATTCACCTTAAACACTGTTTCAGGGCAAGAGATTGTGTTTTAGACTAAAAGGTAATGCATTATAAGAAGAATCTTTACTTTGAAACTCTCTTCTTTACCTTTTTCACACTATGAAACAGATTTGTATTCACCTTAAACACTGTTTCAGGGCAAGAGATTGTGTTTGAGACTAAAAGGTAATGCTTTATAAGAAGAATCTTTACTTTGAAACTGTGTTCTTTCCCTTTTTCACACTAAAACAGCTTTGCATTCACCTTAAACTGTTTCAGGGCAAGAGATTGTGTGTGAGACTAAAATGTAATGCATTATAAGAAGAATCTTTACTTTGAAACTCTGTTCTTTACCTTTTTCACACTATGAAACAGCTTTGTATTCGCCTTAAACACTGTTTCAGGACAAGAGATTGTGTTTTAGAATAAAAGGTAATGCATTATAAGAAGAATCTTTACTTTGAAACTCTGTTCTTTACCTTTTTAACACTGTGAAACAGCTCTGTATTCACCTTAAACACTGTTTCAGGGCAAGAGATTGTGTTTTAGACTAAAAGGTAATGCATTATAAGAAGAATCTTTACTTTGAAACTCTCTTCTTTACCTTTTTCACACTATGAAACAGATTTGTATTCACCTTAAACACTGTTTCAGGGCAAGAGATTGTGTTTGAGACTAAAAGGTAATGCTTTATAAGAAGAATCTTTACTTTGAAACTGTGTTCTTTCCCTTTTTCACACTAAAACAGCTTTGCATTCACCTTAAACTGTTTCAGGGCAAGAGATTGTGTGTGAGACTAAAATGTAATGCTTTATAAGAAGAATCTTTACTTTGAAACTCTGTTCTTTACCTTTTTAACACTAAGAAACAGCTTTGTATTCACCTTAAACACTGTTTCAGGACAAGAGATTGTGTTTTAGACTAAAACTGCATGTTTTATAAGAAGAATCTTTACTTTAAAACTCTGTTCTTTACCTTTTTAACACTATGAAACAGCTTTGTATTCGCCTTAAACACTGTTTCAGGACAAGAGATTGTGTTTTAGAATAAAAGGTAATGCATTATAAGAAGAATCTTTACTTTGAAACTCTGTTCTTTACCTTTTTAACACTGTGAAACAGCTCTGTATTCACCTTAAACACTGTTTCAGGGCAAGAGATTGTGTTTTAGACTAAAAGGTAATGCATTATAAGAAGAATCTTTACTTTGAAACTCTCTTCTTTACCTTTTTCACACTATGAAACAGATTTGTATTCACCTTAAACACTGTTTCAGGGCAAGAGATTGTGTTTGAGACTAAAAGGTAATGCTTTATAAGAAGAATCTTTACTTTGAAACTGTGTTCTTTCCCTTTTTCACACTAAAACAGCTTTGCATTCACCTTAAACTGTTTCAGGGCAAGAGATTGTGTGTGAGACTAAAATGTAATGCTTTATAAGAAGAATCTTTACTTTGAAACTCTGTTCTTTACCTTTTTACCACTAAGAAACAGCTTTGTATTCACCTTAAACACTGTTTCAGGACAAGAGATTGTGTTTTAGACTAAAACTGCATGTTTTATAAGAAGAATCTTTACTTTGAAACTCTCTTCTTTACCTTTTTCACACTATGAAACAGATTTGTATTCACCTTAAACACTGTTTCAGGGCAAGAGATTGTGTTTGAGACTAAAAGGTAATGCATTATAAGAAGAATCTTTACTTTGAAACTCTCTTCTTTACCTTTTTCACACTATGAAACAGATTTGTATTCACCTTAAACACTGTTTCAGGGCAAGAGATTGTGTTTGAGACTAAAAGGTAATGCTTTATAAGAAGAATCTTTACTTTGAAACTGTGTTCTTTCCCTTTTTCACACTAAAACAGCTTTGCATTCACCTTACACTGTTTCAGGGCAAGAGATTGTGTGTGAGACTAAAATGTAATGCTTTATAAGAAGAATCTTTACTTTGAAACTCTGTTCTTTACCTTTTTAACACTGTGAAACAGCTCTGTATTCACCTTAAACACTGTTTCAGGGCAAGAGATTGTGTTTTAGACTAAAAGGTAATGCATTATAAGAAGAATCTTTACTTTGAAACTCTCTTCTTTACCTTTTTCACACTATGAAACAGATTTGTATTCACCTTAAACACTGTTTCAGGGCAAGAGATTGTGTTTGAGACTAAAAGGTAATGCTTTATAAGAAGAATCTTTACTTTGAAACTGTGTTCTTTCCCTTTTTCACACTAAAACAGCTTTGCATTCACCTTACACTGTTTCAGGGCAAGAGATTGTGTGTGAGACTAAAATGTAATGCTTTATAAGAAGAATCTTTACTTTGAAACTCTGTTCTTTACCTTTTTAAAACTATGAAACAGCTTTGTATTCGCCTTAAACACTGTTTCAGGACAAGAGATTGTGTTTGAGACTAAAAGGAAATGCTTTATAAGAAGAATCTTTACTTTGAAACTCTGTTCTTTACCTTTTTAACAATAAGAAACAGCTTTGTATTCACCTTAAACACTGTTTCAGGGCAAGAGATTGTGTTTGAGACTAAAAGGTAATGCTTTATAAGAAGAATCTTTACTTTGAAACTGTGATCTTTCCCTTTTTCACACTAAAACAGCTTTGCATTCACCTTAAACTGTTTCAGGGCAAGAGATTGTGTGTGAGACTAAAATGTAATGCATTATAAGAAGAATCTTTACTTTGAAACTCTGTTCTTTACCTTTTTCACACTATGAAACAGCTTTGTATTCGCCTTAAACACTGTTTCAGGGCAAGAGATTGTGTTTTAGACTAAAAGGTAATGCATTATAAGAAGAAACTTTACTTTGAAACTCTCTTCTTTACCTTTTTCACACTATGAAACAGCTCTGTATTCACCTTAAACACTGTTTCAGGGCAAGAGATTGTGTTTTAGACTAAAAGGTAATGCATTATAAGAAGAATCTTTACTTTGAAACTCTGTTCTTTACCTTTTTCACACTATGAAACAGCTTTGTTTTCAACTTAAACACTCTTTCAGAACAAGAGATTGTGTTTTAGTCTAAAACAATGCTTTATAAGAAGAATCTTTACTTTGAAACTCTGTTCTTTACCTTTTTAACACTAAGAAACAGCTTTGTATTCACCTTAAACACTGTTTCAGGACAAGAGATTGTGTTTTAGACTAAAACTGCATGCTTTATAAGAAGAATCTTTACTTTGAAACTCTGTTCTTTACCGTTCCAACAATAAGAAACAGCTTTGTATTCACCTTAAACACTGTTTCAGGGCAAGAGATTGTGTTTGAGACTAAAAGGTAATGCATTATAAGAAGAATCTTTACTTTGAAACTCTGTTCTTTACCTTTTTCACACTATGAAACAGCTTTGTATTCACCTTAAACACTGTTTCAGGACAAGAGATTGTGTTTTAGACTAAAACTGCATGTTTTATAAGAAGAATCTTTACTTTGAAACTCTGTTCTTTACCTTTTTAACACTAAGAAACAGCTTTGTATTCACCTTAAACACTGTTTCAGGACAAGAGATTGTGTTTTAGAATAAAAGGTAATGCATTCTAAGAAGAATCTTTACTTTGAAACTTTCTTCTTTACCTTTTTCACACTATGAAACAGCTCTCTATTCACCTTAAACACTGTTTCAGGGCAAGAGATTGTGTTTTAGACTAAAAGGTAATGCATTATAAGAAGAATCTTTACTTTGAAACTCTGTTCTTTACCTTTTTCACACTATGAAACAGCTTTGTTTTCACCTTAAACACTGTTTCAGAACAAGAGATTGTGTTTTAGTCTAAAACAATGCTTTATAAGAAGAATCTTTACTTTGAAACTCTGTTCTTTACCTTTTTAACACTAAGAAACAGCTTTGTATTCACCTTAAACACTGTTTCAGGACAAGAGATTGTGTTTTAGACTAAAACAATGCTTTATAAGAAGAATCTTTACTTTGAAACTTTGTTCTTTACCTTTTTAAAACTATGAAACAGCTTTGTATTCGCCTTAAACACTGTTTCAGGACAAGAGATTGTGTTTTAGAATAAAAGGTAATGCATTATAAGAAGAATCTTTACTTTGAAACTCTGTTCTTTACCTTTTTAACACTGTGAAACAGCTCTGTATTCACCTTAAACACTGTTTCAGGGCAAGAGATTGTGTTTTAGACTAAAAGGTAATGCATTATAAGAAGAATCTTTACTTTGAAACTCTCTTCTTTACCTTTTTCACACTATGAAACAGATTTGTATTCACCTTAAACACTGTTTCAGGGCAAGAGATTGTGTTTGAGACTAAAAGGTAATGCTTTATAAGAAGAATCTTTACTTTGAAACTGTGTTCTTTCCCTTTTTCACACTAAAACAGCTTTGCATTCACCTTAAACTGTTTCAGGGCAAGAGATTGTGTGTGAGACTAAAATGTAATGCTTTATAAGAAGAATCTTTACTTTGAAACTCTGTTCTTTACCTTTTTCACACTATGAAACAGCTTTGTATTCGCCTTAAACACTGTTTCAGGGCAAGAGATTGTGTTTTAGACTAAAAGGTAATGCATTATAAGAAGAAACTTTACTTTGAAACTCTCTTCTTTACCTTTTTAACACTAAGAAACAGCTTTGTATTCACCTTAAACACTGTTTCAGGACAAGAGATTGTGTTTTAGAATAAAAGGTAATGCATTATAAGAAGAATCTTTACTTTGAAACTTTCTTCTTTACCTTTTTCACACTATGAAACAGCTCTCTATTCACCTTAAACACTGTTTCAGGGCAAGAGATTGTGTTTTAGACTAAAAGGTAATGCATTATAAGAAGAATCTTTACTTTGAAACTCTGTTCTTTACCTTTTTCACACTATGAAACAGCTTTGTTTTCACCTTAAACACTGTTTCAGAACAAGAGATTGTGTTTTAGTCTAAAACAATGCTTTATAAGAAGAATCTTTACTTTGAAACTCTGTTCTTTACCTTTTTAATACTAAGAAACAGCTTTGTATTCACCTTAAACACTGTTTCAGGACAAGAGATTGTGTTTTAGACTAAAACAATGCTTTATAAGAAGAATCTTTACTTTGAAACTTTGTTCTTTACCTTTTTAAAACTATGAAACAGCTTTGTATTCGCCTTAAACACTGTTTCAGGACAAGAGATTGTGTTTTAGAATAAAAGGTAATGCATTATAAGAAGAATCTTTACTTTGAAACTCTCTTCTTTACCTTTTTCACACTATGAAACAGATTTGTATTCACCTTAAACACTGTTTCAGGGCAAGAGATTGTGTTTGAGACTAAAAGGTAATGCTTTATAAGAAGAATCTTTACTTTGAAACTGTGTTCTTTCCCTTTTTCACACTAAAACAGCTTTGCATTCACCTTACACTGTTTCAGGGCAAGAGATTGTGTGTGAGACTAAAATGTAATGCATTATAAGAAGAATCTTTACTTTGAAACTCTGTTCTTTACCTTTTTCACACTATGAAACAGCTTTGTATTCGCCTTAAACACTGTTTCAGGACAAGAGATTGTGTTTTAGAATAAAAGGTAATGCATTATAAGAAGAATCTTTACTTTGAAACTCTGTTCTTTACCTTTTTAACACTGTGAAACAGCTCTGTATTCACCTTAAACACTGTTTCAGGGCAAGAGATTGTGTTTTAGACTAAAAGGTAATGCATTATAAGAAGAATCTTTACTTTGAAACTCTCTTCTTTACCTTTTTCACACTATGAAACAGATTTGTATTCACCTTAAACACTGTTTCAGGGCAAGAGATTGTGTTTGAGACTAAAAGGTAATGCTTTATAAGAAGAATCTTTACTTTGAAACTGTGTTCTTTCCCTTTTTCACACTAAAACAGCTTTGCATTCACCTTAAACTGTTTCAGGGCAAGAGATTGTGTGTGAGACTAAAATGTAATGCTTTATAAGAAGAATCTTTACTTTGAAACTCTGTTCTTTACCTTTTTAACACTAAGAAACAGCTTTGTATTCACCTTAAACACTGTTTCAGGACAAGAGATTGTGTTTTAGACTAAAACTGCATGTTTTATAAGAAGAATCTTTACTTTGAAACTCTCTTCTTTACCTTTTTCACACTATGAAACAGATTTGTATTCACCTTAAACACTGTTTCAGGGCAAGAGATTGTGTTTGAGACTAAAAGGTAATGCATTATAAGAAGAATCTTTACTTTGAAACTCTCTTCTTTACCTTTTTCACACTATGAAACAGATTTGTATTCACCTTAAACACTGTTTCAGGGCAAGAGATTGTGTTTGAGACTAAAAGGTAATGCTTTATAAGAAGAATCTTTACTTTGAAACTGTGTTCTTTCCCTTTTTCACACTAAAACAGCTTTGCATTCACCTTACACTGTTTCAGGGCAAGAGATTGTGTGTGAGACTAAAATGTAATGCTTTATAAGAAGAATCTTTACTTTGAAACTCTGTTCTTTACCTTTTTAACACTGTGAAACAGCTCTGTATTCACCTTAAACACTGTTTCAGGGCAAGAGATTGTGTTTTAGACTAAAAGGTAATGCATTATAAGAAGAATCTTTACTTTGAAACTCTCTTCTTTACCTTTTTCACACTATGAAACAGATTTGTATTCACCTTAAACACTGTTTCAGGGCAAGAGATTGTGTTTGAGACTAAAAGGTAATGCTTTATAAGAAGAATCTTTACTTTGAAACTGTGTTCTTTCCCTTTTTCACACTAAAACAGCTTTGCATTCACCTTACACTGTTTCAGGGCAAGAGATTGTGTGTGAGACTAAAATGTAATGCTTTATAAGAAGAATCTTTACTTTGAAACTCTGTTCTTTACCTTTTTAAAACTATGAAACAGCTTTGTATTCGCCTTAAACACTGTTTCAGGACAAGAGATTGTGTTTGAGACTAAAAGGAAATGCTTTATAAGAAGAATCTTTACTTTGAAACTCTGTTCTTTACCTTTTTAACAATAAGAAACAGCTTTGTATTCACCTTAAACACTGTTTCAGGGCAAGAGATTGTGTTTGAGACTAAAAGGTAATGCTTTATAAGAAGAATCTTTACTTTGAAACTGTGATCTTTCCCTTTTTCACACTAAAACAGCTTTGCATTCACCTTAAACTGTTTCAGGGCAAGAGATTGTGTGTGAGACTAAAATGTAATGCATTATAAGAAGAATCTTTACTTTGAAACTCTGATCTTTACCTTTTTCACACTATGAAACAGCTTTGTATTCGCCTTAAACACTGTTTCAGGGCAAGAGATTGTGTTTTAGACTAAAAGGTAATGCATTATAAGAAGAAACTTTACTTTGAAACTCTCTTCTTTACCTTTTTCACACTATGAAACAGCTCTGTATTCACCTTAAACACTGTTTCAGGGCAAGAGATTGTGTTTTAGACTAAAAGGTAATGCATTATAAGAAGAATCTTTACTTTGAAACTCTGTTCTTTACCTTTTTCACACTATGAAACAGCTTTGTTTTCAACTTAAACACTCTTTCAGAACAAGAGATTGTGTTTTAGTCTAAAACAATGCTTTATAAGAAGAATCTTTACTTTGAAACTCTGTTCTTTACCTTTTTAACACTAAGAAACAGCTTTGTATTCACCTTAAACACTGTTTCAGGGCAAGAGATTGTGTTTTAGACTAAAACAATGCTTTATAAGAAGAATCTTTACTTTGAAACTCTGTTCTTTACCTTTTTCACACTATGAAACAGCTTTGTATTCATCTTAAACACTGTTTCAGGACAAGAGATTGTGTTTTAGACTAAAACTGCATGCTTTATAAGAAGAATCTTTACTTTGAAACTCTGTTCTTTACCTTTCCAACAATAAGAAACAGCTTTGTATTCACCTTAAACACTGTTTCAGGGCAAGAGATTGTGTTTGAGACTAAAAGGTAATGCATTATAAGAAGAATCTTTACTTTGAAACTCTGTTCTTTACCTTTTTCACACTATGAAACAGCTTTGTATTCACCTTAAACACTGTTTCAGGACAAGAGATTGTGTTTTAGACTAAAACTGCATGTTTTATAAGAAGAATCTTTACTTTGAAACTCTGTTCTTTACCTTTTTAACACTAAGAAACAGCTTTGTATTCACCTTAAACACTGTTTCAGGACAAGAGATTGTGTTTTAGAATAAAAGGTAATGCATTATAAGAAGAATCTTTACTTTGAAACTTTCTTCTTTACCTTTTTCACACTATGAAACAGCTCTCTATTCACCTTAAACACTGTTTCAGGGCAAGAGATTGTGTTTTAGACTAAAAGGTAATGCATTATAAGAAGAATCTTTACTTTGAAACTCTGTTCTTTACCTTTTTCACACTATGAAACAGCTTTGTTTTCACCTTAAACACTGTTTCAGAACAAGAGATTGTGTTTTAGTCTAAAACAATGCTTTATAAGAAGAATCTTTACTTTGAAACTCTGTTCTTTACCTTTTTAATACTAAGAAACAGCTTTGTATTCACCTTAAACACTGTTTCAGGACAAGAGATTGTGTTTTAGACTAAAACAATGCTTTATAAGAAGAATCTTTACTTTGAAACTTTGTTCTTTACCTTTTTAAAACTATGAAACAGCTTTGTATTCGCCTTAAACACTGTTTCAGGACAAGAGATTGTGTTTTAGAATAAAAGGTAATGCATTATAAGAAGAATCTTTACTTTGAAACTCTCTTCTTTACCTTTTTCACACTATGAAACAGATTTGTATTCACCTTAAACACTGTTTCAGGGCAAGAGATTGTGTTTGAGACTAAAAGGTAATGCTTTATAAGAAGAATCTTTACTTTGAAACTCTGTTCTTTACCTTTTTAACACTGTGAAACAGCTCTGTATTCACCTTAAACACTGTTTCAGGGCAAGAGATTGTGTTTTAGACTAAAAGGTAATGCATTATAAGAAGAATCTTTACTTTGAAACTCTCTTCTTTACCTTTTTCACACTATGAAACAGATTTGTATTCACCTTAAACACTGTTTCAGGGCAAGAGATTGTGTTTGAGACTAAAAGGTAATGCTTTATAAGAAGAATCTTTACTTTGAAACTGTGTTCTTTCCCTTTTTCACACTAAAACAGCTTTGCATTCACCTTAAACTGTTTCAGGGCAAGAGATTGTGTGTGAGACTAAAATGTAATGCTTTATAAGAAGAATCTTTACTTTGAAACTCTGTTCTTTACCTTTTTCACACTATGAAACAGCTTTGTATTCGCCTTAAACACTGTTTCAGGGCAAGAGATTGTGTTTTAGACTAAAAGGTAATGCATTATAAGAAGAAACTTTACTTTGAAACTCTCTTCTTTACCTTTTTCACACTATGAAACAGCTCTGTATTCACCTTAAACACTGTTTCAGGGCAAGAGATTGTGTTTTAGACTAAAAGGTAATGCATTATAAGAAGAATCTTTACTTTGAAACTCTGTTCTTTACCTTTTTCACACTATGAAACAGCTTTGTTTTCAACTTAAACACTCTTTCAGAACAAGAGATTTGGTTTTAGTCTAAAACAATGCTTTATAAGAAGAATCTTTACTTTGAAACTCTGTTCTTTACCTTTTTAACACTAAGAAACAGCTTTGTATTCACCTTAAACACTGTTTCAGGGCAAGAGATTGTGTTTTAGACTAAAACAATGCTTTATAAGAAGAATCTTTACTTTGAAACTCTGTTCTTTACCTTTTTCACACTATGAAACAGCTTTGTATTCATCTTAAACACTGTTTCAGGACAAGAGATTGTGTTTTAGACTAAAACTGCATGCTTTATAAGAAGAATCTTTACTTTGAAACTCTGTTCTTTACCTTTCCAACAATAAGAAACAGCTTTGTATTCACCTTAAACACTGTTTCAGGGCAAGAGATTGTGTTTGAGACTAAAAGGTAATGCATTATAAGAAGAATCTTTATTTTGAAACTCTGTTCTTTACCTTTTTCACACTATGAAACAGCTTTGTATTCACCTTAAACACTGTTTCAGGACAAGAGATTGTGTTTTAGACTAAAACTGCATGTTTTATAAGAAGAATCTTTACTTTGAAACTCTGTTCTTTACCTTTTTAACACTAAGAAACAGCTTTGTATTCACCTTAAACACTGTTTCAGGACAAGAGATTGTGTTTTAGAATAAAAGGTAATGCATTATAAGAAGAATCTTTACTTTGAAACTTTCTTCTTTACCTTTTTCACACTATGAAACAGCTCTCTATTCACCTTAAACACTGTTTCAGGGCAAGAGATTGTGTTTTAGACTAAAAGGTAATGCATTATAAGAAGAATCTTTACTTTGAAACTCTGTTCTTTACCTTTTTCACACTATGAAACAGCTTTGTTTTCACCTTAAACACTGTTTCAGAACAAGAGATTGTGTTTTAGTCTAAAACAATGCTTTATAAGAAGAATCTTTACTTTGAAACTCTGTTCTTTACCTTTTTAACACTAAGAAACAGATTTGTATTCACCTTAAACACTGTTTCAGGGCAAGAGATTGTGTTTGAGACTAAAAGGTAATGCTTTATAAGAAGAATCTTTACTTTGAAACTCTGTTCTTTACCTTTTTAACACTGTGAAACAGCTCTGTATTCACCTTAAACACTGTTTCAGGGCAAGAGATTGTGTTTTAGACTAAAAGGTAATGCATTATAAGAAGAATCTTTACTTTGAAACTCTCTTCTTTACCTTTTTCACACTATGAAACAGATTTGTATTCACCTTAAACACTGTTTCAGGGCAAGAGATTGTGTTTGAGACTAAAAGGTAATGCTTTATAAGAAGAATCTTTACTTTGAAACTGTGTTCTTTCCCTTTTTCACACTAAAACAGCTTTGCATTCACCTTAAACTGTTTCAGGGCAAGAGATTGTGTGTGAGACTAAAATGTAATGCTTTATAAGAAGAATCTTTACTTTGAAACTCTGTTCTTTACCTTTTTCACACTATGAAACAGCTTTGTATTCGCCTTAAACACTGTTTCAGGGCAAGAGATTGTGTTTTAGACTAAAAGGTAATGCATTATAAGAAGAAACTTTACTTTGAAACTCTCTTCTTTACCTTTTTCACACTATGAAACAGCTCTGTATTCACCTTAAACACTGTTTCAGGGCAAGAGATTGTGTTTTAGACTAAAAGGTAATGCATTATAAGAAGAATCTTTACTTTGAAACTCTGTTCTTTACCTTTTTCACACTATGAAACAGCTTTGTTTTCAACTTAAACACTCTTTCAGAACAAGAGATTTGGTTTTAGTCTAAAACAATGCTTTATAAGAAGAATCTTTACTTTGAAACTCTGTTCTTTACCTTTTTAACACTAAGAAACAGCTTTGTATTCACCTTAAACACTGTTTCAGGGCAAGAGATTGTGTTTTAGACTAAAACAATGCTTTATAAGAAGAATCTTTACTTTGAAACTCTGTTCTTTACCTTTTTCACACTATGAAACAGCTTTGTATTCATCTTAAACACTGTTTCAGGACAAGAGATTGTGTTTTAGACTAAAACTGCATGCTTTATAAGAAGAATCTTTACTTTGAAACTCTGTTCTTTACCTTTCCAACAATAAGAAACAGCTTTGTATTCACCTTAAACACTGTTTCAGGGCAAGAGATTGTGTTTGAGACTAAAAGGTAATGCATTATAAGAAGAATCTTTATTTTGAAACTCTGTTCTTTACCTTTTTCACACTATGAAACAGCTTTGTATTCACCTTAAACACTGTTTCAGGACAAGAGATTGTGTTTTAGACTAAAACTGCATGTTTTATAAGAAGAATCTTTACTTTGAAACTCTGTTCTTTACCTTTTTAACACTAAGAAACAGCTTTGTATTCACCTTAAACACTGTTTCAGGACAAGAGATTGTGTTTTAGAATAAAAGGTAATGCATTATAAGAAGAATCTTTACTTTGAAACTTTCTTCTTTACCTTTTTCACACTATGAAACAGCTCTCTATTCACCTTAAACACTGTTTCAGGGCAAGAGATTGTGTTTTAGACTAAAAGGTAATGCATTATAAGAAGAATCTTTACTTTGAAACTCTGTTCTTTACCTTTTTCACACTATGAAACAGCTTTGTTTTCACCTTAAACACTGTTTCAGAACAAGAGATTGTGTTTTAGTCTAAAACAATGCTTTATAAGAAGAATCTTTACTTTGAAACTCTGTTCTTTACCTTTTTAATACTAAGAAACAGCTTTGTATTCACCTTAAACACTGTTTCAGGACAAGAGATTGTGTTTTAGACTAAAACAATGCTTTATAAGAAGAATCTTTACTTTGAAACTTTGTTCTTTACCTTTTTAAAACTATGAAACAGCTTTGTATTCGCCTTAAACACTGTTTCAGGACAAGAGATTGTGTTTTAGAATAAAAGGTAATGCATTATAAGAAGAATCTTTACTTTGAAACTCTCTTCTTTACCTTTTTCACACTATGAAACAGATTTGTATTCACCTTAAACACTGTTTCAGGGCAAGAGATTGTGTTTGAGACTAAAAGGTAATGCTTTATAAGAAGAATCTTTACTTTGAAACTGTGTTCTTTCCCTTTTTCACACTAAAACAGCTTTGCATTCACCTTACACTGTTTCAGGGCAAGAGATTGTGTGTGAGACTAAAATGTAATGCATTATAAGAAGAATCTTTACTTTGAAACTCTGTTCTTTACCTTTTTCACACTACGAAACAGCTTTGTATTCGCCTTAAACACTGTTTCAGGACAAGAGATTGTGTTTTAGAATAAAAGGTAATGCATTATAAGAAGAATCTTTACTTTGAAACTCTGTTCTTTACCTTTTTAACACTGTGAAACAGCTCTGTATTCACCTTAAACACTGTTTCAGGGCAAGAGATTGTGTTTTAGACTAAAAGGTAATGCATTATAAGAAGAATCTTTACTTTGAAACTCTCTTCTTTACCTTTTTCACACTATGAAACAGATTTGTATTCACCTTAAACACTGTTTCAGGGCAAGAGATTGTGTTTGAGACTAAAAGGTAATGCTTTATAAGAAGAATCTTTACTTTGAAACTGTGTTCTTTCCCTTTTTCACACTAAAACAGCTTTGCATTCACCTTAAACTGTTTCAGGGCAAGAGATTGTGTGTGAGACTAAAATGTAATGCTTTATAAGAAGAATCTTTACTTTGAAACTCTGTTCTTTACCTTTTTAACACTAAGAAACAGCTTTGTATTCACCTTAAACACTGTTTCAGGACAAGAGATTGTGTTTTAGACTAAAACTGCATGTTTTATAAGAAGAATCTTTACTTTGAAACTCTCTTCTTTACCTTTTTCACACTATGAAACAGATTTGTATTCACCTTAAACACTGTTTCAGGGCAAGAGATTGTGTTTGAGACTAAAAGGTAATGCTTTATAAGAAGAATCTTTACTTTGAAACTGTGTTCTTTCCCTTTTTCACACTAAAACAGCTTTGCATTCACCTTACACTGTTTCAGGGCAAGAGATTGTGTGTGAGACTAAAATGTAATGCATTATAAGAAGAATCTTTACTTTGAAACTCTGTTCTTTACCTTTTTCACACTATGAAACAGCTTTGTATTCGCCTTAAACACTGTTTCAGGACAAGAGATTGTGTTTTAGAATAAAAGGTAATGCATTATAAGAAGAATCTTTACTTTGAAACTCTGTTCTTTACCTTTTTAACACTGTGAAACAGCTCTGTATTCACCTTAAACACTGTTTCAGGGCAAGAGATTGTGTTTTAGACTAAAAGGTAATGCATTATAAGAAGAATCTTTACTTTGAAACTCTCTTCTTTACCTTTTTCACACTATGAAACAGATTTGTATTCACCTTAAACACTGTTTCAGGGCAAGAGATTGTGTTTGAGACTAAAAGGTAATGCTTTATAAGAAGAATCTTTACTTTGAAACTGTGTTCTTTCCCTTTTTCACACTAAAACAGCTTTGCATTCACCTTAAACTGTTTCAGGGCAAGAGATTGTGTGTGAGACTAAAATGTAATGCTTTATAAGAAGAATCTTTACTTTGAAACTGTTCTTTACCTTTTTAACACTAAGAAACAGCTTTGTATTCACCTTAAACACTGTTTCAGGACAAGAGATTGTGTTTTAGACTAAAACTGCATGTTTTATAAGAAGAATCTTTACTTTGAAACTCTGTTCTTTACCTTTTTAACACTAAGAAACAGGTTTGTATTCACCTTAAACACTGTTTCAGGGCAAGAGATTGTGTTTTAGACTAAAACAATGCTTTATAAGAAGAATCTTTACTTTGAAACTCTGTTCTTTACCTTTTTCACACTATGAAACAGCTTTGTATTCATCTTAAACACTGTTTCAGGACAAGAGATTGTGTTTTAGACTAAAACTGCATGCTTTATAAGAAGAATCTTTACTTTGAAACTCTGTTCTTTACCGTTCCAACAATAAGAAACAGCTTTGTATTCACCTTAAACACTGTTTCAGGGCAAGAGATTGTGTTTGAGACTAAAAGGTAATGCATTATAAGAAGAATCTTTACTTTGAAACTCTGTTCTTTACCTTTTTCACACTATGAAACAGCTTTGTATTCACCTTAAACACTGTTTCAGGACAAGAGATTGTGTTTTAGACTAAAACTGCATGTTTTATAAGAAGAATCTTTACTTTGAAACTCTGTTCTTTACCTTTTTAACACTAAGAAACAGCTTTGTATTCACCTTAAACACTGTTTCAGGACAAGAGATTGTGTTTTAGAATAAAAGGTAATGCATTCTAAGAAGAATCTTTACTTTGAAACTTTCTTCTTTACCTTTTTCACACTATGAAACAGCTCTCTATTCACCTTAAACACTGTTTCAGGGCAAGAGATTGTGTTTTAGACTAAAAGGTAATGCATTATAAGAAGAATCTTTACTTTGAAACTCTGTTCTTTACCTTTTTCACACTATGAAACAGCTTTGTATTCGCCTTAAACACTGTTTCAGGACAAGAGATTGTGTTTTAGAATAAAAGGTAATGCATTATAAGAAGAATCTTTACTTTGAAACTCTGTTCTTTACCTTTTTAACACTGTGAAACAGCTCTGTATTCACCTTAAACACTGTTTCAGGGCAAGAGATTGTGTTTTAGACTAAAAGGTAATGCATTATAAGAAGAATCTTTACTTTGAAACTCTCTTCTTTACCTTTTTCACACTATGAAACAGATTTGTATTCACCTTAAACACTGTTTCAGGGCAAGAGATTGTGTTTGAGACTAAAAGGTAATGCTTTATAAGAAGAATCTTTACTTTGAAACTGTGTTCTTTCCCTTTTTCACACTAAAACAGCTTTGCATTCACCTTAAACTGTTTCAGGGCAAGAGATTGTGTGTGAGACTAAAATGTAATGCTTTATAAGAAGAATCTTTACTTTGAAACTCTGTTCTTTACCTTTTTAACACTAAGAAACAGCTTTGTATTCACCTTAAACACTGTTTCAGGACAAGAGATTGTGTTTTAGACTAAAACTGCATGTTTTATAAGAAGAATCTTTACTTTGAAACTCTGTTCTTTACCTTTTTAACACTAAGAAACAGCTTTGTATTCACCTTAAACACTGTTTCAGGACAAGAGATTGTGTTTTAGAATAAAAGGTAATGCATTATAAGAAGAATCTTTACTTTGAAACTTTCTTCTTTACCTTTTTCACACTATGAAACAGCTCTCTATTCACCTTAAACACTGTTTCAGGGCAAGAGATTGTGTTTTAGACTAAAAGGTAATGCATTATAAGAAGAATCTTTACTTTGAAACTCTGTTCTTTACCTTTTTCATACTATGAAACAGCTTTGTTTTCACCTTAAACACTGTTTCAGAACAAGAGATTGTGTTTTAGTCTAAAACAATGCTTTATAAGAAGAATCTTTACTTTGAAACTGTGTTCTTTACCTTTTTAAAACTATGAAACAGCTTTGTATTCGCCTTAAACACTGTTTCAGGACAAGAGATTGTGTTTTAGAATAAAAGGTAATGCATTATAAGAAGAATCTTTACTTTGAAACTCTGTTCTTTACGTTTTTAACACTGTGAAACAGCTCTGTATTCACCTTAAACACTGTTTCAGGGCAAGAGATTGTGTTTTAGACTAAAAGGTAATGCATTATAAGAAGAATCTTTACTTTGAAACTCTCTTCTTTACCTTTTTCACACTATGAAACAGATTTGTATTCACCTTAAACACTGTTTCAGGGCAAGAGATTGTGTTTGAGACTAAAAGGTAATGCTTTATAAGAAGAATCTTTACTTTGAAACTGTGTTCTTTCCCTTTTTCACACTAAAACAGCTTTGCATTCACCTTACACTGTTTCAGGGCAAGAGATTGTGTGTGAGACTAAAATGTAATGCTTTATAAGAAGAATCTTTACTTTGAAACTCTGTTCTTTACCTTTTTAACACTGTGAAACAGCTCTGTATTCACCTTAAACACTGTTTCAGGGCAAGAGATTGTGTTTTAGACTAAAAGGTAATGCATTATAAGAAGAATCTTTACTTTGAAACTCTCTTCTTTACCTTTTTCACACTATGAAACAGATTTGAATTCACCTTAAACACTGTTTCAGGGCAAGAGATTGTGTTTGAGACTAAAAGGTAATGCTTTATAAGAAGAATCTTTACTTTGAAACTGTGTTCTTTCCCTTTTTCACACTAAAACAGCTTTGCATTCACCTTACACTGTTTCAGGGCAAGAGATTGTGTGTGAGACTAAAATGTAATGCTTTATAAGAAGAATCTTTACTTTGAAACTCTGTTCTTTACCTTTTTAACACTAAGAAACAGCTTTGTATTCACCTTAAACACTGTTTCAGGACAAGAGATTGTGTTTTAGAATAAAAGGTAATGCATTATAAGAAGAATCTTTACTTTGAAACTTTCTTCTTTACCTTTTTCACACTATGAAACAGCTCTCTATTCACCTTAAACACTGTTTCAGGGCAAGAGATTGTGTTTTAGACTAAAAGGTAATGCATTATAAGAAGAATCTTTACTTTGAAACTCTGTTCTTTACCTTTTTCATACTATGAAACAGCTTTGTTTTCACCTTAAACACTGTTTCAGAACAAGAGATTGTGTTTTAGTCTAAAACAATGCTTTATAAGAAGAATCTTTACTTTGAAACTGTGTTCTTTACCTTTTTAAAACTATGAAACAGCTTTGTATTCGCCTTAAACACTGTTTCAGGACAAGAGATTGTGTTTTAGAATAAAAGGTAATGCATTATAAGAAGAATCTTTACTTTGAAACTCTGTTCTTTACGTTTTTAACACTGTGAAACAGCTCTGTATTCACCTTAAACACTGTTTCAGGGCAAGAGATTGTGTTTTAGACTAAAAGGTAATGCATTATAAGAAGAATCTTTACTTTGAAACTCTCTTCTTTACCTTTTTCACACTATGAAACAGATTTGTATTCACCTTAAACACTGTTTCAGGGCAAGAGATTGTGTTTGAGACTAAAAGGTAATGCTTTATAAGAAGAATCTTTACTTTGAAACTGTGTTCTTTCCCTTTTTCACACTAAAACAGCTTTGCATTCACCTTACACTGTTTCAGGGCAAGAGATTGTGTGTGAGACTAAAATGTAATGCTTTATAAGAAGAATCTTTACTTTGAAACTCTGTTCTTTACCTTTTTAACACTGTGAAACAGCTCTGTATTCACCTTAAACACTGTTTCAGGGCAAGAGATTGTGTTTTAGACTAAAAGGTAATGCATTATAAGAAGAATCTTTACTTTGAAACTCTCTTCTTTACCTTTTTCACACTATGAAACAGATTTGAATTCACCTTAAACACTGTTTCAGGGCAAGAGATTGTGTTTGAGACTAAAAGGTAATGCTTTATAAGAAGAATCTTTACTTTGAAACTGTGTTCTTTCCCTTTTTCACACTAAAACAGCTTTGCATTCACCTTACACTGTTTCAGGGCAAGAGATTGTGTGTGAGACTAAAATGTAATGCTTTATAAGAAGAATCTTTACTTTGAAACTCTGTTCTTTACCTTTTTAAAACTATGAAACAGCTTTGTATTCGCCTTAAACACTGTTTCAGGACAAGAGATTGTGTTTGAGACTAAAAGGAAATGCTTTATAAGAAGAATCTTTACTTTGAAACTCTGTTCTTTACCTTTTTAACAATAAGAAACAGCTTTGTATTCACCTTAAACACTGTTTCAGGGCAAGAGATTGTGTTTGAGACTAAAAGGTAATGCTTTATAAGAAGAATCTTTACTTTGAAACTGTGATCTTTCCCTTTTTCACACTAAAACAGCTTTGCATTCACCTTAAACTGTTTCAGGGCAAGAGATTGTGTGTGAGACTAAAATGTAATGCATTATAAGAAGAATCTTTACTTTGAAACTCTGTTCTTTACCTTTTTCACACTATGAAACAGCTTTGTATTCGCCTTAAACACTGTTTCAGGGCAAGAGATTGTGTTTTAGACTAAAAGGTAATGCATTATAAGAAGAAACTTTACTTTGAAACTCTCTTCTTTACCTTTTTCACACTATGAAACAGCTCTGTATTCACCTTAAACACTGTTTCAGGGCAAGAGATTGTGTTTTAGACTAAAAGGTAATGCATTATAAGAAGAATCTTTACTTTGAAACTCTGTTCTTTACCTTTTTCACACTATGAAACAGCTTTGTTTTCAACTTAAACACTCTTTCAGAACAAGAGATTGTGTTTTAGTCTAAAACAATGCTTTATAAGAAGAATCTTTACTTTGAAACTCTGTTCTTTACCTTTTTAACACTAAGAAACAGCTTTGTATTCACCTTAAACACTGTTTCAGGGCAAGAGATTGTGTTTTAGACTAAAACAATGCTTTATAAGAAGAATCTTTACTTTGAAACTCTGTTCTTTACCTTTTTCACACTATGAAACAGCTTTGTATTCATCTTAAACACTGTTTCAGGACAAGAGATTGTGTTTTAGACTAAAACTGCATGCTTTATAAGAAGAATCTTTACTTTGAAACTCTGTTCTTTACCTTTCCAACAATAAGAAACAGCTTTGTATTCACCTTAAACACTGTTTCAGGGCAAGAGATTGTGTTTGAGACTAAAAGGTAATGCATTATAAGAAGAATCTTTACTTTGAAACTCTGTTCTTTACCTTTTTCACACTATGAAACAGCTTTGTATTCACCTTAAACACTGTTTCAGGACAAGAGATTGTGTTTTAGACTAAAACTGCATGTTTTATAAGAAGAATCTTTACTTTGAAACTGTTCTTTACCTTTTTAACACTAAGAAACAGCTTTGTATTCACCTTAAACACTGTTTCAGGACAAGAGATTGTGTTTTAGAATAAAAGGTAATGCATTATAAGAAGAATCTTTACTTTGAAACTTTCTTCTTTACCTTTTTCACACTATGAAACAGCTCTCTATTCACCTTAAACACTGTTTCAGGGCAAGAGATTGTGTTTTAGACTAAAAGGTAATGCATTATAAGAAGAATCTTTACTTTGAAACTCTGTTCTTTACCTTTTTCACACTATGAAACAGCTTTGTTTTCACCTTAAACACTGTTTCAGAACAAGAGATTGTGTTTTAGTCTAAAACAATGCTTTATAAGAAGAATCTTTACTTTGAAACTCTGTTCTTTACCTTTTTAACACTAAGAAACAGCTTTGTATTCACCTTAAACACTGTTTCAGGACAAGAGATTGTGTTTTAGACTAAAACAATGCTTTATAAGAAGAATCTTTACTTTGAAACTTTGTTCTTTACCTTTTTAAAACTATGAAACAGCTTTGTATTCGCCTTAAACACTGTTTCAGGACAAGAGATTGTGTTTTAGAATAAAAGGTAATGCATTATAAGAAGAATCTTTACTTTGAAACTCTGTTCTTTACGTTTTTAACACTGTGAAACAGCTCTGTATTCACCTTAAACACTGTTTCAGGGCAAGAGATTGTGTTTTAGACTAAAAGGTAATGCATTATAAGAAGAATCTTTACTTTGAAACTCTCTTCTTTACCTTTTTCACACTATGAAACAGATTTGTATTCACCTTAAACACTGTTTCAGGGCAAGAGATTGTGTTTGAGACTAAAAGGTAATGCTTTATAAGAAGAATCTTTACTTTGAAACTGTGTTCTTTCCCTTTTTCACACTAAAACAGCTTTGCATTCACCTTACACTGTTTCAGGGCAAGAGATTGTGTGTGAGACTAAAATGTAATGCTTTATAAGAAGAATCTTTACTTTGAAACTCTGTTCTTTACCTTTTTAACACTGTGAAACAGCTCTGTATTCACCTTAAACACTGTTTCAGGGCAAGAGATTGTGTTTTAGACTAAAAGGTAATGCATTATAAGAAGAATCTTTACTTTGAAACTCTCTTCTTTACCTTTTTCACACTATGAAACAGATTTGAATTCACCTTAAACACTGTTTCAGGGCAAGAGATTGTGTTTGAGACTAAAAGGTAATGCTTTATAAGAAGAATCTTTACTTTGAAACTGTGATCTTTCCCTTTTTCACACTAAAACAGCTTTGCATTCACCTTAAACTGTTTCAGGGCAAGAGATTGTGTGTGAGACTAAAATGTAATGCATTATAAGAAGAATCTTTACTTTGAAACTCTGTTCTTTACCTTTTTCACACTATGAAACAGCTTTGTATTCGCCTTAAACACTGTTTCAGGGCAAGAGATTGTGTTTTAGACTAAAAGGTAATGCATTATAAGAAGAAACTTTACTTTGAAACTCTCTTCTTTACCTTTTTCACACTATGAAACAGCTCTGTATTCACCTTAAACACTGTTTCAGGGCAAGAGATTGTGTTTTAGACTAAAAGGTAATGCATTATAAGAAGAATCTTTACTTTGAAACTCTGTTCTTTACCTTTTTCACACTATGAAACAGCTTTGTTTTCAACTTAAACACTCTTTCAGAACAAGAGATTGTGTTTTAGTCTAAAACAATGCTTTATAAGAAGAATCTTTACTTTGAAACTCTGTTCTTTACCTTTTTAACACTAAGAAACAGCTTTGTATTCACCTTAAACACTGTTTCAGGGCAAGAGATTGTGTTTTAGACTAAAACAATGCTTTATAAGAAGAATCTTTACTTTGAAACTCTGTTCTTTACCTTTTTCACACTATGAAACAGCTTTGTATTCATCTTAAACACTGTTTCAGGACAAGAGATTGTGTTTTAGACTAAAACTGCATGCTTTATAAGAAGAATCTTTACTTTGAAACTCTGTTCTTTACCTTTCCAACAATAAGAAACAGCTTTGTATTCACCTTAAACACTGTTTCAGGGCAAGAGATTGTGTTTGAGACTAAAAGGTAATGCATTATAAGAAGAATCTTTACTTTGAAACTCTGTTCTTTACCTTTTTCACACTATGAAACAGCTTTGTATTCACCTTAAACACTGTTTCAGGACAAGAGATTGTGTTTTAGACTAAAACTGCATGTTTTATAAGAAGAATCTTTACTTTGAAACTGTTCTTTACCTTTTTAACACTAAGAAACAGCTTTGTATTCACCTTAAACACTGTTTCAGGACAAGAGATTGTGTTTTAGAATAAAAGGTAATGCATTATAAGAAGAATCTTTACTTTGAAACTTTCTTCTTTACCTTTTTCACACTATGAAACAGCTCTCTATTCACCTTAAACACTGTTTCAGGGCAAGAGATTGTGTTTTAGACTAAAAGGTAATGCATTATAAGAAGAATCTTTACTTTGAAACTCTGTTCTTTACCTTTTTCACACTATGAAACAGCTTTGTTTTCACCTTAAACACTGTTTCAGAACAAGAGATTGTGTTTTAGTCTAAAACAATGCTTTATAAGAAGAATCTTTACTTTGAAACTCTGTTCTTTACCTTTTTAACACTAAGAAACAGCTTTGTATTCACCTTAAACACTGTTTCAGGACAAGAGATTGTGTTTTAGACTAAAACAATGCTTTATAAGAAGAATCTTTACTTTGAAACTTTGTTCTTTACCTTTTTAAAACTATGAAACAGCTTTGTATTCGCCTTAAACACTGTTTCAGGACAAGAGATTGTGTTTTAGAATAAAAGGTAATGCATTATAAGAAGAATCTTTACTTTGAAACTCTGTTCTTTACGTTTTTAACACTGTGAAACAGCTCTGTATTCACCTTAAACACTGTTTCAGGGCAAGAGATTGTGTTTGAGACTAAAAGGTAATGCTTTATAAGAAGAATCTTTACTTTGAAACTGTGTTCTTTCCCTTTTTCACACTAAAACAGCTTTGCATTCACCTTACACTGTTTCAGGGCAAGAGATTGTGTGTGAGACTAAAATGTAATGCTTTATAAGAAGAATCTTTACTTTGAAACTCTGTTCTTTACCTTTTTAAAACTATGAAACAGCTTTGTATTCGCCTTAAACACTGTTTCAGGACAAGAGATTGTGTTTGAGACTAAAAGGAAATGCTTTATAAGAAGAATCTTTACTTTGAAACTCTGTTCTTTACCTTTTTAACAATAAGAAACAGCTTTGTATTCACCTTAAACACTGTTTCAGGGCAAGAGATTGTGTTTGAGACTAAAAGGTAATGCTTTATAAGAAGAATCTTTACTTTGAAACTGTGATCTTTCCCTTTTTCACACTAAAACAGCTTTGCATTCACCTTAAACTGTTTCAGGGCAAGAGATTGTGTGTGAGACTAAAATGTAATGCATTATAAGAAGAATCTTTACTTTGAAACTCTGTTCTTTACCTTTTTCACACTATGAAACAGCTTTGTATTCGCCTTAAACACTGTTTCAGGGCAAGAGATTGTGTTTTAGACTAAAAGGTAATGCATTATAAGAAGAAACTTTACTTTGAAACTCTCTTCTTTACCTTTTTCACACTATGAAACAGCTCTGTATTCACCTTAAACACTGTTTCAGGGCAAGAGATTGTGTTTTAGACTAAAAGGTAATGCATTATAAGAAGAATCTTTACTTTGAAACTCTGTTCTTTACCTTTTTCACACTATGAAACAGCTTTGTTTTCAACTTAAACACTCTTTCAGAACAAGAGATTGTGTTTTAGTCTTAAACAATGCTTTATAAGAAGAATCTTTACTTTGAAACTCTGTTCTTTACCTTTTTAACACTAAGAAACAGCTTTGTATTCACCTTAAACACTGTTTCAGGACAAGAGATTGTGTTTTAGACTAAAACAATGCTTTATAAGAAGAATCTTTACTTTGAAACTTTGTTCTTTACCTTTTTAAAACTATGAAACAGCTTTGTATTCGCCTTAAACACTGTTTCAGGACAAGAGATTGTGTTTTAGAATAAAAGGTAATGCATTATAAGAAGAATCTCTACTTTGAAACTCTGTTCTTTACGTTTTTAACACTGTGAAACAGCTCTGTATTCACCTTAAACACTGTTTCAGGGCAAGAGATTGTGTTTGAGACTAAAAGGTAATGCTTTATAAGAAGAATCTTTACTTTGAAACTGTGTTCTTTCCCTTTTTCACACTAAAACAGCTTTGCATTCACCTTACACTGTTTCAGGGCAAGAGATTGTGTGTGAGACTAAAATGTAATGCTTTATAAGAAGAATCTTTACTTTGAAACTCTGTTCTTTACCTTTTTAACACTGTGAAACAGCTCTGTATTCACCTTAAACACTGTTTCAGGGCAAGAGATTGTGTTTTAGACTAAAAGGTAATGCATTATAAGAAGAATCTTTACTTTGAAACTCTCTTCTTTACCTTTTTCACACTATGAAACAGATTTGTATTCACCTTAAACACTGTTTCAGGGCAAGAGATTGTGTTTGAGACTAAAAGGTAATGCTTTATAAGAAGAATCTTTACTTTGAAACTGTGTTCTTTCCCTTTTTCACACTAAAACAGCTTTGCATTCACCTTACACTGTTTCAGGGCAAGAGATTGTGTGTGAGACTAAAATGTAATGCTTTATAAGAAGAATCTTTACTTTGAAACTCTGTTCTTTACCTTTTTAAAACTATGAAACAGCTTTGTATTCGCCTTAAACACTGTTTCAGGACAAGAGATTGTGTTTGAGACTAAAAGGAAATGCTTTATAAGAAGAATCTTTACTTTGAAACTCTGTTCTTTACCTTTTTAACAATAAGAAACAGCTTTGTATTCACCTTAAACACTGTTTCAGGGCAAGAGATTGTGTTTGAGACTAAAAGGTAATGCTTTATAAGAAGAATCTTTACTTTGAAACTGTGATCTTTCCCTTTTTCACACTAAAACAGCTTTGCATTCACCTTAAACTGTTTCAGGGCAAGAGATTGTGTGTGAGACTAAAATGTAATGCATTATAAGAAGAATCTTTACTTTGAAACTCTGTTCTTTACCTTTTTCACACTATGAAACAGCTTTGTATTCGCCTTAAACACTGTTTCAGGGCAAGAGATTGTGTTTTAGACTAAAAGGTAATGCATTATAAGAAGAAACTTTACTTTGAAACTCTCTTCTTTACCTTTTTCACACTATGAAACAGCTCTGTATTCACCTTAAACACTGTTTCAGGGCAAGAGATTGTGTTTTAGACTAAAAGGTAATGCATTATAAGAAGAATCTTTACTTTGAAACTCTGTTCTTTACCTTTTTCACACTATGAAACAGCTTTGTTTTCAACTTAAACACTCTTTCAGAACAAGAGATTGTGTTTTAGTCTAAAACAATGCTTTATAAGAAGAATCTTTACTTTGAAACTCTGTTCTTTACCTTTTTAACACTAAGAAACAGCTTTGTATTCACCTTAAACACTGTTTCAGGGCAAGAGATTGTGTTTTAGACTAAAACAATGCTTTATAAGAAGAATCTTTACTTTGAAACTGTGTTCTTTCCCTTTTTCACACTAAAACAGCTTTGCATTCACCTTACACTGTTTCAGGGCAAGAGATTGTGTGTGAGACTAAAATGTAATGCATTATAAGAAGAATCTTTACTTTGAAACTCTGTTCTTTACCTTTTTCACACTATGAAACAGCTTTGTATTCGCCTTAAACACTGTTTCAGGACAAGAGATTGTGTTTTAGAATACAAGGTAATGCATTATAAGAAGAATCTTTACTTTGAAACTCTCTTCTTTACCTTTTTCACACTATGAAACAGATTTGTATTCACCTTAAACACTGTTTCAGGGCAAGAGATTGTGTTTGAGACTAAAAGGTAATGCTTTATAAGAAGAATCTTTACTTTGAAACTGTGTTCTTTCCCTTTTTCACACTAAAACAGCTTTGCATTCACCTTAAACTGTTTCAGGGCAAGAGATTGTGTGTGAGACTAAAATGTAATGCTTTATAAGAAGAATCTTTACTTTGAAACTCTGTTCTTTACCTTTTTAACACTAAGAAACAGCTTTGTATTCACCTTAAACACTGTTTCAGGACAAGAGATTGTGTTTTAGACTAAAACTGCATGTTTTATAAGAAGAATCTTTACTTTGAAACTCTGTTCTTTACCTTTTTAACACTAAGAAACAGCTTTGTATTCACCTTAAACACTGTTTCAGGGCAAGAGATTGTGTTTTAGACTAAAAGGTAATGCATTATAAGAAGAAACTTTACTTTGAAACTCTCTTCTTTACCTTTTTCACACTATGAAACAGCTCTGTATTCACCTTAAACACTGTTTCAGGGCAAGAGATTGTGTTTTAGACTAAAAGGTAATGCATTATAAGAAGAATCTTTACTTTGAAATTCTGTTCTTTACCTTTTTCACACTATGAAACAGCTTTGTTTTCACCTTAAACACTCTTTCAGAACAAGAGATTGTGTTTTAGTCTAAAACAATGCTTTATAAGAAGAATCTTTACTTTGAAACTCTGTTCTTTACCTTTTTAACACTAAGAAACAGCTTTGTATTCACCTTAAACACTGTTTCAGGGCAAGAGATTGTGTTTTAGACTAAAACAATGCTTTATAAGAAGAATCTTTACTTTGAAACTCTGTTCTTTACCTTTTTCACACTATGAAACAGCTTTGTATTCATCTTAAACACTGTTTCAGGACAAGAGATTGTGTTTTAGACTAAAACTGCATGCTTTATAAGAAGAATCTTTACTTTGAAACTCTGTTCTTTACCTTTCCAACAATAAGAAACAGCTTTGTATTCACCTTAAACACTGTTTCAGGGCAAGAGATTGTGTTTGAGACTAAAAGGTAATGCATTATAAGAAGAATCTTTACTTTGAAACTCTGTTCTTTACCTTTTTCACACTATGAAACAGCTTTGTATTCACCTTAAACACTGTTTCAGGACAAGAGATTGTGTTTTAGACTAAAACTGCATGTTTTATAAGAAGAATCTTTACTTTGAAACTCTGTTCTTTACCTTTTTAACACTAAGAAACAGCTTTGTATTCACCTTAAACACTGTTTCAGGACAAGAGATTGTGTTTTAGAATAAAAGGTAATGCATTCTAAGAAGAATCTTTACTTTGAAACTTTCTTCTTTACCTTTTTCACACTATGAAACAGCTCTCTATTCACCTTAAACACTGTTTCAGGGCAAGAGATTGTGTTTTAGACTAAAAGGTAATGCATTATAAGAAGAATCTTTACTTTGAAACTCTGTTCTTTACCTTTTTCACACTATGAAACAGCTTGGTTTTCACCTTAAACACTGTTTCAGAACAAGAGATTGTGTTTTAGTCTAAAACAATGCTTTATAAGAAGAATCTTTACTTTGAAACTCTGTTCTTTACCTTTTTAACACTAAGAAACAGCTTTGTATTCACCTTAAACACTGTTTCAGGACAAGAGATTGTGTTTTAGACTAAAACAATGCTTTATAAGAAGAATCTTTACTTTGAAACTTTGTTCTTTACCTTTTTAAAACTATGAAACAGCTTTGTATTCGCCTTAAACACTGTTTCAGGACAAGAGATTGTGTTTTAGAATAAAAGGTAATGCATTATAAGAAGAATCTTTACTTTGAAACTCTGTTCTTTACCTTTTTAACACTGTGAAACAGCTCTGTATTCACCTTAAACACTGTTTCAGGGCAAGAGATTGTGTTTTAGACTAAAAGGTAATGCATTATAAGAAGAATCTTTACTTTGAAACTCTCTTCTTTACCTTTTTCACACTATGAAACAGATTTGTATTCACCTTAAACACTGTTTCAGGGCAAGAGATTGTGTTTGAGACTAAAAGGTAATGCTTTATAAGAAGAATCTTTACTTTGAAACTGTGTTCTTTCCCTTTTTCACACTAAAACAGCTTTGCATTCACCTTAAACTGTTTCAGGGCAAGAGATTGTGTGTGAGACTAAAATGTAATGCATTATAAGAAGAATCTTTACTTTGAAACTCTGTTCTTTACCTTTTTCACACTATGAAACAGCTTTGTATTCGCCTTAAACACTGTTTCAGGACAAGAGATTGTGTTTTAGAATAAAAGGTAATGCATTATAAGAAGAATCTTTACTTTGAAACTCTGTTCTTTACCTTTTTAACACTGTGAAACAGCTCTGTATTCACCTTAAACACTGTTTCAGGGCAAGAGATTGTGTTTTAGACTAAAAGGTAATGCATTGTAAGAAGAATCTTTACTTTGAAACTCTCTTCTTTACCTTTTTCACACTATGAAACAGATTTGTATTCACCTTAAACACTGTTTCAGTGCAAGAGATTGTGTGTGAGACTAAAATGTAATGCTTTATAAGAAGAATCTTTACTTTGAAACTCTGTTCTTTACCTTTTTAACACTAAGAAACAGCTTTGTATTCACCTTAAACACTGTTTCAGGACAAGAGATTGTGTTTTAGACTAAAACTGCATGTTTTATAAGAAGAATCTTTACTTTGAAACTCTGTTCTTTACCTTTTTAACACTAAGAAACAGCTTTGTATTCACCTTAAACACTGTTTCAGGACAAGAGATTGTGTTTTAGAATAAAAGGTAATGCATTATAAGAAGAATCTTTACTTTGAAACTTTCTTCTTTACCTTTTTCACACTATGAAACAGCTCTCTATTCACCTTAAACACTGTTTCAGGGCAAGAGATTGTGTTTTAGACTAAAAGGTAATGCATTATAAGAAGAATCTTTACTTTGAAACTCTGTTCTTTACCTTTTTCACACTATGAAACAGCTTTGTTTTCACCTTAAACACTGTTTCAGAACAAGAGATTGTGTTTTAGTCTAAAACAATGCTTTATAAGAAGAATCTTTACTTTGAAACTCTGTTCTTTACCTTTTTAACACTAAGAAACAGCTTTGTATTCACCTTAAACACTGTTTCAGGACAAGAGATTGTGTTTTAGACTAAAACAATGCTTTATAAGAAGAATCTTTACTTTGAAACTTTGTTCTTTACCTTTTTAAAACTATGAAACAGCTTTGTATTCGCCTTAAACACTGTTTCAGGACAAGAGATTGTGTTTTAGAATAAAAGGTAATGCATTATAAGAAGAATCTTTACTTTGAAACTCTGTTCTTTACGATTTTAACACTGTGAAACAGCTCTGTATTCACCTTAAACACTGTTTCAGGGCAAGAGATTGTGTTTTAGACTAAAAGGTAATGCATTATAAGAAGAATCTTTACTTTGAAACTCTCTTCTTTACCTTTTTCACACTATGAAACAGATTTGTATTCACCTTAAACACTGTTTCAGGGCAAGAGATTGTGTTTGAGACTAAAAGGTAATGCTTTATAAGAAGAATCTTTACTTTGAAACTGTGTTCTTTCCCTTTTTCACACTAAAACAGCTTTGCATTCACCTTACACTGTTTCAGGGCAAGAGATTGTGTGTGAGACTAAAATGTAATGCTTTATAAGAAGAATCTTTACTTTGAAACTCTGTTCTTTACCTTTTTAACACTGTGAAACAGCTCTGTATTCACCTTAAACACTGTTTCAGGGCAAGAGATTGTGTTTTAGACTAAAAGGTAATGCATTATAAGAAGAATCTTTACTTTGAAACTCTCTTCTTTACCTTTTTCACACTATGAAACAGATTTGTATTCACCTTAAACACTGTTTCAGGGCAAGAGATTGTGTTTGAGACTAAAAGGTAATGCTTTATAAGAAGAATCTTTACTTTGAAACTGTGTTCTTTCCCTTTTTCACACTAAAACAGCTTTGCATTCACCTTACACTGTTTCAGGGCAAGAGATTGTGTGTGAGACTAAAATGTAATGCTTTATAAGAAGAATCTTTACTTTGAAACTCTGTTCTTTACCTTTTTAAAACTATGAAACAGCTTTGTATTCGCCTTAAACACTGTTTCAGGACAAGAGATTGTGTTTGAGACTAAAAGGAAATGCTTTATAAGACGAATCTTTACTTTGAAACTCTGTTCTTTACCTTTTTAACAATAAGAAACAGCTTTGTATTCACCTTAAACACTGTTTCAGGGCAAGAGATTGTGTTTGAGACTAAAAGGTAATGCTTTATAAGAAGAATCTTTACTTTGAAACTGTGATCTTTCCCTTTTTCACACTAAAACAGCTTTGCATTCACCTTAAACTGTTTCAGGGCAAGAGATTGTGTGTGAGACTAAAATGTAATGCATTATAAGAAGAATCTTTACTTTGAAACTCTGTTCTTTACCTTTTTCACACTATGAAACAGCTTTGTATTCGCCTTAAACACTGTTTCAGGGCAAGAGATTGTGTTTTAGACTAAAAGGTAATGCATTATAAGAAGAAACTTTACTTTGAAACTCTCTTCTTTACCTTTTTCACACTATGAAACAGCTCTGTATTCACCTTAAACACTGTTTCAGGGCAAGAGATTGTGTTTTAGACTAAAAGGTAATGCATTATAAGAAGAATCTTTACTTTGAAACTCTGTTCTTTACCTTTTTCACACTATGAAACAGCTTTGTTTTCAACTTAAACACTCTTTCAGAACAAGAGATTTGGTTTTAGTCTAAAACAATGCTTTATAAGAAGAATCTTTACTTTGAAACTCTGTTCTTTACCTTTTTAACACTAAGAAACAGCTTTGTATTCACCTTAAACACTGTTTCAGGGCAAGAGATTGTGTTTTAGACTAAAACAATGCTTTATAAGAAGAATCTTTACTTTGAAACTCTGTTCTTTACCTTTTTCACACTATGAAACAGCTTTGTATTCATCTTAAACACTGTTTCAGGACAAGAGATTGTGTTTTAGACTAAAACTGCATGCTTTATAAGAAGAATCTTTACTTTGAAACTCTGTTCTTTACCTTTCCAACAATAAGAAACAGCTTTGTATTCACCTTAAACACTGTTTCAGGGCAAGAGATTGTGTTTGAGACTAAAAGGTAATGCATTATAAGAAGAATCTTTACTTTGAAACTCTGTTCTTTACCTTTTTCACACTATGAAACAGCTTTGTATTCACCTTAAACACTGTTTCAGGACAAGAGATTGTGTTTTAGACTAAAACTGCATGTTTTATAAGAAGAATCTTTACTTTGAAACTCTGTTCTTTACCTTTTTAACACTAAGAAACAGCTTTGTATTCACCTTAAACACTGTTTCAGGACAAGAGATTGTGTTTTAGAATAAAAGGTAATGCATTATAAGAAGAATCTTTACTTTGAAACTTTCTTCTTTACCTTTTTCACACTATGAAACAGCTCTCTATTCACCTTAAACACTGTTTCAGGGCAAGAGATTGTGTTTTAGACTAAAAGGTAATGCATTATAAGAAGAATCTTTACTTTGAAACTCTGTTCTTTACCTTTTTCACACTATGAAACAGCTTTGTTTTCACCTTAAACACTGTTTCAGAACAAGAGATTGTGTTTTAGTCTAAAACAATGCTTTATAAGAAGAATCTTTACTTTGAAACTCTGTTCTTTACCTTTTTAACACTAAGAAACAGCTTTGTATTCACCTTAAACACTGTTTCAGGACAAGAGATTGTGTTTTAGACTAAAACAATGCTTTATAAGAAGAATCTTTACTTTGAAACTTTGTTCTTTACCTTTTTAAAACTATGAAACAGCTTTGTATTCGCCTTAAACACTGTTTCAGGACAAGAGATTGTGTTTTAGAATAAAAGGTAATGCATTATAAGAAGAATCTTTACTTTGAAACTCTGTTCTTTACGTTTTTAACACTGTGAAACAGCTCTGTATTCACCTTAAACACTGTTTCAGGGCAAGAGATTGTGTTTTAGACTAAAAGGTAATGCATTATAAGAAGAATCTTTACTTTGAAACTCTCTTCTTTACCTTTTTCACACTATGAAACAGATTTGTATTCACCTTAAACACTGTTTCAGGGCAAGAGATTGTGTTTGAGACTAAAAGGTAATGCTTTATAAGAAGAATCTTTACTTTGAAACTGTGTTCTTTCCCTTTTTCACACTAAAACAGCTTTGCATTCACCTTACACTGTTTCAGGGCAAGAGATTGTGTGTGAGACTAAAATGTAATGCTTTATAAGAAGAATCTTTACTTTGAAACTCTGTTCTTTACCTTTTTAACACTGTGAAACAGCTCTGTATTCACCTTAAACACTGTTTCAGGGCAAGAGATTGTGTTTTAGACTAAAAGGTAATGCATTATAACAAGAATCTTTACTTTGAAACTCTCTTCTTTACCTTTTTCACACTATGAAACAGATTTGTATTCACCTTAAACACTGTTTCAGGGCAAGAGATTGTGTTTGAGACTAAAAGGTAATGCTTTATAAGAAGAATCTTTACTTTGAAACTGTGTTCTTTCCCTTTTTCACACTAAAACAGCTTTGCATTCACCTTACACTGTTTCAGGGCAAGAGATTGTGTGTGAGACTAAAATGTAATGCTTTATAAGAAGAATCTTTACTTTGAAACTCTGTTCTTTACCTTTTTAAAACTATGAAACAGCTTTGTATTCGCCTTAAACACTGTTTCAGGACAAGAGATTGTGTTTGAGACTAAAAGGAAATGCTTTATAAGAAGAATCTTTACTTTGAAACTCTGTTCTTTACCTTTTTAACAATAAGAAACAGCTTTGTATTCACCTTAAACACTGTTTCAGGGCAAGAGATTGTGTTTGAGACTAAAAGGTAATGCTTTATAAGAAGAATCTTTACTTTGAAACTGTGATCTTTCCCTTTTTCACACTAAAACAGCTTTGCATTCACCTTAAACTGTTTCAGGGCAAGAGATTGTGTGTGAGACTAAAATGTAATGCATTATAAGAAGAATCTTTACTTTGAAACTCTGTTCTTTACCTTTTTCACACTATGAAACAGCTTTGTATTCGCCTTAAACACTGTTTCAGGGCAAGAGATTGTGTTTTAGACTAAAAGGTAATGCATTATAAGAAGAAACTTTACTTTGAAACTCTCTTCTTTACCTTTTTCACACTATGAAACAGCTCTGTATTCACCTTAAACACTGTTTCAGGGCAAGAGATTGTGTTTTAGACTAAAAGGTAATGCATTATAAGAAGAATCTTTACTTTGAAACTCTGTTCTTTACCTTTTTCACACTATGAAACAGCTTTGTATTCACCTTAAACACTGTTTCAGGACAAGAGATTGTGTTTTAGACTAAAACTGCATGTTTTATAAGAAGAATCTTTACTTTGAAACTCTGTTCTTTACCTTTTTAACACTAAGAAACAGCTTTGTATTCACCTTAAACACTGTTTCAGGACAAGAGATTGTGTTTTAGAATAAAAGGTAATGCATTATAAGAAGAATCTTTACTTTGAAACTTTCTTCTTTACCTTTTTCACACTATGAAACAGCTCTCTATTCACCTTAAACACTGTTTCAGGGCAAGAGATTGTGTTTTAGACTAAAAGGTAATGCATTATAAGAAGAATCTTTACTTTGAAACTCTGTTCTTTACCTTTTTCACACTATGAAACAGCTTTGTTTTCAACTTAAACACTCTTTCAGAACAAGAGATTGTGTTTTAGTCTAAAACAATGCTTTATAAGAAGAATCTTTACTTTGAAACTCTGTTCTTTACCTTTTTAACACTAAGAAACAGCTTTGTATTCACCTTAAACACTGTTTCAGGGCAAGAGATTGTGTTTTAGACTAAAACAATGCTTTATAAGAAGAATCTTTACTTTGAAACTCTGTTCTTTACCTTTTTCACACTATGAAACAGCTTTGTATTCATCTTAAACACTGTTTCAGGACAAGAGATTGTGTTTTAGACTAAAACTGCATGCTTTATAAGAAGAATCTTTACTTTGAAACTCTGTTCTTTACCTTTCCAACAATAAGAAACAGCTTTGTATTCACCTTAAACACTGTTTCAGGGCAAGAGATTGTGTTTGAGACTAAAAGGTAATGCATTATAAGAAGAATCTTTACTTTGAAACTCTGTTCTTTACCTTTTTCACACTATGAAACAGCTTTGTATTCACCTTAAACACTGTTTCAGGACAAGAGATTGTGTTTTAGACTAAAACTGCATGTTTTACAAGAAGAATCTTTACTTTGAAACTCTGTTCTTTACCTTTTTAACACTAAGAAACAGCTTTGTATTCACCTTAAACACTGTTTCAGGACAAGAGATTGTGTTTTAGAATAAAAGGTAATGCATTATAAGAAGAATCTTTACTTTGAAACTTTCTTCTTTACCTTTTTCACACTATGAAATAGCTCTCTATTCACCTTAAACACTGTTTCAGGGCAAGAGATTGTGTTTTAGACTAAAAGGTAATGCATTATAAGAAGAATCTTTACTTTGAAACTCTGTTCTTTACCTTTTTCACACTATGAAACAGCTTTGTTTTCACCTTAAACACTGTTTCAGAACAAGAGATTGTGTTTTAGTCTAAAACAATGCTTTATAAGAAGAATCTTTACTTTGAAACTCTGTTCTTTACCTTTTTAACACTAAGAAACAGCTTTGTATTCACCTTAAACACTGTTTCAGGACAAGAGATTGTGTTTTAGACTAAAACAATGCTTTATAAGAAGAATCTTTACTTTGAAACTGTGTTCTTTCCCTTTTTCACACTAAAACAGCTTTGCATTCACCTTACACTGTTTCAGGGCAAGAGATTGTGTGTGAGACTAAAATGTAATGCATTATAAGAAGAATCTTTACTTTGAAACTCTGTTCTTTACCTTTTTCACACTATGAAACAGCTTTGTATTCGCCTTAAACACTGTTTCAGGACAAGAGATTGTGTTTTAGAATAAAAGGTAATGCATTATAAGAAGAATCTTTACTTTGAAACTCTGTTCTTTACCTTTTTAACACTGTGAAACAGCTCTGTATTCACCTTAAACACTGTTTCAGGGCAAGAGATTGTGTTTTAGACTAAAAGGTAATGCTTTATAAGAAGAATCTTTACTTTGAAACTCTCTTCTTTACCTTTTTCACACTATGAAACAGATTTGTATTCACCTTAAACACTGTTTCAGGGCAAGAGATTGTGTTTGAGACTAAAAGGTAATGCTTTATAAGAAGAATCTTTACTTTGAAACTGTGTTCTTTCCCTTTTTCACACTAAAACAGCTTTGCATTCACCTTAAACTGTTTCAGGGCAAGAGATTGTGTGTGAGACTAAAATGTAATGCTTTATAAGAAGAATCTTTGCTTTGAAACTCTGTTCTTTACCTTTTTCACACTATGAAACAGCTTTGTATTCACCTTAAACACTGTTTCAGGACAAGAGATAGTGTTTTAGAATAAAAGGTAATGCATTATATGAAGAATCTTTACTTTGAAAGTCTGTTCTTTACCTTTTTCACACTATGAAACAGCTTTGTATTCACCTTAAGCACTGTTTCAGGGCAAGAGATTGTGTTTTAGACTAAAAGGTAATGCTTTATAAGAAGAATCTTTACTTTGAAACTGTGTTCTTTCCCTTTTTCACACTAAAACAGCTTTGCATTCACCTTACACTGTTTCAGGGCAAGAGATTGTGTGTGAGACTAAAATGTAATGCATTATTAGAAGAATCTTTACTTTGAAACTCTGTTCTTTACCTTTTTCACACTATGAAACAGCTTTGTATTCGCCTTAAACACTGTTTCAGGACAAGAGATTGTGTTTTAGAATAAAAGGTAATGCATTATAAGAAGAATCTTTACTTTGAAACTCTGTTCTTTACCTTTTTAACACTGTGAAACAGCTCTGTATTCACCTTAAACACTGTTTCAGGGCAAGAGATTGTGTTTTAGACTAAAAGGTAATGCATTATAAGAAGAATCTTTACTTTGAAACTCTCTTCTTTACCTTTTTCACACTATGAAACAGATTTGTATTCACCTTAAACACTGTTTCAGGGCAAGAGATTGTGTTTGAGACTAAAAGGTAATGCTTTATAAGAAGAATCTTTACTTTGAAACTGTGTTCTTTCCCTTTTTCACACTAAAACAGCTTTGCATTCACCTTACACTGTTTCAGGGCAAGAGATTGTGTGTGAGACTAAAATGTAATGCATTATAAGAAGAATCTTTACTTTGAAACTCTGTTCTTTACCTTTTTCACACTATGAAACAGCTTTGTATTCACCTTAAACACTGTTTCAGGGCAAGAGATTGTGTTTGAGACTAAAAGGTAATGCTTTATAAGAAGAATCTTTACTTTGAAACTGTGTTCTTTCCCTTTTTCACACTAAAACAGCTTTGCATTCACCTTAAACTGTTTCAGGGCAAGAGATTGTGTGTGAGACTAAAATGTAATGCATTATAAGAAGAATCTTTACTTTGAAACTCTGTTCTTTACCTTTTTCACACTATGAAACAGCTTTGTATTCACCTTAAACACTGTTTCAGGACAAGAGATTGTGTTTTAGACTAAAACTGCATGTTTTATAAGAAGTATCTTTACTTTGAAACTCTGTTCTTTACCTTTTTAACACTAAGAAACAGCTTTGTATTCACCTTAAACACTGTTTCAGGACAAGAGATTGTGATTTAGAATAAAAGGTAATGCATTATAAGAAGAATCTTTACTTTGAAACTCTCTTCTTTACCTTTTTCACACTATGAAACAGCTCTGTATTCACCTTAAACACTGTTTCAGGGCAAGAGATTGTGTTTTAGACTAAAAGGTAATGCATTATAAGAAGAATCTTTACTTTGAAACTCTGTTCTTTACCTTTTTCACACTATGAAACAGCTTTGTTTTCACCTTAAACACTCTTTCAGAACAAGAGATTGTGTTTTAGTCTAAAACAATGCTTTATAAGAAGAATCTTTACTTTGAAACTCTGTTCTTTACCTTTTTAACACTAAGAAACAGCTTTGTATTCACCTTAAACACTGTTTCAGGGCAAGAGATTGTGTTTTAGACTAAAACAATGCTTTATAAGAAGAATCTTTACTTAGAAACTCTGTTCTTTACCTTTTTCACACTATGAAACAGCTTTGTATTCATCTTAAACACTGTTTCAGGACAAGAGATTGTGTTTTAGACTAAAACTGCATGCTTTATAAGAAGAATCTTTACTTTGAAACTCTGTTCTTTACCTTTCCAACAATAAGAAACAGCTTTGTATTCACCTTAAACACTGTTTCAGGGCAAGAGATTGTGTTTGAGACTAAAAGGTAATGCATTATAAGAAGAATCTTTACTTTGAAACTCTGTTCTTTACCTTTTTCACACTATGAAACAGCTCTCTATTCACCTTAAACACTGTTTCAGGGCAAGAGATTGTGTTTTAGACTAAAAGGTAATGCATTATAAGAAGAATCTTTACTTTGAAACTCTGTTCTTTACCTTTTTCACACTATGAAACAGCGTTGTTTTCACCTTAAACACTGTTTCAGAACAAGAGATTGTGTTTTAGTCTAAAACAATGCTTTATAAGAAGAATCTTTACTTTGAAACTCTGTTCTTTACCTTTTTAACACTAAGAAACAGCTTTGTATTCGCCTTAAACACTGTTTCAGGACAAGAGATTGTGTTTTAGAATAAAAGGTAATGCATTATAAGAAGAATCTTTACTTTGAAACTCTGTTCTTTACCTTTTTAACACTGTGAAACAGCTCTGTATTCACCTTAAACACTGTTTCAGGGCAAGAGATTGTGTTTTAGACTAAAAGGTAATGCATTATAAGAAGAATCTTTACTTTGAAACTCTCTTCTTTACCTTTTTCACACTATGAAACAGATTTGTATTCACCTTAAACACTGTTTCAGGGCAAGAGATTGTGTTTGAGACTAAAAGGTAATGCTTTATAAGGAGAATCTTTACTTTGAAACTGTGTTCTTTCCCTTTTTCACACTAAAACAGCTTTGCATTCACCTTACACTGTTTCAGGGCAAGAGATTGTGTGTGAGACTAAAATGTAATGCTTTATAAGAAGAATCTTTACTTTGAAACTCTGTTCTTTACCTTTTTAAAACTATGAAACAGCTTTGTATTCGCCTTAAACACTGTTTCAGGACAAGAGATTGTGTTTGAGACTAATAGGTAATGCTTTATAAGAAGAATCTTTACTTTGAAACTCTGTTCTTTACCTTTTTAACAATAAGAAACAGCTTTGTATTCACCTTAAACACTGTTTCAGGGCAAGAGATTGTGTTTGAGACTAAAAGGTAATGCTTTATAAGAAGAATCTTTACTTTGAAACTGTGATCTTTCCCTTTTTCACACTAAAACAGCTTTGCATTCACCTTAAACTGTTTCAGGGCAAGAGATTGTGTGTGAGACTAAAATGTAATGCATTATAAGAAGAATCTTTACTTTGAAACTCTGTTCTTTACCTTTTTCACACTATGAAACAGCTTTGTATTCGCCTTAAACACTGTTTCAGGGCAAGAGATTGTGTTTTAGACTAAAAGGTAATGCATTATAAGAAGAAACTTTACTTTGAAACTCTCTTCTTTACCTTTTTCACACTATGAAACAGCTCTGTATTCACCTTAAACACTGTTTCAGGGCAAGAGATTGTGTTTTAGACTAAAAGGTAATGCATTATAAGAAGAATCTTTACTTTGAAACTCTGTTCTTTACCTTTTTCACACTATGAAACAGCATTGTTTTCACCTTAAACACTCTTTCAGAACAAGAGATTGTGTTTTAGTCTAAAACAATGCTTTATAAGAAGAATCTTTACTTTGAAACTCTGTTCTTTACCTTTTTAACACTAAGAAACAGCTTTGTATTCACCTTAAACACTGTTTCAGGGCAAGAGATTGTGTTTTAGACTAAAACAATGCTTTATAAGAAGAATCTTTACTTTGAAACTGTGTTCTTTCCCTTTTTCACACTAAAACAGCTTTGCATTCACCTTACACTGTTTCAGGGCAAGAGATTGTGTGTGAGACTAAAATGTAATGCATTATAAGAAGAATCTTTACTTTGAAACTCTGTTCTTTACCTTTTTCACACTATGAAACAGCTTTGTATTCGCCTTAAACACTGTTTCAGGACAAGAGATTGTGTTTTAGAATACAAGGTAATGCATTATAAGAAGAATCTTTACTTTGAAACTCTCTTCTTTACCTTTTTCACACTATGAAACAGATTTGTATTCACCTTAAACACTGTTTCAGGGCAAGAGATTGTGTTTGAGACTAAAAGGTAATGCATTATAAGAAGAATCTTTACTTTGAAACTCTCTTCTTTACCTTTTTCACACTATGAAACAGATTTGTATTCACCTTAAACACTGTTTCAGGGCAAGAGATTGTGTTTGAGACTAAAAGGTAATGCATTATAAGAAGAATCTTTACTTTGAAACTCTGTTCTTTACCTTTTTCACACTATGAAACAGCTTTGTTTTCAACTTAAACACTCTTTCAGAACAAGAGATTTGGTTTTAGTCTAAAACAATGCTTTATAAGAAGAATCTTTACTTTGAAACTCTGTTCTTTACCTTTTTAACACTAAGAAACAGCTTTGTATTCACCTTAAACACTGTTTCAGGGCAAGAGATTGTGTTTTAGACTAAAACAATGCTTTATAAGAAGAATCTTTACTTTGAAACTCTGTTCTTTACCTTTTTCACACTATGAAACAGCTTTGTATTCATCTTAAACACTGTTTCAGGACAAGAGATTGTGTTTTAGACTAAAACTGCATGCTTTATAAGAAGAATCTTTACTTTGAAACTCTGTTCTTTACCTTTCCAACAATAAGAAACAGCTTTGTATTCACCTTAAACACTGTTTCAGGGCAAGAGATTGTGTTTGAGACTAAAAGGTAATGCATTATAAGAAGAATCTTTACTTTGAAACTCTGTTCTTTACCTTTTTCACACTATGAAACAGCTTTGTATTCACCTTAAACACTGTTTCAGGACAAGAGATTGTGTTTTAGACTAAAACTGCATGTTTTATAAGAAGAATCTTTACTTTGAAACTCTGTTCTTTACCTTTTTAACACTAAGAAACAGCTTTGTATTCACCTTAAACACTGTTTCAGGACAAGAGATTGTGTTTTAGAATAAAAGGTAATGCATTATAAGAAGAATCTTTACTTTGAAACTTTCTTCTTTACCTTTTTCACACTATGAAACAGCTCTCTATTCACCTTAAAAACTGTTTCAGGGCAAGAGATTCTGTTTTAGACTAAAAGGTAATGCATTATAAGAAGAATCTTTACTTTGAAACTCTGTTCTTTACCTTTTTCACACTATGAAACAGCTTTGTTTTCACCTTAAACACTGTTTCAGAACAAGAGATTGTGTTTTCGTCTAAAACAATGCTTTATAAGAAGAATCTTTACTTTGAAACTCTGTTCTTTACCTTTTTAACACTAAGAAACAGCTTTGTATTCACCTTAAACACTGTTTCAGGACAAGAGATTGTGTTTTAGACTAAAACAATGCTTTATAAGAAGAATCTTTACTTTGAAACTTTGTTCTTTACCTTTTTAAAACTATGAAACAGCTTTGTATTCGCCTTAAACACTGTTTCAGGACAAGAGATTGTGTTTTAGACTAAAAGGTAATGCATTATAAGAAGAATCTTTACTTTGAAACTCTCTTCTTTACCTTTTTCACACTATGAAACAGATTTGTATTCACCTTAAACACTGTTTCAGGGCAAGAGATTGTGTTTGAGACTAAAAGGTAATGCTTTATAAGAAGAATCTTTACTTTGAAACTGTGTTCTTTCCCTTTTTCACACTAAAACAGCTTTGCATTCACCTTACACTGTTTCAGGGCAAGAGATTGTGTGTGAGACTAAAATGTAATGCATTATAAGAAGAATCTTTACTTTGAAACTCTGTTCTTTACCTTTTTCACACTATGAAACAGCTTTGTATTCGCCTTAAACACTGTTTCAGGACAAGAGATTGTGTTTTACAATAAAAGGTAATGCATTATAAGAAGAATCTTTACTTTGAAACTCTGTTCTTTACCTTTTTAACACTGTGAAACAGCTCTGTATTCACCTTAAACACTGTTTCAGGGCAAGAGATTGTGTTTTAGACTAAAAGGTAATGCATTATAAGAAGAATCTTTACTTTGAAACTCTCTTCTTTACCTTTTTCACACTATGAAACAGATTTGTATTCACCTTAAACACTGTTTCAGGGCAAGAGATTGTGTTTGCGACTAAAAGGTAATGCTTTATAAGAAGAATCTTTGCTTTGAAACTCTGTTCTTTACCTTTTTCACACTATGAAACAGCTTTGTATTCACCTTAAACACTGTTTCAGGACAAGAGATAGTGTTTTAGAATAAAAGGTAATGCATTATATGAAGAATCTTTACTTTGAAAGTCTGTTCTTTACCTTTTTCACACTATGAAACAGCTTTGTATTCACCTTAAGCACTGTTTCAGGGCAAGAGATTGTGTTTTAGACTAAAACGTAATGCTTTATAAGAAGAATCTTTACTTTGAAACTCTGTTCTTTACCTTTTTAACAATAAGAAACAGCTTTGTATTCACCTTAAACACTGTTTCAGGGCAAGAGATTGTGTTTGAGACTAAAAGGTAATGCTTTATAAGAAGAATCTTTACTTTGAAACTGTGTTCTTTCCCTTTTTCACACTAAAACAGCTTTGCATTCACCTTAAACTGTTTCAGGGCAAGAGATTGTGTGTGAGACTAAAATGTAATGCATTATAAGAAGAATCTTTACTTTGAAACTCTGTTCTTTACCTTTTTCACACTATGAAACAGCTTTGTATTCACCTTAAACACTGTTTCAGGACAAGAGATTGTGTTTTAGACTAAAACTGCATGTTTTATAAGAAGTATCTTTACTTTGAAACTCTGTTCTTTACCTTTTTAACACTAAGAAACAGCTTTGTATTCACCTTAAACACTGTTTCAGGACAAGAGATTGTGATTTAGAATAAAAGGTAATGCATTATAAGAAGAATCTTTACTTTGAAACTCTCTTCTTTACCTTTTTCACACTATGAAACAGCTCTGTATTCACCTTAAACACTGTTTCAGGGCAAGAGATTGTGTTTTAGACTAAAAGGTAATGCATTATAAGAAGAAACTTTACTTTGAAACTCTCTTCTTTACCTTTTTCACACTATGAAACAGCTCTGTATTCACCTTAAACACTGTTTCAGGGCAAGAGATTGTGTTTTAGACTAAAAGGTAATGCATTATAAGAAGAATCTTTACTTTGAAACTCTGTTCTTTACCTTTTTCACACTATGAAACAGCTTTGTTTTCACCTTAAACACTCTTTCAGAACAAGAGATTGTGTTTTAGTCTAAAACAATGCTTTATAAGAAGAATCTTTACTTTGAAACTCTGTTCTTTACCTTTTTAACACTAAGAAACAGCTTTGTATTCACCTTAAACACTGTTTCAGGACAAGAGATTGTGTTTTAGACTAAAACAATGCTTTATAAGAAGAATCTTTACTTTGAAACTTTGTTCTTTACCTTTTTAAAACTATGAAACAGCTTTGTATTCGCCTTAAACACTGTTTCAGGACAAGAGATTGTGTTTTAGAATAAAAGGTAATGCATTATAAGAAGAATCTTTACTTTGAAACTCTGTTCTTTACCTTTTTAACACTGTGAAACAGCTCTGTATTCACCTTAAACACTGTTTCAGGGCAAGAGATTGTGTTTTAGACTAAAAGGTAATGCATTATAAGAAGAATCTTTACTTTGAAACTCTCTTCTTTACCTTTTTCACACTATGAAACAGATTTGTATTCACCTTAAACACTGTTTCAGGGCAAGAGATTGTGTTTGAGACTAAAAGGTAATGCTTTATAAGGAGAATCTTTACTTTGAAACTGTGTTCTTTCCCTTTTTCACACTAAAACAGCTTTGCATTCACCTTACACTGTTTCAGGGCAAGAGATTGTGTGTGAGACTAAAATGTAATGCTTTATAAGAAGAATCTTTACTTTGAAACTCTGTTCTTTACCTTTTTAAAACTATGAAACAGCTTTGTATTCGCCTTAAACACTGTTTCAGGACAAGAGATTGTGTTTGAGACTAATAGGTAATGCTTTATAAGAAGAATCTTTACTTTGAAACTCTGTTCTTTACCTTTTTAACAATAAGAAACAGCTTTGTATTCACCTTAAACACTGTTTCAGGGCAAGAGATTGTGTTTGAGACTAAAAGGTAATGCTTTATAAGAAGAATCTTTACTTTGAAACTGTGATCTTTCCCTTTTTCACACTAAAACAGCTTTGCATTCACCTTAAACTGTTTCAGGGCAAGAGATTGTGTGTGAGACTAAAATGTAATGCATTATAAGAAGAATCTTTACTTTGAAACTCTGTTCTTTACCTTTTTCACACTATGAAACAGCTTTGTATTCGCCTTAAACACTGTTTCAGGGCAAGAGATTGTGTTTTAGACTAAAAGGTAATGCATTATAAGAAGAAACTTTACTTTGAAACTCTCTTCTTTACCTTTTTCACACTATGAAACAGCTCTGTATTCACCTTAAACACTGTTTCAGGGCAAGAGATTGTGTTTTAGACTAAAAGGTAATGCATTATAAGAAGAATCTTTACTTTGAAACTCTGTTCTTTACCTTTTTCACACTATGAAACAGCATTGTTTTCACCTTAAACACTCTTTCAGAACAAGAGATTGTGTTTTAGTCTAAAACAATGCTTTATAAGAAGAATCTTTACTTTGAAACTCTGTTCTTTACCTTTTTAACACTAAGAAACAGCTTTGTATTCACCTTAAACACTGTTTCAGGGCAAGAGATTGTGTTTTAGACTAAAACAATGCTTTATAAGAAGAATCTTTACTTTGAAACTCTGTTCTTTACCTTTTTAACACTGTGAAACAGCTCTGTATTCACCTTAAACACTGTTTCAGGGCAAGAGATTGTGTTTTAGACTAAAAGGTAATGCATTATAAGAAGAATCTTTACTTTGAAACTCTCTTCTTTACCTTTTTCACACTATGAAACAGATTTGTATTCACCTTAAACACTGTTTCAGGGCAAGAGATTGTGTTTGAGACTAAAAGGTAATGCTTTATAAGGAGAATCTTTACTTTGAAACTGTGTTCTTTCCCTTTTTCACACTAAAACAGCTTTGCATTCACCTTACACTGTTTCAGGGCAAGAGATTGTGTGTGAGACTAAAATGTAATGCTTTATAAGAAGAATCTTTACTTTGAAACTCTGTTCTTTACCTTTTTAAAACTATGAAACAGCTTTGTATTCGCCTTAAACACTGTTTCAGGACAAGAGATTGTGTTTGAGACTAATAGGTAATGCTTTATAAGAAGAATCTTTACTTTGAAACTCTGTTCTTTACCTTTTTAACAATAAGAAACAGCTTTGTATTCACCTTAAACACTGTTTCAGGGCAAGAGATTGTGTTTGAGACTAAAAGGTAATGCTTTATAAGAAGAATCTTTACTTTGAAACTGTGATCTTTCCCTTTTTCACACTAAAACAGCTTTGCATTCACCTTAAACTGTTTCAGGGCAAGAGATTGTGTGTGAGACTAAAATGTAATGCATTATAAGAAGAATCTTTACTTTGAAACTCTGTTCTTTACCTTTTTCACACTATGAAACAGCTTTGTATTCGCCTTAAACACTGTTTCAGGGCAAGAGATTGTGTTTTAGACTAAAAGGTAATGCATTATAAGAAGAAACTTTACTTTGAAACTCTCTTCTTTACCTTTTTCACACTATGAAACAGCTCTGTATTCACCTTAAACACTGTTTCAGGGCAAGAGATTGTGTTTTAGACTAAAAGGTAATGCATTATAAGAAGAATCTTTACTTTGAAACTCTGTTCTTTACCTTTTTCACACTATGAAACAGCATTGTTTTCACCTTAAACACTCTTTCAGAACAAGAGATTGTGTTTTAGTCTAAAACAATGCTTTATAAGAAGAATCTTTACTTTGAAACTCTGTTCTTTACCTTTTTAACACTAAGAAACAGCTTTGTATTCACCTTAAACACTGTTTCAGGGCAAGAGATTGTGTTTTAGACTAAAACAATGCTTTATAAGAAGAATCTTTACTTTGAAACTCTGTTCTTTACCTTTTTCACACTATGAAACAGCTTTGTATTCATCTTAAACACTGTTTCAGGACAAGAGATTGTGTTTTAGACTAAAACTGCATGCTTTATAAGAAGAATCTTTACTTTGAAACTCTGTTCTTTACCTTTCCAACAATAAGAAACAGCTTTGTATTCACCTTAAACACTGTTTCAGGGCAAGAGATTGTGTTTGAGACTAAAAGGTAATGCATTATAAGAAGAATCTTTACTTTGAAACTCTGTTCTTTACCTTTTTCACACTATGAAACAGCTTTGTATTCACCTTAAACACTGTTTCAGGACAAGAGATTGTGTTTTAGACTAAAACTGCATGTTTTATAAGAAGAATCTTTACTTTGAAACTCTGTTCTTTACCTTTTTAACACTAAGAAACAGCTTTGTATTCACCTTAAACACTGTTTCAGGACAAGAGATTGTGTTTTAGAATAAAAGGTAATGCATTATAAGAAGAATCTTTACTTTGAAACTTTCTTCTTTACCTTTTTCACACTATGAAACAGCTCTCTATTCACCTTAAAAACTGTTTCAGGGCAAGAGATTCTGTTTTAGACTAAAAGGTAATGCATTATAAGAAGAATCTTTACTTTGAAACTCTGTTCTTTACCTTTTTCACACTATGAAACAGCTTTGTTTTCACCTTAAACACTGTTTCAGAACAAGAGATTGTGTTTTCGTCTAAAACAATGCTTTATAAGAAGAATCTTTACTTTGAAACTCTGTTCTTTACCTTTTTAACACTAAGAAACAGCTTTGTATTCACCTTAAACACTGTTTCAGGACAAGAGATTGTGTTTTAGACTAAAACAATGCTTTATAAGAAGAATCTTTACTTTGAAACTTTGTTCTTTACCTTTTTAAAACTATGAAACAGCTTTGTATTCGCCTTAAACACTGTTTCAGGACAAGAGATTGTGTTTTAGACTAAAAGGTAATGCATTATAAGAAGAATCTTTACTTTGAAACTCTCTTCTTTACCTTTTTCACACTATGAAACAGATTTGTATTCACCTTAAACACTGTTTCAGGGCAAGAGATTGTGTTTGAGACTAAAAGGTAATGCTTTATAAGAAGAATCTTTACTTTGAAACTGTGTTCTTTCCCTTTTTCACACTAAAACAGCTTTGCATTCACCTTACACTGTTTCAGGGCAAGAGATTGTGTGTGAGACTAAAATGTAATGCATTATAAGAAGAATCTTTACTTTGAAACTCTGTTCTTTACCTTTTTCACACTATGAAACAGCTTTGTATTCGCCTTAAACACTGTTTCAGGACAAGAGATTGTGTTTTAGAATAAAAGGTAATGCATTATAAGAAGAATCTTTACTTTGAAACTCTGTTCTTTACCTTTTTAACACTGTGAAACAGCTCTGTATTCACCTTAAACACTGTTTCAGGGCAAGAGATTGTGTTTTAGACTAAAAGGTAATGCATTATAAGAAGAATCTTTACTTTGAAACTCTCTTCTTTACCTTTTTCACACTATGAAACAGATTTGTATTCACCTTAAACACTGTTTCAGGGCAAGAGATTGTGTTTGAGACTAAAAGGTAATGCTTTATAAGAAGAATCTTTGCTTTGAAACTCTGTTCTTTACCTTTTTCACACTATGAAACAGCTTTGTATTCACCTTAAACACTGTTTCAGGACAAGAGATAGTGTTTTAGAATAAAAGGTAATGCATTATATGAAGAATCTTTACTTTGAAAGTCTGTTCTTTACCTTTTTCACACTATGAAACAGCTTTGTATTCACCTTAAGCACTGTTTCAGGGCAAGAGATTGTGTTTTAGACTAAAACGTAATGCTTTATAAGAAGAATCTTTACTTTGAAACTCTGTTCTTTACCTTTTTAACAATAAGAAACAGCTTTGTATTCACCTTAAACACTGTTTCAGGGCAAGAGATTGTGTTTGAGACTAAAAGGTAATGCTTTATAAGAAGAATCTTTACTTTGAAACTGTGTTCTTTCCCTTTTTCACACTAAAACAGCTTTGCATTCACCTTAAACTGTTTCAGTGCAAGAGATTGTGTGTGAGACTAAAATGTAATGCATTATAAGAAGAATCTTTACTTTGAAACTCTGTTCTTTACCTTTTTCACACTATGAAACAGCTTTGTATTCACCTTAAACACTGTTTCAGGACAAGAGATTGTGTTTTAGACTAAAACTGCATGTTTTATAAGAAGTATCTTTACTTTGAAACTCTGTTCTTTACCTTTTTAACACTAAGAAACAGCTTTGTATTCACCTTAAACACTGTTTCAGGACAAGAGATTGTGATTTAGAATAAAAGGTAATGCATTATAAGAAGAATCTTTACTTTGAAACTCTCTTCTTTACCTTTTTCACACTATGAAACAGCTCTGTATTCACCTTAAACACTGTTTCAGGGCAAGAGATTGTGTTTTAGACTAAAAGGTAATGCATTATAAGAAGAAACTTTACTTTGAAACTCTCTTCTTTACCTTTTTCACACTATGAAACAGCTCTGTATTCACCTTAAACACTGTTTCAGGGCAAGAGATTGTGTTTTAGACTAAAAGGTAATGCATTATAAGAAGAATCTTTACTTTGAAACTCTGTTCTTTACCTTTTTCACACTATGAAACAGCTTTGTTTTCACCTTAAACACTCTTTCAGAACAAGAGATTGTGTTTTAGTCTAAAACAATGCTTTATAAGAAGAATCTTTACTTTGAAACTCTGTTCTTTACCTTTTTAACACTAAGAAACAGCTTTGTATTCACCTTAAACACTGTTTCAGGACAAGAGATTGTGTTTTAGACTAAAACAATGCTTTATAAGAAGAATCTTTACTTTGAAACTTTGTTCTTTACCTTTTTAAAACTATGAAACAGCTTTGTATTCGCCTTAAACACTGTTTCAGGACAAGAGATTGTGTTTTAGAATAAAAGGTAATGCATTATAAGAAGAATCTTTACTTTGAAACTCTCTTCTTTACCTTTTTCACACTATGAAACAGATTTGTATTCACCTTAAACACTGTTTCAGGGCAAGAGATTGTGTTTGAGACTAAAAGGTAATGCTTTATAAGGAGAATCTTTACTTTGAAACTGTGTTCTTTCCCTTTTTCACACTAAAACAGCTTTGCATTCACCTTACACTGTTTCAGGGCAAGAGATTGTGTGTGAGACTAAAATGTAATGCTTTATAAGAAGAATCTTTACTTTGAAACTCTGTTCTTTACCTTTTTAAAACTATGAAACAGCTTTGTATTCGCCTTAAACACTGTTTCAGGACAAGAGATTGTGTTTGAGACTAATAGGTAATGCTTTATAAGAAGAATCTTTACTTTGAAACTCTGTTCTTTACCTTTTTAACAATAAGAAACAGCTTTGTATTCACCTTAAACACTGTTTCAGGGCAAGAGATTGTGTTTGAGACTAAAAGGTAATGCTTTATAAGAAGAATCTTTACTTTGAAACTGTGATCTTTCCCTTTTTCACACTAAAACAGCTTTGCATTCACCTTAAACTGTTTCAGGGCAAGAGATTGTGTGTGAGACTAAAATGTAATGCATTATAAGAAGAATCTTTACTTTGAAACTCTGTTCTTTACCTTTTTCACACTATGAAACAGCTTTGTATTCGCCTTAAACACTGTTTCAGGGCAAGAGATTGTGTTTTAGACTAAAAGGTAATGCATTATAAGAAGAAACTTTACTTTGAAACTCTCTTCTTTACCTTTTTCACACTATGAAACAGCTCTGTATTCACCTTAAACACTGTTTCAGGGCAAGAGATTGTGTTTTAGACTAAAAGGTAATGCATTATAAGAAGAATCTTTACTTTGAAACTCTGTTCTTTACCTTTTTCACACTATGAAACAGCATTGTTTTCACCTTAAACACTCTTTCAGAACAAGAGATTGTGTTTTAGTCTAAAACAATGCTTTATAAGAAGAATCTTTACTTTGAAACTCTGTTCTTTACCTTTTTAACACTAAGAAACAGCTTTGTATTCACCTTAAACACTGTTTCAGGGCAAGAGATTGTGTTTTAGACTAAAACAATGCTTTATAAGAAGAATCTTTACTTTGAAACTCTGTTCTTTACCTTTTTCACACTATGAAACAGCTTTGTATTCATCTTAAACACTGTTTCAGGACAAGAGATTGTGTTTTAGACTAAAACTGCATGCTTTATAAGAAGAATCTTTACTTTGAAACTCTGTTCTTTACCTTTCCAACAATAAGAAACAGCTTTGTATTCACCTTAAACACTGTTTCAGGGCAAGAGATTGTGTTTGAGACTAAAAGGTAATGCATTATAAGAAGAATCTTTACTTTGAAACTCTGTTCTTTACCTTTTTCACACTATGAAACAGCTTTGTATTCACCTTAAACACTGTTTCAGGACAAGAGATTGTGTTTTAGACTAAAACTGCATGTTTTATAAGAAGAATCTTTACTTTGAAACTCTGTTCTTTACCTTTTTAACACTAAGAAACAGCTTTGTATTCACCTTAAACACTGTTTCAGGACAAGAGATTGTGTTTTAGAATAAAAGGTAATGCATTATAAGAAGAATCTTTACTTTGAAACTTTCTTCTTTACCTTTTTCACACTATGAAACAGCTCTCTATTCACCTTAAAAACTGTTTCAGGGCAAGAGATTCTGTTTTAGACTAAAAGGTAATGCATTATAAGAAGAATCTTTACTTTGAAACTCTGTTCTTTACCTTTTTCACACTATGAAACAGCTTTGTTTTCACCTTAAACACTGTTTCAGAACAAGAGATTGTGTTTTCGTCTAAAACAATGCTTTATAAGAAGAATCTTTACTTTGAAACTCTGTTCTTTACCTTTTTAACACTAAGAAACAGCTTTGTATTCACCTTAAACACTGTTTCAGGACAAGAGATTGTGTTTTAGACTAAAACAATGCTTTATAAGAAGAATCTTTACTTTGAAACTTTGTTCTTTACCTTTTTAAAACTATGAAACAGCTTTGTATTCGCCTTAAACACTGTTTCAGGACAAGAGATTGTGTTTTAGACTAAAAGGTAATGCATTATAAGAAGAATCTTTACTTTGAAACTCTCTTCTTTACCTTTTTCACACTATGAAACAGATTTGTATTCACCTTAAACACTGTTTCAGGGCAAGAGATTGTGTTTGAGACTAAAAGGTAATGCTTTATAAGAAGAATCTTTACTTTGAAACTGTGTTCTTTCCCTTTTTCACACTAAAACAGCTTTGCATTCACCTTACACTGTTTCAGGGCAAGAGATTGTGTGTGAGACTAAAATGTAATGCATTATAAGAAGAATCTTTACTTTGAAACTCTGTTCTTTACCTTTTTAACACTAAGAAACAGCTTTGTATTCACCTTAAACACTGTTTCAGGGCAAGAGATTGTGTTTTAGACTAAAAGGTAATGCTTTATAAGGAGAATCTTTACTTTGAAACTGTGTTCTTTCCCTTTTTCACACTAAAACAGCTTTGCATTCACCTTACACTGTTTCAGGGCAAGAGATTGTGTGTGAGACTAAAATGTAATGCTTTATAAGAAGAATCTTTACTTTGAAACTCTGTTCTTTACCTTTTTAAAACTATGAAACAGCTTTGTATTCGCCTTAAACACTGTTTCAGGACAAGAGATTGTGTTTGAGACTAAAAGGTAATGCTTTATAAGAAGAATCTTTACTTTGAAACTCTGTTCTTTACCTTTTTAACAATAAGAAACAGCTTTGTATTCACCTTAAACACTGTTTCAGGGCAAGAGATTGTGTTTGAGACTAAAAGGTAATGCTTTATAAGAAGAATCTTTACTTTGAAACTGTGATCTTTCCCTTTTTCACACTAAAACAGCTTTGCATTCACCTTAAACTGTTTCAGGGCAAGAGATTGTGTGTGAGACTAAAATGTAATGCATTATAAGAAGAATCTTTACTTTGAAACTCTGTTCTTTACCTTTTTCACACTATGAAACAGCTTTGTATTCGCCTTAAACACTGTTTCAGGGCAAGAGATTGTGTTTTAGACTAAAAGGTAATGCATTATAAGAAGAAACTTTACTTTGAAACTCTCTTCTTTACCTTTTTCACACTATGAAACAGCTCTGTATTCACCTTAAACACTGTTTCAGGGCAAGAGATTGTGTTTTAGACTAAAAGGTAATGCATTATAAGAAGAATCTTTACTTTGAAACTCTGTTCTTTACCTTTTTCACACTATGAAACAGCATTGTTTTCACCTTAAACACTCTTTCAGAACAAGAGATTGTGTTTTAGTCTAAAACAATGCTTTATAAGAAGAATCTTTACTTTGAAACTCTGTTCTTTACCTTTTTAACACTAAGAAACAGCTTTGTATTCACCTTAAACACTGTTTCAGGGCAAGAGATTGTGTTTTAGACTAAAACAATGCTTTATAAGAAGAATCTTTACTTTGAAACTCTGTTCTTTACCTTTTTCACACTATGAAACAGCTTTGTATTCATCTTAAACACTGTTTCAGGACAAGAGATTGTGTTTTAGACTAAAACTGCATGCTTTATAAGAAGAATCTTTACTTTGAAACTCTGTTCTTTACCTTTCCAACAATAAGAAACAGCTTTGTATTCACCTTAAACACTGTTTCAGGGCAAGAGATTGTGTTTGAGACTAAAAGGTAATGCATTATAAGAAGAATCTTTACTTTGAAACTCTGTTCTTTACCTTTTTCACACTATGAAACAGCTTTGTATTCACCTTAAACACTGTTTCAGGGCAAGAGATTGTGTTTTAGACTAAAAGGTAATGCTTTATAAGAAGAATCTTTACTTTGAAACTGTGTTCTTTCCCTTTTTCACACTAAAACAGCTTTGCATTCACCTTACACTGTTTCAGGGCAAGAGATTGTGTGTGAGACTAAAATGTAATGCATTATTAGAAGAATCTTTACTTTGAAACTCTGTTCTTTACCTTTTTCACACTATGAAACAGCTTTGTATTCGCCTTAAACACTGTTTCAGGACAAGAGATTGTGTTTTAGAATAAAAGGTAATGCATTATAAGAAGAATCTTTACTTTGAAACTCTGTTCTTTACCTTTTTAACACTGTGAAACAGCTCTGTATTCACCTTAAACACTGTTTCAGGGCAAGAGATTGTGTTTTAGACTAAAAGGTAATGCATTATAAGAAGAATCTTTACTTTGAAACTCTCTTCTTTACCTTTTTCACACTATGAAACAGATTTGTATTCACCTTAAACACTGTTTCAGGGCAAGAGATTGTGTTTGAGACTAAAAGGTAATGCTTTATAAGAAGAATCTTTACTTTGAAACTGTGTTCTTTCCCTTTTTCACACTAAAACAGCTTTGCATTCACCTTAAACACTGTTTCAGGACAAGAGATTGTGTTTTAGTCTAAAACAATGCTTTATAAGAAGAATCTTTACTTTGAAACTCTGTTCTTTACCTTTTTAACACTAAGAAACAGCTTTGTATTCACCTTAAACACTGTTTCAGGGCAAGAGATTGTGTTTTAGACTAAAAGGTAATGCTTTATAAGGAGAATCTTTACTTTGAAACTGTGTTCTTTCCCTTTTTCACACTAAAACAGCTTTGCATTCACCTTACACTGTTTCAGGGCAAGAGATTGTGTGTGAGACTAAAATGTAATGCTTTATAAGAAGAATCTTTACTTTGAAACTCTGTTCTTTACCTTTTTAAAACTATGAAACAGCTTTGTATTCGCCTTAAACACTGTTTCAGGACAAGAGATTGTGTTTGAGACTAAAAGGTAATGCTTTATAAGAAGAATCTTTACTTTGAAACTCTGTTCTTTACCTTTTTAACAATAAGAAACAGCTTTGTATTCACCTTAAACACTGTTTCAGGGCAAGAGATTGTGTTTGAGACTAAAAGGTAATGCTTTATAAGAAGAATCTTTACTTTGAAACTGTGATCTTTCCCTTTTTCACACTAAAACAGCTTTGCATTCACCTTAAACTGTTTCAGGGCAAGAGATTGTGTGTGAGACTAAAATGTAATGCATTATAAGAAGAATCTTTACTTTGAAACTCTGTTCTTTACCTTTTTCACACTATGAAACAGCTTTGTATTCACCTTAAACACTGTTTCAGGACAAGAGATTGTGTTTTAGACTAAAACTGCATGTTTTATAAGAAGAATCTTTACTTTGAAACTCTCTTCTTTACCTTTTTCACACTATGAAACAGATTTGTATTCACCTTAAACACGGTTTCAGGGCAAGAGATTGTGTTTGAGACTAAAAGGTAATGCTTTATAAGAAGAATCTTTACTTTGAAACTGTGTTCTTTCCCTTTTTCACACTAAAACAGCTTTGCATTCACCTTAAACTGTTTCAGGGCAAGAGATTGTGTGTGAGACTAAAATGTAATGCATTATAAGAAGAATCTTTGCTTTGAAACTCTGTTCTTTAACTTTTTCACACTATGAAACAGCTTTGTATTCACCTTAAACACTGTTTCAGGACAAGAGATTGTGTTTTAGACTAAAACTGCATGTTTTATAAGAAGTATCTTTACTTTGAAACTCTGTTCTTTACCTTTTTAACACTAAGAAACAGCTTTGTATTCACCTTAAACACTGTTTCAGGACAAGAGATTGTGTTTTAGAATAAAAGGTAATGCATTATATGAAGAATCTTTACTTTGAAACTGTGTTCTTTCCCTTTTTCACACTAAAACAGATTTGTATTCACCTTAAACACTGTTTCAGGGCAAGAGATTGTGTTTTAGACTAAAACAATGCTTTATAAGAAGAATCTTTGCTTTGAAACTTTGTTCTTTACCTTTTTCACACTATGAAACAGCTTTGTATTCACCTTAAACACTGTTTCAGGACAAGAGATTGTGTTTTAGACTAAAACGTAATGCTTTATAAGAAGAATCTTTACTTTGAAACTCTGTTCTTTACCTTTTTAACAATAAGAAACAGCTTTGTATTCACCTTAAACACTGTTTCAGGGCAAGAGATTGTGTTTGAGACTAAAAGGTAATGCTTTATAAGAAGAATCTTTACTTTGAAACTGTGTTCTTTACCTTTTTCACACTAAAACAGCTTTGCATTCACCTTAAACTGTTTCAGGGCAAGAGATTGTGTGTGAGACTAAAATGTAATGCATTATAAGAAGAATCTTTACTTTGAAACTCTGTTCTTTACCTTTTTCACACTATGAAACAGCTTTGTATTCACCTTAAACACTGTTTCAGGGCAAGAGATTGTGTTTTAGACTAAAAGGTAATGCATTATAAGAAGAATCTTTATTTTGAAACTCTGTTCTTTACCTTTTTCACACTATGAAACAGCTTTGTTTTCACCTTAAACACTGTTTCAGAACAAGAGATTGTGTTTTAGTCTAAAACAATGCTTTATAAGAAGAATCTTTACTTTGAAACTCTGTTCTTTACCTTTTTAACACTAAGAAACAGCTTTGTATTCACCTTAAACACTGTTTCAGGACAAGATATTGTGTTTTAGACTAAAACAATGCTTTATAAGAAGAATCTTTACTTTGAAACTCTGTTCTTTACCTTTTTAAAACTATGAAACAGCTTTGTATTCGCCTTAAACACTGTTTCAGGACAAGAGATTGTGTTCTAGAATAAAAGGTAATGCATTATAAGAAGAATCTTTACTTTGAAACTCTGTTCTTTACCTTTTTAACACTGTGAAACAGCTCTGTATTCACCTTAAACACTGTTTCAGGGCAAGAGATTGTGTTTTAGACTAAAAGGTAATGCATTATAAGAAGAATCTTTACTTTGAAACTCTCTTCTTTACCTTTTTCACACTATGAAACAGCTTTGTATTCACCTTAAACACTGTTTCAGGACAAGAGATTGTGTTTTAGACTAAAACTGCATGTTTTATAAGAAGTATCTTTACTTTGAAACTCTGTTCTTTACCTTTTTAACACTAAGAAACAGCTTTGTATTCACCTTAAACACTGTTTCAGGACAAGAGATTGTGTTTTAGAATAAAAGGTAATGCATTATATGAAGAATCTTTACTTTAAAACTGTGTTCTTTCCCTTTTTCACACTAAAACAGATTTGTATTCACCTTAAACACTGTTTCAGGGCAAGAGATTGTGTTTGAGACTAAAACAATGCTTTATAAGAAGAATCTTTGCTTTGAAACTTTGTTCTTTACCTTTTTCACACTATGAAACAGCTTTGTATTCACCTTAAACACTGTTTCAGGACAAGAGATTGTGTTTTAGACTAAAACGTAATGCTTTATAAGAAGAATCTTTACTTTGAAACTCTGTTCTTTACCTTTTTCACACTATGAAACAGCTTTGTATTCACCTTAAGCACTGTTTCAGGGCAAGAGATTGTGTTTTAGACTAAAACGTAATGCTTTATAAGAAGAATCTTTACTTTGAAACTCTGTTCTTTACCTTTTTAACAATAAGAAACAGCTTTGTATTCACCTTAAACACTGTTTCAGGGCAAGAGATTGTGTTTGAGACTAAAAGGTAATGCATTATAAGAAGAATCTTTACTTTGAAACTCTGTTCTTTACCTTTTTCAGACTATGAAACAGCTTTGTTTTCACCTTAAACACTGTTTCAGAACAAGAGATTGTGTTTTAGTCTAAAACAATGCTTTATAAGAAGAATCTTCACTTTGAAACTCTGTTCTTTACCTTTTTAACACTAAGAAACAGCTTTGTATTCACCTTAAACACTGTTTCAGGACAAGAGATTGTGTGTGAGACTAAAATGTAATGCATTATAAGAAGAATCTTTACTTTGAAACTCTGTTCTTTACCTTTTTCACACTATGAAACAGCTTTGTATTCGCCTTAAACCTTGTTTCAGGACAAGAGATTGTGTTTTAGAATAAAAGGTAATGCATTATAAGAAGAATCTTTACTTTGAAACTCTGTTCTTTACCTTTTTAACACTGTGAAACAGCTCTGTATTCACCTTAAACACTGTTTCAGGGCAAGAGATTGTGTTTTAGACTAAAAGGTAATGCATTATAAGAAGAATCTTTACTTTGAAACTCTCTTCTTTACCTTTTTCACACTATGAAACAGATTTGTATTCACCTTAAACACTGTTTCAGGGCAAGAGATTGTGTTTGAGACTAAAAGGTAATGCTTTATAAGAAGAATCTTTACTTTGAAACTGTGTTCTTTCCCTTTTTCACACTAAAACAGCTTTGCATTCAACTTAAACTGTTTCAGGGCAAGAGATTGTGTGTGAGACTAAAATGTAATGCATTATAAGAAGAATCTTTGCTTTGAAACTCTGTTCTTTACCTTTTTCACACTATGAAACAGCTTTGTATTCACCTTAAACACTGTTTCAGGACAAGAGATTGTGTTTTAGACTAAAACTGCATGTTTTATAAGAACTATCTTTACTTTGAAACGCTGTTCTTTACCTTTTTAACACTAAGAAACAGCTTTGTATTCACCTTAAACACTGTTTCAGGACAAGAGATTGTGTTTTAGAATAAAAGGTAATGCATTATATGAAGAATCTTTACTTTGAAACTGTATTCTTTCCCTTTTTCACACTAAAACAGATTTGTATTCACCTTAAACACTGTTTCAGGGCAAGAGATTGTGTTTTAGACTAAAACAATGCTTTATAAGAAGAATATTTGCTTTGAAACTTTGTTCTTTACCTTTTTCACACTATGAAACAGCTTTGTATTCACCTTAAACACTGTTTCAGGACAAGAGATTGTGTTTTAGACTAAAACGTAATGCTTTATAAGAAGAATCTTTACTTTGAAACTCTGTTCTTTACCTTTTTCACACTATGAAACAGCTTTGTATTTACCTTAAGCACTGTTTCAGGGCAAGAGATTGTGTTTTAGATTAAAACGTAATGCTTTATAAGAAGAATCTTTACTTTGAAACTCTGTTCTTTACCTTTTTAACAATAAGAAACAGCTTTGTATTCACCTTAAACACTGTTTCAGGGCAAGAGATTGTGTTTGAGACTAAAAGGTAATGCTTTATAAGAAGAATCTTTACTTTGAAACTGTGTTCTTTCCCTTTTTCACACTAAAACAGCTTTGCATTCACCTTAAACTGTTTCAGAACAAGAGATTGTGTTTTAGTCTAAAACAATGCTTTATAAGAAGAATCTTTACTTTGAAACTCTGTTCTTTACCTTTTTAACACTAAGAAACAGCTTTGTATTCACCTTAAACACTGTTTCAGAGCAAGAGATTGTGTTTTAGACTAAAACAATGCTTTATAAGAAGAATCTTTATTTTGAAACTCTGTTCTTTACCTTTTTCACACTATGAAACAGCTTTGTATTCATCTTAAACACTGTTTCAGGACAAGAGATTGTGTTTTAGACTAAAACTGCATGCTTTATAAGAAGAATCTTTACTTTGAAACTCTGTTCTTTACCTTTCCAACAATAAGAAACAGCTTTGTATTCACCTTAAACACTGTTTCAGGGCAAGAGATTGTGTTTGAGACTAAAAGGTAATGCATTATAAGAAGAATCTTTACTTTGAAACTCTGTTCTTTACCTTTTTCACACTATGAAACAGCTTTGTATTCACCTTAAACACTGTTTCAGGACAAGAGATTGTGTTTTAGACTAAAACTGCATGTTTTATAAGAAGAATCTTTACTTTGAAACTCTCTTCTTTACCTTTTTCACACTATGAAACAGATTTGTATTCACCTTAAACACTGTTTCAGGGCAAGAGATTGTGTTTGAGACTAAAAGGTAATGCTTTATAAGAAGAATCTTTACTTTGAAACTGTGTTCTTTACCTTTTTCACACTAAAACAGCTTTGCATTCACCTTAAACTGTTTCAGGGCAAGAGATTGTGTGTGAGACTAAAATGTAATGCATTATAAGAAGAATCTTTACTTTGAAACTCTGTTCTTTACCTTTTTCACACTATGAAACAGCTTTGTATTCACCTTAAACACTGTTTCAGGGCAAGAGATTGTGTTTTAGACTAAAAGGTAATGCATTATAAGAAGAATCTTTATTTTGAAACTCTGTTCTTTACCTTTTTCACACTATGAAACAGCTTTGTTTTCACCTTAAACACTGTTTCAGAACAAGAGATTGTGTTTTAGTCTAAAACAATGCTTTATAAGAAGAATCTTTACTTTGAAACTCTGTTCTTTACCTTTTTAAAACTAAGAAACAGCTTTGTATTCACCTTAAACACTGTTTCAGGACAAGATATTGTGTTTTAGACTAAAACAATGCTTTATAAGAAGAATCTTTACTTTGAAACTCTGTTCTTTACCTTTTTAAAACTATGAAACAGCTTTGTATTCGCCTTAAACACTGTTTCAGAACAAGAGATTGTGTTCTAGAATAAAAGGTAATGCATTATAAGAAGAATCTTTACTTTGAAACTCTGTTCTTTACCTTTTTAACACTGTGAAACAGCTCTGTATTCACCTTAAACACTGTTTCAGGGCAAGAGATTGTGTTTTAGACTAAAAGGTAATGCATTATAAGAAGAATCTTTACTTTGAAACTCTCTTCTTTACCTTTTTCACACTATGAAACAGCTTTGTATTCACCTTAAACACTGTTTCAGGACAAGAGATTGTGTTTTAGACTAAAACTGCATGTTTTATAAGAAGTATCTTTACTTTGAAACTCTGTTCTTTACCTTTTTAACACTAAGAAACAGCTTTGTATTCACCTTAAACACTGTTTCAGGACAAGAGATTGTGTTTTAGAATAAAAGGTAATGCATTATATGAAGAATCTTTACTTTAAAACTGTGTTCTTTCCCTTTTTCACACTAAAACAGATTTGTATTCACCTTAAACACTGTTTCAGGGCAAGAGATTGTGTTTGAGACTAAAACAATGCTTTATAAGAAGAATCTTTGCTTTGAAACTTTGTTCTTTACCTTTTTCACACTATGAAACAGCTTTGTATTCACCTTAAACACTGTTTCAGGACAAGAGATTGTGTTTTAGACTAAAACGTAATGCTTTATAAGAAGAATCTTTACTTTGAAACTCTGTTCTTTACCTTTTTCACACTATGAAACAGCTTTGTATTCACCTTAAGCACTGTTTCAGGGCAAGAGATTGTGTTTTAGACTAAAACGTAATGCTTTATAAGAAGAATCTTTACTTTGAAACTCTGTTCTTTACCTTTTTAACAATAAGAAACAGCTTTGTATTCACCTTAAACACTGTTTCAGGGCAAGAGATTGTGTTTGAGACTAAAAGGTAATGCATTATAAGAAGAATCTTTACTTTGAAACTCTGTTCTTTACCTTTTTCAGACTATGAAACAGCTTTGTTTTCACCTTAAACACTGTTTCAGAACAAGAGATTGTGTTTTAGTCTAAAACAATGCTTTATAAGAAGAATCTTCACTTTGAAACTCTGTTCTTTACCTTTTTAACACTAAGAAACAGCTTTGTATTCACCTTAAACACTGTTTCAGGACAAGAGATTGTGTGTGAGACTAAAATGTAATGCATTATAAGAAGAATCTTTACTTTGAAACTCTGTTCTTTACCTTTTTCACACTATGAAACAGCTTTGTATTCGCCTTAAACCTTGTTTCAGGACAAGAGATTGTGTTTTAGAATAAAAGGTAATGCATTATAAGAAGAATCTTTACTTTGAAACTCTGTTCTTTACCTTTTTAACACTGTGAAACAGCTCTGTATTCACCTTAAACACTGTTTCAGGGCAAGAGATTGTGTTTTAGACTAAAAGGTAATGCATTATAAGAAGAATCTTTACTTTGAAACTCTCTTCTTTACCTTTTTCACACTATGAAACAGATTTGTATTCACCTTAAACACTGTTTCAGGGCAAGAGATTGTGTTTGAGACTAAAAGGTAATGCTTTATAAGAAGAATCTTTACTTTGAAACTGTGTTCTTTCCCTTTTTCACACTAAAACAGCTTTGCATTCAACTTAAACTGTTTCAGGGCAAGAGATTGTGTGTGAGACTAAAATGTAATGCATTATAAGAAGAATCTTTGCTTTGAAACTCTGTTCTTTACCTTTTTCACACTATGAAACAGCTTTGTATTCACCTTAAACACTGTTTCAGGACAAGAGATTGTGTTTTAGACTAAAACTGCATGTTTTATAAGAACTATCTTTACTTTGAAAGGCTGTTCTTTACCTTTTTAACACTAAGAAACAGCTTTGTATTCACCTTAAACACTGTTTCAGGACAAGAGATTGTGTTTTAGAATAACTGGTAATGCATTATATGAAGAATCTTTACTTTGAAACTGTATTCTTTCCCTTTTTCACACTAAAACAGATTTGTATTCACCTTAAACACTGTTTCAGGGCAAGAGATTGTGTTTTAGACTAAAACAATGCTTTATAAGAAGAATCTTTGCTTTGAAACTTTGTTCTTTACCTTTTTCACACTATGAAACAGCTTTGTATTCACCTTAAACACTGTTTCAGGACAAGAGATTGTGTTTTAGACTAAAACGTAATGCTTTATAAGAAGAATCTTTACTTTGAAACTCTGTTCTTTACCTTTTTCACACTATGAAACAGCTTTGTATTTACCTTAAGCACTGTTTCAGGGCAAGAGATTGTGTTTTAGATTAAAACGTAATGCTTTATAAGAAGAATCTTTACTTTGAAACTCTGTTCTTTACCTTTTTAACAATAAGAAACAGCTTTGTATTCACCTTAAACACTGTTTCAGGGCAAGAGATTGTGTTTGAGACTAAAAGGTAATGCTTTATAAGAAGAATCTTTACTTTGAAACTGTGTTCTTTCCCTTTTTCACACTAAAACAGCTTTGCATTCACCTTAAACTGTTTCAGAACAAGAGATTGTGTTTTAGTCTAAAACAATGCTTTATAAGAAGAATCTTTACTTTGAAACTCTGTTCTTTACCTTTTTAACACTAAGAAACAGCTTTGTATTCACCTTAAACACTGTTTCAGAGCAAGAGATTGTGTTTTAGACTAAAACAATGCTTTATAAGAAGAATCTTTATTTTGAAACTCTGTTCTTTACCTTTTTCACACTATGAAACAGCTTTGTATTCATCTTAAACACTGTTTCAGGACAAGAGATTGTGTTTTAGACTAAAACTGCATGCTTTATAAGAAGAATCTTTACTTTGAAACTCTGTTCTTTACCTTTCCAACAATAAGAAACAGCTTTGTATTCACCTTAAACACTGTTTCAGGGCAAGAGATTGTGTTTGAGACTAAAAGGTAATGCATTATAAGAAGAATCTTTACTTTGAAACTCTGTTCTTTACCTTTTTCACACTATGAAACAGCTTTGTATTCACCTTAAACACTGTTTCAGGACAAGAGATTGTGTTTTAGACTAAAACTGCATGTTTTATAAGAAGAATCTTTACTTTGAAACTCTCTTCTTTACCTTTTTCACACTATGAAACAGATTTGTATTCACCTTAAACACTGTTTCAGGGCAAGAGATTGTGTTTGAGACTAAAAGGTAATGCTTTATAAGAAGAATCTTTACTTTGAAACTGTGTTCTTTACCTTTTTCACACTAAAACAGCTTTGCATTCACCTTAAACTGTTTCAGGGCAAGAGATTGTGTGTGAGACTAAAATGTAATGCATTATAAGAAGAATCTTTACTTTGAAACTCTGTTCTTTACCTTTTTCACACTATGAAACAGCTTTGTATTCACCTTAAACACTGTTTCAGGGCAAGAGATTGTGTTTTAGACTAAAAGGTAATGCATTATAAGAAGAATCTTTATTTTGAAACTCTGTTCTTTACCTTTTTCACACTATGAAACAGCTTTGTTTTCACCTTAAACACTGTTTCAGAACAAGAGATTGTGTTTTAGTCTAAAACAATGCTTTATAAGAAGAATCTTTACTTTGAAACTCTGTTCTTTACCTTTTTAACACTAAGAAACAGCTTTGTATTCACCTTAAACACTGTTTCAGGACAAGATATTGTGTTTTAGACTAAAACAATGCTTTATAAGAAGAATCTTTACTTTGAAACTCTGTTCTTTACCTTTTTAAAACTATGAAACAGCTTTGTATTCGCCTTAAACACTGTTTCAGAACAAGAGATTGTGTTCTAGAATAAAAGGTAATGCATTATAAGAAGAATCTTTACTTTGAAACTCTGTTCTTTACCTTTTTAACACTGTGAAACAGCTCTGTATTCACCTTAAACACTGTTTCAGGGCAAGAGATTGTGTTTTAGACTAAAAGGTAATGCATTATAAGAAGAATCTTTACTTTGAAACTCTCTTCTTTACCTTTTTCACACTATGAAACAGCTTTGTATTCACCTTAAACACTGTTTCAGGACAAGAGATTGTGTTTTAGACTAAAACTGCATGTTTTATAAGAAGTATCTTTACTTTGAAACTCTGTTCTTTACCTTTTTAACACTAAGAAACAGCTTTGTATTCACCTTAAACACTGTTTCAGGACAAGAGATTGTGTTTTAGAATAAAAGGTAATGCATTATATGAAGAATCTTTACTTTAAAACTGTGTTCTTTCCCTTTTTCACACTAAAACAGATTTGTATTCACCTTAAACACTGTTTCAGGGCAAGAGATTGTGTTTGAGACTAAAACAATGCTTTATAAGAAGAATCTTTGCTTTGAAACTTTGTTCTTTACCTTTTTCACACTATGAAACAGCTTTGTATTCACCTTAAACACTGTTTCAGGACAAGAGATTGTGTTTTAGACTAAAACGTAATGATTTATAAGAAGAATCTTTACTTTGAAACTCTGTTCTTTACCTTTTTCACACTATGAAACAGCTTTGTATTCACCTTAAACACTGTTTCAGGGCAAGAGATTGTGTTTTAGACTAAAACGTAATGCTTTATAAGAAGAATCTTTACTTTGAAACTCTGTTCTTTACCTTTTTAACAATAAGAAACAGCTTTGTATTCACCTTAAACACTGTTTCAGGGCAAGAGATTGTGTTTGAGACTAAAAGGTAATGCATTATAAGAAGAATCTTTACTTTGAAACTCTGTTCTTTACCTTTTTCAGACTATGAAACAGCTTTCTTTTCACCTTAAACACTGTTTCAGAACAAGAGATTGTGTTTTAGTCTAAAACAATGCTTTATAAGAAGAATCTTCACTTTGAAACTCTGTTCTTTACCTTTTTAACACTAAGAAACAGCTTTGTATTCACCTTAAACACTGTTTCAGGACAAGAGATTGTGTGTGAGACTAAAATGTAATGCATTATAAGAAGAATCTTTACTTTGAAACTCTGTTCTTTACCTTTTTCACACTATGAAACAGCTTTGTATTCGCCTTAAACCTTGTTTCAGGACAAGAGATTGTGTTTTAGAATAAAAGGTAATGCATTATAAGAAGAATCTTTACTTTGAAACTCTGTTCTTTACCTTTTTAACACTGTGAAACAGCTCTGTATTCACCTTAAACACTGTTTCAGGGCAAGAGATTGTGTTTTAGACTAAAAGGTAATGCATTATAAGAAGAATCTTTACTTTGAAACTCTCTTCTTTACCTTTTTCACACTATGAAACAGATTTGTATTCACCTTAAACACTGTTTCAGGGCAAGAGATTGTGTTTGAGACTAAAAGGTAATGCTTTATAAGAAGAATCTTTACTTTGAAACTGTGTTCTTTCCCTTTTTCACACTAAAACAGCTTTGCATTCAACTTAAACTGTTTCAGGGCAAGAGATTGTGTGTGAGACTAAAATGTAATGCATTATAAGAAGAATCTTTGCTTTGAAACTCTGTTCTTTACCTTTTTCACACTATGAAACAGCTTTGTATTCACCTTAAACACTGTTTCAGGACAAGAGATTGTGTTTTAGACTAAAACTGCATGTTTTATAAGAACTATCTTTACTTTGAAACGCTGTTCTTTACCTTTTTAACACTAAGAAACAGCTTTGTATTCACCTTAAACACTGTTTCAGGACAAGAGATTGTGTTTTAGAATAAAAGGTAATGCATTATATGAAGAATCTTTACTTTGAAACTGTATTCTTTCCCTTTTTCACACTAAAACAGATTTGTATTCACCTTAAACACTGTTTCAGGGCAAGAGATTGTGTTTTAGACTAAAACAATGCTTTATAAGAAGAATCTTTGCTTTGAAACTTTGTTCTTTACCTTTTTCACACTATGAAACAGCTTTGTATTCACCTTAAACACTGTTTCAGGACAAGAGATTGTGTTTTAGACTAAAACGTAATGCTTTATAAGAAGAATCTTTACTTTGAAACTCTGTTCTTTACCTTTTTCACACTATGAAACAGCTTTGTATTTACCTTAAGCACTGTTTCAGGGCAAGAGATTGTGTTTTAGATTAAAACGTAATGCTTTATAAGAAGAATCTTTACTTTGAAACTCTGTTCTTTACCTTTTTAACAATAAGAAACAGCTTTGTATTCACCTTAAACACTGTTTCAGGGCAAGAGATTGTGTTTGAGACTAAAAGGTAATGCTTTATAAGAAGAATCTTTACTTTGAAACTGTGTTCTTTCCCTTTTTCACACTAAAACAGCTTTGCATTCACCTTAAACTGTTTCAGAACAAGAGATTGTGTTTTAGTCTAAAACAATGCTTTATAAGAAGAATCTTTACTTTGAAACTCTGTTCTTTACCTTTTTAACACTAAGAAACAGCTTTGTATTCACCTTAAACACTGTTTCAGAGCAAGAGATTGTGTTTTAGACTAAAACAATGCTTTATAAGAAGAATCTTTATTTTGAAACTCTGTTCTTTACCTTTTTCACACTATGAAACAGCTTTGTATTCATCTTAAACACTGTTTCAGGACAAGAGATTGTGTTTTAGACTAAAACTGCATGCTTTATAAGAAGAATCTTTACTTTGAAACTCTGTTCTTTACCTTTCCAACAATAAGAAACAGCTTTGTATTCACCTTAAACACTGTTTCAGGGCAAGAGATTGTGTTTGAGACTAAAAGGTAATGCATTATAAGAAGAATCTTTACTTTGAAACTCTGTTCTTTACCTTTTTCACACTATGAAACAGCTTTGTATTCACCTTAAACACTGTTTCAGGACAAGAGATTGTGTTTTAGACTAAAACTGCATGTTTTATAAGAAGAATCTTTACTTTGAAACTCTCTTCTTTACCTTTTTCACACTATGAAACAGATTTGTATTCACCTTAAACACTGTTTCAGGGCAAGAGATTGTGTTTGAGACTAAAAGGTAATGCTTTATAAGAAGAATCTTTACTTTGAAACTGTGTTCTTTCCCTTTTTCACACTAAAACAGCTTTGCAATCACCTTAAACTGTTTCAGGGCAAGAGATTGTGTGTGAGACTAAAATGTAATGCATTATAAGAAGAATCTTTACTTTGAAACTCTGTTCTTTACCTTTTTCACACTATGAAACAGCTTTGTTTTCACCTTAAACACTGTTTCAGAACAAGAGATTGTGTTTTAGTCTAAAACAATGCTTTATAAGAAGAATCTTTACTTTGAAACTCTGTTCTTTACCTTTTTAACACTAAGAAACAGCTTTGTATTCATCTTAAACACTGTTTCAGGACAAGAGATTGTGTTTTAGACTAAAACTGCATGCTTTATAAGAAGAATCTTTACTTTGAAACTCTGTTCTTTACCTTTGCAACAATAAGAAACAGCTTTGTATTCACCTTAAACACTGTTTCAGGGCAAGAGATTGTGTTTTAGACTAAAAGGTAATGCATTATAAGAAGAATCTTTACTTTGAAACTCTGTTCTTTACCTTTTTCACACTATGAAACAGCTTTGTATTCACCTTAAACACTGTTTCAGGACAAGAGATTGTGTTTTAGACTAAAACTGCATGTTTTATAAGAAGAATCTTTACTTTGAAACTGTTCTTTACCTTTTTAACACTAAGAAACAGCTTTGTATTCACCTTAAACACTGTTTCAGGACAAGAGATTGTGTTTTAGAATAAAAGGTAATGCATTATAAGAAGAATCTTTACTTTGAAACTTTCTTCTTTACCTTTTTCACACTATGAAACAGCTCTGTATTCACCTTAAACACTGTTTCAGGGCAAGAGATTGTGTTTTAGACTAAAAGGTAATGCATTATAAGAAGAATCTTTACTTTGAAACTCTGTTCTTTACCTTTTTCACACTATGAAACAGCTTTGTTTTCACCTTAAACACTGTTTCAGAACAAGAGATTGTGTTTTAGTCTAAAACAATGCTTTATAAGAAGAATCTTTACTTTGAAACTCTGTTCTTTACCTTTTTAACACTAAGAAACAGCTTTGTATTCACCTTAAACACTGTTTCAGGACAAGATATTGTGTTTTAGACTAAAACAATGCTTTATAAGAAGAATCTTTACTTTGAAACTCTGTTCTTTACCTTTTTAAAACTATGAAACAGCTTTGTATTCGCCTTAAACACTGTTTCAGGACAAGAGATTGTGTTTTAGAATAAAAGGTAATGCATTATAAGAAGAATCTTTACTTTGAAACTCTGTTCTTTACCTTTTTAACACTGTGAAACAGCTCTGTATTCACCTTAAACACTGTTTCAGGGCAAGAGATTGTGTTTTAGACTAAAAGGTAATGCATTATAAGAAGAATCTTTACTTTGAAACTCTCTTCTTTACCTTTTTCACACTATGAAACAGATTTGTATTCACCTTAAACACTGTTTCAGGGCAAGAGATTGTGTTTGAGACTAAAAGGTAATGCTTTATAAGAAGAATCTTTACTTTGAAACTGTGTTCTTTCCCTTTTTCACACTAAAACAGCTTTGCATTCACCTTAAACTGTTTCAGGGCAAGAGATTGTGTGTGAGACTAAAATGTAATGCATTATAAGAAGAATCTTTGCTTTGAAACTCTGTTCTTTACCTTTTTCACACTATGAAACAGCTTTGTATTCACCTTAAACACTGTTTCAGGACAAGAGATTGTGTTTTAGACTAAAACTGCATGTTTTATAAGAAGTATCTTTACTTTGAAACTCTGTTCTTTACCTTTTTAACACTAAGAAACAGTTTTGTATTCACCTTAAACACTGTTTCAGGACAAGAGATTGTGTTTTAGAATAAAAGGTAATGCATTATATGAAGAATCTTTACTTTGAAACTGTGTTCTTTCCCTTTTTCACACTAAAACAGATTTGTATTCACCTTAAACACTGTTTCAGGGCAAGAGATTGTGTTTGAGACTAAAACAATGCTTTATAAGAAGAATCTTTGCTTTGAAACTTTGTTCTTTACCTTTTTCACACTATGAAACAGCTTTGTATTCACCTTAAACACTGTTTCAGGACAAGAGATTGTGTTTTAGACTAAAACGTAATGCTTTATAAGAAGAATCTTTACTTTGAAACTCTGTTCTTTACCTTTTTAACAATAAGAAACAGCTTTGTATTCACCTTAAACACTGTTTCAGGGCCAGAGATTGTGTTTGAGACTAAAAGGTAATGCTTTATAAGAAGAATCTTTACTTTGAAACTGTGTTCTTTCCCTTTTTCACACTAAAACAGCTTTGCATTCACCTTAAACTGTTTCAGGGCAAGAGATTGTGTGTGAGACTAAAATGTAATGCATTATAAGAAGAATCTTTACTTTGAAACTCTGTTCTTTACCTTTTTCACACTATGAAACAGCTTTGTATTCACCTTAAACACTGTTTCAGGACAAGAGATTGTGTTTTAGACTAAAACTGCATGTTTTATAAGAAGTATCTTTACTTTGAAACTCTGTTCTTTACCTTTTTCACACTATGAAACAGCTTTGTATTCATCTTAAACACTGTTTCAGGACAAGAGATTGTGTTTTAGACTAAAACTGCATGCTTTATAAGAAGAATCTTTACTTTGAAACTCTGTTCTTTACCTTTTTAACACTAAGAAACAGCTTTGTATTCACCTTAAACACTGTTTCAGGACAAGAGATTGTGTTTTAGAATAAAAGGTAATGCATTATAAGAAGAATCTTTACTTTGAAACTTTCTTCTTTACCTTTTTCACACTATGAAACAGCTCTGTATTCACCTTAAACACTGTTTCAGGGCAAGAGATTGTGTTTTAGACTAAAAGGTAATGCATTATAAGAAGAATCTTTACTTTGAAACTCTGTTCTTTACCTTTTTCACACTATGAAACAGCTTTGTTTTCACCTTAAACACTGTTTCAGAACAAGAGATTGTGTTTTAGTCTAAAACAATGCTTTATAAGAAGAATCTTTACTTTGAAACTGTGTTCTTTCCCTTTTTCACACTAAAACAGCTTTGCATTCACCTTACACTGTTTCAGGGCAAGAGATTGTGTGTGAGACTAAAATGTAATGCTTTATAAGAAGAATCTTTACTTTGAAACTCTGTTCTTTACCTTTTTAACAATAAGAAACAGCTTTGTATTCACCTTAAACACTGTTTCAGGGCAAGAGATTGTGTTTGAGACTAAAAGGTAATGCATTATAAGAAGAATCTTTACTTTGAAACTGTTCTTTACCTTTTTCAGACTATGAAACAGCTTTGTTTTCACCTTAAACACTGTTTCAGAACAAGAGATTGTGTTTTAGTCTAAAACAATGCTTTATAAGAAGAATCTTCACTTTGAAACTCTGTTCTTTACCTTTTTAACACTAAGAAACAGCTTTGTATTCACCTTAAACACTGTTTCAGGACAAGAGATTGTGTGTGAGACTAAAATGTAATGCATTATAAGAAGAATCTTTACTTTGAAACTCTGTTCTTTACCTTTTTCACACTATGAAACAGCTTTGTATTCGCCTTAAACCTTGTTTCAGGACAAGAGATTGTGTTTTAGAATAAAAGGTAATGCATTATAAGAAGAATCTTTACTTTGAAACTCTGTTCTTTACCTTTTTAACACTGTGAAACAGCTCTGTATTCACCTTAAACACTGTTTCAGGGCAAGAGATTGTGTTTTAGACTAAAAGGTAATGCATTATAAGAAGAATCTTTACTTTGAAACTCTCTTCTTTACCTTTTTCACACTATGAAACAGATTTGTATTCACCTTAAACACTGTTTCAGGGCAAGAGATTGTGTTTGAGACTAAAAGGTAATGCTTTATAAGAAGAATCTTTACTTTGAAACTGTGTTCTTTCCCTTTTTCACACTAAAACAGCTTTGCATTCACCTTAAACTGTTTCAGGGCAAGAGATTGTGTGTGAGACTAAAATGTAATGCATTATAAGAAGAATCTTTGCTTTGAAACTCTGTTCTTTACCTTTTTCACACTATGAAACAGCTTTGTATTCACCTTAAACACTGTTTCAGGACAAGAGATTGTGTTTTAGACTAAAACTGCATGTTTTATAAGAACTATCTTTACTTTGAAACGCTGTTCTTTACCTTTTTAACACTAAGAAACAGCTTTGTATTCACCTTAAACACTGTTTCAGGACAAGAGATTGTGTTTTAGAATAAAAGGTAATGCATTATATGAAGAATCTTTACTTTGAAACTGTGTTCTTTCCCTTTTTCACACTAAAACAGATTTGTATTCACCTTAAACACTGTTTCAGGACAAGAGATTGTGTTTTAGACTAAAACAATGCTTTATAAGAAGAATCTTTGCTTTGAAACTTTGTTCTTTACCTTTTTCACACTATGAAACAGCTTTGTATTCACCTTAAACACTGTTTCAGGACAAGAGATTGTGTTTTAGACTAAAACGTAATGCTTTATAAGAAGAATCTTTACTTTGAAACTCTGTTCTTTACCTTTTTCACACTATGAAACAGCTTTGTATTTACCTTAAGCACTGTTTCAGGGCAAGAGATTGTGTTTTAGACTAAAACGTAATGCTTTATAAGAAGAATCTTTACTTTGAAACTCTGTTCTTTACCTTTTTAACAATAAGAAACAGCTTTGTATTCACCTTAAACACTGTTTCAGGGCAAGAGATTGTGTTTGAGACTAAAAGGTAATGCTTTATAAGAAGAATCTTTACTTTGAAACTGTGTTCTTTCCCTTTTTCACACTAAAACAGCTTTGCATTCACCTTAAACTGTTTCAGAACAAGAGATTGTGTTTTAGTCTAAAACAATGCTTTATAAGAAGAATCTTTACTTTGAAACTCTGTTCTTTACCTTTTTAACACTAAGAAACAGCTTTGTATTCACCTTAAACACTGTTTCAGAGCAAGAGATTGTGTTTTAGACTAAAACAATGCTTTATAAGAAGAATCTTTATTTTGAAACTCTGTTCTTTACCTTTTTCACACTATGAAACAGCTTTGTATTCATCTTAAACACTGTTTCAGGACAAGAGATTGTGTTTTAGACTAAAACTGCATGCTTTATAAGAAGAATCTTTACTTTGAAACTCTGTTCTTTACCTTTCCAACAATAAGAAACAGCTTTGTATTCACCTTAAACACTGTTTCAGGGCAAGAGATTGTGTTTGAGACTAAAAGGTAATGCATTATAAGAAGAATCTTTACTTTGAAACTCTGTTCTTTACCTTTTTCACACTATGAAACAGCTTTGTATTCACCTTAAACACTGTTTCAGGACAAGAGATTGTGTTTTAGACTAAAACTGCATGTTTTATAAGAAGAATCTTTACTTTGAAACTCTCTTCTTTACCTTTTTCACACTATGAAACAGATTTGTATTCACCTTAAACACTGTTTCAGGGCAAGAGATTGTGTTTGAGACTAAAAGGTAATGCTTTATAAGAAGAATCTTTACTTTGAAACTGTGTTCTTTCCCTTTTTCACACTAAAACAGCTTTGCAATCACCTTAAACTGTTTCAGGGCAAGAGATTGTGTGTGAGACTAAAATGTAATGCATTATAAGAAGAATCTTTACTTTGAAACTCTGTTCTTTACCTTTTTCACACTATGAAACAGCTTTGTTTTCACCTTAAACACTGTTTCAGAACAAGAGATTGTGTTTTAGTCTAAAACAATGCTTTATAAGAAGAATCTTTACTTTGAAACTCTGTTCTTTACCTTTTTAACACTAAGAAACAGCTTTGTATTCATCTTAAACACTGTTTCAGGACAAGAGATTGTGTTTTAGACTAAAACTGCATGCTTTATAAGAAGAATCTTTACTTTGAAACTCTGTTCTTTACCTTTCCAACAATAAGAATCAGCTTTGTATTCACCTTAAACACTGTTTCAGGGCAAGAGATTGTGTTTTAGACTAAAAGGTAATGCATTATAAGAAGAATCTTTACTTTGAAACTCTGTTCTTTACCTTTTTCACACTATGAAACAGCTTTGTATTCACCTTAAACACTGTTTCAGGACAAGAGATTGTGTTTTAGACTAAAACTGCATGTTTTATAAGAAGAATCTTTACTTTGAAACTGTTCTTTACCTTTTTAACACTAAGAAACAGCTTTGTATTCACCTTAAACACTGTTTCAGGACAAGAGATTGTGTTTTAGAATAAAAGGTAATGCATTATAAGAAGAATCTTTACTTTGAAACTTTCTTCTTTACCTTTTTCACACTATGAAACAGCTCTGTATTCACCTTAAACACTGTTTCAGGGCAAGAGATTGTGTTTTAGACTAAAAGGTAATGCATTATAAGAAGAATCTTTACTTTGAAACTCTGTTCTTTACCTTTTTCACACTATGAAACAGCTTTGTTTTCACCTTAAACACTGTTTCAGAACAAGAGATTGTGTTTTAGTCTAAAACAATGCTTTATAAGAAGAATCTTTACTTTGAAACTCTGTTCTTTACCTTTTTAACACTAAGAAACAGCTTTGTATTCACCTTAAACACTGTTTCAGGACAAGATATTGTGTTTTAGACTAAAACAATGCTTTATAAGAAGAATCTTTACTTTGAAACTCTGTTCTTTACCTTTTTAAAACTATGAAACAGCTTTGTATTCGCCTTAAACACTGTTTCAGGACAAGAGATTGTGTTTTAGAATAAAAGGTAATGCATTATAAGAAGAATCTTTACTTTGAAACTCTGTTCTTTACCTTTTTAACACTGTGAAACAGCTCTGTATTCACCTTAAACACTGTTTCAGGGCAAGAGATTGTGTTTTAGACTAAAAGGTAATGCATTATAAGAAGAATCTTTACTTTGAAACTCTCTTCTTTACCTTTTTCACACTATGAAACAGATTTGTATTCACCTTAAACACTGTTTCAGGGCAAGAGATTGTGTTTGAGACTAAAAGGTAATGCTTTATAAGAAGAATCTTTACTTTGAAACTGTGTTCTTTCCCTTTTTCACACTAAAACAGCTTTGCATTCACCTTAAACTGTTTCAGGGCAAGAGATTGTGTGTGAGACTAAAATGTAATGCATTATAAGAAGAATCTTTGCTTTGAAACTCTGTTCTTTACCTTTTTCACACTATGAAACAGCTTTGTATTCACCTTAAACACTGTTTCAGGACAAGAGATTGTGTTTTAGACTAAAACTGCATGTTTTATAAGAAGTATCTTTACTTTGAAACTCTGTTCTTTACCTTTTTAACACTAAGAAACAGTTTTGTATTCACCTTAAACACTGTTTCAGGACAAGAGATTGTGTTTTAGAATAAAAGGTAATGCATTATATGAAGAATCTTTACTTTGAAACTGTGTTCTTTCCCTTTTTCACACTAAAACAGATTTGTATTCACCTTAAACACTGTTTCAGGGCAAGAGATTGTGTTTGAGACTAAAACAATGCTTTATAAGAAGAATCTTTGCTTTGAAACTTTGTTCTTTACCTTTTTCACACTATGAAACAGCTTTGTATTCACCTTAAACATTGTTTCAGGACAAGAGATTGTGTTTTAGACTAAAACGTAATGCTTTATAAGAAGAATCTTTACTTTGAAACTCTGTTCTTTACCTTTTTAACAATAAGAAACAGCTTTGTATTCACCTTAAACACTGTTTCAGGACAAGATATTGTGTTTTAGACTAAAACAATGCTTTATAAGAAGAATCTTTACTTTGAAACTCTGTTCTTTACCTTTTTAAAACTATGAAACAGCTTTGTATTCGCCTTAAACACTGTTTCAGGACAAGAGATTGTGTTTTAGAATAAAAGGTAATGCATTATAAGAAGAATCTTTACTTTGAAACTCTGTTCTTTACCTTTTTAACACTGTGAAACAGCTCTGTATTCACCTTAAACACTGTTTCAGGGCAAGAGATTGTGTTTTAGACTAAAAGGTAATGCATTATAAGAAGAATCTTTACTTTGAAACTCTCTTCTTTACCTTTTTCACACTATGAAACAGATTTGTATTCACCTTAAACACTGTTTCAGGGCAAGAGATTGTGTTTGAGACTAAAAGGTAATGCTTTATAAGAAGAATCTTTACTTTGAAACTGTGTTCTTTCCCTTTTTCACACTAAAACAGCTTTGCATTCACCTTAAACTGTTTCAGGGCAAGAGATTGTGTGTGAGACTAAAATGTAATGCATTATAAGAAGAATCTTTGCTTTGAAACTCTGTTCTTTACCTTTTTCACACTATGAAACAGCTTTGTATTCACCTTAAACACTGTTTCAGGACAAGAGATTGTGTTTTAGACTAAAACTGCATGTTTTATAAGAAGTATCTTTACTTTGAAACTCTGTTCTTTACCTTTTTAACACTAAGAAACAGTTTTGTATTCACCTTAAACACTGTTTCAGGACAAGAGATTGTGTTTTAGAATAAAAGGTAATGCATTATATGAAGAATCTTTACTTTGAAACTGTGTTCTTTCCCTTTTTCACACTAAAACAGATTTGTATTCACCTTAAACACTGTTTCAGGGCAAGAGATTGTGTTTGAGACTAAAACAATGCTTTATAAGAAGAATCTTTGCTTTGAAACTTTGTTCTTTACCTTTTTCACACTATGAAACAGCTTTGTATTCACCTTAAACACTGTTTCAGGACAAGAGATTGTGTTTTAGACTAAAACGTAATGCTTTATAAGAAGAATCTTTACTTTGAAACTCTGTTCTTTACCTTTTTAACAATAAGAAACAGCTTTGTATTCACCTTAAACACTGTTTCAGGGCCAGAGATTGTGTTTGAGACTAAAAGGTAATGCTTTATAAGAAGAATCTTTACTTTGAAACTGTGTTCTTTCCCTTTTTCACACTAAAACAGCTTTGCATTCACCTTAAACTGTTTCAGGGCAAGAGATTGTGTGTGAGACTAAAATGTAATGCATTATAAGAAGAATCTTTACTTTGAAACTCTGTTCTTTACCTTTTTCACACTATGAAACAGCTTTGTATTCACCTTAAACACTGTTTCAGGACAAGAGATTGTGTTTTAGACTAAAACTGCATGTTTTATAAGAAGTATCTTTACTTTGAAACTCTGTTCTTTACCTTTTTCACACTATGAAACAGCTTTGTATTCATCTTAAACACTGTTTCAGGACAAGAGATTGTGTTTTAGACTAAAACTGCATGCTTTATAAGAAGAATCTTTACTTTGAAACTCTGTTCTTTACCTTTTTAACACTAAGAAACAGCTTTGTATTCACCTTAAACACTGTTTCAGGACAAGAGATTGTGTTTTAGAATAAAAGGTAATGCATTATAAGAAGAATCTTTACTTTGAAACTTTCTTCTTTACCTTTTTCACACTATGAAACAGCTCTGTATTCACCTTAAACACTGTTTCAGGGCAAGAGATTGTGTTTTAGACTAAAAGGTAATGCATTATAAGAAGAATCTTTACTTTGAAACTCTGTTCTTTACCTTTTTCACACTATGAAACAGCTTTGTTTTCACCTTAAACACTGTTTCAGAACAAGAGATTGTGTTTTAGTCTAAAACAATGCTTTATAAGAAGAATCTTTACTTTGAAACTGTGTTCTTTCCCTTTTTCACACTAAAACAGCTTTGCATTCACCTTACACTGTTTCAGGGCAAGAGATTGTGTGTGAGACTAAAATGTAATGCTTTATAAGAAGAATCTTTACTTTGAAACTCTGTTCTTTACCTTTTTAACAATAAGAAACAGCTTTGTATTCACCTTAAACACTGTTTCAGGGCAAGAGATTGTGTTTGAGACTAAAAGGTAATGCATTATAAGAAGAATCTTTACTTTGAAACTGTTCTTTACCTTTTTCAGACTATGAAACAGCTTTGTTTTCACCTTAAACACTGTTTCAGAACAAGAGATTGTGTTTTAGTCTAAAACAATGCTTTATAAGAAGAATCTTCACTTTGAAACTCTGTTCTTTACCTTTTTAACACTAAGAAACAGCTTTGTATTCACCTTAAACACTGTTTCAGGACAAGAGATTGTGTGTGAGACTAAAATGTAATGCATTATAAGAAGAATCTTTACTTTGAAACTCTGTTCTTTACCTTTTTCACACTATGAAACAGCTTTGTATTCGCCTTAAACCTTGTTTCAGGACAAGAGATTGTGTTTTAGAATAAAAGGTAATGCATTATAAGAAGAATCTTTACTTTGAAACTCTGTTCTTTACCTTTTTAACACTGTGAAACAGCTCTGTATTCACCTTAAACACTGTTTCAGGGCAAGAGATTGTGTTTTAGACTAAAAGGTAATGCATTATAAGAAGAATCTTTACTTTGAAACTCTCTTCTTTACCTTTTTCACACTATGAAACAGATTTGTATTCACCTTAAACACTGTTTCAGGGCAAGAGATTGTGTTTGAGACTAAAAGGTAATGCTTTATAAGAAGAATCTTTACTTTGAAACTGTGTTCTTTCCCTTTTTCACACTAAAACAGCTTTGCATTCACCTTAAACTGTTTCAGGGCAAGAGATTGTGTGTGAGACTAAAATGTAATGCATTATAAGAAGAATCTTTGCTTTGAAACTCTGTTCTTTACCTTTTTCACACTATGAAACAGCTTTGTATTCACCTTAAACACTGTTTCAGGACAAGAGATTGTGTTTTAGACTAAAACTGCATGTTTTATAAGAACTATCTTTACTTTGAAACGCTGTTCTTTACCTTTTTAACACTAAGAAACAGCTTTGTATTCACCTTAAACACTGTTTCAGGACAAGAGATTGTGTTTTAGAATAAAAGGTAATGCATTATATGAAGAATCTTTACTTTGAAACTGTGTTCTTTCCCTTTTTCACACTAAAACAGATTTGTATTCACCTTAAACACTGTTTCAGGGCAAGAGATTGTGTTTTAGACTAAAACAATGCTTTATAAGAAGAATCTTTGCTTTGAAACTTTGTTCTTTACCTTTTTCACACTATGAAACAGCTTTGTATTCACCTTAAACACTGTTTCAGGACAAGAGATTGTGTTTTAGACTAAAACGTAATGCTTTATAAGAAGAATCTTTACTTTGAAACTCTGTTCTTTACCTTTTTCACACTATGAAACAGCTTTGTATTTACCTTAAGCACTGTTTCAGGGCAAGAGATTGTGTTTTAGACTAAAACGTAATGCTTTATAAGAAGAATCTTTACTTTGAAACTCTGTTCTTTACCTTTTTAACAATAAGAAACAGCTTTGTATTCACCTTAAACACTGTTTCAGGGCAAGAGATTGTGTTTGAGACTAAAAGGTAATGCTTTATAAGAAGAATCTTTACTTTGAAACTGTGTTCTTTCCCTTTTTCACACTAAAACAGCTTTGCATTCACCTTAAACTGTTTCAGAACAAGAGATTGTGTTTTAGTCTAAAACAATGCTTTATAAGAAGAATCTTTACTTTGAAACTCTGTTCTTTACCTTTTTAACACTAAGAAACAGCTTTGTATTCACCTTAAACACTGTTTCAGAGCAAGAGATTGTGTTTTAGACTAAAACAATGCTTTATAAGAAGAATCTTTATTTTGAAACTCTGTTCTTTACCTTTTTCACACTATGAAACAGCTTTGTATTCATCTTAAACACTGTTTCAGGACAAGAGATTGTGTTTTAGACTAAAACTGCATGCTTTATAAGAAGAATCTTTACTTTGAAACTCTGTTCTTTACCTTTCCAACAATAAGAAACAGCTTTGTATTCACCTTAAACACTGTTTCAGGGCAAGAGATTGTGTTTGAGACTAAAAGGTAATGCATTATAAGAAGAATCTTTACTTTGAAACTCTGTTCTTTACCTTTTTCACACTATGAAACAGCTTTGTATTCACCTTAAACACTGTTTCAGGACAAGAGATTGTGTTTTAGAATAAAACTGCATGTTTTATAAGAAGAATCTTTACTTTGAAACTCTCTTCTTTACCTTTTTCACACTATGAAACAGATTTGTATTCACCTTAAACACTGTTTCAGGGCAAGAGATTGTGTTTGAGACTAAAAGGTAATGCTTTATAAGAAGAATCTTTACTTTGAAACTGTGTTCTTTCCCTTTTTCACACTAAAACAGCTTTGCAATCACCTTAAACTGTTTCAGGGCAAGAGATTGTGTGTGAGACTAAAATGTAATGCATTATAAGAAGAATCTTTACTTTGAAACTCTGTTCTTTACCTTTTTCACACTATGAAACAGCTTTGTTTTCACCTTAAACACTGTTTCAGAACAAGAGATTGTGTTTTAGTCTAAAACAATGCTTTATAAGAAGAATCTTTACTTTGAAACTCTGTTCTTTACCTTTTTAACACTAAGAAACAGCTTTGTATTCATCTTAAACACTGTTTCAGGACAAGAGATTGTGTTTTAGACTAAAACTGCATGCTTTATAAGAAGAATCTTTACTTTGAAACTCTGTTCTTTACCTTTCCAACAATAAGAATCAGCTTTGTATTCACCTTAAACACTGTTTCAGGGCAAGAGATTGTGTTTTAGACTAAAAGGTAATGCATTATAAGAAGAATCTTTACTTTGAAACTCTGTTCTTTACCTTTTTCACACTATGAAACAGCTTTGTATTCACCTTAAACACTGTTTCAGGACAAGAGATTGTGTTTTAGACTAAAACTGCATGTTTTATAAGAAGAATCTTTACTTTGAAACTGTTCTTTACCTTTTTAACACTAAGAAACAGCTTTGTATTCACCTTAAACACTGTTTCAGGACAAGAGATTGTGTTTTAGAATAAAAGGTAATGCATTATAAGAAGAATCTTTACTTTGAAACTTTCTTCTTTACCTTTTTCACACTATGAAACAGCTCTGTATTCACCTTAAACACTGTTTCAGGGCAAGAGATTGTGTTTTAGACTAAAAGGTAATGCATTATAAGAAGAATCTTTACTTTGAAACTCTGTTCTTTACCTTTTTCACACTATGAAACAGCTTTGTTTTCACCTTAAACACTGTTTCAGAACAAGAGATTGTGTTTTAGTCTAAAACAATGCTTTATAAGAAGAATCTTTACTTTGAAACTCTGTTCTTTACCTTTTTAACACTAAGAAACAGCTTTGTATTCACCTTAAACACTGTTTCAGGACAAGATATTGTGTTTTAGACTAAAACAATGCTTTATAAGAAGAATCTTTACTTTGAAACTCTGTTCTTTACCTTTTTAAAACTATGAAACAGCTTTGTATTCGCCTTAAACACTGTTTCAGGACAAGAGATTGTGTTTTAGAATAAAAGGTAATGCATTATAAGAAGAATCTTTACTTTGAAACTCTGTTCTTTACCTTTTTAACACTGTGAAACAGCTCTGTATTCACCTTAAACACTGTTTCAGGGCAAGAGATTGTGTTTTAGACTAAAAGGTAATGCATTATAAGAAGAATCTTTACTTTGAAACTCTCTTCTTTACCTTTTTCACACTATGAAACAGATTTGTATTCACCTTAAACACTGTTTCAGGGCAAGAGATTGTGTTTGAGACTAAAAGGTAATGCTTTATAAGAAGAATCTTTACTTTGAAACTGTGTTCTTTCCCTTTTTCACACTAAAACAGCTTTGCATTCACCTTAAACTGTTTCAGGGCAAGAGATTGTGTGTGAGACTAAAATGTAATGCATTATAAGAAGAATCTTTGCTTTGAAACTCTGTTCTTTACCTTTTTCACACTATGAAACAGCTTTGTATTCACCTTAAACACTGTTTCAGGACAAGAGATTGTGTTTTAGACTAAAACTGCATGTTTTATAAGAAGTATCTTTACTTTGAAACTCTGTTCTTTACCTTTTTAACACTAATAAACAGTTTTGTATTCACCTTAAACACTGTTTCAGGACAAGAGATTGTGTTTTAGAATAAAAGGTAATGCATTATATGAAGAATCTTTACTTTGAAACTGTGTTCTTTCCCTTTTTCACACTAAAACAGATTTGTATTCACCTTAAACACTGTTTCAGGGCAAGAGATTGTGTTTGAGACTAAAACAATGCTTTATAAGAAGAATCTTTGCTTTGAAACTTTGTTCTTTACCTTTTTCACACTATGAAACAGCTTTGTATTCACCTTAAACATTGTTTCAGGACAAGAGATTGTGTTTTAGACTAAAACGTAATGCTTTATAAGAAGAATCTTTACTTTGAAACTCTGTTCTTTACCTTTTTAACAATAAGAAACAGCTTTGTATTCACCTTAAACACTGTTTCAGGGCCAGAGATTGTGTTTGAGACTAAAAGGTAATGCTTTATAAGAAGAATCTTTACTTTGAAACTGTGTTCTTTCCCTTTTTCACACTAAAACAGCTTTGCATTCACCTTAAACTGTTTCAGGGCAAGAGATTGTGTGTGAGACTAAAATGTAATGCATTATAAGAAGAATCTTTACTTTGAAACTCTGTTCTTTACCTTTTTCACACTATGAAACAGCTTTGTATTCACCTTAAACACTGTTTCAGGACAAGAGATTGTGTTTTAGACTAAAACTGCATGTTTTATAAGAAGTATCTTTACTTTGAAACTCTGTTCTTTACCTTTTTCACACTATGAAACAGCTTTGTATTCATCTTAAACACTGTTTCAGGACAAGAGATTGTGTTTTAGACTAAAACTGCATGCTTTATAAGAAGAATCTTTACTTTGAAACTCTGTTCTTTACCTTTTTAACACTAAGAAACAGCTTTGTATTCACCTTAAACACTGTTTCAGGACAAGAGATTGTGTTTTAGAATAAAAGGTAATGCATTATAAGAAGAATCTTTACTTTGAAACTTTCTTCTTTACCTTTTTCACACTATGAAACAGCTCTGTATTCACCTTAAACACTGTTTCAGGCAAGAGATTGTGTTTTAGACTAAAAGGTAATGCATTATAAGAAGAATCTTTACTTTGAAACTCTGTTCTTTACCTTTTTCACACTATGAAACAGCTTTGTTTTCACCTTAAACACTGTTTCAGAACAAGAGATTGTGTTTTAGTCTAAAACAATGCTTTATAAGAAGAATCTTTACTTTGAAACTGTGTTCTTTCCCTTTTTCACACTAAAACAGCTTTGCATTCACCTTACACTGTTTCAGGGCAAGAGATTGTGTGTGAGACTAAAATGTAATGCTTTATAAGAAGAATCTTTACTTTGAAACTCTGTTCTTTACCTTTTTAAAACTATGAAACAGCTTTGTATTCGCCTTAAACACTGTTTCAGGACAAGAGATTGTGTTTTAGAATAAAAGGTAATGCATTATAAGAAGAATCTTTACTTTGAAACTCTCTTCTTTACCTTTTTCACACTATGAAACAGCTCTGTATTCACCTTAAACACTGTTTCAGGGCAAGAGATTGTGTTTTAGACTTAAAGGTAATGCATTATAAGAAGAAACTTTACTTTGAAACTCTCTTCTTTACCTTTTTCACACTATGAAACAGCTCTGTATTCACCTTAAACACTGTTTCAGGGCAAGAGATTGTGTTTTAGACTAAAACTGCATGTTTTATAAGAAGAATCTTTACTTTGAAACTCTGTTCTTTACCTTTTTCACACTATGAAACAGCTTTGTATTTACCTTAAGCACTGTTTCAGGGCAAGAGATTGTGTTTTAGACTAAAACGTAATGCTTTATAAGAAGAATCTTTACTTTGAAACTCTGTTCTTTACCTTTTTAACACTAAGAAACAGCTTTGTATTCACCTTAAACACTGTTTCAGGGCAAGAGATTGTGTTTTAGACTAAAACAATGCTTTATAAGAAGAATCTTTATTTTGAAACTCTGTTCTTTACCTTTTTCACACTATGAAACAGTTGTATTCATCTTAAACACTGTTTCAGGACAAGAGATTGTGTTTTAGACTAAAACTGCATGCTTTATAAGAAGAATCTTTACTTTGAAACTCTGTTCTTTACCTTTCCAACAATAAGAAACAGCTTTGTATTCACCTTAAACACTGTTTCAGGGCAAGAGATTGTGTTTGAGACTAAAAGGTAATGCATTATAAGAAGAATCTTTACTTTGAAACTCTGTTCTTTACCTTTTTCACACTATGAAACAGCTTTGTATTCACCTTAAACACTGTTTCAGGACAAGAGATTGTGTTTTAGACTAAAACTGCATGTTTTATAAGAAGAATCTTTACTTTGAAACTCTGTTCTTTACCTTTTTAACACTAAGAAACAGCTTTGTATTCACCTTAAACACTGTTTCAGGACAAGAGATTGTGTTTTAGAATAAAAGGTAATGCATTATAAGAAGAATCTTTACTTTGAAACTTTCTTCTTTACCTTTTTCACACTATGAAACAGCTCTGTATTCACCATAAACACTGTTTCAGGGCAAGAGATTGTGTTTTAGACTAAAAGGTAATGCATTATAAGAAGAATCTTTACTTTGAAACTGTTCTTTACCTTTTTCACACTATGAAACAGCTTTGTTTTCACCTTAAACACTGTTTCAGAACAAGAGATTGTGTTTTAGTCTAAAACAATGCTTTATAAGAAGAATCTTTACTTTGAAACTCTGTTCTTTACCTTTTTAACACTAAGAAACAGCTTTGTATTCACCTTAAACACTGTTTCAGGACAAGATATTGTGTTTTAGACTAAAACAATGCTTTATAAGAAGAATCTTTACTTTGAAACTATGTTCTTTACCTTTTTAAAACTATGAAACAGCTTTGTATTCGCCTTAAACACTGTTTCAGGACAAGAGATTGTGTTTTAGAATAAAAGGTAATGCATTATAAGAAGAATCTTTACTTTGAAACTCTGTTCTTTACCTTTTTAACACTGTGAAACAGCTCTGTATTCACCTTAAACACTGTTTCAGGGCAAGAGATTGTGTTTTAGACTAAAAGGTAATGCATTATAAGAAGAATCTTTACTTTGAAACTCTCTTCTTTACCTTTTTCACACTATGAAACAGATTTGTATTCACCTTAAACACTGTTTCAGGGCAAGAGATTGTGTTTGAGACTAAAAGGTAATGCTTTATAAGAAGAATCTTTACTTTGAAACTGTGTTCTTTCCCTTTTTCACACTAAAACAGCTTTGCATTCAACTTAAACTGTTTCAGGGCAAGAGATTGTGTGTGAGACTAAAATGTAATGCATTATAAGAAGAATCTTTGCTTTGAAACTCTGTTCTTTACCTTTTTCACACTATGAAACAGCTTTGTATTCACCTTAAACACTGTTTCAGGACAAGAGATTGTGTTTTAGTCTAAAACAATGCTTTATAAGAAGAATCTTTACTTTGAAACTCTGTTCTTTACCTTTTTAACACTAAGAAACAGCTTTGTATTCACCTTAAACACTGTTTCAGAGCAAGAGATTGTGTTTTAGACTAAAACAATGCTTTATAAGAAGAATCTTTATTTTGAAACTCTGTTCTTTACCTTTTTCACACTATGAAACAGCTTTGTATTCATCTTAAACACTGTTTCAGGACAAGAGATTGTGTTTTAGACTAAAACTGCATGCTTTATAAGAAGAATCTTTACTTTGAAACTCTGTTCTTTACCTTTCCAACAATAAGAAACAGCTTTGTATTCACCTTAAACACTGTTTCAGGGCAAGAGATTGTGTTTGAGACTAAAAGGTAATGCATTATAAGAAGAATCTTTACTTTGAAACTCTGTTCTTTACCTTTTTCACACTATGAAACAGCTTTGTATTCACCTTAAACACTGTTTCAGGACAAGAGATTGTGTTTTAGAATAAAACTGCATGTTTTATAAGAAGAATCTTTACTTTGAAACTCTCTTCTTTACCTTTTTCACACTATGAAACAGATTTGTATTCACCTTAAACACTGTTTCAGGGCAAGAGATTGTGTTTGAGACTAAAAGGTAATGTTTTATAAGAAGAATCTTTACTTTGAAACTCTGTTCTTTACCTTTTTAACACTAAGAAACAGCTTTGTATTCACCTTAAACACTGTTTCAGGACAAGAGATTGTGTTTTAGAATAAAAGGTAATGCATTATAAGAAGAATCTTTACTTTGAAACTTTCTTCTTTACCTTTTTCACACTATGAAACAGCTCTGTATTCACCTTAAACACTCTTTCAGGGCAAGAGATTGTGTTTTAGACTAAAAGGTAATGCATTATAAGAAGAATCTTTACTTTGAAACTCTGTTCTTTACCTTTTTCACACTATGAAACAGCTTTGTTTTCACCTTAAACACTGTTTCAGAACAAGAGATTGTGTTTTAGTCTAAAACAATGCTTTATAAGAAGAATCTTTACTTTGAAACTCTGTTCTTTACCTTTTTAACACTAAGAAACAGCTTTGTATTCACCTTAAACACTGTTTCAGGACAAGAGATTGTGTTTTAGACTAAAACAATGCTTTATAAGAAGAATCTTTACTTTGAAACTCTGTTCTTTACCTTTTTAAAACTATGAAACAGCTTTGTATTCGCCTTAAACACTGTTTCAGGACAAGAGATTGTGTTTTAGAATAAAAGTTAATGCATTATAAGAAGAATCTTTACTTTGAAACTCTGTTCTTTACCTTTTTAACACTGTGAAACAGCTCTGTATTCACCTTAAACACTGTTTCAGGGCAAGAGATTGTGTTTTAGACTAAAACTGCATGCTTTATAAGAAGAATCTTTACTTTGAAACTCTGTTCTTTACCTTTTTAACAATAAGAAACAGCTTTGTTTTCACCTTAAACACTGTTTCAGGGCAAGAGATTGTGTTTGAGACTAAAAGGTAATGCTTTATAAGAAGAATCTTTACTTTGAAACTCTGTTCTTTACCTTTTTCACACTATGAAACAGCTTTGTTTTCACCTTAAACACTGTTTCAGAACAAGAGATTGTGTTTTAGTCTAAAACAATGCTTTATAAGAAGAATCTTTACTTTGAAACTCTGTTCTTTACCTTTTTAACACTAAGAAACAGCTTTGTATTCACCTTAAACACTGTTTCAGGACAAGAGATTGTGTTTTAGACTAAAACAATGCTTTATAAGAAGAATCTTTACTTTGAAACTCTGTTCTTTACCTTTTTAAAACTATGAAACAGCTTTGTATTCGCCTTAAACACTGTTTCAGGACAAGAGATTGTGTTTTAGAATAAAAGGTAATGCATTATAAGAAGAATCTTTACTTTGAAACTCTTCTTTACCTTTTTCACACTATGAAACAGATTTGTATTCACCTTAAACACTGTTTCAGGACAAGAGATTGTGTTTTAGACTAAAACGTAATGCTTTATAAGAATAATCTTTACTTTGAAACTCTGTTCTTTACCTTTTTCACACTATGAAACAGCTTTGTATTCACCTTAAACACTGTTTCAGGGCAAGAGATTGTGTTTTAGACTAAAACAATGCTTTATAAGAAGAATATTTACTTTGAAACTCTGTTCTTTACCTTTTTAAAACTATGAAACAGCTTTGTATTCGCCTTAAACACTGTTTCAGGACAAGAGATTGTATTTTAGAATAAAAGGTAATGCATTATAAGAAGAACCTTTACTTTGAAACTCTGTTCTTTACCTTTTTAACACTGTGAAACAGCTCTGTATTCACCTTAAACACTGTTTCAGGGCAAGAGATTGTGTTTGAGACTAAAAGGTAATGCTTTATAAGAAGAATCTTTACTTTGAAACTCTCTTCTTTACCTTTTTCACACTAAAACAGCTTTGCATTCACCTTAAACTGTTTCAGGGCAAGAGATTGTGTTTTAGACTAAAAGGTAATGCATTATAAGAAGAATCTTTACTTTGAAACTCTGTTCTTTACCTTTTTCACACTATGAAACAGCTTTGTATTCGCCATAAACACTGTTTCAGGACAAGAGATTGTGTTTTAGAATAAAAGGTAATGCATTATAAGAAGAATCTTTACTTTGAAACTGTGTTCTTTCCCTTTTTCACACTAAAACAGCTTTGCATTCACCTTAAACTGTTTCAGGGCAAGAGATTGTGTGTGAGACTAAAATGTAATGCATTATAAGAAGAATCTTTACTTTGAAACTCTGTTCTTTACCTTTTTAACACTGTGAAACATCTCTTTATTCACCTTAAACACTGTTTCAGGGCAAGAGATTGTGTTTTAGACTAAAAGGTAATGCATTATAAGAAGAATCTTTACTTTGAAACTCTCTACTTTACCTTTTTCACACTATGAAACAGATTTGTATTCACCTTAAACACTGTTTCAGGGCAAGAGATTGTGTTTTAGACTAAAACAATGCTTTATAAGAAGAATCTTTACTTTGAAACTCTGTTCTTTACCTTTTTCACACTATGAAACAGCTTTGTATTCACCTTAAACACTGTTTCAGGGCAAGAGATTGTGTTTTAGACTAAAACGTAATGCTTTATAAGAAGAATCTTTACTTTGAAACTCTGTTCTTTACCTTTTTCACACTATGAAACAGCTTTGTATTCACCTTAAACACTGTTTCAGGGCAAGAGATTGTGTTTTAGACTAAAACGTAATGCTTTATAAGAAGAATCTTTACTTTGAAACTCTGTTCTTTACCTTTTTCACACTATGAAACAGCTTTGTATTCACCTTAAACACTGTTTCAGGCAAGAGATTGTGTTTTAGACTAAAAGTTAATGCATTATAACAAGAATCTTTACTTTGAAACTCTGTTCTTTACATTTTTCACACTATGAAACAGCTTTGTATTCGCCTTAAACACTGTTTCAGGACAAGAGATTGTGTTTTAGAATAAAAGGTAATGCATTATAAGAAGAATCTTTACTTTGAAACTCTGTTCTTTACCTTTTTAACACTGTGAAACAGCTCTGTATTCACCTTAAACACTGTTTCAGGGCAAGAGATTGTGTTTTAGACTAAAAGGTAATGCATTATAAGAAGAATCTTTACTTTGAAACTCTCTTCTTTACCTTTTTCACACTATGAAACAGATTTGTATTCACCTTAAACACTGTTTCAGGGCAAGAGATTGTGTTTTAGACTAAAACAATGCTTTATAAGAAGAATCTTTACTTTGAAACTTTGTTCTTTACCTTTTCACACTATGAAACAGCTTTGTATTCACCTTAAACACTGTTTCAGGGCAAGAGATTGTGTTTTAGACTAAAACGTAATGCTTTATAAGAAGAATCTTTACTTTGAAACTTTGTTCTTTACCTTTTTCACACTATGAAACAGCTTTGTATTCACCTTAAACACTGTTTCAGGGCAAGAGATTGTGTTTTAGACTAAAACGTAATGCTTTATAAGAAGAATCTTTACTTTGAAACTTTGTTCTTTACCTTTTCACACTATGAAACAGCTTTGTATTCACCTTAAACACTGTTTCAGGGCAAGAGATTGTGTTTTAGACTAAAACGTAATGCTTTATAAGAAGAATCTTTACTTTGAAACTCTGTTCTTTACCTTTTTCACACTATGAAACAGCTTTGTATTCACCTTAAACACTGTTTCAGGGCAAGAGATTTTGTTTTAGACTAAAAGTTAATGCATTATAATAAGAATCTTTACTTTGAAACTCTGTTCTTTACCTTTTTCACACTATGAAACCGCATTGTATTCGCCTTAAACACTGTTTCAGGACAAGAGATTGTGTTTTAGAATAAAAGGTAATGCATTATAAGAAGAATCTTTACTTTGAAACTCTGTTCTTTACCTTTTTAACACTGTGAAACAGCTCTGTATTCACCTTAAACACTGTTTCAGGGCAAGAGATTGTGTTTTAGACTAAAAGGTAATGCATTATAAGAAGAATCTTTACTTTGAAACTCTCTTCTTTACCTTTTTCACACTATGAAACAGATTTGTATTCACCTTAAACACTGTTTCAGGGCAAGAGATTGTGTTTTAGACTAAAACAATGCTTTATAAGAAGAATCTTTACTTTGAAACTCTGTTCTTTACCTTTTTCACACTATGAAACAGCTTTATATTCACCTTAAACACTGTTTCAGGGCAAGAGATTGTGTTTTAGACTAAAACAATGCTTTATAAGAAGAATCTTTCCTTTGAAACTCTGTTCTTTACCTTTTTCACACTATGAAACAGCTTTGTATTCACCTTAAACACTGTTTCAGGGCAAGAGATTGTGTTTTAGACTAAAAGGGAATGCATTATAAGAAGAATCTTTACTTTGAAACTTTGTTCTTTACCTTTTTCACACTATGAATCAGCTTTGTATTCACCTTAAACACTGTTTCAGGACAAGAGATTGTGTTTTAGACTAAAACGTAATGCTTTATAAGAATAATCTTTACTTTGAAACTCTGTTCTTTACCTTTTTCACACTATGAAACAGCTTTGTATTCACCTTAAACACTGTTTCAGGGCAAGAGATTGTGTTTTAGACTAAAACAATGCTTTATAAGAAGAATATTTACTTTGAAACTCTGTTCTTTACCTTTTTAAAACTATGAAACAGCTTTGTATTCGCCTTAAACACTGTTTCAGGACAAGAGATTGTATTTTAGAATAAAAGGTAATGCATTATAAGAAGAACCTTTACTTTGAAACTCTGTTCTTTACCTTTTTAACACTGTGAAACAGCTCTGTATTCACCTTAAACACTGTTTCAGGGCAAGAGATTGTGTTTGAGACTAAAAGGTAATGCTTTATAAGAAGAATCTTTACTTTGAAACTCTCTTCTTTACCTTTTTCACACTAAAACAGCTTTGCATTCACCTTAAACTGTTTCAGGGCAAGAGATTGTGTTTTAGACTAAAAGGTAATGCATTATAAGAAGAATCTTTACTTTGAAACTCTGTTCTTTACCTTTTTCACACTATGAAACAGCTTTGTATTCGCCATAAACACTGTTTCAGGACAAGAGATTGTGTTTTAGAATAAAAGGTAATGCATTATAAGAAGAATCTTTACTTTGAAACTGTGTTCTTTCCCTTTTTCACACTAAAACAGCTTTGCATTCACCTTAAACTGTTTCAGGGCAAGAGATTGTGTGTGAGACTAAAATGTAATGCATTATAAGAAGAATCTTTACTTTGAAACTCTGTTCTTTACCTTTTTAACACTGTGAAACAGCTCTGTATTCACCTTAAACACTGTTTCAGGGCAAGAGATTGTGTTTTAGACTAAAAGGTAATGCATTATAAGAAGAATCTTTACTTTGAAACTCTCTTCTTTACCTTTTTCACACTATGAAACAGATTTGTATTCACCTTAAACACTGTTTCAGGGCAAGAGATTGTGTTTTAGACTAAAACAATGCTTTATAAGAAGAATCTTTACTTTGAAACTCTGTTCTTTACCTTTTTCACACTATGAAACAGCTTTATATTCACCTTAAACACTGTTTCAGGGCAAGAGATTGTGTTTTAGACTAAAACAATGCTTTATAAGAAGAATCTTTCCTTTGAAACTCTGTTCTTTACCTTTTTCACACTATGAAACAGCTTTGTATTCACCTTAAACACTGTTTCAGGGCAAGAGATTGTGTTTTAGACTAAAAGGGAATGCATTATAAGAAGAATCTTTACTTTGAAACTTTGTTCTTTACCTTTTTCACACTATGAATCAGCTTTGTATTCACCTTAAACACTGTTTCAGGACAAGAGATTGTGTTTTAGACTAAAACGTAATGCTTTATAAGAATAATCTTTACTTTGAAACTCTGTTCTTTACCTTTTTCACACTATGAAACAGCTTTGTATTCACCTTAAACACTGTTTCAGGGCAAGAGATTGTGTTTTAGACTAAAACAATGCTTTATAAGAAGAATATTTACTTTGAAACTCTGTTCTTTACCTTTTTAAAACTATGAAACAGCTTTGTATTCGCCTTAAACACTGTTTCAGGACAAGAGATTGTATTTTAGAATAAAAGGTAATGCATTATAAGAAGAACCTTTACTTTGAAACTCTGTTCTTTACCTTTTTAACACTGTGAAACAGCTCTGTATTCACCTTAAACACTGTTTCAGGGCAAGAGATTGTGTTTGAGACTAAAAGGTAATGCTTTATAAGAAGAATCTTTACTTTGAAACTCTCTTCTTTACCTTTTTCACACTAAAACAGCTTTGCATTCACCTTAAACTGTTTCAGGGCAAGAGATTGTGTTTTAGACTAAAAGGTAATGCATTATAAGAAGAATCTTTACTTTGAAACTCTGTTCTTTACCTTTTTCACACTATGAAACAGCTTTGTATTCGCCATAAACACTGTTTCAGGACAAGAGATTGTGTTTTAGAATAAAAGGTAATGCATTATAAGAAGAATCTTTACTTTGAAACTGTGTTCTTTCCCTTTTTCACACTAAAACAGCTTTGCATTCACCTTAAACTGTTTCAGGGCAAGAGATTGTGTGTGAGACTAAAATGTAATGCATTATAAGAAGAATCTTTACTTTGAAACTCTGTTCTTTACCTTTTTAACACTGTGAAACATCTCTTTATTCACCTTAAACACTGTTTCAGGGCAAGAGATTGTGTTTTAGACTAAAAGGTAATGCATTATAAGAAGAATCTTTACTTTGAAACTCTCTACTTTACCTTTTTCACACTATGAAACAGATTTGTATTCACCTTAAACACTGTTTCAGGGCAAGAGATTGTGTTTTAGACTAAAACAATGCTTTATAAGAAGAATCTTTACTTTGAAACTCTGTTCTTTACCTTTTTCACACTATGAAACAGCTTTGTATTCACCTTAAACACTGTTTCAGGGCAAGAGATTGTGTTTTAGACTAAAACGTAATGCTTTATAAGAAGAATCTTTACTTTGAAACTCTGTTCTTTACCTTTTTCACACTATGAAACAGCTTTGTATTCACCTTAAACACTGTTTCAGGGCAAGAGATTGTGTTTTAGACTAAAACGTAATGCTTTATAAGAAGAATCTTTACTTTGAAACTCTGTTCTTTACCTTTTTCACACTATGAAACAGCTTTGTATTCACCTTAAACACTGTTTCAGGCAAGAGATTGTGTTTTAGACTAAAAGTTAATGCATTATAACAAGAATCTTTACTTTGAAACTCTGTTCTTTACATTTTTCACACTATGAAACAGCTTTGTATTCACCTTAAACACTGTTTCAGGGCAAGAGATTGTGTTTTAGACTAAAAGGGAATGCATTATTAGATGAATCTTTACTTTGAAACTTTGTTCTTTACCTTTTTCACACTCTGAATCAGCTTTTTATTCACCTTAAACACTGTTTCAAGGCAAGAGATTGTGTTTTAGACTAAAACAATGCTTTATAAGAAGAATCTTTACTTTGAAACTCTGTTCTTTACCTTTTTAACACTATGAAACAGCTCTGTATTCACCTTAAACACTGTTTCAGGGCAAGAGATTGTGTTTTAGACTAAAAGGGAATGCATTATAAGAAGAATCTTTACTTTGAAACTCTGTTCTTTACCTTTTTCACACTATGAAACAGCTCTGTATTCACCTTAAACACTGTTTCAGGACAAGAGATTGTGTTTTAGATTAAAAGGGAATGCATTATAAGAAGAATCTTTACTTTGAAACTCTGTTCTTTACCTTTTTCACACTATGAAACAGCTTTGTATTCACCTTAAACACTGTTTCAGGGCAAGAGATTGTGTTTTAGACTAAAAGGTAATGCATTATAAGAAGAATCTTAACTTTGAAACTCTATTCTTTACCTTTTTCACACTATGAAACAGCTTTGTATTCACCTTAAACACTGTTTCAGCGCAAGAGATTGTGTTTTAGACTAAAACAATGCTTTATAAGAAGAATCTTTACTTTGAAACTCTGTTCTTTACCTTTTTAACACTATGAAACAGCTCTGTATTCACCTTAAACACTGTTTCAGGGCAAGAGATTGTGTTTTAGACTAAAAGGGAATGCATTATAAGAAGAATCTTTACTTTGAAACTCTGTTCTTTACCTTTTTCACACTATGAAACAGCTTTGTATTCACCTTAAACACTGTTTCAGGGCAATAGATTGTGTTTTAGACTAAAACAATGCTTTATAAGAAGAATCTTTACTTTGAAACTCTGTTCTTTACCTTTTTCACACTATGAAACAGCTTTGTATTCACCTTAAACACTGTTTCAGGGCAAGAGATTGTGTTTTAGACTAAAACAATGCTTTATAAGAAGAATCTTTACTTTGAAACTCTGTTCTTTACCTTTTTCACACTATGAAACAGCTTTGTATTCACCTTAAACACTGTTTCAGGGCAAGAGATTGTGTTTTAGACTAAAACAATGCTTTATAAGAAGAATCTTTACTTTGAAACTCTGTTCTTTACCTTTTTCACACTATGAAACAGCTTTGTATTCACCTTAAACACTGTTTCAGGGCAAGAGATTGTGTTTTAGACTAAAAGGGAATGCATTATAAGAAGAATCTTTACTTTGAAACTTTGTTCTTTACCTTTTTCACACTATGAATCAGCTTTGTATTCACCTTAAAAACTGTTTCAGGGCAAGAGATTGTGTTTTAGACTAAAACATTGCTTTATAAGAAGAATCTTTACTTTGAAACTCTGTTCTTTACCTTTTTAACACAATGAACAGCTTTGTATTCACCTTAAACACTGTTTCAGGGCAAGAGATTGTGTTTTAGACTAAAACAATGCTTTATAAGAAGAATCTTTACTTTGAAACTCTGTTCTTTACCTTTTTCACACTATGAAACAGCTTTGTATTCACCTTAAACACTGTTTCAGGGCAATAGATTGTGTTTTAGACTAAAACAATGCTTTATAAGAAGAATCTTTACTTTGAAACTCTGTTCTTTACCTTTTTCACACTATGAAACAGCTTTGTATTCACCTTAAACACTGTTTCAGGGCAAGAGATTGTGTTTTAGACTAAAACAATGCTTTATAAGAAGAATCTTTACTTTGAAACTCTGTTCTTTACCTTTTTCACACTATGAAACAGCTTTGTATTCACCTTAAACACTGTTTCAGGGCAAGAGATTGTGTTTTAGACTAAAACAATGCTTTATAAGAAGAATCTTTACTTTGAAACTCTGTTCTTTACCTTTTTCACACTATGAAACAGCTTTGTATTCACCTTAAACACTGTTTCAGGGCAAGAGATTGTGTTTTAGACTAAAAGGGAATGCATTATAAGAAGAATCTTTACTTTGAAACTTTGTTCTTTACCTTTTTCACACTATGAATCAGCTTTCTATTCACCTTAAACACTGTTTCAGGGCAAGAGATTGTGTTTTAGACTAAAACAATGCTTTATAAGAAGAATCTTTACTTTGAAACTCTGTTCTTTACCTTTTTAACACAATGAACAGCTTTGTATTCACCTTAAACACTGTTTCAGGGCAAGAGATTGTGTTTTAGACTAAAACAATGCTTTATAAGAAGAATCTTTACTTTGAAACTCTGTTCTTTAGCTTTGTAACACTATGAAACAGCTCTGTATTCACCTTAAACACTGTTTCAGGGCAAGAGATTGTGTTTTAGACTAAAAGGGAATGCATTATAAGAAGAATCTTTACTTTGAAACTCTGTTCTTTACCTTTTTCACACTATGAATCAGCTTTGTATTCACCTTAAACACTGTTTCAGGGCAATAGATTGTGTTTTAGACTAAAACAATGCTTTATAAGAAGAATCTTTACTTTGAAACTCTGTTCTTTACCTTTTTCACACTATGAAACAGCTTTGTATTCACCTTAAACACTGTTTCAGGGCAAGAGATTGTGTTTTAGACTAAAAGGGAATGCATTATAAGAAGAATCTTTACTTTGAAACTGTGTTCTTTACCTTTTTCACACTATGAATCAGCTTTGTATTCACCTTAAAAACAGTTTCAGGGCAAGAGATTGTGTTTTAGACTAAAAGGGAATGCATTATAAGAAGAATCTTTACTTTGAAACTCTGTTCTTTACCTTTTTCACACTATGAAACAGCTTTGTATTCAACTTAAACACTGTTTCAGAGCAAGACAGCTTGTTTTAAACCAAATTGAATAACTTACAATGTGTTAAGAAAACACATATTTCAAGTGAAAAGAGTTTATACAAGGGAGAAACAAGGTGTTTGTAATATGACAATTTAAAGTAATTGCAACTCTGTTTGAACACGTCTCACCACAACGAAACAGGGTTTCTATGCATTGTAATCGGCTTATACAGCGTTTCAGAGCAAGAAATATTGTTTTTAACCAAACTGAACAACTTACAATATCCTAAGAAAACATATATTTCAAGTGAAAAGAGTTTATACAGGGGAGAAAGAACTTATTTTAACATGGTTCTAATGTGACCCTTGAAAGTAATTGCAACTCTGTTTTTACACCTCTAACCACAAGGAGGCAACGTTTCCACGCGTTATAATTGGCTTATACATAGTTTCAGAGCAAGAAATATTGTTTTTAACCAAACTGAACAACTTAACCATTTAAAGTAATTGCAACTCTGTTTGTACACCTCTAACCACAAAGAAACAGGGCTTCTATGCATTGTAATCAGCTTAAACACTGTTTCAGGGCAAGAGATTGTGTTTTAGACTAAAACAATGCTTTATAAGAAGAATCTTTACTTTGAAACTCTGTTCTTTACCTTTTTCACTCTATGAAACAGCTTTGTATTCACCTTAAACACTGTTTCAGGGCAAGAGATTGTGTTTTAGACTAAAAGGTAATGCATTATAAGAAGAATCTTAACTTTGAAACTCTGTTCTTTACCTTTTTCACACTATGAAACCGCTTTGTATTCACCTTAAACACTGTTTCAGGGCAAGAGATTGTGTTTTAGACTAAAACAATGCTTTATAAGAAGAATCTTTACTTTGAAACTCTGTTCTTTACCTTTTTCACACTATGAAACAGCTTTGTATTCACCTTAAACACTGTTTCAGGGCAAGAGATTGTGTTTTAGACTAAAACAATGCTTTATAAGAAGAATCTTTACTTTGAAACTCTGTTCTTTACCTTTTTCACACTATGAAACAGCTTTGAATTCACCTTAAACACTGTTTCAGGGCAAGAGATTGTGTTTTAGACTAAAACAATGCTTTATAAGAAGAATCTTTACTTTGAAACTCTGTTCTTTACCTTTTTAACACTATGAAACAGCTCTGTATTCACCTTAAACACTGTTTCAGGGCAAGAGATTGTGTTTTAGACTAAAAGGGAATGCATTATAAGAAGAATCTTTACTTTGAAACTCTGTTCTTTACCTTTTTCACACTATGAATCAGCTTTGTATTCACCTTAAACACTGTTTCAGGGCAATAGATTGTGTTTTAGACTAAAACAATGCTTTATAAGAAGAATCTTTACTTTGAAACTCTGTTCTTTACCTTTTTCACACTATGAAACAGCTTTGTATTCACCTTAAACACTGTTTCAGGGCAAGAGATTGTGTTTTAGACTAAAAGGGAATGCATTATAAGAATAATCTTTACTTTGAAACTTTGTTCTTTACCTTTTTCACACTATGAATCAGCTTTGTATTCACCTTAAAAACAGTTTCAGGGCAAGAGATTGTGTTTTAGACTAAAAGGGAATGCATTATAAGAAGAATCTTTACTTTGAAACTCTGTTCTTTACCTTTTTCACACTATGAAACAGCTTTGTATTCACCTTAAACACTGTTTCAGGGCAAGAGAATGTGTTTTAGACTAAAAGGGAATGCATTATAAGAAGAATCTTTACTTTGAAACTTTGTTCTTTACCTTTTTCACACTATGAATCAGCTTTGTATTCACCTTAAAAACAGTTTCAGGGCAAGAGATTGTGTTTTAGACTAAAAGGGAATGCATTATAAGAAGAATCTTTACTTTGAAACTCTGTTCTTTACCTTTTTCACACTATGAAACAGCTTTGTATTCAACTTAAACACTGTTTCAGAGCAAGACAGCTTGTTTTAAACCAAATTGAATAACTTACAATGTGTTAAGAAAACACATATTTCAAGTGAAAAGAGTTTATACAAGGGAGAAACAAGGTGTTTGTAATATGACAATTTAAAGTAATTGCAACTCTGTTTGAACACGTCTCACCACAACGAAACAGGGTTTCTATGCATTGTAATCGGCTTATACAGCGTTTCAGAGCAAGAAATATTGTTTTTAACCAAACTGAACAACTTACAATATCCTAAGAAAACATATATTTCAAGTGAAAAGAGTTTATACAGGGGAGAAAGAACTTATTTTAACATGGTTCTAATGTGACCCTTGAAAGTAATTGCAGCTCTGTTTTTACACCTCTAACCACAAGGAGGCAACGTTTCCACGCGTTATAATTGGCTTATACATAGTTTCAGAGCAAGAAATATTGTTTTTAACCAAACTGAACAACTTAACCATTTAAAGTAATTGCAACTCTGTTTGTACACCTCTAACCACAAAGAAACAGGGCTTCTATGCATTGTAATCAGCTTAAACACTGTTTCAGGGCAAGAGAATATGTTTTAGACTAAAAGGGAATGCATTATAAGAAGAATCTTTACTTTGAAACTTTGTTCTTTACCTTTTTCACACTATGAATCAGCTTTGTATTCACCTTAAAAACAGTTTCAGGGCAAGAGATTGTGTTTTAGACTAAAAGGGAATGCATTATAAGAAGAATCTTTACTTTGAAACTCTGTTCTTTACCTTTTTCACACTATGAAACCGCTTTGTATTCACCTTAAACACTGTTTCAGGGCAAGAGATTGTGTTTTAGACTAAAACAATGCTTTATAAGAAGAATCTTTACTTTGAAACTCTGTTCTTTACCTTTTTCACACTATGAAACAGCTTTGTATTCACCTTAAACACTGTTTCAGGGCAAGAGATTATGTTTTAGACTAAAACAATGCTTTATAAGAAGAATCTTTACTTTGAAACTCTGTTCTTTACCTTTTTCACACTATGAAACAGCTTTGTATTCACCTTAAACACTGTTTCAGGGCAAGAGATTGTGTTTTAGACTAAAACAATGCTTTATAAGAAGAATCTTTACTTTGAAACTCTGTTCTTTACCTTTTTCACACTATGAAACAGCTTTGTATTCACCTTAAACACTGTTTCAGGGCAAGAGATTGTGTTTTAGACTAAAACAATGCTTTATAAGAAGAATCTTTACTTTGAAACTCTGTTCTTTACCTTTTTCACACTATGAAACAGCTTTGTATTCACCTTAAACACTGTTTCAGGGCAAGAGATTGTGTTTTAGACTAAAAGGGAATGCATTATAAGAAGAATCTTTACTTTGAAACTTTGTTCTTTACCTTTTTCACACTATGAATCAGCTTTGTATTCACCTTAAAAACTGTTTCAGGGCAAGAGATTGTGTTTTAGACTAAAACAATGCTTTATAAGAAGAATCTTTACTTTGAAACTCTGTTCTTTACCTTTTTAACACAATGAACAGCTTTGTATTCACCTTAAACACTGTTTCAGGGCAAGAGATTGTGTTTTAGACTAAAACAATGCTTTATAAGAAGAATCTTTACTTTGAAACTCTGTTCTTTACCTTTTTAACACTATGAAACAGCTCTGTATTCACCTTAAACACTGTTTCAGGGCAAGAGATTGTGTTTTAGACTAAAAGGGAATGCATTATAAGAAGAATCTTTACTTTGAAACTCTGTTCTTTACCTTTTTCACACTATGAAACAGCTTTGTATTCACCTTAAACACTGTTTCAGGGCAAGAGATTGTGTTTTAGACTAAAAGGGAATGCATTATAAGAAGAATCTTTACTTTGAAACTCTGTTCTTTACCTTTTTCACACTATGAATCAGCTTTGTATTCACCTTAAAAACAGTTTCAGGGCAAGAGATTGTGTTTTAGACTAAAAGGGAATGCATTATAAGAAGAATCTTTACTTTGAAACTCTGTTCTTTACCTTTTTCACACTATGAAACAGCTTTGTATTCACCTTAAACACTGTTTCAGGGCAAGAGAATGTGTTTTAGACTAAAAGGTAATGCATTATAAGAAGAATCTTTACTTTGAAACTCTGTTCTTTACCTTTTTCACACTATGAAACAGCTTTGTATTCAACTTAAACACTGTTTCAGAGCAAGACAGCTTGTTTTAAACCAAATTGAATAACTTACAATGTGTTAAGAAAACACATATTTCAAGTGAAAAGAGTTTATACAAGGGAGAAACAAGGTGTTTGTAATATGACAATTTAAAGTAATTGCAACTCTGTTTGAACACGTCTCACCACAACGAAACAGGGTTTCTATGCATTGTAATCGGCTTATACAGCGTTTCAGAGCAAGAAATATTGTTTTTAACCAAACTGAACAACTTACAATATCCTAAGAAAACATATATTTCAAGTGAAAAGAGTTTATACAGGGGAGAAAGAACTTATTTTAACATGGTTCTAATGTGACCCTTGAAAGTAATTGCAGCTCTGTTTTTACACCTCTAACCACAAGGAGGCAACGTTTCCACGCGTTATAATTGGCTTATACATAGTTTCAGAGCAAGAAATATTGTTTTTAACCAAACTGAACAACTTAACCATTTAAAGTAATTGCAACTCTGTTTGTACACCTCTAACCACAAAGAAACAGGGCTTCTATGCATTGTAATCAGCTTAAACACTGTTTCAGGGCAAGAGATTGTGTTTTAGACTAAAACAATGCTTTATAAGAAGAATCTTTACTTTGACACTCTGTTCTTTACCTTTTTCACACTATGAAACAGCTTTGTATTCACCTTAAACACTGTTTCAGGGCAAGAGATTGTGTTTTAGACTAAAAGGTAATGCATTATAAGAAGAATCTTAACTTTGAAACTCTGTTCTTTACCTTTTTCACACTATGAAACCGCTTTGTATTCACCTTAAACACTGTTTCAGGGCAAGAGATTGTGTTTTAGACTAAAACAATGCTTTATAAGAAGAATCTTTACTTTGAAACTCTGTTCTTTACCTTTTTCACACTATGAAACAGCTTTGTATTCACCTTAAACACTGTTTCAGGGCAAGAGATTGTGTTTTAGACTAAAACAATGCTTTATAAGAAGAATCTTTACTTTGAAACTCTGTTCTTTACCTTTTTCACACTATGAAACAGCTTTGTATTCACCTTAAACACTGTTTCAGGGCAAGAGATTGTGTTTTAGACTAAAACAATGCTTTATAAGAAGAATCTTTACTTTGAAACTCTGTTCTTTACCTTTTTCACACTATGAAACAGCTTTGTATTCACCTTAAACACTGTTTCAGGGCAAGAGATTGTGTTTTAGACTAAAAGGGAATGCATTATAAGAAGAATCTTTACTTTGAAACTTTGTTCTTTACCTTTTTCACACTATGAATCAGCTTTGTATTCACCTTAAAAACTGTTTCAGGGCAAGAGATTGTGTTTTAGACTAAAACAATGCTTTATAAGAAGAATCTTTACTTTGAAACTCTGTTCTTTACCTTTTTAACACAATGAACAGCTTTGTATTCACCTTAAACACTGTTTCAGGGCAAGAGATTGTGTTTTAGACTAAAACAATGCTTTATAAGAAGAATCTTTACTTTGAAACTCTGTTCTTTACCTTTTTCACACTATGAAACAGCTCTGTATTCACCTTAAACACTGTTTCAGGGCAAGAGATTGTGTTTTAGACTAAAAGGGAATGCATTATAAGAAGAATCTTTACTTTGAAACTCTGTTCTTTACCTTTTTCACACTATGAAACAGCTTTGTATTCACCTTAAACACTGTTTCAGGGCAAGAGATTGTGTTTTAGACTAAAAGGGAATGCATTATAAGAAGAATCTTTACTTTGAAACTTTGTTCTTTACCTTTTTCACACTATGAATCAGCTTTGTATTCACCTTAAAAACTGTTTCAGGGCAAGAGATTGTGTTTTAGACTAAAACAATGCTTTATAAGAAGAATCTTTACTTTGAAACTCTGTTCTTTACCTTTTTAACACAATGAACAGCTTTGTATTCACCTTAAACACTGTTTCAGGGCAAGAGATTGTGTTTTAGACTAAAACAATGCTTTATAAGAAGAATCTTTACTTTGAAACTCTGTTCTTTACCTTTTTCACACTATGAAACAGCTCTGTATTCACCTTAAACACTGTTTCAGGGCAAGAGATTGTGTTTTAGACTAAAAGGGAATGCATTATAAGAAGAATCTTTACTTTGAAACTCTGTTCTTTACCTTTTTCACACTATGAATCAGCTTTGTATTCACCTTAAAAACAGTTTCAGGGCAAGAGATTGTGTTTTAGACTAAAAGGGAATGCATTATAAGAAGAATCTTTACTTTGAAACTCTTTTCTTTACCTTTTTCACACTATGAAACAGCTTTGTATTCACCTTAAACACTGTTTCAGGGAAAGAGAATGTGTTTTAGACTAAAAGGTAATGCATTATAAGAAGAATCTTTACTTTGAAACTCTGTTCTTTACCTTTTTCACACTATGAAACAGCTTTGTATTCAACTTAAACACTGTTTCAGAGCAAGACAGCTTGTTTTAAACCAAATTGAATAACTTACAATGTGTTAAGAAAACACATATTTCAAGTGAAAAGAGTTTATACAAGGGAGAAACAAGGTGTTTGTAATATGACAATTTAAAGTAATTGCAACTCTGTTTGAACACGTCTCACCACAACGAAACAGGGTTTCTATGCATTGTAATCGGCTTATACAGTGTTTCAGAGCAAGAAATATTGTTTTTAACCAAACTGAACAACTTACAATATCCTAAGAAAACATATATTTCAAGTGAAAAGAGTTTATACAGGGGAGAAAGAAGTTGTTTTAACATGGTTCTAATGTGACCCTTGAAAGTAATTGCAACTCTGTTTTTACACCTCTAACCACAAGGAGGCAACGTTTCCACGCGTTATAATTGGCTTATACATAGTTTCAGAGCAAGAAATATTGTTTTTAACCAAACTGAACAACTTAACCATTTAAAGTAATTGCAACTCTGTTTGTACACCTCTAACCACAAAGAAACAGGGCTTCTATGCATTGTAATCAGCTTAAACACTGTTTCAGGGCAAGAGATTGTGTTTTAGACTAAAACAATGCTTTATAAGAAGAATCTTTACTTTGAAACTCTGTTCTTTACCTTTTTCACACTATGAAACAGCTTTGTATTCACCTTAAACACTGTTTCAGGGCAAGAGATTGTGTTTTAGACTAAAAGGTAATGCATTATAAGAAGAATCTTAACTTTGAAACTCTGTTCTTTACCTTTTTCACACTATGAAACCGCTTTGTATTCACCTTAAACACTGTTTCAGGGCAAGAGATTGTGTTTTAGACTAAAAGGGAATGCATTATAAGAAGAATCTTTACTTTGAAACTTTGTTCTTTACCTTTTTCACACTATGAAACAGCTTTGTATTCACCTTAAAAATTGTTTCAGGGCAAGAGATTGTGTTTTAGACTAAAACAATGCTTTATAAGAAGAATCTTTACTTTGAAACTCTGTTCTTTACCTTTTTCACACTATGAAACAGCTTTGTATTCACCTTAAACACTGTTTCAGGGCAAGAGATTGTGTTTTAGACTAAAACAATGCTTTATAAGAAGAATCTTTACTTTGAAACTCTGTTCTTTACCTTTTTCACACTATGAAACAGCTTTGTATTCACCTTAAACACTGTTTCAGGGCAAGAGATTGTGTTTTAGACTAAAACAATGCTTTATAAGAAGAATCTTTACTTTGAAACTCTGTTCTTTACCTTTTTCACACTATGAAACAGCTTTGTATTCACCTTAAACACTGTTTCAGGGCAAGAGATTGTGTTTTAGACTAAAAGGGAATGCATTATAAGAAGAATCTTTACTTTGAAACTTTGTTCTTTACCTTTTTCACACTATGAATCAGCTTTGTATTCACCTTAAAAACTGTTTCAGGGCAAGAGATTGTGTTTTAGACTAAAACAATGCTTTATAAGAAGAATCTTTACTTTGAAACTCTGTTCTTTACCTTTTTAACACAATGAACAGCTTTGTATTCACCTTAAACACTGTTTCAGGGCAAGAGATTGTGTTTTAGACTAAAAGGGAATGCATTATAAGAAGAATCTTTACTTTGAAACTCTGTTCTTTACCTTTTTCACACTATGAAACAGCTTTGTATTCACCTTAAACACTGTTTCAGGGCAAGAGATTGTGTTTTAGACTAAAAGGGAATGCATTATAAGAAGAATCTTTACTTTGAAACTCTGTTCTTTACCTTTTTCACACTATGAATCAGCTTTGTATTCACCTTAAAAACAGTTTCAGGGCAAGAGATTGTGTTTTAGACTAAAAGGGAATGCATTATAAGAAGAATCTTTACTTTGAAACTCTGTTCTTTACCTTTTTCACACTATGAAACAGCTTTGTATTCACCTTAAACACTGTTTCAGGGCAAGAGAATGTGTTTTAGACTAAAAGGTAATGCATTATAAGAAGAATCTTTACTTTGAAACTCTGTTCTTTACCTTTTTCACACTATGAAACAGCTTTGTATTCACCTTAAACACTGTTTCAGGGCAAGAGATTGTGGTTTAGACTAAAAGGGAATGCATTATAAGAAGAATCTTTACTTTGAAACTTTGTTCTTTACCTTTTTCACACTATGAATCAGCTTTGTATTCACCTTAAAAACTGTTTCAGGGCAAGAGATTGTGTTTTAGACTAAAACAATGCTTTATAAGAAGAATCTTTACTTTGAAACTCTGTTCTTTACCTTTTTAACACAATGAACAGCTTTGTATTCACCTTAAACACTGTTTCAGGGCAAGAGATTGTGTTTTAGACTAAAACAATGCTTTATAAGAAGAATCTTTACTTTGAAACTCTGTTCTTTACCTTTTTAACACTATGAAACAGCTCTGTATTCACCTTAAACACTGTTTCAGGGCAAGAGATTGTGTTTTAGACTAAAAGGGAATGCATTATAAGAAGAATCTTTACTTTGAAACTCTGTTCTTTACCTTTTTCACACTATGAAACAGCTTTGTATTCACCTTAAACACTGTTTCAGGGCAAGAGATTGTGTTTTAGACTAAAAGGGAATGCATTATAAGAAGAATCTTTACTTTGAAACTCTGTTCTTTACCTTTTTCACACTATGAATCAGCTTTGTATTCACCTTAAAAACAGTTTCAGGGCAAGAGATTGTGTTTTAGACTAAAAGGGAATGCATTATAAGAAGAATCTTTACTTTGAAACTCTGTTCTTTACCTTTTTAACACAATGAACAGCTTTGTATTCACCTTAAACACTGTTTCAGAGCAAGACAGCTTGTTTTAAACCAAATTGAATAACTTACAATGTGTTAAGAAGACACATATTTCAAGTGAAAAGAGTTTATACAAGGGAGAAACAAGGTGTTTGTAATATAACAATTTAAAGTAATTGCAACTCTGTTTGAACACGTCTCACCACAACGAAACAGGGTTTCTATGCATTGTAATCGGCTTATACAGCGTTTCAGAGCAAGAAATATTGTTTTTAACCAAACTGAACGACTTACAATATCCTAAGAAAACATATATTTCAAGTGAAAAGAGTTTATACAGGGGAGAAAGAAGTTGTTTTAACATGGTTCTAATGTGACCCTTGAAAGTAATTGCAACTCTGTTTGTACACCTCTAACCACAAAGAAACAGGGCTTCTATGCATTGTAATCAGCTTAAACACTGTTTCAGGGCAAGAGATTGTGTTTTAGACTAAAACAATGCTTTATAAGAAGAATCTTTACTTTGAAACTCTGTTCTTTACCTTTTTCACACTATGAAACAGCTTTGTATTCACCTTAAACACTGTTTCAGGGCAATAGATTGTGTTTTAGACTAAAACAATGCTTTATAAGAAGAATCTTTACTTTGAAACTCTGTTCTTTACCTTTTTCACACTATGAAACAGCTTTGTATTCACCTTAAACACTGTTTCAGGGCAAGAGATTGTGTTTTAGACTAAAACAATGCTTTATAAGAAGAATCTTTACTTTGAAACTCTGTTCTTTACCTTTTTCACAATATGAAACAGCTTTGTATTCACCTTAAACACTGTTTCAGGGCAAGAGATTGTGTTTTAGACTAAAACAATGCTTTATAAGAAGAATCTTTACTTTGAAACTCTGTTCTTTACCTTTTTAACACTATGAAACAGCTCTGTATTCACCTTAAACACTGTTTCAGGGCAAGAGATTGTGTTTTAGACTAAAAGGGAATGCATTATAAGAAGAATCTTTACTTTGAAACTCTGTTCTTTACCTTTTTCACACTATGAATCAGCTTTGTATTCACCTTAAAAACAGTTTCAGGGCAAGAGATTGTGTTTTAGACTAAAAGGGAATGCATTATAAGAAGAATCTTTACTTTGAAACTCTGTTCTTTACCTTTTTAACACAATGAACAGCTTTGTATTCACCTTAAACACTGTTTCAGGGCAAGAGATTGTGTTTTAGACTAAAACAATGCTTTATAAGAAGAATCTTTACTTTGAAACTCTGTTCTTTACCTTTTTAACACTATGAAACAGCTCTGTATTCACCTTAAACACTGTTTCAGGGCAATAGATTGTGTTTTAGACTAAAAGGGAATGCATTATAAGAAGAATCTTTACTTTGAAACTCTGTTCTTTACCTTTTTCACACTATGAAACAGCTTTGTATTCACCTTAAACACTGTTTCAGGGCAAGAGATTGTGTTTTAGACTAAAAGGGAATGCATTATAAGAAGAATCTTTACTTTGAAACTCTGTTCTTTACCTTTTTCACACTATGAATCAGCTTTGTATTCACCTTAAAAACAGTTTCAGGGCAAGAGATTGTGTTTTAGACTAAAAGGGAATGCATTATAAGAAGAATCTTTACTTTGAAACTCTGTTCTTTACCTTTTTCACACTATGAAACAGCTTTGTATTCACCTTAAACACTGTTTCAGGGTAAGAGAATGTGTTTTAGACTAAAAGGTAATGCATTATAAGAAGAATCTTTACTTTGAAACTCTGTTCTTTACCTTTTTCACACTATGAAACAGCTTTGTATTCAACTTAAACACTGTTTCAGAGCAAGACAGCTTGTTTTAAACCAAATTGAATAACTTACAATGTGTTAAGAAGACACATATTTCAAGTGAAAAGAGTTTATACAAGGGAGAAACAAGGTGTTTGTAATATAACAATTTAAAGTAATTGCAACTCTGTTTGAACACGTCTCACCACAACGAAACAGGGTTTCTATGCATTGTAATCGGCTTATACAGCGTTTCAGAGCAAGAAATATTGTTTTTAACCAAACTGAACGACTTACAATATCCTAAGAAAACATATATTTCAAGTGAAAAGAGTTTATACAGGGGAGAAAGAAGTTGTTTTAACATGGTTCTAATGTGACCCTTGAAAGTAATTGCAACTCTGTTTGTACACCTCTAACCACAAAGAAACAGGGCTTCTATGCATTGTAATCAGCTTAAACACTGTTTCAGGGCAAGAGATTGTGTTTTAGACTAAAACAATGCTTTATAAGAAGAATCTTTACTTTGAAACTCTGTTCTTTACCTTTTTCACACTATGAAACAGCTTTGTATTCACCTTAAACACTGTTTCAGGGCAATAGATTGTGTTTTAGACTAAAACAATGCTTTATAAGAGGAATCTTTACTTTGAAACTCTGTTCTTTACCTTTTTCACACTATGAAACAGCTTTGTATTCACCTTAAACACTGTTTCAGGGCAAGAGATTGTGTTTTAGACTAAAACAATGCTTTATAAGAAGAATCTTTACTTTGAAACTCTGTTCTTTACCTTTTTCACAATATGAAACAGCTTTGTATTCACCTTAAACACTGTTTCAGGGCAAGAGATTGTGTTTTAGACTAAAACAATGCTTTATAAGAAGAATCTTTACTTTGAAACTCTGTTCTTTACCTTTTTCACACTATGAAACAGCTTTGTATTCACCTTAAACACTGTTTCTGGGCAAGAGATTGTGTTTTAGACTAAAAGGGAATGCATTATAAGAAGAATCTTTACTTTGAAACTCTGTTCTTTACCTTTTTCACACTATGAATCAGCTTTGTATTCACCTTAAACACTGTTTCAGGGCAATAGATTGTGTTTTAGACTAAAACAATGTTTTATAAGAAGAATCTTTACTTTGAAACTCTGTTCTTTACCTTTTTCACACTATGAAACAGCTTTGTATTCACCTTAAACACTGTTTCAGGGCAAGAGATTGTGTTTTAGACTAAAAGGGAATGCATTATAAGAAGAATCTTTACTTTGAAACTTTGTTCTTTACCTTTTTCACACTATGAATCAGCTTTGTATTCACCTTAAAAACTGTTTCAGGGCAAGAGATTGTGTTTTAGACTAAAACAATGCTTTATAAGAAGAATCTTTACTTTGAAACTCTGTTCTTTACCTTTTTAACACAATGAACAGCTTTGTATTCACCTTAAACACTGTTTCAGGGCAAGAGATTGTGTTTTAGACTAAAACAATGCTTTATAAGAAGAATCTTTACTTTGAAACTCTGTTGTTTACCTTTTTAACACTATGAAACAGCTCTGTATTCACCTTAAACACTGTTTCAGGGCAAGAGATTGTGTTTTAGACTAAAAGGGAATGCATTATAAGAAGAATCTTTACTTTGAAACTCTGTTCTTTACCTTTTTCACACTATGAAACAGCTTTGTATTCACCTTAAACACTGTTTCAGGGCAAGAGATTGTGTTTTAGACTAAAAGGGAATGCATTATAAGAAGAATCTTTACTTTGAAACTCTGTTCTTTACCTTTTTCACACTATGAATCAGCTTTGTATTCACCTTAAAAACAGTTTCAGGGCAAGAGATTGTGTTTTAGACTAAAAGGGAATGCATTATAAGAAGAATATTTACTTTGAAACTCTGTTCTTTACCTTTTTCACACTATGAAACAGCTTTGTATTCACCTTAAACACTGTTTCAGGGCAAGAGAATGTGTTTTAGACTAAAAGGTAATGCATTATAAGAAGAATCTTTACTTTGAAACTCTGTTCTTTACCTTTTTCACACTATGAAACAGCTTTGTATTCAACTTAAACACTGTTTCAGAGCAAGACAGCTTGTTTTAAACCAAATTGAATAACTTACAATGTGTTAAGAAAACACATATTTCAAGTGAAAAGAGTTTATACAAGGGAGAAACAAGGTGTTTGTAATATGACAATTTAAAGTAATTGCAACTCTGTTTGAACACGTCTCACCACAACGAAACAGGGTTTCTATGCATTGTAATCGGCTTATACAGCGTTTCAGAGCAAGAAATATTGTTTTTAACCAAACTGAACAACTTACAATATCCTAAGAAAACATATATTTCAAGTGAAAAGAGTTTATACAGGGGAGAAAGAAGTTGTTTTAACATGGTTCCAATGTGACCCTTGAAAGTAATTGCAACTCTGTTTTTACACTTCTAACCACAAGGAGGCAACGTTTCCACGCGTTATAATTGGCTTATACATAGTTTCAGAGCAAGAAATATTGTTTTTAACCAAACTGAACAACTTAACCATTTAAAGTAATTGCAACTCTGTTTGTACACCTCTAACCACAAAGAAACAGGGCTTCTATGCATTGTAATCAGCTTAAACACTGTTTCAGGGCAAGAGATTGTGTTTTAGACTAAAACAATGCTTTATAAGAAGAATCTTTACTTTGAAACTCTGTTCTTTACCTTTTTCACACTATGAAACAGCTTTGTATTCACCTTAAACACTGTTTCAGGGCAATAGATTGTGTTTTAGACTAAAACAATGCTTTATAAGAAGAATCTTTACTTTGAAACTCTGTTCTTTACCTTTTTCACACTATGAAACAGCTTTGTATTCACCTTAAACACTGTTTCAGGGCAAGAGATTGTGTTTTAGACTAAAACAATGCTTTATAAGAAGAATCTTTACTTTGAAACTCTGTTCTTTACCTTTTTCACAATATGAAACAGCTTTGTATTCACCTTAAACACTGTTTCTGGGCAAGAGATTGTGTTTTAGACTAAAAGGGAATGCATTATAAGAAGAATCTTTACTTTGAAACTTTGTTCTTTACCTTTTTCACACTATGAATCAGCTTTGTATTCACCTTAAAAACTGTTTCAGGGCAAGAGATTGTGTTTTAGACTAAAACAATGCTTTATAAGAAGAATCTTTACTTTGAAACTCTGTTCTTTACCTTTTTAACACAATGAACAGCTTTGTATTCACCTTAAACACTGTTTCAGGGCAAGAGATTGTGTTTTAGACTAAAACAATGCTTTATAAGAAGAATCTTTACTTTGAAACTCTGTTCTTTACCTTTTTAACACTATGAAACAGCTCTGTATTCACCTTAAACACTGTTTCAGGGCAAGAGATTGTGTTTTAGACTAAAAGGGAATGCATTATAAGAAGAATCTTTACTTTGAAACTCTGTTCTTTACCTTTTTCACACTATGAAACAGCTTTGTATTCACCTTAAACACTGTTTCAGGGCAAGAGATTGTGTTTTAGACTAAAAGGGAATGCATTATAAGAAGAATCTTTACTTTGAAACTCTGTTCTTTACCTTTTTCACACTATGAATCAGCTTTGTATTCACCTTAAAAACAGTTTCAGGGCAAGAGATTGTGTTTTAGACTAAAAGGGAATGCATTATAAGAAGAATCTTTACTTTGAAACTCTGTTCTTTACCTTTTTAACACAATGAACAGCTTTGTATTCACCTTAAACACTGTTTCAGGGCAAGAGATTGTGTTTTAGACTAAAACAATGCTTTATAAGAAGAATCTTTACTTTGAAACTCTGTTCTTTACCTTTTTAACACTATGAAACAGCTCTGTATTCACCTTAAACACTGTTTCAGGGCAATAGATTGTGTTTTAGACTAAAAGGGAATGCATTATAAGAAGAATCTTTACTTTGAAACTCTGTTCTTTACCTTTTTCACACTATGAAACAGCTTTGTATTCACCTTAAACACTGTTTCAGGGCAAGAGATTGTGTTTTAGACTAAAAGGGAATGCATTATAAGAAGAATCTTTACTTTGAAACTCTGTTCTTTACCTTTTTCACACTATGAATCAGCTTTGTATTCACCTTAAAAACAGTTTCAGGGCAAGAGATTGTGTTTTAGACTAAAAGGGAATGCATTATAAGAAGAATCTTTACTTTGAAACTCTGTTCTTTACCTTTTTCACACTATGAAACAGCTTTGTATTCACCTTAAACACTGTTTCAGGGTAAGAGAATGTGTTTTAGACTAAAAGGTAATGCATTATAAGAAGAATCTTTACTTTGAAACTCTGTTCTTTACCTTTTTCACACTATGAAACAGCTTTGTATTCAACTTAAACACTGTTTCAGAGCAAGACAGCTTGTTTTAAACCAAATTGAATAACTTACAATGTGTTAAGAAGACACATATTTCAAGTGAAAAGAGTTTATACAAGGGAGAAACAAGGTGTTTGTAATATAACAATTTAAAGTAATTGCAACTCTGTTTGAACACGTCTCACCACAACGAAACAGGGTTTCTATGCATTGTAATCGGCTTATACAGCGTTTCAGAGCAAGAAATATTGTTTTTAACCAAACTGAACGACTTACAATATCCTAAGAAAACATATATTTCAAGTGAAAAGAGTTTATACAGGGGAGAAAGAAGTTGTTTTAACATGGTTCTAATGTGACCCTTGAAAGTAATTGCAACTCTGTTTGTACACCTCTAACCACAAAGAAACAGGGCTTCTATGCATTGTAATCAGCTTAAACACTGTTTCAGGGCAAGAGATTGTGTTTTAGACTAAAACAATGCTTTATAAGAAGAATCTTTACTTTGAAACTCTGTTCTTTACCTTTTTCACACTATGAAACAGCTTTGTATTCACCTTAAACACTGTTTCAGGGCAATAGATTGTGTTTTAGACTAAAACAATGCTTTATAAGAAGAATCTTTACTTTGAAACTCTGTTCTTTACCTTTTTCACACTATGAAACAGCTTTGTATTCACCTTAAACACTGTTTCAGGGCAAGAGATTGTGTTTTAGACTAAAACAATGCTTTATAAGAAGAATCTTTACTTTGAAACTCTGTTCTTTACCTTTTTCACAATATGAAACAGCTTTGTATTCACCTTAAACACTGTTTCAGGGCAAGAGATTGTGTTTTAGACTAAAACAATGCTTTATAAGAAGAATCTTTACTTTGAAACTCTGTTCTTTACCTTTTTAACACTATGAAACAGCTCTGTATTCACCTTAAACACTGTTTCAGGGCAAGAGATTGTGTTTTAGACTAAAAGGGAATGCATTATAAGAAGAATCTTTACTTTGAAACTCTGTTCTTTACCTTTTTCACACTATGAATCAGCTTTGTATTCACCTTAAAAACAGTTTCAGGGCAAGAGATTGTGTTTTAGACTAAAAGGGAATGCATTATAAGAAGAATCTTTACTTTGAAACTCTGTTCTTTACCTTTTTAACACAATGAACAGCTTTGTATTCACCTTAAACACTGTTTCAGGGCAAGAGATTGTGTTTTAGACTAAAACAATGCTTTATAAGAAGAATCTTTACTTTGAAACTCTGTTCTTTACCTTTTTAACACTATGAAACAGCTCTGTATTCACCTTAAACACTGTTTCAGGGCAATAGATTGTGTTTTAGACTAAAAGGGAATGCATTATAAGAAGAATCTTTACTTTGAAACTCTGTTCTTTACCTTTTTCACACTATGAAACAGCTTTGTATTCACCTTAAACACTGTTTCAGGGCAAGAGATTGTGTTTTAGACTAAAAGGGAATGCATTATAAGAAGAATCTTTACTTTGAAACTCTGTTCTTTACCTTTTTCACACTATGAATCAGCTTTGTATTCACCTTAAAAACAGTTTCAGGGCAAGAGATTGTGTTTTAGACTAAAAGGGAATGCATTATAAGAAGAATCTTTACTTTGAAACTCTGTTCTTTACCTTTTTCACACTATGAAACAGCTTTGTATTCACCTTAAACACTGTTTCAGGGTAAGAGAATGTGTTTTAGACTAAAAGGTAATGCATTATAAGAAGAATCTTTACTTTGAAACTCTGTTCTTTACCTTTTTCACACTATGAAACAGCTTTGTATTCAACTTAAACACTGTTTCAGAGCAAGACAGCTTGTTTTAAACCAAATTGAATAACTTACAATGTGTTAAGAAGACACATATTTCAAGTGAAAAGAGTTTATACAAGGGAGAAACAAGGTGTTTGTAATATAACAATTTAAAGTAATTGCAACTCTGTTTGAACACGTCTCACCACAACGAAACAGGGTTTCTATGCATTGTAATCGGCTTATACAGCGTTTCAGAGCAAGAAATATTGTTTTTAACCAAACTGAACGACTTACAATATCCTAAGAAAACATATATTTCAAGTGAAAAGAGTTTATACAGGGGAGAAAGAAGTTGTTTTAACATGGTTCTAATGTGACCCTTGAAAGTAATTGCAACTCTGTTTGTACACCTCTAACCACAAAGAAACAGGGCTTCTATGCATTGTAATCAGCTTAAACACTGTTTCAGGGCAAGAGATTGTGTTTTAGACTAAAACAATGCTTTATAAGAAGAATCTTTACTTTGAAACTCTGTTCTTTACCTTTTTCACACTATGAAACAGCTTTGTATTCACCTTAAACACTGTTTCAGGGCAATAGATTGTGTTTTAGACTAAAACAATGCTTTATAAGAAGAATCTTTACTTTGAAACTCTGTTCTTTACCTTTTTCACACTATGAAACAGCTTTGTATTCACCTTAAACACTGTTTCAGGGCAAGAGATTGTGTTTTAGACTAAAACAATGCTTTATAAGAAGAATCTTTACTTTGAAACTCTGTTCTTTACCTTTTTCACAATATGAAACAGCTTTGTATTCACCTTAAACACTGTTTCAGGGCAAGAGATTGTGTTTTAGACTAAAACAATGCTTTATAAGAAGAATCTTTACTTTGAAACTCTGTTCTTTACCTTTTTCACACTATGAAACAGCTTTGTATTCACCTTAAACACTGTTTCTGGGCAAGAGATTGTGTTTTAGACTAAAAGGGAATGCATTATAAGAAGAATCTTTACTTTGAAACTTTGTTCTTTACCTTTTTCACACTATGAATCAGCTTTGTATTCACCTTAAAAACTGTTTCAGGGCAAGAGATTGTGTTTTAGACTAAAAGGGAATGCATTATAAGAAGAATCTTTACTTTGAAACTTTGTTCTTTACCTTTTTCACACTATGAATCAGCTTTGTATTCACCTTAAAAACTGTTTCAGGGCAAGAGATTGTGTTTTAGACTAAAACAATGCTTTATAAGAAGAATCTTTACTTTGAAACTCTGTTCTTTACCTTTTTAACACTATGAAACAGCTCTGTATTCACCTTAAACACTGTTTCAGGGCAAGAGATTGTGTTTTAGACTAAAAGGGAATGCATTATAAGAAGAATCTTTACTTTGAAACTCTGTTCTTTACCTTTTTCACACTATGAATCAGCTTTGTATTCACCTTAAACACTGTTTCAGGGCAATAGATTGTGTTTTAGACTAAAACAATGTTTTATAAGAAGAATCTTTACTTTGAAACTCTGTTCTTTACCTTTTTCACACTATGAAACAGCTTTGTATTCACCTTAAACACTGTTTCAGGGCAAGAGATTGTGTTTTAGACTAAAAGGGAATGCATTATAAGAAGAATCTTTACTTTGAAACTTTGTTCTTTACCTTTTTCACACTATGAATCAGCTTTGTATTCACCTTAAAAACTGTTTCAGGGCAAGAGATTGTGTTTTAGACTAAAACAATGCTTTATAAGAAGAATCTTTACTTTGAAACTCTGTTCTTTACCTTTTTAACACAATGAACAGCTTTGTATTCACCTTAAACACTGTTTCAGGGCAAGAGATTGTGTTTTAGACTAAAACAATGCTTTATAAGAAGAATCTTTACTTTGAAACTCTGTTGTTTACCTTTTTAACACTATGAAACAGCTCTGTATTCACCTTAAACACTGTTTCAGGGCAAGAGATTGTGTTTTAGACTAAAAGGGAATGCATTATAAGAAGAATCTTTACTTTGAAACTCTGTTCTTTACCTTTTTCACACTATGAAACAGCTTTGTATTCACCTTAAACACTGTTTCAGGGCAAGAGATTGTGTTTTAGACTAAAAGGGAATGCATTATAAGAAGAATCTTTACTTTGAAACTCTGTTCTTTACCTTTTTCACACTATGAATCAGCTTTGTATTCACCTTAAAAACAGTTTCAGGGCAAGAGATTGTGTTTTAGACTAAAAGGGAATGCATTATAAGAAGAATATTTACTTTGAAACTCTGTTCTTTACCTTTTTCACACTATGAAACAGCTTTGTATTCACCTTAAACACTGTTTCAGGGCAAGATAATGTGTTTTAGACTAAAAGGTAATGCATTATAAGAAGAATCTTTACTTTGAAACTCTGTTCTTTACCTTTTTCACACTATGAAACAGCTTTGTATTCAACTTAAACACTGTTTCAGAGCAAGACAGCTTGTTTTAAACCAAATTGAATAACTTACAATGTGTTAAGAAAACACATATTTCAAGTGAAAAGAGTTTATACAAGGGAGAAACAAGGTGTTTGTAATATGACAATTTAAAGTAATTGCAACTCTGTTTGAACACGTCTCACCACAACGAAACAGGGTTTCTATGCATTGTAATCGGCTTATACAGCGTTTCAGAGCAAGAAATATTGTTTTTAACCAAACTGAACAACTTACAATATCCTAAGAAAACATATATTTCAAGTGAAAAGAGTTTATACAGGGGAGAAAGAAGTTGTTTTAACATGGTTCCAATGTGACCCTTGAAAGTAATTGCAACTCTGTTTTTACACTTCTAACCACAAGGAGGCAACGTTTCCACGCGTTATAATTGGCTTATACATAGTTTCAGAGCAAGAAATATTGTTTTTAACCAAACTGAACAACTTAACCATTTAAAGTAATTGCAACTCTGTTTGTACACCTCTAACCACAAAGAAACAGGGCTTCTATGCATTGTAATCAGCTTAAACACTGTTTCAGGGCAAGAGATTGTGTTTTAGACTAAAACAATGCTTTATAAGAAGAATCTTTACTTTGAAACTCTGTTCTTTACCTTTTTCACACTATGAAACAGCTTTGTATTCACCTTAAACACTGTTTCAGGGCAATAGATTGTGTTTTAGACTAAAACAATGCTTTATAAGAAGAATCTTTACTTTGAAACTCTGTTCTTTACCTTTTTCACACTATGAAACAGCTTTGTATTCACCTTAAACACTGTTTCAGGGCAAGAGATTGTGTTTTAGACTAAAACAATGCTTTATAAGAAGAATCTTTACTTTGAAACTCTGTTCTTTACCTTTTTCACAATATGAAACAGCTTTGTATTCACCTTAAACACTGTTTCAGGGCAAGAGATTGTGTTTTAGACTAAAACAATGCTTTATAAGAAGAATCTTTACTTTGAAACTCTGTTCTTTACCTTTTTCACACTATGAAACAGCTTTGTATTCACCTTAAACACTGTTTCTGGGCAAGAGATTGTGTTTTAGACTAAAAGGGAATGCATTATAAGAAGAATCTTTACTTTGAAACTTTGTTCTTTACCTTTTTCACACTATGAATCAGCTTTGTATTCACCTTAAAAACTGTTTCAGGGCAAGAGATTGTGTTTTAGACTAAAAGGGAATGCATTATAAGAAGAATCTTTACTTTGAAACTTTGTTCTTTACCTTTTTCACACTATGAATCAGCTTTGTATTCACCTTAAAAACTGTTTCAGGGCAAGAGATTGTGTTTTAGACTAAAACAATGCTTTATAAGAAGAATCTTTACTTTGAAACTCTGTTCTTTACCTTTTTAACACTATGAAACAGCTCCGTATTCACCTTAAACACTGTTTCAGGGCAAGAGATTGTGTTTTAGACTAAAAGGGAATGCATTATAAGAAGAATCTTTACTTTGAAACTCTGTTCTTTACCTTTTTCACACTATGAATCAGCTTTGTATTCACCTTAAACACTGTTTCAGGGCAATAGATTGTGTTTTAGACTAAAACAATGTTTTATAAGAAGAATCTTTACTTTGAAACTCTGTTCTTTACCTTTTTCACACTATGAAACAGCTTTGTATTCACCTTAAACACTGTTTCAGGGCAAGAGATTGTGTTTTAGACTAAAAGGGAATGCATTATAAGAAGAATCTTTACTTTGAAACTTTGTTCTTTACCTTTTTCACACTATGAATCAGCTTTGTATTCACCTTAAAAACTGTTTCAGGGCAAGAGATTGTGTTTTAGACTAAAACAATGCTTTATAAGAAGAATCTTTACTTTGAAACTCTGTTCTTTACCTTTTTAACACAATGAACAGCTTTGTATTCACCTTAAACACTGTTTCAGGGCAAGAGATTGTGTTTTAGACTAAAACAATGCTTTATAAGAAGAATCTTTACTTTGAAACTCTGTTGTTTACCTTTTTAACACTATGAAACAGCTCTGTATTCACCTTAAACACTGTTTCAGGGCAAGAGATTGTGTTTTAGACTAAAAGGGAATGCATTATAAGAAGAATCTTTACTTTGAAACTCTGTTCTTTACCTTTTTCACACTATGAAACAGCTTTGTATTCACCTTAAACACTGTTTCAGGGCAAGAGATTGTGTTTTAGACTAAAAGGGAATGCATTATAAGAAGAATCTTTACTTTGAAACTCTGTTCTTTACCTTTTTCACACTATGAATCAGCTTTGTATTCACCTTAAAAACAGTTTCAGGGCAAGAGATTGTGTTTTAGACTAAAAGGGAATGCATTATAAGAAGAATATTTACTTTGAAACTCTGTTCTTTACCTTTTTCACACTATGAAACAGCTTTGTATTCACCTTAAACACTGTTTCAGGGCAAGAGAATGTGTTTTAGACTAAAAGGTAATGCATTATAAGAAGAATCTTTACTTTGAAACTCTGTTCTTTACCTTTTTCACACTATGAAACAGCTTTGTATTCAACTTAAACACTGTTTCAGAGCAAGACAGCTTGTTTTAAACCAAATTGAATAACTTACAATGTGTTAAGAAAACACATATTTCAAGTGAAAAGAGTTTATACAAGGGAGAAACAAGGTGTTTGTAATATGACAATTTAAAGTAATTGCAACTCTGTTTGAACACGTCTCACCACAACGAAACAGGGTTTCTATGCATTGTAATCGGCTTATACAGCGTTTCAGAGCAAGAAATATTGTTTTTAACCAAACTGAACAACTTACAATATCCTAAGAAAACATATATTTCAAGTGAAAAGAGTTTATACAGGGGAGAAAGAAGTTGTTTTAACATGGTTCCAATGTGACCCTTGAAAGTAATTGCAACTCTGTTTTTACACTTCTAACCACAAGGAGGCAACGTTTCCACGCGTTATAATTGGCTTATACATAGTTTCAGAGCAAGAAATATTGTTTTTAACCAAACTGAACAACTTAACCATTTAAAGTAATTGCAACTCTGTTTGTACACCTCTAACCACAAAGAAACAGGGCTTCTATGCATTGTAATCAGCTTAAACACTGTTTCAGGGCAAGAGATTGTGTTTTAGACTAAAACAATGCTTTATAAGAAGAATCTTTACTTTGAAACTCTGTTCTTTACCTTTTTCACACTATGAAACAGCTTTGTATTCACCTTAAACACTGTTTCAGGGCAAGAGATTGTGTTTTAGACTAAAAGGGAATGCATTATAAGAAGAATCTTTACTTTGAAACTCTGTTCTTTACCTTTTTCACACTATGAAACAGCTTTGTATTCACCTTAAACACTGTTTCAGGGCAATAGATTGTGTTTTAGACTAAAACAATGCTTTATAAGAAGAATCTTTACTTTGAAACTCTGTTCTTTACCTTTTTCACACTATGAAACAGCTTTGTATTCACCTTAAACACTGTTTCAGGGCAAGAGATTGTGTTTTAGACTAAAACAATGCTTTATAAGAAGAATCTTTACTTTGAAACTCTGTTCTTTACCTTTTTCACACTATGAAACAGCTTTGTATTCACCTTAAACACTGTTTCAGGGCAAGAGATTGTGTTTTAGACTAAAACAATGCTTTATAAGAAGAATCTTTACTTTGAAACTCTGTTCTTTACCTTTTTCACACTATGAAACAGCTTTGTATTCACCTTAAACACTGTTTCAGGGCAAGAGATTGTGTTTTAGACTAAAAGGGAATGCATTATAAGAAGAATCTTTACTTTGAAACTTTGTTCTTTACCTTTTTCACACTATGAATCAGCTTTGTATTCACCTTAAAAACTGTTTCAGGGCAAGAGATTGTGTTTTAGACTAAAACAATGCTTTATAAGAAGAATCTTTACTTTGAAACTCTGTTCTTTACCTTTTTAACACAATGAACAGCTTTGTATTCACCTTAAACACTGTTTCAGGGCAAGAGATTGTGTTTTAGACTAAAACAATGCTTTATAAGAAGAATCTTTACTTTGAAACTCTGTTCTTTACCTTTTTAACACTATGAAACAGCTCTGTATTCACCTTAAACACTGTTTCAGGGCAAGAGATTGTGTTTTAGACTAAAAGGGAATGCATTATAAGAAGAATCTTTACTTTGAAACTCTGTTCTTTACCTTTTTCACACTATGAATCAGCTTTGTATTCACCTTAAAAACAGTTTCAGGGCAAGAGATTGTGTTTTAGACTAAAAGGGAATGCATTATAAGAAGAATCTTTACTTTGAAACTCTGTTCTTTACCTTTTTCACACTATGAAACAGCTTTGTATTCACCTTAAACACTGTTTCAGGGCAAGAGAATGTGTTTTAGACTAAAAGGTAATGCATTATAAGAAGAATCTTTACTTTGAAACTCTGTTCTTTACCTTTTTCACACTATGAAACAGCTTTGTATTCAACTTAAACACTGTTTCAGAGCAAGACAGCTTGTTTTAAACCAAATTGAATAACTTACAATGTGTTAAGAAAACACATATTTCAAGTGAAAAGAGTTTATACAAGGGAGAAACAAGATGTTTGTAATATGACAATTTAAAGTAATTGCAACTCTGTTTGAACACGTCTCACCACAACGAAACAGGGTTTCTATGCATTGTAATCGGCTTATACAGCGTTTCAGAGCAAGAAATATTGTTTTTAACCAAACTGAACAACTTACAATATCCTAAGAAAACATATATTTCAAGTGAAAAGAGTTTATACAGGGGAGAAAGAAGTTGTTTTAACATGGTTCTAATGTGACCCTTGAAAGTAATTGCAACTCTGTTTTTACACTTCTAACCACAAGGAGGCAACGTTTCCACGCGTTATAATTGGCTTATACATAGTTTCAGAGCAAGAAATATTGTTTTTAACCAAACTGAACAACTTAACCATTTAAAGTAATTGCAACTCTGTTTGTACACCTCTAACCACAAAGAAACAGGGCTTCTATGCATTGTAATCAGCTTAAACACTGTTTCAGGGCAAGAGATTGTGTTTTAGACTAAAACAATGCTTTATAAGAAGAATCTTTACTTTGAAACTCTGTTCTTTACCTTTTTCACACTATGAAACAGCTTTGTATTCACCTTAAACACTGTTTCAGGGCAAGAGATTGTGTTTTAGACTAAAACAATGCTTTATAAGAAGAATCTTTACTTTGAAACTCTGTTCTTTACCTTTTTCACACTATGAAACAGCTTTGTATTCACCTTAAACACTGTTTCAGGGCAAGAGATTGTGTTTGAGACTAAAACAATGCTTTATAAGAAGAATCTTTACTTTGAAACTCTGTTCTTTACCTTTTTCACACTATGAAACAGCTTTGTATTCACCTTAAACACTGTTTCAGGGCAAAAGATTGTGTTTTAGACTAAAACAATGCTTTATAAGAAGAATCTTTACTTTGAAACTCTGTTCTTTACCTTTTTCACACTATGAAACAGCTTTGTATTCACCTTAAACACTGTTTCAGGGCAAGAGATTGTGTTTTAGACTAAAACAATGCTTTATAAGAAGAATCTTTACTTTGAAACTCTATTCTTTACCTTTTTCACACTATGAAACAGCTTTGTATTCACCTTAAACACTGTTTCAGGGCAAGAGATTGTGTTTTAGACTAAAAGGGAATGCATTATAAGAAGAATCTTTACTTTGAAACTTTGTTCTTTACCTTTTTCACACTATGAATCAGCTTTGTATTCACCTTAAAAACTGTTTCAGGGCAAGAGATTGTGTTTTAGACTAAAACAATGCTTTATAAGAAGAATCTTTACTTTGAAACTCTGTTCTTTACCTTTTTCACACTATGAAACAGCTTTGTATTCACCTTAAACACTGTTTCAGGGCAAGAGATTGTGTTTTAGACTAAAACAATGCTTTATAAGAAGAATCTTTACTTTGAAACTCTGTTCTTTACCTTTTTAACACTATGAAACAGCTCTGTATTCACCTTAAACACTGTTTCAGGGCAAGAGATTGTGTTTTAGACTAAAAGGGAATGCATTATAAGAAGAATCTTTACTTTGAAACTCTGTTCTTTACCTTTTTCACACTATGAAACAGCTTTGTATTCACCTTAAACACTGTTTCAGGGCAAGAGATTGTGTTTTAGACTAAAAGGGAATGCATTATAAGAAGAATCTTTACTTTGAAACTCTGTTCTTTACCTTTTTCACACTATGAATCAGCTTTGTATTCACCTTAAAAACAGTTTCAGGGCAAGAGATTGTGTTTTAGACTAAAAGGGAATGCATTATAAGAAGAATCTTTACTTTGAAACTCTGTTCTTTACCATTTTCACACTATGAAACAGCTTTGTATTCACCTTAAACACTGTTTCAGGGCAAGAGAATGTGTTTTAGACTAAAAGGTAATGCATTATAAGAAGAATCTTTACTTTGAAACTCTGTTCTTTACCTTTTTCACACTATGAAACAGCTTTGTATTCAACTTAAACACTGTTTCAGAGCAAGACAGCTTGTTTTAAACCAAACTGAATAACTTACAATGTGTTAAGAAAACACATATTTCAAGTGAAAAGAGTTTATACAAGGGAGAAACAAGATGTTTGTAATATGACAATTTAAAGTAATTGCAACTCTGTTTGAACACGTCTCACCACAACGAAACAGGGTTTCTATGCATTGTAATCGGCTTATACAGCGTTTCAGAGCAAGAAATATTGTTTTTAACCAATCTGAACAACTTACAATATCCTAAGAAAACATATATTTCAAGTGAAAAGAGTTTATACAGGGGAGAAAGAAGTTGTTTTAACATGTTTCTAATGTGACCCTTGAAAGTAATTGCAACTCTATTTTTACACTTCTAACCACAAGGAGGCAACGTTTCCACGCGTTATAATTGGCTTATACATAGTTTCAGAGCAAGAAATATTGTTTTTAACCAAACTGAACAACTTAACCATTTAAAGTAATTGCAACTCTGTTTGTACACCTCTAACCACAAAGAAACAGGGCTTCTATGCATTCTAATCAGCTTAAACACTATTTCAGGGCAAGAGATTGTGTTTTAGACTAAAACAATGCTTTATAAGAAGAATCTTTACTTTGAAACTCTGTTCTTTACCTTTTTCACACTATGAAACAGCTTTGTATTCACCTTAAACACTGTTTCAGGGCAAGAGATTGTGTTTTAGACTAAAAGGGAATGCATTATAAGAAGAATCTTTACTTTGAAACTCTGTTCTTTACCTTTTTCACACTATGAAACAGCTTTGTATTCACCTTAAACACTGTTTCAGGGCAATAGATTGTGTTTTAGACTAAAACAATGCTTTATAAGAAGAATCTTTACTTTGAAACTCTGTTCTTTACCTTTTTCACACTATGAAACAGCTTTGTATTCACCTTAAACACTGTTTCAGGGCAAAAGATTGTGTTTTAGACTAAAACAATGCTTTATAAGAAGAATCTTTACTTTGAAACTCTGTTCTTTACCTTTTTCACACTATGAAACAGCTTTGTATTCACCTTAAACACTGTTTCAGGGCAAGAGATTGTGTTTTAGACTAAAACAATGCTTTATAAGAAGAATCTTTACTTTGAAACTCTATTCTTTACCTTTTTCACACTATGAAACAGCTTTGTATTCACCGTTTCAGGGCAAGAGATTGTGTTTTAGACTAAAAGGGAATGCATTATAAGAAGAATCTTTACTTTGAAACTTTGTTCTTTACCTTTTTCACACTATGATTCAGCTTTGTATTCACCTTAAAAACTGTTTCAGGGCAAGAGATTGTGTTTTAGACTAAAACAATGCTTTATAAGAAGAATCTTTACTTTGAAACTCTGTTCTTTACCTTTTTCACACTATGAAACAGCTTTGTATTCACCTTAAACACTGTTTCAGGGCAAGAGAATGTGTTTTAGACTAAAAGGTAATGCATTATAAGAAGAATCTTTACTTTGAAACTCTGTTCTTTACCTTTTTCACACTATGAAACAGCTTTGTATTCACCTTAAACACTGTTTCAGGGCAAGAGATTGTGTTTTAGACTAAAAGGGAATGCATTATAAGAAGAATCTTTACTTTGAAACTCTGTTCTTTACCTTTTTCACACTATGAATCAGCTTTGTATTCACCTTAAAAACAGTTTCAGGGCAAGAGATTGTGTTTTAGACTAAAAGGGAATGCATTATAAGAAGAATCTTTACTTTGAAACTCTGTTCTTTACCTTTTTCACACTATGAAACAGCTTTGTATTCACCTTAAACACTGTTTCAGGGCAAGAGAATGTGTTTTAGACTAAAAGGTAATGCATTATAAGAAGAATCTTTACTTTGAAACTCTGTTCTTTACCTTTTTCACACTATGAAACAGCTTTGTATTCAACTTAAACACTGTTTCAGAGCAAGACAGCTTGTTTTAAACCAAATTGAATAACTTACAATGTGTTAAGAAAACACATATTTCAAGTGAAAAGAGTTTATACAAGGGAGAAACAAGATGTTTGTAATATGACAATTTAAAGTAATTGCAACTCTGTTTGAACACGTCTCACCACAACGAAACAGGGTTTCTATGCATTGTAATCGGCTTATACAGCGTTTCAGAGCAAGAAATATTGTTTTTAACCAAACTGAACAACTTACAATATCCTAAGAAAACATATATTTCAAGTGAAAAGAGTTTATACAGGGGAGAAAGAAGTTGTTTTAACATGGTTCTAATGTGACCCTTGAAAGTAATTGCAACTCTGTTTTTACACTTCTAACCACAAGGAGGCAACGTTTCCACGCGTTATAATTGGCTTATACATAGTTTCAGAGCAAGAAATATTGTTTTTAACCAAACTGAACAACTTAACCATTTAAAGTAATTGCAACTCTGTTTGTACACCTCTAACCACAAAGAAACAGGGCTTCTATGCATTGTAATCAGCTTAAACACTGTTTCAGGGCAAGAGATTGTGTTTTAGACTAAAACAATGCTTTATAAGAAGAATCTTTACTTTGAAACTTTGTTCTTTACCTTTTTCACACTATGAAACAGCTTTGTATTAACCTTAAACACTGTTTCAGGGCAAGAGATTGTGTTTTAGACTAAAAGGGAATGCATTATAAGAAGAATCTTTACTTTGAAACTCTGTTCTTTACCTTTTTCACACTATGAAACAGCTTTGTATTCACCTTAAACACTGTTTCAGGGCAATAGATTGTGTTTTAGACTAAAACAATGCTTTATAAGAAGAATCTTTACTTTGAAACTCTGTTCTTTACCTTTTTCACACTATGAAACAGCTTTGTATTCACCTTAAACACTGTTTCAGGGCAAGAGATTGTGTTTTAGACTAAAAGGGAATGCATTATAAGAAGAATCTTTACTTTGAAACTCTGTTCTTTACCTTTTTCACACTATGAATCAGCTTTGTATTCACCTTAAACACTGTTTCAGGGCAAGAGATTGTGTTTTAGACTAAAACAATGCTTTATAAGAAGAATCTTTACTTTGAAACTCTGTTCTTTACCTTTTTCACACTATGAAACAGCTTTGTATTCACCTTAAACACTGTTTCAGGGCAAGAGATTGTGTTTTAGACTAAAACAATGCTTTATAAGAAGAATCTTTACTTTGAAACTCTGTTCTTTACCTTTTTCACACTATGAAACAGCTTTGTATTCACCTTAAACACTGTTTCAGGGCAAGAGATTGTGTTTTAGACTAAAACAATGCTTTATAAGAAGAATCTTTACTTTGAAACTCTGTTCTTTACCTTTTTAACACTATGAAACAGCTCTGTATTCACCTTAAACACTGTTTCAGGGCAAGAGATTGTGTTTTAGACTAAAAGGGAATGCATTATAAGAAGAATCTTTACTTTGAAACTCTGTTCTTTACCTTTTTCACACTATGAATCAGCTTTGTATTCACCTTAAACACTGTTTCAGGGCAATAGATTGTGTTTTAGACTAAAACAATGTTTTATAAGAAGAATCTTTACTTTGAAACTCTGTTCTTTACCTTTTTCACACTATGAAACAGCTTTGTATTCACCTTAAACACTGTTTCAGGGCAAGAGATTGTGTTTTAGACTAAAAGGGAATGCATTATAAGAAGAATCTTTACTTTGAAACTTTGTTCTTTACCTTTTTCACACTATGAAACAGCTTTGTATTCACCTTAAACACTGTTTCAGGGCAATAGATTGTGTTTTAGACTAAAACAATGCTTTATAAGAAGAATCTTTACTTTGAAACTCTGTTCTTTACCTTTTTAACACTATGAAACAGCTCTGTATTCACCTTAAACACTGTTTCAGGGCAAGAGATTGTGTTTCAGACTAAAAGGGAATGCATTATAAGAAGAATCTTTACTTTGAAACTCTGTTCTTTACCTTTTTCAGACTATGAAACAGCTTTGTATTCACCTTAAACACTGTTTCAGGGCAAGAGATTGTGTTTTAGACTAAAAGGGAATGCATTATAAGAAGAATCTTTACTTTGAAACTCTGTTCTTTACCTTTTTCACACTATGAATCAGCTTTGTATTCACCTTAAAAACTGTTTCAGGGCAAGAGATTGTGTTTTAGACTAATACAATGCTTTATAAGAAGAATCTTTACTTTGAAACTCTGTTCTTTACCTTTTTAACACAATGAACAGCTTTGTATTCACCTTAAACACTGTTTCAGGGCAAGAGATTGTGTTTTAGACTAAAACAATGCTTTATAAGAAGAATCTTTACTTTGAAACTCTGTTCTTTACCTTTTTAACACTATGAAACAGCTCTGTATTCACCTTAAACACTGTTTCAGGGCAAGAGATTGTGTTTTAGACTAAAAGGGAATGCATTATAAGAAGAATCTTTACTTTGAAACTCTGTTCTTTACCTTTTTCACACTATGAATCAGCTTTGTATTCACCTTAAACACTGTTTCAGGGCAATAGATTGTGTTTTAGACTAAAACAATGTTTTATAAGAAGAATCTTTACTTTGAAACTCTGTTCTTTACCTTTTTCACACTATGAAACAGCTTTGTATTCACCTTAAACACTGTTTCAGGGCAAGAGATTGTGTTTTAGACTAAAACAATGCTTTATAAGAAGAATCTTTACTTTGAAACTCTGTTCTTTACCTTTTTAACACTATGAAACAGCTCTGTATTCACCTTAAACACTGTTTCAGGGCAAGAGATTGTGTTTTAGACTAAAAGGGAATGCATTATAAGAAGAATCTTTACTTTGAAACTCTGTTCTTTACCTTTTTCACACTATGAAACAGCTTTGTATTCACCTTAAACACTGTTTCAGGGCAAGAGATTGTGTTTTAGACTAAAAGGGAATGCATTATAAGAAGAATCTTTACTTTGAAACTCTGTTCTTTACCTTTTTCACACTATGAATCAGCTTTGTATTCACCTTAAAAACAGTTTCAGGGCAAGAGATTGTGTTTTAGACTAAAAGGGAATGCATTATAAGAAGAATATTTACTTTGAAACTCTGTTCTTTACCTTTTTCACACTATGAAACAGCTTTGTATTCACCTTAAACACTGTTTCAGGGCAAGAGAATGTGTTTTAGACTAAAAGGTAATGCATTATAAGAAGAATCTTTACTTTGAAACTCTGTTCTTTACCTTTTTCACACTATGAATCAGCTTTGTATTCACCTTAAAAACAGTTTCAGGGCAAGAGATTGTGTTTTAGACTAAAAGGGAATGCATTATAAGAAGAATCTTTACTTTGAAACTCTGTTCTTTACCTTTTTCACACTATGAAACAGCTTTGTATTCACCTTAAACACTGTTTCAGGGCAAGAGAATGTGTTTTAGACTAAAAGGTAATGCATTATAAGAAGAATCTTTACTTTGAAACTCTGTTCTTTACCTTTTTCACACTATGAAACAGCTTTGTATTCAACTTAAACACTGTTTCAGAGCAAGACAGCTTGTTTTAAACCAAATTGAATAACTTACAATGTGTTAAGAAAACACATATTTCAAGTGAAAAGAGTTTATACAAGGGAGAAACAAGATGTTTGTAATATGACAATTTAAAGTAATTGCAACTCTGTTTGAACACGTCTCACCACAACGAAACAGGGTTTCTATGCATTGTAATCGGCTTATACAGCGTTTCAGAGCAAGAAATATTGTTTTTAACCAAACTGAACAACTTACAATATCCTAAGAAAACATATATTTCAAGTGAAAAGAGTTTATACAGGGGAGAAAGAAGTTGTTTTAACATGGTTCTAATGTGACCCTTGAAAGTAATTGCAACTCTGTTTTTACACTTCTAACCACAAGGAGGCAACGTTTCCACGCGTTATAATTGGCTTATACATAGTTTCAGAGCAAGAAATATTGTTTTTAACCAAACTGAACAACTTAACCATTTAAAGTAATTGCAACTCTGTTTGTACACCTCTAACCACAAAGAAACAGGGCTTCTATGCATTGTAATCAGCTTAAACACTGTTTCAGGGCAAGAGATTGTGTTTTAGACTAAAACAATGCTTTATAAGAAGAATCTTTACTTTGAAACTCTGTTCTTTACCTTTTTCACACTATGAAACAGCTTTGTATTCACCTTAAACACTGTTTCAGGGCAAGAGATTGTGTTTTAGACTAAAAGGGAATGCATTATAAGAAGAATCTTTACTTTGAAACTCTGTTCTTTACCTTTTTCACACTATGAAACAGCTTTGTATTCACCTTAAACACTGTTTCAGGGCAATAGATTGTGTTTTAGACTAAAACAATGCTTTATAAGAAGAATCTTTACTTTGAAACTCTGTTCTTTACCTTTTTCACACTATGAAACAGCTTTGTATTCACCTTAAACACTGTTTCAGGGCAAGAGATTGTGTTTTAGACTAAAACAATGCTTTATAAGAAGAATCTTTACTTTGAAACTCTGTTCTTTACCTTTTTAACACTATGAAACAGCTCTGTATTCACCTTAAACACTGTTTCAGGGCAAGAGATTGTGTTTTAGACTAAAAGGGAATGCATTATAAGAAGAATCTTTACTTTGAAACTCTGTTCTTTACCTTTTTCACACTATGAAACAGCTTTGTATTCACCTTAAACACTGTTTCAGGGCAAGAGATTGTGTTTTAGACTAAAAGGGAATGCATTATAAGAAGAATCTTTACTTTGAAACTCTGTTCTTTACCTTTTTCACACTATGAATCAGCTTTGTATTCACCTTAAAAACAGTTTCAGGGCAAGAGATTGTGTTTTAGACTAAAAGGGAATGCATTATAAGAAGAATATTTACTTTGAAACTCTGTTCTTTACCTTTTTCACACTATGAAACAGCTTTGTATTCACCTTAAACACTGTTTCAGGGCAAGAGAATGTGTTTTAGACTAAAAGGTAATGCATTATAAGAAGAATCTTTACTTTGAAACTCTGTTCTTTACCTTTTTCACACTATGAATCAGCTTTGTATTCACCTTAAAAACAGTTTCAGGGCAAGAGATTGTGTTTTAGACTAAAAGGGAATGCATTATAAGAAGAATCTTTACTTTGAAACTCTGTTCTTTACCTTTTTCACACTATGAAACAGCTTTGTATTCACCTTAAACACTGTTTCAGGGCAAGAGAATGTGTTTTAGACTAAAAGGTAATGCATTATAAGAAGAATCTTTACTTTGAAACTCTGTTCTTTACCTTTTTCACACTATGAAACAGCTTTGTATTCAACTTAAACACTGTTTCAGAGCAAGACAGCTTGTTTTAAACCAAATTGAATAACTTACAATGTGTTAAGAAAACACATATTTCAAGTGAAAAGAGTTTATACAAGGGAGAAACAAGATGTTTGTAATATGACAATTTAAAGTAATTGCAACTCTGTTTGAACACGTCTCACCACAACGAAACAGGGTTTCTATGCATTGTAATCGGCTTATACAGCGTTTCAGAGCAAGAAATATTGTTTTTAACCAAACTGAACAACTTACAATATCCTAAGAAAACATATATTTCAAGTGAAAAGAGTTTATACAGGGGAGAAAGAAGTTGTTTTAACATGGTTCTAATGTGACCCTTGAAAGTAATTGCAACTCTGTTTTTACACTTCTAACCACAAGGAGGCAACGTTTCCACGCGTTATAATTGGCTTATACATAGTTTCAGAGCAAGAAATATTGTTTTTAACCAAACTGAACAACTTAACCATTTAAAGTAATTGCAACTCTGTTTGTACACCTCTAACCACAAAGAAACAGGGCTTCTATGCATTGTAATCAGCTTAAACACTGTTTCAGGGCAAGAGATTGTGTTTTAGACTAAAACAATGCTTTATAAGAAGAATCTTTACTTTGAAACTCTGTTCTTTACCTTTTTCACACTATGAAACAGCTTTGTATTCACCTTAAACACTGTTTCAGGGCAAGAGATTGTGTTTTAGACTAAAAGGGAATGCATTATAAGAAGAATCTTTACTTTGAAACTCTGTTCTTTACCTTTTTCACACTATGAAACAGCTTTGTATTCACCTTAAACACTGTTTCAGGGCAATAGATTGTGTTTTAGACTAAAACAATGCTTTATAAGAAGAATCTTTACTTTGAAACTCTGTTCTTTACCTTTTTCACACTATGAAACAGCTTTGTATTCACCTTAAACACTGTTTCAGGGCAAGAGATTGTGTTTTAGACTAAAACAATGCTTTATAAGAAGAATCTTTACTTTGAAACTCTGTTCTTTACCTTTTTCACACTATGAAACAGCTTTGTATTCACCTTAAACACTGTTTCAGGGCAAGAGATTGTGTTTTAGACTAAAACAATGCTTTATAAGAAGAATCTTTACTTTGAAACTCTGTTCTTTACCTTTTTCACACTATGAAACAGCTTTGTATTCACCTTAAACACTGTTTCAGGGCAAGAGATTGTGTTTTAGACTAAAACAATGCTTTATAAGAAGAATCTTTACTTTGAAACTCTGTTCTTTACCTTTTTCACACTATGAAACAGCTTTGTATTCACCTTAAACACTGTTTCAGGGCAAGAGATTGTGTTTTAGACTAAAACAATGCTTTATAAGAAGAATCTTTACTTTGAAACTCTGTTCTTTACCTTTTTAACACTATGAAACAGCTCTGTATTCACCTTAAACACTGTTTCAGGGCAAGAGATTGTGTTTTAGACTAAAAGGGAATGCATTATAAGAAGAATCTTTACTTTGAAACTCTGTTCTTTACCTTTTTCACACTATGAATCAGCTTTGTATTCACCTTAAACACTGTTTCAGGGCAATAGATTGTGTTTTAGACTAAAACAATGTTTTATAAGAAGAATCTTTACTTTGAAACTCTGTTCTTTACCTTTTTCACACTATGAAACAGCTTTGTATTCACCTTAAACACTGTTTCAGGGCAAGAGATTGTGTTTTAGACTAAAAGGGAATGCATTATAAGAAGAATCTTTACTTTGAAACTTTGTTCTTTACCTTTTTCACACTATGAAACAGCTTTGTATTCACCTTAAACACTGTTTCAGGGCAATAGATTGTGTTTTAGACTAAAACAATGCTTTATAAGAAGAATCTTTACTTTGAAACTCTGTTCTTTACCTTTTTCACACTATGAAACAGCTTTGTATTCACCTTAAACACTGTTTCAGGGCAAGAGATTGTGTTTTAGACTAAAAGGGAATGCATTATAAGAAGAATCTTTACTTTGAAACTCTGTTCTTTACCTTTTTCACACTATGAAACAGCTTTGTATTCACCTTAAACACTGTTTCAGGGCAAGAGATTGTGTTTTAGACTAAAAGGGAATGCATTATAAGAAGAATCTTTACTTTGAAACTCTGTTCTTTACCTTTTTCACACTATGAATCAGCTTTGTATTCACCTTAAAAACTGTTTCAGGGCAAGAGATTGTGTTTTAGACTAAAACAATGCTTTATAAGAAGAATCTTTACTTTGAAACTCTGTTCTTTACCTTTTTAACACAATGAACAGCTTTGTATTCACCTTAAACACTGTTTCAGGGCAAGAGATTGTGTTTTAGACTAAAACAATGCTTTATAAGAAGAATCTTTACTTTGAAACTCTGTTCTTTACCTTTTTAACACTATGAAACAGCTCTGTATTCACCTTAAACACTGTTTCAGGGCAAGAGATTGTGTTTTAGACTAAAAGGGAATGCATTATAAGAAGAATCTTTACTTTGAAACTCTGTTCTTTACCTTTTTCACACTATGAATCAGCTTTGTATTCACCTTAAACACTGTTTCAGGGCAATAGATTGTGTTTTAGACTAAAACAATGTTTTATAAGAAGAATCTTTACTTTGAAACTCTGTTCTTTACCTTTTTCACACTATGAAACAGCTTTGTATTCACCTTAAACACTGTTTCAGGGCAAGAGATTGTGTTTTAGACTAAAAGGGAATGCATTATAAGAAGAATCTTTACTTTGAAACTTTGTTCTTTACCTTTTTCACACTATGAAACAGCTTTGTATTCACCTTAAACACTGTTTCAGGGCAATAGATTGTGTTTTAGACTAAAACAATGCTTTATAAGAAGAATCTTTACTTTGAAACTCTGTTCTTTACCTTTTTCACACTATGAAACAGCTTTGTATTCACCTTAAACACTGTTTCAGGGCAAGAGATTGTGTTTTAGACTAAAAGGGAATGCATTATAAGAAGAATCTTTACTTTGAAACTCTGTTCTTTACCTTTTTCACACTATGAAACAGCTTTGTATTCACCTTAAACACTGTTTCAGGGCAAGAGATTGTGTTTTAGACTAAAAGGGAATGCATTATAAGAAGAATCTTTACTTTGAAACTCTGTTCTTTACCTTTTTCACACTATGAATCAGCTTTGTATTCACCTTAAAAACTGTTTCAGGGCAAGAGATTGTGTTTTAGACTAAAACAATGCTTTATAAGAAGAATCCTTACTTTGAAACTCTGTTCTTTACCTTTTTAACACAATGAACAGCTTTGTATTCACCTTAAACACTGTTTCAGGGCAAGAGATTGTGTTTTAGACTAAAACAATGCTTTATAAGAAGAATCTTTACTTTGAAACTCTGTTCTTTACCTTTTTAACACTATGAAACAGCTCTGTATTCACCTTAAACACTGTTTCAGGGCAAGAGATTGTGTTTTAGACTAAAAGGGAATGCATTATAAGAAGAATCTTTACTTTGAAACTCTGTTCTTTACCTTTTTCACACTATGAAACAGCTTTGTATTCACCTTAAACACTGTTTCAGGGCAAGAGATTGTGTTTTAGACTAAAAGGGAATGCATTATAAGAAGAATCTTTACTTTGAAACTCTGTTCTTTACCTTTTTCACACTATGAATCAGCTTTGTATTCACCTTAAAAACAGTTTCAGGGCAAGAGATTGTGTTTTAGACTAAAAGGGAATGCATTATAAGAAGAATATTTACTTTGAAACTCTGTTCTTTACCTTTTTCACACTATGAAACAGCTTTGTATTCACCTTAAACACTGTTTCAGGGCAAGAGAATGTGTTTTAGACTAAAAGGTAATGCATTATAAGAAGAATCTTTACTTTGAAACTCTGTTCTTTACCTTTTTCACACTATGAAACAGCTTTGTATTCAACTTAAACACTGTTTCAGAGCAAGACAGCTTGTTTTAAACCAAATTGAATAACTTACAATGTGTTAAGAAAACACATATTTCAAGTGAAAAGAGTTTATACAAGGGAGAAACAAGATGTTTGTAATATGACAATTTAAAGTAATTGCAACTCTGTTTGAACACGTCTCACCACAACGAAACATGGTTTCTATGCATTGTAATCGGCTTATACAGCGTTTCAGAGCAAGAAATATTGTTTTTAACCAAACTGAACAACTTACAATATCCTAAGAAAACATATATTTCAAGTGAAAAGAGTTTATACAGGGGAGAAAGAAGTTGTTTTAACATGGTTCTAATGTGACCCTTGAAAGTAATTGCAACTCTGTTTTTACACTTCTAACCACAAGGAGGCAACGTTTCCACGCGTTATAATTGGCTTATACATAGTTTCAGAGCAAGAAATATTGTTTTTAACCAAACTGAACAACTTAACCATTTAAAGTAATTGCAACTCTGTTTGTACACCTCTAACCACAAAGAAACAGGGCTTCTATGCATTGTAATCAGCTTAAACACTGTTTCAGGGCAAGAGATTGTGTTTTAGACTAAAACAATGCTTTATAAGAAGAATCTTTACTTTGAAACTCTGTTCTTTACCTTTTTCACACTATGAAACAGCTTTGTATTCACCTTAAACACTGTTTCAGGGCAAGAGATTGTGTTTTAGACTAAAAGGGAATGCATTATAAGAAGAATCTTTACTTTGAAACTCTGTTCTTTACCTTTTTCACACTATGAAACAGCTTTGTATTCACCTTAAACACTGTTTCAGGGCAATAGATTGTGTTTTAGACTAAAACAATGCTTTATAAGAAGAATCTTTACTTTGAAACTCTGTTCTTTACCTTTTTCACACTATGAAACAGCTTTGTATTCACCTTAAACACTGTTTCAGGGCAAGAGATTGTGTTTTAGACTAAAACAATGCTTTATAAGAAGAATCTTTACTTTGAAACTCTGTTCTTTACCTTTTTCACACTATGAAACAGCTTTGTATTCACCTTAAACACTGTTTCAGGGCAAGAGATTGTGTTTTAGACTAAAAGGGAATGCATTATAAGAAGAATCTTTACTTTGAAACTTTGTTCTTTACCTTTTTCACACTATGAATCAGCTTTGTATTCACCTTAAAAACTGTTTCAGGGCAAGAGATTGTGTTTTAGACTAAAACAATGCTTTATAAGAAGAATCTTTACTTTGAAACTCTGTTCTTTACCTTTTTAACACAATGAACAGCTTTGTATTCACCTTAAACACTGTTTCAGGGCAAGAGATTGTGTTTTAGACTAAAACAATGCTTTATAAGAAGAATCTTTACTTTGAAACTCTGTTCTTTACCTTTTTAACACTATGAAACAGCTCTGTATTCACCTTAAACACTGTTTCAGGGCAAGAGATTGTGTTTTAGACTAAAAGGGAATGCATTATAAGAAGAATCTTTACTTTGAAACTCTGTTCTTTACCTTTTTCACACTATGAAACAGCTTTGTATTCACCTTAAACACTGTTTCAGGGCAAGAGATTGTGTTTTAGACTAAAAGGGAATGCATTATAAGAAGAATCTTTACTTTGAAACTCTGTTCTTTACCTTTTTCACACTATGAATCAGCTTTGTATTCACCGTAAAAACAGTTTCAGGGCAAGAGATTGTGTTTTAGACTAAAAGGGAATGCATTATAAGAAGAATCTTTACTTTGAAACTCTGTTCTTTACCTTTTTCACACTATGAAACAGCTTTGTATTCACCTTAAACACTGTTTCAGGGCAAGAGAATGTGTTTTAGACTAAAAGGTAATGCATTATAAGAAGAATCTTTACTTTGAAACTCTGTTCTTTACCTTTTTCACACTATGAAACAGCTTTGTATTCAACTTAAACACTGTTTCAGAGCAAGACAGCTTGTTTTAAACCAAATTGAATAACTTACAATGTGTTAAGAAAACACATATTTCAAGTGAAAAGAGTTTATACAGGGGAGAAAGAAGTTGTTTTAACATGGTTCTAATGTGACCCTTGAAAGTAATTGCAACTCTGTTTTTACACTTCTAACCACAAGGAGGCAACGTTTCCACGCGTTATAATTGGCTTATACATAGTTTCAGAGCAAGAAATATTGTTTTTAACCAAACTGAACAACTTAACCATTTAAAGTAATTGCAACTCTGTTTGTACACCTCTAACCACAAAGAAACAGGGCTTCTATGCATTGTAATCAGCTTAAACACTGTTTCAGGGCAAGAGATTGTGTTTTAGACTAAAACAATGCTTTATAAGAAGAATCTTTACTTTGAAACTCTGTTCTTTACCTTTTTCACACTATGAAACAGCTTTGTATTCACCTTAAACACTGTTTCAGGGCAATAGATTGTGTTTTAGACTAAAAGGGAATGCATTATAAGAAGAATCTTTACTTTGAAACTTTGTTCTTTACCTTTTTCACACTATGAATCAGCTTTGTATTCACCTTAAAAACTGTTTCAGGGCAAGAGATTGTGTTTTAGACTAAAACAATGCTTTATAAGAAGAATCTTTACTTTGAAACTCTGTTCTTTACCTTTTTAACACAATGAACAGCTTTGTATTCACCTTAAACACTGTTTCAGGGCAAGAGATTGTGTTTTAGACTAAAACAATGCTTTATAAGAAGAATCTTTACTTTGAAACTCTGTTCTTTACCTTTTTAACACTATGAAACAGCTCTGTATTCACCTTAAACACTGTTTCAGGGCAAGAGATTGTGTTTTAGACTAAAAGGGAATGCATTATAAGAAGAATCTTTACTTTGAAACTCTGTTCTTTACCTTTTTCACACTATGAAACAGCTTTGTATTCACCTTAAACACTGTTTCAGGGCAAGAGATTGTGTTTTAGACTAAAAGGGAATGCATTATAAGAAGAATCTTTACTTTGAAACTCTGTTCTTTACCTTTTTCACACTATGAATCAGCTTTGTATTCACCGTAAAAACAGTTTCAGGGCAAGAGATTGTGTTTTAGACTAAAAGGGAATGCATTATAAGAAGAATCTTTACTTTGAAACTCTGTTCTTTACCTTTTTCACACTATGAAACAGCTTTGTATTCACCTTAAACACTGTTTCAGGGCAAGAGAATGTGTTTTAGACTAAAAGGTAATGCATTATAAGAAGAATCTTTACTTTGAAACTCTGTTCTTTACCTTTTTCACACTATGAAACAGCTTTGTATTCAACTTAAACACTGTTTCAGAGCAAGACAGCTTGTTTTAAACCAAATTGAATAACTTACAATGTGTTAAGAAAACACATATTTCAAGTGAAAAGAGTTTATACAGGGGAGAAAGAAGTTGTTTTAACATGGTTCTAATGTGACCCTTGAAAGTAATTGCAACTCTGTTTTTACACTTCTAACCACAAGGAGGCAACGTTTCCACGCGTTATAATTGGCTTATACATAGTTTCAGAGCAAGAAATATTGTTTTTAACCAAACTGAACAACTTAACCATTTAAAGTAATTGCAACTCTGTTTGTACACCTCTAACCACAAAGAAACAGGGCTTCTATGCATTGTAATCAGCTTAAACACTGTTTCAGGGCAAGAGATTGTGTTTTAGACTAAAACAATGCTTTATAAGAAGAATCTTTACTTTGAAACTCTGTTCTTTACCTTTTTCACACTATGAAACAGCTTTGTATTCACCTTAAACACTGTTTCAGGGCAAGAGATTGTGTTTTAGACTAAAAGGGAATGCATTATAAGAAGAATCTTTACTTTGAAACTCTGTTCTTTACCTTTTTCACACTATGAAACAGCTTTGTATTCACCTTAAACACTGATTCAGGGCAAGAGATTGTGTTTTAGACTAAAACAATGCTTTATAAGAAGAATCTTTACTTTGAAACTCTGTTCTTTACCTTTTTCACACTATGAAACAGCTTTGTATTCACCTTAAACACTGTTTCAGGGCAAGAGATTGTGTTTTAGACTAAAACAATGCTTTATAAGAAGAATCTTTACTTTGAAACTCTGTTCTTTACCTTTTTCACACTATGAAACAGCTTTGTATTCACCTTAAACACTGTTTCAGGGCAAGAGATTGTGTTTGAGACTAAAACAATGCTTTATAAGAAGAATCTTTACTTTGAAACTCTGTTCTTTACCTTTTTCACACTATGAAACAGCTTTGTATTCACCTTAAACACTGTTTCAGGGCAAAAGATTGTGTTTTAGACTAAAACAATGCTTTATAAGAAGAATCTTTACTTTGAAACTCTGTTCTTTACCTTTTTCACACTATGAAACAGCTTTGTATTCACCTTAAACACTGTTTCAGGGCAAGAGATTGTGTTTTAGACTAAAACAATGCTTTATAAGAAGAATCTTTACTTTGAAACTCTATTCTTTACCTTTTTCACACTATGAAACAGCTTTGTATTCACCTTAAACACTGTTTCAGGGCAAGAGATTGTGTTTTAGACTAAAAGGGAATGCATTATAAGAAGAATCTTTACTTTGAAACTTTGTTCTTTACCTTTTTCACACTATGAATCAGCTTTGTATTCACCTTAAAAACTGTTTCAGGGCAAGAGATTGTGTTTTAGACTAAAACAATGCTTTATAAGAAGAATCTTTACTTTGAAACTCTGTTCTTTACCTTTTTCACACTATGAAACAGCTTTGTATTCACCTTAAACACTGTTTCAGGGCAAGAGATTGTGTTTTAGACTAAAACAATGCTTTATAAGAAGAATCTTTACTTTGAAACTCTGTTCTTTACCTTTTTAACACTATGAAACAGCTCTGTATTCACCTTAAACACTGTTTCAGGGCAAGAGATTGTGTTTTAGACTAAAAGGGAATGCATTATAAGAAGAATCTTTACTTTGAAACTCTGTTCTTTACCTTTTTCACACTATGAAACAGCTTTGTATTCACCTTAAACACTGTTTCAGGGCAAGAGATTGTGTTTTAGACTAAAAGGGAATGCATTATAAGAAGAATCTTTACTTTGAAACTCTGTTCTTTACCTTTTTCACACTATGAATCAGCTTTGTATTCACTTTAAAAACAGTTTCACGGCAAGAGATTGTGTTTTAGACTAAAAGGGAATGCATTATAAGAAGAATCTTTACTTTGAAACTCTGTTCTTTACCTTTTTCACACTATGAAACAGCTTTGTATTCACCTTAAACACTGTTTCAGGGCAAGAGAATGTGTTTTAGACTAAAAGGTAATGCATTATAAGAAGAATCTTTACTTTGAAACTCTGTTCTTTACCTTTTTCACACTATGAAACAGCTTTGTATTCAACTTAAACACTGTTTCAGAGCAAGACAGCTTGTTTTAAACCAAATTGAATAACTTACAATGTGTTAAGAAAACACATATTTCAAGTGAAAAGAGTTTATACAAGGGAGAAACAAGATGTTTGTAATATGACAATTTAAAGTAATTGCAACTCTGTTTGAACACGTCTCACCACAACGAAACAGGGTTTCTATGCATTGTAATCGGCTTATACAGCGTTTCAGAGCAAGAAATATTGTTTTTAACCAATCTGAACAACTTACAATATCCTAAGAAAACATATATTTCAAGTGAAAAGAGTTTATACAGGGGAGAAAGAAGTTGTTTTAACATGTTTCTAATGTGACCCTTGAAAGTAATTGCAACTCTATTTTTACACTTCTAACCACAAGGAGGCAACGTTTCCACGCGTTATAATTGGCTTATACATAGTTTCAGAGCAAGAAATATTGTTTTTAACCAAACTGAACAACTTAACCATTTAAAGTAATTGCAACTCTGTTTGTACACCTCTAACCACAAAGAAACAGGGCTTCTATGCATTCTAATCAGCTTAAACACTATTTCAGGGCAAGAGATTGTGTTTTAGACTAAAACAATGCTTTATAAGAAGAATCTTTACTTTGAAACTCTGTTCTTTACCTTTTTCACACTATGAAACAGCTTTGTATTCACCTTAAACACTGTTTCAGGGCAAGAGATTGTGTTTTAGACTAAAAGGGAATGCATTATAAGAAGAATCTTTACTTTGAAACTCTGTTCTTTACCTTTTTCACACTATGAAACAGCTTTGTATTCACCTTAAACACTGTTTCAGGGCAATAGATTGTGTTTTAGACTAAAACAATGCTTTATAAGAAGAATCTTTACTTTGAAACTCTGTTCTTTACCTTTTTCACACTATGAAACAGCTTTGTATTCACCTTAAACACTGTTTCAGGGCAAAAGATTGTGTTTTAGACTAAAACAATGCTTTATAAGAAGAATCTTTACTTTGAAACTCTGTTCTTTACCTTTTTCACACTATGAAACAGCTTTGTATTCACCTTAAACACTGTTTCAGGGCAATAGATTGTGTTTTAGACTAAAACAATGCTTTATAAGAAGAATCTTTACTTTGAAACTCTGTTCTTTACCTTTTTCACACTATGAAACAGCTTTGTATTCACCTTAAACACTGTTTCAGGGCAAGAGATTGTGTTTTAGACTAAAACAATGCTTTATAAGAAGAATCTTTACTTTGAAACTCTGTTCTTTACCTTTTTCACACTATGAAACAGCTTTGTATTCACCTTAAACACTGTTTCAGGGCAAGAGATTGTGTTTTAGACTAAAAGGGAATGCATTATAAGAAGAATCTTTACTTTGAAACTTTGTTCTTTACCTTTTTCACACTATGAATCAGCTTTGTATTCACCTTAAAAACTGTTTCAGGGCAAGAGATTGTGTTTTAGACTAAAACAATGCTTTATAAGAAGAATCTTTACTTTGAAACTCTGTTCTTTACCTTTTTAACACAATGAACAGCTTTGTATTCACCTTAAACACTGTTTCAGGGCAAGAGATTGTGTTTTAGACTAAAACAATGCTTTCTAAGAAGAATCTTTACTTTGAAACTCTGTTCTTTACCTTTTTAACACTATGAAACAGCTCTGTATTCACCTTAAACACTGTTTCAGGGCAAGAGATTGTGTTTTAGACTAAAAGGGAATGCATTATAAGAAGAATCTTTACTTTGAAACTCTGTTCTTTACCTTTTTCACACTATGAAACAGCTTTGTATTCACCTTAAACACTGTTTCAGGGCAAGAGATTGTGTTTTAGACTAAAAGGGAATGCATTATAAGAAGAATCTTTACTTTGAAACTTTGTTCTTTACCTTTTTCACACTATGAATCAGCTTTCTATTCACCTTAAAAACTGTTTCAGGGCAAGAGATTGTGTTTTAGACTAAAACAATGCTTTATAAGAAGAATCTTTACTTTGAAACTCTGTTCTTTACCTTTTTAACACAATGAACAGCTTTGTATTCACCTTAAACACTGTTTCAGGGCAAGAGATTGTGTTTTAGACTAAAACAATGCTTTATAAGAAGAATCTTTACTTTGAAACTCTGTTCTTTAGCTTTTTAACACTATGAAACAGCTCTGTATTCACCTTAAACACTGTTTCAGGGCAAGAGATTGTGTTTTAGACTAAAAGGGAATGCATTATAAGAAGAATCTTTACTTTGAAACTCTGTTCTTTACCTTTTTCACACTATGAATCAGCTTTGTATTCACCTTAAACACTGTTTCAGGGCAATAGATTGTGTTTTAGACTAAAACAATGCTTTATAAGAAGAATCTTTACTTTGAAACTCTGTTCTTTACCTTTTTCACACTATGAAACAGCTTTGTATTCACCTTAAACACTGTTTCAGGGCAAGAGATTGTGTTTTAGACTAAAAGGGAATGCATTATAAGAAGAATCTTTACTTTGAAACTGTGTTCTTTACCTTTTTCACACTATGAATCAGCTTTGTATTCACCTTAAAAACAGTTTCAGGGCAAGAGATTGTGTTTTAGACTAAAAGGGAATGCATTATAAGAAGAATCTTTACTTTGAAACTCTGTTCTTTACCTTTTTCACACTATGAAACAGCTTTGTATTCAACTTAAACACTGTTTCAGAGCAAGACAGCTTGTTTTAAACCAAATTGAATAACTTACAATGTGTTAAGAAAACACATATTTCAAGTGAAAAGAGTTTATACAAGGGAGAAACAAGGTGTTTGTAATATGACAATTTAAAGTAATTGCAACTCTGTTTGAACACGTCTCACCACAACGAAACAGGGTTTCTATGCATTGTAATCGGCTTATACAGCGTTTCAGAGCAAGAAATATTGTTTTTAACCAAACTGAACAACTTACAATATCCTAAGAAAACATATATTTCAAGTGAAAAGAGTTTATACAGGGGAGAAAGAACTTATTTTAACATGGTTCTAATGTGACCCTTGAAAGTAATTGCAACTCTGTTTTTACACCTCTAACCACAAGGAGGCAACGTTTCCACGCGTTATAATTGGCTTATACATAGTTTCAGAGCAAGAAATATTGTTTTTAACCAAACTGAACAACTTAACCATTTAAAGTAATTGCAACTCTGTTTGTACACCTCTAACCACAAAGAAACAGGGCTTCTATGCATTGTAATCAGCTTAAACACTGTTTCAGGGCAAGAGATTGTGTTTTAGACTAAAACAATGCTTTATAAGAAGAATCTTTACTTTGAAACTCTGTTCTTTACCTTTTTCACTCTATGAAACAGCTTTGTATTCACCTTAAACACTGTTTCAGGGCAAGAGATTGTGTTTTAGACTAAAAGGTAATGCATTATAAGAAGAATCTTAACTTTGAAACTCTGTTCTTTACCTTTTTCACACTATGAAACCGCTTTGTAGTCACCTTAAACACTGTTTCAGGGCAAGAGATTGTGTTTTAGACTAAAACAATGCTTTATAAGAAGAATCTTTACTTTGAAACTCTGTTCTTTACCTTTTTCACACTATGAAACAGCTTTGTATTCACCTTAAACACTGTTTCAGGGCAAGAGATTGTGTTTTAGACTAAAACAATGCTTTATAAGAAGAATCTTTACTTTGAAACTCTGTTCTTTACCTTTTTCACACTATGAAACAGCTTTGTATTCACCTTAAACACTGTTTCAGGGCAAGAGATTGTGTTTTAGACTAAAACAATGCTTTATAAGAAGAATCTTTACTTTGAAACTCTGTTCTTTACCTTTTTAACACTATGAAACAGCTCTGTATTCACCTTAAACACTGTTTCAGGGCAAGAGATTGTGTTTTAGACTAAAAGGGAATGCATTATAAGAAGAATCTTTACTTTGAAACTCTGTTCTTTACCTTTTTCACACTATGAATCAGCTTTGTATTCACCTTAAACACTGTTTCAGGGCAATAGATTGTGTTTTAGACTAAAACAATGCTTTATAAGAAGAATCTTTACTTTGAAACTCTGTTCTTTACCTTTTTCACACTATGAAACAGCTTTGTATTCACCTTAAACACTGTTTCAGGGCAAGAGATTGTGTTTTAGACTAAAAGGGAATGCATTATAAGAATAATCTTTACTTTGAAACTTTGTTCTTTACCTTTTTCACACTATGAATCAGCTTTGTATTCACCTTAAAAACAGTTTCAGGGCAAGAGATTGTGTTTTAGACTAAAAGGGAATGCATTATAAGAAGAATCTTTACTTTGAAACTCTGTTCTTTACCTTTTTCACACTATGAAACAGCTTTGTATTCACCTTAAACACTGTTTCAGGGCAAGAGAATGTGTTTTAGACTAAAAGGGAATGCATTATAAGAAGAATCTTTACTTTGAAACTTTGTTCTTTACCTTTTTCACACTATGAATCAGCTTTGTATTCACCTTAAAAACAGTTTCAGGGCAAGAGATTGTGTTTTAGACTAAAAGGGAATGCATTATAAGAAGAATCTTTACTTTGAAACTCTGTTCTTTACCTTTTTCACACTATGAAACAGCTTTGTATTCAACTTAAACACTGTTTCAGAGCAAGACAGCTTGTTTTAAACCAAATTGAATAACTTACAATGTGTTAAGAAAACACATATTTCAAGTGAAAAGAGTTTATACAAGGGAGAAACAAGGTGTTTGTAATATGACAATTTAAAGTAATTGCAACTCTGTTTGAACACGTCTCACCACAACGAAACAGGGTTTCTATGCATTGTAATCGGCTTATACAGCGTTTCAGAGCAAGAAATATTGTTTTTAACCAAACTGAACAACTTACAATATCCTAAGAAAACATATATTTCAAGTGAAAAGAGTTTATACAGGGGAGCAAGAACTTGTTTTAACATGGTTCTAATGTGACCCTTGAAAGTAATTGCAGCTCTGTTTTTACACCTCTAACCACAAGGAGGCAACGTTTCCACGCGTTATAATTGGCTTATACATAGTTTCAGAGCAAGAAATATTGTTTTTAACCAAACTGAACAACTTAACCATTTAAAGTAATTGCAACTCTGTTTGTACACCTCTAACCACAAAGAAACAGGGCTTCTATGCATTGTAATCAGCTTAAACACTGTTTCAGGGCAAGAGAATATGTTTTAGACTAAAAGGGAATGCATTATAAGAAGAATCTTTACTTTGAAACTTTGTTCTTTACCTTTTTCACACTATGAATCAGCTTTGTATTCACCTTAAAAACAGTTTCAGGGCAAGAGATTGTGTTTTAGACTAAAAGGGAATGCATTATAAGAAGAATCTTTACTTTGAAACTCTGTTCTTTACCTTTTTCACACTATGAAACAGCTTTGTATTCAACTTAAACACTGTTTCAGAGCAAGACAGCTTGTTTTAAACCAAATTGAATAACTTACAATGTGTTAAGAAAACACATATTTCAAGTGAAAAGAGTTTATACAAGGGAGAAACAAGGTGTTTGTAATATGACAATTTAAAGTAATTGCAACTCTGAACACGTCTCACCACAACGAAACAGGGTTTCTATGCATTGTAATCGGCTTATACAGCGTTTCAGAGCAAGAAATATTGTTTTTAACCAAACTGAACAACTTACAATATCCTAAGAAAACATATATTTCAAGTGAAAAGAGTTTATACAGGGGAGAAAGAACTTGTTTTAACATGGTTCTAATGTGACCCTTGAAAGTAATTGCAGCTCTGTTTTTACACCTCTAACCACAAGGAGGCAACGTTTCCACGCGTTACAATTGGCTTATACATAGTTTCAGAGCAAGAAATATTGTTTTTAACCAAACTGAACAACTTAACCATTTAAAGTAATTGCAACTCTGTTTGTACACCTCTAACCACAAAGAAACAGGGCTTCTATGCATTGTAATCAGCTTAAACACTGTTTCAGGGCAAGAGATTGTGTTTTAGACTAAAACAATGCTTTATAAGAAGAATCTTTACTTTGAAACTCTGTTCTTTACCTTTTTCACACTATGAAACAGCTTTGTATTCACCTTAAACACTGTTTCAGGGCAAGAGATTGTGTTTTAGACTAAAACAATGCTTTATAAGAAGAATCTTTACTTTGAAACTCTGTTCTTTACCTTTTTCACACTATGAAACAGCTTTGTATTCACCTTAAACACTGTTTCAGGGCAAGAGATTATGTTTTAGACTAAAACAATGCTTTATAAGAAGAATCTTTACTTTGAAACTCTGTTCTTTACCTTTTTCACACTATGAAACAGCTTTGTATTCACCTTAAACACTGTTTCAGGGCAAGAGATTGTGTTTTAGACTAAAACAATGCTTTATAAGAAGAATCTTTACTTTGAAACTCTGTTCTTTACCTTTTTCACACTATGAAACAGCTTTGTATTCACCTTAAACACTGTTTCAGGGCAAGAGATTGTGTTTTAGACTAAAACAATGCTTTATAAGAAGAATCTTTACTTTGAAACTCTGTTCTTTACCTTTTTCACACTATGAAACAGCTTTGTATTCACCTTAAACACTGTTTCAGGGCAAGAGATTGTGTTTTAGACTAAAAGGGAATGCATTATAAGAAGAATCTTTACTTTGAAACTTTGTTCTTTACCTTTTTCACACTATGAATCAGCTTTGTATTCACCTTAAAAACTGTTTCAGGGCAAGAGATTGTGTTTTAGACTAAAACAATGCTTTATAAGAAGAATCTTTACTTTGAAACTCTGTTCTTTACCTTTTTAACACAATGAACAGCTTTGTATTCACCTTAAACACTGTTTCAGGGCAAGAGATTGTGTTTTAGACTAAAACAATGCTTTATAAGAAGAATCTTTACTTTGAAACTCTGTTCTTTACCTTTTTAACACTATGAAACAGCTCTGTATTCACCTTAAACACTGTTTCAGGGCAAGAGATTGTGTTTTAGACTAAAAGGGAATGCATTATAAGAAGAATCTTTACTTTGAAACTCTGTTCTTTACCTTTTTCACACTATGAAACAGCTTTGTATTCACCTTAAACACTGTTTCAGGGCAAGAGATTGTGTTTTAGACTAAAAGGGAATGCATTATAAGAAGAATCTTTACTTTGAAACTCTGTTCTTTACCTTTTTCACACTATGAATCAGCTTTGTATTCACCTTAAAAACAGTTTCAGGGCAAGAGATTGTGTTTTAGACTAAAAGGGAATGCATTATAAGAAGAATCTTTACTTTGAAACTCTGTTCTTTACCTTTTTCACACTATGAAACAGCTTTGTATTCACCTTAAACACTGTTTCAGGGCAAGAGAATGTGTTTTAGACTAAAAGGTAATGCATTATAAGAAGAATCTTTACTTTGAAACTCTGTTCTTTACCTTTTTCACACTATGAAACAGCTTTGTATTCAACTTAAACACTGTTTCAGAGCAAGACAGCTTGTTTTAAACCAAATTGAATAACTTACAATGTGTTAAGAAAACACATATTTCAAGTGAAAAGAGTTTATACAAGGGAGAAACAAGGTGTTTGTAATATGACAATTTAAAGTAATTGCAACTCTGTTTGAACACGTCTCACCACAACGAAACAGGGTTTCTATGCATTGTAATCGGCTTATACAGCGTTTCAGAGCAAGAAATATTGTTTTTAACCAAACTGAACAACTTACAATATCCTAAGAAAACATATATTTCAAGTGAAAAGAGTTTATACAGGGGAGAAAGAACTTATTTTAACATGGTTCTAATGTGACCCTTGAAAGTAATTGCAGCTCTGTTTTTACACCTCTAACCACAAGGAGGCAACGTTTCCACGCGTTATAATTGGCTTATACATAGTTTCAGAGCAAGAAATATTGTTTTTAACCAAACTGAACAACTTAACCATTTAAAGTAATTGCAACTCTGTTTGTACACCTCTAACCACAAAGAAACAGGGCTTCTATGCATTGTAATCAGCTTAAACACTGTTTCAGGGCAAGAGATTGTGTTTTAGACTAAAACAATGCTTTATAAGAAGAATCTTTACTTTGACACTCTGTTCTTTACCTTTTTCACACTATGAAACAGCTTTGTATTCACCTTAAACACTGTTTCAGGGCAAGAGATTGTGTTTTAGACTAAAAGGTAATGCATTATAAGAAGAATCTTAACTTTGAAACTCTGTTCTTTACCTTTTTCACACTATGAAACCGCTTTGTATTCACCTTAAACACTGTTTCAGGGCAAGAGATTGTGTTTTAGACTAAAACAATGCTTTATAAGAAGAATCTTTACTTTGAAACTCTGTTCTTTACCTTTTTCACACTATGAAACAGCTTTGTATTCACCTTAAACACTGTTTCAGGGCAAGAGATTGTGTTTTAGACTAAAACAATGCTTTATAAGAAGAATCTTTACTTTGAAACTCTGTTCTTTACCTTTTTCACACTATGAAACAGCTTTGTATTCACCTTAAACACTGTTTCAGGGCAAGAGATTGTGTTTTAGACTAAAACAATGCTTTATAAGAAGAATCTTTACTTTGAAACTCTGTTCTTTACCTTTTTCACACTATGAAACAGCTTTGTATTCACCTTAAACACTGTTTCAGGGCAAGAGATTGTGTTTTAGACTAAAAGGGAATGCATTATAAGAAGAATCTTTACTTTGAAACTTTGTTCTTTACCTTTTTCACACTATGAATCAGCTTTGTATTCACCTTAAAAACTGTTTCAGGGCAAGAGATTGTGTTTTAGACTAAAACAATGCTTTATAAGAAGAATCTTTACTTTGAAACTCTGTTCTTTACCTTTTTAACACAATGAACAGCTTTGTATTCACCTTAAACACTGTTTCAGGGCAAGAGATTGTGTTTTAGACTAAAACAATGCTTTATAAGAAGAATCTTTACTTTGAAACTCTGTTCTTTACCTTTTTCACACTATGAAACAGCTCTGTATTCACCTTAAACACTGTTTCAGGGCAAGAGATTGTGTTTTAGACTAAAAGGGAATGCATTATAAGAAGAATCTTTACTTTGAAACTCTGTTCTTTACCTTTTTCACACTATGAATCAGCTTTGTATTCACCTTAAAAACAGTTTCAGGGCAAGAGATTGTGTTTTAGACTAAAAGGGAATGCATTATAAGAAGAATCTTTACTTTGAAACTCTGTTCTTTACCTTTTTCACACTATGAAACAGCTTTGTATTCACCTTAAACACTGTTTCAGGGAAAGAGATTGTGTTTTAGACTAAAAGGTAATGCATTATAAGAAGAATCTTTACTTTGAAACTCTGTTCTTTACCTTTTTCACACTATGAAACAGCTTTGTATTCAACTTAAACACTGTTTCAGAGCAAGACAGCTTGTTTTAAACCAAATTGAATAACTTACAATGTGTTAAGAAAACACATATTTCAAGTGAAAAGAGTTTATACAAGGGAGAAACAAGGTGTTTGTAATATGACAATTTAAAGTAATTGCAACTCTGTTTGAACACGTCTCACCACAACGAAACAGGGTTTCTATGCATTGTAATCGGCTTATACAGCGTTTCAGAGCAAGAAATATTGTTTTTAACCAAACTGAACAACTTACAATATCCTAAGAAAACATATATTTCAAGTGAAAAGAGTTTATACAGGGGAGAAAGAAGTTGTTTTAACATGGTTCTAATGTGACCCTTGAAAGTAATTGCAACTCTGTTTTTACACCTCTAACCACAAGGAGGCAACGTTTCCACGCGTTATAATTGGCTTATACATAGTTTCAGAGCAAGAAATATTGTTTTTAACCAAACTGAACAACTTAACCATTTAAAGTAATTGCAACTCTGTTTGTACACCTCTAACCACAAAGAAACAGGGCTTCTATGCATTGTAATCAGCTTAAACACTGTTTCAGGGCAAGAGATTGTGTTTTAGACTAAAACAATGCTTTATAAGAAGAATCTTTACTTTGAAACTCTGTTCTTTACCTTTTTCACACTATGAAACAGCTTTGTATTCACCTTAAACACTGTTTCAGGGCAAGAGATTGTGTTTTAGACTAAAAGGTAATGCATTATAAGAAGAATCTTAACTTTGAAACTCTGTTCTTTACCTTTTTCACACTATGAAACCGATTTGTATTCACCTTAAACACTGTTTCAGGGCAAGAGATTGTGTTTTAGACTAAAAGGGAATGCATTATAAGAAGAATCTTTACTTTGAAACTTTGTTCTTTACCTTTTTCACACTATGAATCAGCTTTGTATTCACCTTAAAAATTGTTTCAGGGCAAGAGATTGTGTTTTAGACTAAAACAATGCTTTATAAGAAGAATCTTTACTTTGAAACTCTGTTCTTTACCTTTTTCACACTATGAAACAGCTTTGTATTCACCTTAAACACTGTTTCAGGGCAAGAGATTGTGTTTTAGACTAAAACAATGCTTTATAAGAAGAATCTTTACTTTGAAACTCTGTTCTTTACCTTTTTCACACTATGAAACAGCTTTGTATTCACCTTAAACACTGTTTCAGGGCAAGAGATTGTGTTTTAGACTAAAACAATGCTTTATAAGAAGAATCTTTACTTTGAAACTCTGTTCTTTACCTTTTTCACACTATGAAACAGCTTTGTATTCACCTTAAACACTGTTTCAGGGCAAGAGATTGTGTTTTAGACTAAAAGGGAATGCATTATAAGAAGAATCTTTACTTTGAAACTTTGTTCTTTACCTTTTTCACACTATGAATCAGCTTTGTATTCACCTTAAAAACTGTTTCAGGGCAAGAGATTGTGTTTTAGACTAAAACAATGCTTTATAAGAAGAATCTTTACTTTGAAACTCTGTTCTTTACCTTTTTAACACAATGAACAGCTTTGTATTCACCTTAAACACTGTTTCAGGGCAAGAGATTGTGTTTTAGACTAAAAGGGAATGCATTATAAGAAGAATCTTTACTTTGAAACTCTGTTCTTTACCTTTTTCACACTATGAAACAGCTTTGTATTCACCTTAAACACTGTTTCAGGGCAAGAGATTGTGTTTTAGACTAAAAGGGAATGCATTATAAGAAGAATCTTTACTTTGAAACTCTGTTCTTTACCTTTTTCACACTATGAATCAGCTTTGTATTCACCTTAAAAACAGTTTCAGGGCAAGAGATTGTGTTTTAGACTAAAAGGGAATGCATTATAAGAAGAATCTTTACTTTGAAACTCTGTTCTTTACCTTTTTCACACTATGAAACAGCTTTGTATTCACCTTAAACACTGTTTCAGGGCAAGAGAATGTGTTTTAGACTAAAAGGTAATGCATTATAAGAAGAATCTTTACTTTGAAACTCTGTTCTTTACCTTTTTCACACTATGAAACAGCTTTGTATTCACCTTAAACACTGTTTCAGGGCAAGAGATTGTGGTTTAGACTAAAAGGGAATGCATTATAAGAAGAATCTTTACTTTGAAACTTTGTTCTTTACCTTTTTCACACTATGAATCAGCTTTGTATTCACCTTAAAAACTGTTTCAGGGCAAGAGATTGTGTTTTAGACTAAAACAATGCTTTATAAGAAGAATCTTTACTTTGAAACTCTGTTCTTTACCTTTTTAACACAATGAACAGCTTTGTATTCACCTTAAACACTGTTTCAGGGCAAGAGATTGTGTTTTAGACTAAAACAATGCTTTATAAGAAGAATCTTTACTTTGAAACTCTGTTCTTTACCTTTTTAACACTATGAAACAGCTCTGTATTCACCTTAAACACTGTTTCAGGGCAAGAGATTGTGTTTTAGACTAAAAGGGAATGCATTATAAGAAGAATCTTTACTTTGAAACTCTGTTCTTTACCTTTTTCACACTATGAAACAGCTTTGTATTCACCTTAAACACTGTTTCAGGGCAAGAGATTGTGTTTTAGACTAAAAGGGAATGCATTATAAGAAGAATCTTTACTTTGAAACTCTGTTCTTTACCTTTTTCACACTATGAATCAGCCTTGTATTCACCTTAAAAACAGTTTCAGGGCAAGAGATTGTGTTTTAGACTAAAAGGGAATGCATTATAAGAAGAATCTTTACTTTGAAACTCTGTTCTTTACCTTTTTAACACAATGAACAGCTTTGTATTCACCTTAAACACTGTTTCAGGGCAAGAGATTGTGTTTTAGACTAAAACAATGCTTTATAAGAAGAATCTTTACTTTGAAACTCTGTTCTTTACCTTTTTAACACTATGAAACAGCTCTGTATTCACCTTAAACACTGTTTCAGGGCAATAGATTGTGTTTTAGACTAAAAGGGAATGCATTATAAGAAGAATCTTTACTTTGAAACTCTGTTCTTTACCTTTTTCACACTATGAAACAGCTTTGTATTCACCTTAAACACTGTTTCAGGGCAAGAGATTGTGTTTTAGACTAAAAGGGAATGCATTATAAGAAGAATCTTTACTTTGAAACTCTGTTCTTTACCTTTTTCACACTATGAATCAGCTTTGTATTCACCTTAAAAACAGTTTCAGGGCAAGAGATTGTGTTTTAGACTAAAAGGGAATGCATTATAAGAAGAATCTTTACTTTGAAACTCTGTTCTTTACCTTTTTCACACTATGAAACAGCTTTGTATTCACCTTAAACACTGTTTCAGGGTAAGAGAATGTGTTTTAGACTAAAAGGTAATGCATTATAAGAAGAATCTTTACTTTGAAACTCTGTTCTTTACCTTTTTCACACTATGAAACAGCTTTGTATTCAACTTAAACACTGTTTCAGAGCAAGACAGCTTGTTTTAAACCAAATTGAATAACTTACAATGTGTTAAGAAGACACATATTTCAAGTGAAAAGAGTTTATACAAGGGAGAAACAAGGTGTTTGTAATATAACAATTTAAAGTAATTGCAACTCTGTTTGAACACGTCTCACCACAACGAAACAGGGTTTCTATGCATTGTAATCGGCTTATACAGCGTTTCAGAGCAAGAAATATTGTTTTTAACCAAACTGAACGACTTACAATATCCTAAGAAAACATATATTTCAAGTGAAAAGAGTTTATACAGGGGAGAAAGAAGTTGTTTTAACATGGTTCTAATGTGACCCTTGAAAGTAATTGCAACTCTGTTTGTACACCTCTAACCACAAAGAAACAGGGCTTCTATGCATTGTAATCAGCTTAAACACTGTTTCAGGGCAAGAGATTGTGTTTTAGACTAAAACAATGCTTTATAAGAAGAATCTTTACTTTGAAACTCTGTTCTTTACCTTTTTCACACTATGAAACAGCTTTGTATTCACCTTAAACACTGTTTCAGGGCAATAGATTGTGTTTTAGACTAAAACAATGCTTTATAAGAAGAATCTTTACTTTGAAACTCTGTTCTTTACCTTTTTCACACTATGAAACAGCTTTGTATTCACCTTAAACACTGTTTCAGGGCAAGAGATTGTGTTTTAGACTAAAACAATGCTTTATAAGAAGAATCTTTACTTTGAAACTCTGTTCTTTACCTTTTTCACAATATGAAACAGCTTTGTATTCACCTTAAACACTGTTTCAGGGCAAGAGATTGTGTTTTAGACTAAAACAATGCTTTATAAGAAGAATCTTTACTTTGAAACTCTGTTCTTTACCTTTTTCACACTATGAAACAGCTTTGTATTCACCTTAAACACTGTTTCTGGGCAAGAGATTGTGTTTTAGACTAAAAGGGAATGCATTATAAGAAGAATCTTTACTTTGAAACTTTGTTCTTTACCTTTTTCACACTATGAATCAGCTTTGTATTCACCTTAAAAACTGTTTCAGGGCAAGAGATTGTGTTTTAGACTAAAAGGGAATGCATTATAAGAAGAATCTTTACTTTGAAACTTTGTTCTTTACCTTTTTCACACTATGAATCAGCTTTGTATTCACCTTAAAAACTGTTTCAGGGCAAGAGATTGTGTTTTAGACTAAAACAATGCTTTATAAGAAGAATCTTTACTTTGAAACTCTGTTCTTTACCTTTTTAACACTATGAAACAGCTCTGTATTCACCTTAAACACTGTTTCAGGGCAAGAGATTGTGTTTTAGACTAAAAGGGAATGCATTATAAGAAGAATCTTTACTTTGAAACTCTGTTCTTTACCTTTTTCACACTATGAATCAGCTTTGTATTCACCTTAAACACTGTTTCAGGGCAATAGATTGTGTTTTAGACTAAAACAATGTTTTATAAGAAGAATCTTTACTTTGAAACTCTGTTCTTTACCTTTTTCACACTATGAAACAGCTTTGTATTCACCTTAAACACTGTTTCAGGGCAAGAGATTGTGTTTTAGACTAAAAGGGAATGCATTATAAGAAGAATCTTTACTTTGAAACTTTGTTCTTTACCTTTTTCACACTATGAATCAGCTTTGTATTCACCTTAAAAACTGTTTCAGGGCAAGAGATTGTGTTTTAGACTAAAACAATGCTTTATAAGAAGAATCTTTACTTTGAAACTCTGTTCTTTACCTTTTTAACACAATGAACAGCTTTGTATTCACCTTAAACACTGTTTCAGGGCAAGAGATTGTGTTTTAGACTAAAACAATGCTTTATAAGAAGAATCTTTACTTTGAAACTCTGTTGTTTACCTTTTTAACACTATGAAACAGCTCTGTATTCACCTTAAACACTGTTTCAGGGCAAGAGATTGTGTTTTAGACTAAAAGGGAATGCATTATAAGAAGAATCTTTACTTTGAAACTCTGTTCTTTACCTTTTTCACACTATGAAACAGCTTTGTATTCACCTTAAACACTGTTTCAGGGCAAGAGATTGTGTTTTAGACTAAAAGGGAATGCATTATAAGAAGAATCTTTACTTTGAAACTCTGTTCTTTACCTTTTTCACACTATGAATCAGCTTTGTATTCACCTTAAAAACAGTTTCAGGGCAAGAGATTGTGTTTTAGACTAAAAGGGAATGCATTATAAGAAGAATATTTACTTTGAAACTCTGTTCTTTACCTTTTTCACACTATGAAACAGCTTTGTATTCACCTTAAACACTGTTTCAGGGCAAGAGAATGTGTTTTAGACTAAAAGGTAATGCATTATAAGAAGAATCTTTACTTTGAAACTCTGTTCTTTACCTTTTTCACACTATGAAACAGCTTTGTATTCAACTTAAACACTGTTTCAGAGCAAGACAGCTTGTTTTAAACCAAATTGAATAACTTACAATGTGTTAAGAAAACACATATTTCAAGTGAAAAGAGTTTATACAAGGGAGAAACAAGGTGTTTGTAATATGACAATTTAAAGTAATTGCAACTCTGTTTGAACACGTCTCACCACAACGAAACAGGGTTTCTATGCATTGTAATCGGCTTATACAGCGTTTCAGAGCAAGAAATATTGTTTTTAACCAAACTGAACAACTTACAATATCCTAAGAAAACATATATTTCAAGTGAAAAGAGTTTATACAGGGGAGAAAGAAGTTGTTTTAACATGGTTCCAATGTGACCCTTGAAAGTAATTGCAACTCTGTTTTTACACTTCTAACCACAAGGAGGCAACGTTTCCACGCGTTATAATTGGCTTATACATAGTTTCAGAGCAAGAAATATTGTTTTTAACCAAACTGAACAACTTAACCATTTAAAGTAATTGCAACTCTGTTTGTACACCTCTAACCACAAAGAAACAGGGCTTCTATGCATTGTAATCAGCTTAAACACTGTTTCAGGGCAAGAGATTGTGTTTTAGACTAAAACAATGCTTTATAAGAAGAATCTTTACTTTGAAACTCTGTTCTTTACCTTTTTCACACTATGAAACAGCTTTGTATTCACCTTAAACACTGTTTCAGGGCAATAGATTGTGTTTTAGACTAAAACAATGCTTTATAAGAAGAATCTTTACTTTGAAACTCTGTTCTTTACCTTTTTCACACTATGAAACAGCTTTGTATTCACCTTAAACACTGTTTCAGGGCAAGAGATTGTGTTTTAGACTAAAACAATGCTTTATAAGAAGAATCTTTACTTTGAAACTCTGTTCTTTACCTTTTTCACAATATGAAACAGCTTTGTATTCACCTTAAACACTGTTTCAGGGCAAGAGATTGTGTTTTAGACTAAAACAATGCTTTATAAGAAGAATCTTTACTTTGAAACTCTGTTCTTTACCTTTTTCACACTATGAAACAGCTTTGTATTCACCTTAAACACTGTTTCTGGGCAAGAGATTGTGTTTTAGACTAAAAGGGAATGCATTATAAGAAGAATCTTTACTTTGAAACTTTGTTCTTTACCTTTTTCACACTATGAATCAGCTTTGTATTCACCTTAAAAACTGTTTCAGGGCAAGAGATTGTGTTTTAGACTAAAAGGGAATGCATTATAAGAAGAATCTTTACTTTGAAACTTTGTTCTTTACCTTTTTCACACTATGAATCAGCTTTGTATTCACCTTAAAAACTGTTTCAGGGCAAGAGATTGTGTTTTAGACTAAAACAATGCTTTATAAGAAGAATCTTTACTTTGAAACTCTGTTCTTTACCTTTTTAACACTATGAAACAGCTCTGTATTCACCTTAAACACTGTTTCAGGGCAAGAGATTGTGTTTTAGACTAAAAGGGAATGCATTATAAGAAGAATCTTTACTTTGAAACTCTGTTCTTTACCTTTTTCACACTATGAATCAGCTTTGTATTCACCTTAAACACTGTTTCAGGGCAATAGATTGTGTTTTAGACTAAAACAATGTTTTATAAGAAGAATCTTTACTTTGAAACTCTGTTCTTTACCTTTTTCACACTATGAAACAGCTTTGTATTCACCTTAAACACTGTTTCAGGGCAAGAGATTGTGTTTTAGACTAAAAGGGAATGCAATATAAGAAGAATCTTTACTTTGAAACTTTGTTCTTTACCTTTTTCACACTATGAATCAGCTTTGTATTCACCTTAAAAACTGTTTCAGGGCAAGAGATTGTGTTTTAGACTAAAACAATGCTTTATAAGAAGAATCTTTACTTTGAAACTCTGTTGTTTACCTTTTTAACACTATGAAACAGCTCTGTATTCACCTTAAACACTGTTTCAGGGCAAGAGATTGTGTTTTAGACTAAAAGGGAATGCATTATAAGAAGAATCTTTACTTTGAAACTCTGTTCTTTACCTTTTTCACACTATGAAACAGCTTTGTATTCACCTTAAACACTGTTTCAGGGCAAGAGATTGTGTTTTAGACTAAAAGGGAATGCATTATAAGAAGAATCTTTACTTTGAAACTCTGTTCTTTACCTTTTTCACACTATGAAACAGCTTTGTATTCACCTTAAACACTGTTTCAGGGCAAGAGATTGTGTTTTAGACTAAAAGGGAATGCATTATAAGAAGAATCTTTACTTTGAAACTCTGTTCTTTACCTTTTTCACACTATGAATCAGCTTTGTATTCACCTTAAAAACAGTTTCAGGGCAAGAGATTGTGTTTTAGACTAAAAGGGAATGCATTATAAGAAGAATATTTACTTTGAAACTCTGTTCTTTACCTTTTTCACACTATGAAACAGCTTTGTATTCACCTTAAACACTGTTTCAGGGCAAGAGAATGTGTTTTAGACTAAAAGGTAATGCATTATAAGAAGAATCTTTACTTTGAAACTCTGTTCTTTACCTTTTTCACACTATGAAACAGCTTTGTATTCAACTTAAACACTGTTTCAGAGCAAGACAGCTTGTTTTAAACCAAATTGAATAACTTACAATGTGTTAAGAAAACACATATTTCAAGTGAAAAGAGTTTATACAAGGGAGAAACAAGGTGTTTGTAATATGACAATTTAAAGTAATTGCAACTCTGTTTGAACACGTCTCACCACAACGAAACAGGGTTTCTATGCATTGTAATCGGCTTATACAGCGTTTCAGAGCAAGAAATATTGTTTTTAACCAAACTGAACAACTTACAATATCCTAAGAAAACATATATTTCAAGTGAAAAGAGTTTATACAGGGGAGAAAGAAGTTGTTTTAACATGGTTCCAATGTGACCCTTGAAAGTAATTGCAACTCTGTTTTTACACTTCTAACCACAAGGAGGCAACGTTTCCACGCGTTATAATTGGCTTATACATAGTTTCAGAGCAAGAAATATTGTTTTTAACCAAACTGAACAACTTAACCATTTAAAGTAATTGCAACTCTGTTTGTACACCTCTAACCACAAAGAAACAGGGCTTCTATGCATTGTAATCAGCTTAAACACTGTTTCAGGGCAAGAGATTGTGTTTTAGACAAAAACAATGCTTTATAAGAAGAATCTTTACTTTGAAACTCTGTTCTTTACCTTTTTAACACTATGAAACAGCTCTGTATTCACCTTAAACACTGTTTCAGGGCAAGAGATTGTGTTTTAGACTAAAAGGGAATGCATTATAAGAAGAATCTTTACTTTGAAACTCTGTTCTTTACCTTTTTCACACTATGAATCAGCTTTGTATTCACCTTAAACACTGTTTCAGGGCAATAGATTGTGTTTTAGACTAAAACAATGTTTTATAAGAAGAATCTTTACTTTGAAACTCTGTTCTTTACCTTTTTCACACTATGAAACAGCTTTGTATTCACCTTAAACACTGTTTCAGGGCAAGAGATTGTGTTTTAGACTAAAAGGGAATGCAATATAAGAAGAATCTTTACTTTGAAACTTTGTTCTTTACCTTTTTCACACTATGAATCAGCTTTGTATTCACCTTAAAAACTGTTTCAGGGCAAGAGATTGTGTTTTAGACTAAAACAATGCTTTATAAGAAGAATCTTTACTTTGAAACTCTGTTGTTTACCTTTTTAACACTATGAAACAGCTCTGTATTCACCTTAAACACTGTTTCAGGGCAAGAGATTGTGTTTTAGACTAAAAGGGAATGCATTATAAGAAGAATCTTTACTTTGAAACTCTGTTCTTTACCTTTTTCACACTATGAAACAGCTTTGTATTCACCTTAAACACTGTTTCAGGGCAAGAGATTGTGTTTTAGACTAAAAGGGAATGCATTATAAGAAGAATCTTTACTTTGAAACTCTGTTCTTTACCTTTTTCACACTATGAAACAGCTTTGTATTCACCTTAAACACTGTTTCAGGGCAAGAGATTGTGTTTTAGACTAAAAGGGAATGCATTATAAGAAGAATCTTTACTTTGAAACTCTGTTCTTTACCTTTTTCACACTATGAATCAGCTTTGTATTCACCTTAAAAACAGTTTCAGGGCAAGAGATTGTGTTTTAGACTAAAAGGGAATGCATTATAAGAAGAATATTTACTTTGAAACTCTGTTCTTTACCTTTTTCACACTATGAAACAGCTTTGTATTCACCTTAAACACTGTTTCAGGGCAAGAGAATGTGTTTTAGACTAAAAGGTAATGCATTATAAGAAGAATCTTTACTTTGAAACTCTGTTCTTTACCTTTTTCACACTATGAAACAGCTTTGTATTCAACTTAAACACTGTTTCAGAGCAAGACAGCTTGTTTTAAACCAAATTGAATAACTTACAATGTGTTAAGAAAACACATATTTCAAGTGAAAAGAGTTTATACAAGGGAGAAACAAGGTGTTTGTAATATGACAATTTAAAGTAATTGCAACTCTGTTTGAACACGTCTCACCACAACGAAACAGGGTTTCTATGCATTGTAATCGGCTTATACAGCGTTTCAGAGCAAGAAATATTGTTTTTAACCAAACTGAACAACTTACAATATCCTAAGAAAACATATATTTCAAGTGAAAAGAGTTTATACAGGGGAGAAAGAAGTTGTTTTAACATGGTTCCAATGTGACCCTTGAAAGTAATTGCAACTCTGTTTTTACACTTCTAACCACAAGGAGGCAACGTTTCCACGCGTTATAATTGGCTTATACATAGTTTCAGAGCAAGAAATATTGTTTTTAACCAAACTGAACAACTTAACCATTTAAAGTAATTGCAACTCTGTTTGTACACCTCTAACCACAAAGAAACAGGGCTTCTATGCATTGTAATCAGCTTAAACACTGTTTCAGGGCAAGAGATTGTGTTTTAGACTAAAACAATGCTTTATAAGAAGAATCTTTACTTTGAAACTCTGTTCTTTACCTTTTTCACACTATGAAACAGCTTTGTATTCACCTTAAACACTGTTTCAGGGCAAGAGATTGTGTTTTAGACTAAAAGGGAATGCATTATAAGAAGAATCTTTACTTTGAAACTCTGTTCTTTACCTTTTTCACACTATGAAACAGCTTTGTATTCACCTTAAACACTGTTTCAGGGCAATAGATTGTGTTTTAGACTAAAACAATGCTTTATAAGAAGAATCTTTACTTTGAAACTCTGTTCTTTACCTTTTTCACACTATGAAACAGCTTTGTATTCACCTTAAACACTGTTTCAGGGCAAGAGATTGTGTTTTAGACTAAAACAATGCTTTATAAGAAGAATCTTTACTTTGAAACTCTGTTCTTTACCTTTTTCACACTATGAAACAGCTTTGTATTCACCTTAAACACTGTTTCAGGGCAAGAGATTGTGTTTTAGACTAAAACAATGCTTTATAAGAAGAATCTTTACTTTGAAACTCTGTTCTTTACCTTTTTCACACTATGAAACAGCTTTGTATTCACCTTAAACACTGTTTCAGGGCAAGAGATTGTGTTTTAGACTAAAAGGGAATGCATTATAAGAAGAATCTTTACTTTGAAACTTTGTTCTTTACCTTTTTCACACTATGAATCAGCTTTGTATTCACCTTAAAAACTGTTTCAGGGCAAGAGATTGTGTTTTAGACTAAAACAATGCTTTATAAGAAGAATCTTTACTTTGAAACTCTGTTCTTTACCTTTTTAACACAATGAACAGCTTTGTATTCACCTTAAACACTGTTTCAGGGCAAGAGATTGTGTTTTAGACTAAAACAATGCTTTATAAGAAGAATCTTTACTTTGAAACTCTGTTCTTTACCTTTTTAACACTATGAAACAGCTCTGTATTCACCTTAAACACTGTTTCAGGGCAAGAGATTGTGTTTTAGACTAAAAGGGAATGCATTATAAGAAGAATCTTTACTTTGAAACTCTGTTCTTTACCTTTTTCACACTATGAATCAGCTTTGTATTCACCTTAAAAACAGTTTCAGGGCAAGAGATTGTGTTTTAGACTAAAAGGGAATGCATTATAAGAAGAATCTTTACTTTGAAACTCTGTTCTTTACCTTTTTCACACTATGAAACAGCTTTGTATTCACCTTAAACACTGTTTCAGGGCAAGAGAATGTGTTTTAGACTAAAAGGTAATGCATTATAAGAAGAATCTTTACTTTGAAACTCTGTTCTTTACCTTTTTCACACTATGAAACAGCTTTGTATTCAACTTAAACACTGTTTCAGAGCAAGACAGCTTGTTTTAAACCAAATTGAATAACTTACAATGTGTTAAGAAAACACATATTTCAAGTGAAAAGAGTTTATACAAGGGAGAAACAAGATGTTTGTAATATGACAATTTAAAGTAATTGCAACTCTGTTTGAACACGTCTCACCACAACGAAACAGGGTTTCTATGCATTGTAATCGGCTTATACAGCGTTTCAGAGCAAGAAATATTGTTTTTAACCAAACTGAACAACTTACAATATCCTAAGAAAACATATATTTCAAGTGAAAAGAGTTTATACAGGGGAGAAAGAAGTTGTTTTAACATGGTTCTAATGTGACCCTTGAAAGTAATTGCAACTCTGTTTTTACACTTCTAACCACAAGGAGGCAACGTTTCCACGCGTTATAATTGGCTTATACATAGTTTCAGAGCAAGAAATATTGTTTTTAACCAAACTGAACAACTTAACCATTTAAAGTAATTGCAACTCTGTTTGTACACCTCTAACCACAAAGAAACAGGGCTTCTATGCATTGTAATCAGCTTAAACACTGTTTCAGGGCAAGAGATTGTGTTTTAGACTAAAACAATGCTTTATAAGAAGAATCTTTACTTTGAAACTCTGTTCTTTACCTTTTTCACACTATGAAACAGCTTTGTATTCACCTTAAACACTGTTTCAGGGCAAGAGATTGTGTTTTAGACTAAAACAATGCTTTATAAGAAGAATCTTTACTTTGAAACTCTGTTCTTTACCTTTTTCACACTATGAAACAGCTTTGTATTCACCTTAAACACTGTTTCAGGGCAAGAGATTGTGTTTGAGACTAAAACAATGCTTTATAAGAAGAATCTTTACTTTGAAACTCTGTTCTTTACCTTTTTCACACTATGAAACAGCTTTGTATTCACCTTAAACACTGTTTCAGGGCAAAAGATTGTGTTTTAGACTAAAACAATGCTTTATAAGAAGAATCTTTACTTTGAAACTCTGTTCTTTACCTTTTTCACACTATGAAACAGCTTTGTATTCACCTTAAACACTGTTTCAGGGCAAGAGATTGTGTTTTAGACTAAAACAATGCTTTATAAGAAGAATCTTTACTTTGAAACTCTATTCTTTACCTTTTTCACACTATGAAACAGCTTTGTATTCACCTTAAACACTGTTTCAGGGCAAGAGATTGTGTTTTAGACTAAAAGGGAATGCATTATAAGAAGAATCTTTACTTTGAAACTTTGTTCTTTACCTTTTTCACACTATGAATCAGCTTTGTATTCACCTTAAAAACTGTTTCAGGGCAAGAGATTGTGTTTTAGACTAAAACAATGCTTTATAAGAAGAATCTTTACTTTGAAACTCTGTTCTTTACCTTTTTCACACTATGAAACAGCTTTGTATTCACCTTAAACACTGTTTCAGGGCAAGAGATTGTGTTTTAGACTAAAACAATGCTTTATAAGAAGAATCTTTACTTTGAAACTCTGTTCTTTACCTTTTTAACACTATGAAACAGCTCTGTATTCACCTTAAACACTGTTTCAGGGCAAGAGATTGTGTTTTAGACTAAAAGGGAATGCATTATAAGAAGAATCTTTACTTTGAAACTCTGTTCTTTACCTTTTTCACACTATGAAACAGCTTTGTATTCACCTTAAACACTGTTTCAGGGCAAGAGATTGTGTTTTAGACTAAAAGGGAATGCATTATAAGAAGAATCTTTACTTTGAAACTCTGTTCTTTACCTTTTTCACACTATGAATCAGCTTTGTATTCACCTTAAAAACAGTTTCAGGGCAAGAGATTGTGTTTTAGACTAAAAGGGAATGCATTATAAGAAGAATCTTTACTTTGAAACTCTGTTCTTTACCATTTTCACACTATGAAACAGCTTTGTATTCACCTTAAACACTGTTTCAGGGCAAGAGAATGTGTTTTAGACTAAAAGGTAATGCATTATAAGAAGAATCTTTACTTTGAAACTCTGTTCTTTACCTTTTTCACACTATGAAACAGCTTTGTATTCAAGTTAAACACTGTTTCAGAGCAAGACAGCTTGTTTTAAACCAAACTGAATAACTTACAATGTGTTAAGAAAACACATATTTCAAGTGAAAAGAGTTTATACAAGGGAGAAACAAGATGTTTGTAATATGACAATTTAAAGTAATTGCAACTCTGTTTGAACACGTCTCACCACAACGAAACAGGGTTTCTATGCATTGTAATCGGCTTATACAGCGTTTCAGAGCAAGAAATATTGTTTTTAACCAATCTGAACAACTTACAATATCCTAAGAAAACATATATTTCAAGTGAAAAGAGTTTATACAGGGGAGAAAGAAGTTGTTTTAACATGTTTCTAATGTGACCCTTGAAAGTAATTGCAACTCTATTTTTACACTTCTAACCACAAGGAGGCAACGTTTCCACGCGTTATAATTGGCTTATACATAGTTTCAGAGCAAGAAATATTGTTTTTAACCAAACTGAACAACTTAACCATTTAAAGTAATTGCAACTCTGTTTGTACACCTCTAACCACAAAGAAACAGGGCTTCTATGCATTCTAATCAGCTTAAACACTATTTCAGGGCAAGAGATTGTGTTTTAGACTAAAACAATGCTTTATAAGAAGAATCTTTACTTTGAAACTCTGTTCTTTACCTTTTTCACACTATGAAACAGCTTTGTATTCACCTTAAACACTGTTTCAGGGCAAGAGATTGTGTTTTAGACTAAAAGGGAATGCATTATAAGAAGAATCTTTACTTTGAAACTCTGTTCTTTACCTTTTTCACACTATGAAACAGCTTTGTATTCACCTTAAACACTGTTTCAGGGCAATAGATTGTGTTTTAGACTAAAACAATGCTTTATAAGAAGAATCTTTACTTTGAAACTCTGTTCTTTACCTTTTTCACACTATGAAACAGCTTTGTATTCACCTTAAACACTGTTTCAGGGCAAAAGATTGTGTTTTAGACTAAAACAATGCTTTATAAGAAGAATCTTTACTTTGAAACTCTGTTCTTTACCTTTTTCACACTATGAAACAGCTTTGTATTCACCTTAAACACTGTTTCAGGGCAAGAGATTGTGTTTTAGACTAAAACAATGCTTTATAAGAAGAATCTTTACTTTGAAACTCTATTCTTTACCTTTTTCACACTATGAAACAGCTTTGTATTCACCTTAAACACTGTTTCAGGGCAAGAGATTGTGTTTTAGACTAAAAGGGAATGCATTATAAGAAGAATCTTTACTTTGAAACTTTGTTCTTTACCTTTTTCACACTATGATTCAGCTTTGTATTCACCTTAAAAACTGTTTCAGGGCAAGAGATTGTGTTTTAGACTAAAACAATGCTTTATAAGAAGAATCTTTACTTTGAAACTCTGTTCTTTACCTTTTTAACACTATGAAACAGCTCTGTATTCACCTTAAACACTGTTTCAGGGTAAGAGAATGTGTTTTAGACTAAAAGGTAATGCATTATAAGAAGAATCTTTACTTTGAAACTCTGTTCTTTACCTTTTTCACACTATGAAACAGCTTTGTATTCAACTTAAACACTGTTTCAGAGCAAGACAGCTTGTTTTAAACCAAATTGAATAACTTACAATGTGTTAAGAAGACACATATTTCAAGTGAAAAGAGTTTATACAAGGGAGAAACAAGGTGTTTGTAATATGACAATTTAAAGTAATTGCAACTCTGTTTGAACACGTCTCACCACAACGAAACAGGGTTTCTATGCATTGTAATCGGCTTATACAGCGTTTCAGAGCAAGAAATATTGTTTTTAACCAAACTGAACAACTTACAATATCCTAAGAAAACATATATTTCAAGTGAAAAGAGTTTATACAGGGGAGAAAGAAGTTGTTTTAACATGGTTCTAATGTGACCCTTGAAAGTAATTGCAACTCTGTTTGTACACCTCTAACCACAAAGAAACAGGGCTTCTATGCATTGTAATCAGCTTAAACACTGTTTCAGGGCAAGAGATTGTGTTTTAGACTAAAACAATGCTTTATAAGAAGAATCTTTACTTTGAAACTCTGTTCTTTACCTTTTTCACACTATGAAACAGCTTTGTATTGACCTTAAACACTGTTTCAGGGCAATAGATTGTGTTTTAGACTAAAACAATGCTTTATAAGAAGAATCTTTACTTTGAAACTCTGTTCTTTACCTTTTTCACACTATGAAACAGCTTTGTATTCACCTTAAACACTGTTTCAGGGCAAGAGATTGTGTTTTAGACTAAAACAATGCTTTATAAGAAGAATCTTTACTTTGAAACTCTGTTCTTTACCTTTTTCACACTATGAAACAGCTTTGTATTCACCTTAAACACTGTTTCAGGGCAAGATATTGTGTTTTAGACTAAAACAATGCTTTATAAGAAGAATCTTTACTTTGAAACTCTGTTCTTTACCTTTTTCACACTATGAAACAGCTTTGTATTCACCTTAAACACTGTTTCAGGGCAAGAGATTGTGTTTTAGACTAAAAGGGAATGCATTATAAGAAGAATCTTTACTTTGAAACTTTGTTCTTTACCTTTTTCACACTATGAATCAGCTTTGTATTCACCTTAAAAACTGTTTCAGGGCAAGAGATTGTGTTTTAGACTAAAAGGGAATGCATTATAAGAAGAATCTTTACTTTGAAACTTTGTTCTTTACCTTTTTCACACTATGAATCAGCTTTGTATTCACCTTAAAAACTGTTTCAGGGCAAGAGATTGTGTTTTAGACTAAAACAATGCTTTATAAGAAGAATCTTTACTTTGAAACTCTGTTCTTTACCTTTTTAACACTATGAAACAGCTCTGTATTCACCTTAAACACTGTTTCAGGGCAAGAGATTGTGTTTTAGACTAAAAGGGAATGCATTATAAGAAGAATCTTTACTTTGAAACTCTGTTCTTTACCTTTTTCACACTATGAATCAGCTTTGTATTCACCTTAAACACTGTTTCAGGGCAATAGATTGTGTTTTAGACTAAAACAATGTTTTATAAGAAGAATCTTTACTTTGAAACTCTGTTCTTTACCTTTTTCACACTATGAAACAGCTTTGTATTCACCTTAAACACTGTTTCAGGGCAAGAGATTGTGTTTTAGACTAAAAGGGAATGCATTATAAGAAGAATCTTTACTTTGAAACTTTGTTCTTTACCTTTTTCACACTATGAAACAGCTTTGTATTCACCTTAAACACTGTTTCAGGGCAATAGATTGTGTTTTAGACTAAAACAATGCTTTATAAGAAGAATCTTTACTTTGAAACTCTGTTCTTTACCTTTTTCACACTATGAAACAGCTTTGTATTCACCTTAAACACTGTTTCAGGGCAAGAGATTGTGTTTTAGACTAAAAGGGAATGCATTATAAGAAGAATCTTTACTTTGAAACTCTGTTCTTTACCTTTTTCACACTATGAAACAGCTTTGTATTCACCTTAAACACTGTTTCAGGGCAAGAGATTGTGTTTTAGACTAAAAGGGAATGCATTATAAGAAGAATCTTTACTTTGAAACTCTGTTCTTTACCTTTTTCACACTATGAATCAGCTTTCTATTCACCTTAAAAACTGTTTCAGGGCAAGAGATTGTGTTTTAGACTAAAACAATGCTTTATAAGAAGAATCTTTACTTTGAAACTCTGTTCTTTACCTTTTTAACACAATGAACAGCTTTGTATTCACCTTAAACACTGTTTCAGGGCAAGAGATTGTGTTTTAGACTAAAACAATGCTTTATAAGAAGAATCTTTACTTTGAAGCTCTGTTCTTTACCTTTTTAACACTATGAAACAGCTCTGTATTCACCTTAAACACTGTTTCAGGGCAAGAGATTGTGTTTTAGACTAAAAGGGAATGCATTATAAGAAGAATCTTTACTTTGAAACTCTGTTCTTTACCTTTTTCACACTATGAAACAGCTTTGTATTCACCTTAAACACTGTTTCAGGGCAAGAGATTGTGTTTTAGACTAAAAGGGAATGCATTATAAGAAGAATCTTTACTTTGAAACTCTGTTCTTTACCTTTTTCACACTATGAATCAGCTTTGTATTCACCTTAAAAACAGTTTCAGGGCAAGAGATTGTGTTTTAGACTAAAAGGGAATGCATTATAAGAAGAATATTTACTTTGAAACTCTGTTCTTTACCTTTTTCACACTATGAAACAGCTTTGTATTCACCTTAAACACTGTTTCAGGGCAAGAGAATGTGTTTTAGACTAAAAGGTAATGCATTATAAGAAGAATCTTTACTTTGAAACTCTGTTCTTTACCTTTTTCACACTATGAAACAGCTTTGTATTCAACTTAAACACTGTTTCAGAGCAAGACAGCTTGTTTTAAACCAAATTGAATAACTTACAATGTGTTAAGAAAACACATATTTCAAGTGAAAAGAGTTTATACAAGGGAGAAACAAGATGTTTGTAATATGACAATTTAAAGTAATTGCAACTCTGTTTGAACACGTCTCACCACAACGAAACAGGGTTTCTATGCATTGTAATCGGCTTATACAGCGTTTCAGAGCAAGAAATATTGTTTTTAACCAATCTGAACAACTTACAATATCCTAAGAAAACATATATTTCAAGTGAAAAGAGTTTATACAGGGGAGAAAGAAGTTGTTTTAACATGGTTCTAATGTGACCCTTGAAAGTAATTGCAACTCTGTTTTTACACTTCTAACCACAAGGAGGCAACGTTTCCACGCGTTATAATTGGCTTATACATAGTTTCAGAGCAAGAAATATTGTTTTTAACCAAACTGAACAACTTAACCATTTAAAGTAATTGCAACTCTGTTTGTACACCTCTAACCACAAAGAAACAGGGCTTCTATGCATTGTAATCAGCTTAAACACTGTTTCAGGGCAAGAGATTGTGTTTTAGACTAAAACAATGCTTTATAAGAAGAATCTTTACTTTGAAACTCTGTTCTTTACCTTTTTCACACTATGAAACAGCTTTGTATTCACCTTAAACACTGTTTCAGGGCAAGAGATTGTGTTTTAGACTAAAAGGGAATGCATTATAAGAAGAATCTTTACTTTGAAACTCTGTTCTTTACCTTTTTCACACTATGAAACAGCTTTGTATTCACCTTAAACACTGTTTCAGGGCAATAGATTGTGTTTTAGACTAAAACAATGCTTTATAAGAAGAATCTTTACTTTGAAACTCTGTTCTTTACCTTTTTCACACTATGAAACAGCTTTGTATTCACCTTAAACACTGTTTCAGGGCAAGAGATTGTGTTTTAGACTAAAACAATGCTTTATAAGAAGAATCTTTACTTTGAAACTCTGTTCTTTACCTTTTTCACACTATGAAACAGCTTTGTATTCACCTTAAACACTGTTTCAGGGCAAGATATTGTGTTTTAGACTAAAACAATGCTTTATAAGAAGAATCTTTACTTTGAAACTCTGTTCTTTACCTTTTTCACACTATGAAACAGCTTTGTATTCACCTTAAACACTGTTTCAGGGCAAGAGATTGTGTTTTAGACTAAAAGGGAATGCATTATAAGAAGAATCTTTACTTTGAAACTTTGTTCTTTACCTTTTTCACACTATGAATCAGCTTTGTATTCACCTTAAAAACTGTTTCAGGGCAAGAGATTGTGTTTTAGACTAAAAGGGAATGCATTATAAGAAGAATCTTTACTTTGAAACTTTGTTCTTTACCTTTTTCACACTATGAATCAGCTTTGTATTCACCTTAAAAACTGTTTCAGGGCAAGAGATTGTGTTTTAGACTAAAACAATGCTTTATAAGAAGAATCTTTACTTTGAAACTCTGTTCTTTACCTTTTTAACACTATGAAACAGCTCTGTATTCACCTTAAACACTGTTTCAGGGCAAGAGATTGTGTTTTAGACTAAAAGGGAATGCATTATAAGAAGAATCTTTACTTTGAAACTCTGTTCTTTACCTTTTTCACACTATGAATCAGCTTTGTATTCACCTTAAACACTGTTTCAGGGCAATAGATTGTGTTTTAGACTAAAACAATGTTTTATAAGAAGAATCTTTACTTTGAAACTCTGTTCTTTACCTTTTTCACACTATGAAACATCTTTGTATTCACCTTAAACACTGTTTCAGGGCAAGAGATTGTGTTTTAGACTAAAAGGGAATGCATTATAAGAAGAATCTTTACTTTGAAACTTTGTTCTTTACCTTTTTCACACTATGAAACAGCTTTGTATTCACCTTAAACACTGTTTCAGGGCAATAGATTGTGTTTTAGACTAAAACAATGCTTTATAAGAAGAATCTTTACTTTGAAACTCTGTTCTTTACCTTTTTCACACTATGAAACAGCTTTGTATTCACCTTAAACACTGTTTCAGGGCAAGAGATTGTGTTTTAGACTAAAAGGGAATGCATTATAAGAAGAATCTTTACTTTGAAACTTTGTTCTTTACCTTTTTCACACTATGAATCAGCTTTGTATTCACCTTAAAAACTGTTTCAGGGCAAGAGATTGTGTTTTAGACTAAAACAATGCTTTATAAGAAGAATCTTTACTTTGAAACTCTGTTCTTTACCTTTTTAACACAATGAACAGCTTTGTATTCACCTTAAACACTGTTTCAGGGCAAGAGATTGTGTTTTAGACTAAAACAATGCTTTATAAGAAGAATCTTTACTTTGAAACTCTGTTCTTTACCTTTTTAACACTATGAAACAGCTCTGTATTCACCTTAAACACTGTTTCAGGGCAAGAGATTGTGTTTCAGACTAAAAGGGAATGCATTATAAGAAGAATCTTTACTTTGAAACTCTGTTCTTTACCTTTTTCACACTATGAAACAGCTTTGTATTCACCTTAAACACTGTTTCAGGGCAAGAGATTGTGTTTTAGACTAAAAGGGAATGCATTATAAGAAGAATCTTTACTTTGAAACTCTGTTCTTTACCTTTTTCACACTATGAATCAGCTTTGTATTCACCTTAAAAACAGTTTCAGGGCAAGAGATTGTGTTTTAGACTAAAAGGGAATGCATTATAAGAAGAATCTTTACTTTGAAACTCTGTTCTTTACCTTTTTCACACTATGAAACAGCTTTGTATTCACCTTAAACACTGTTTCAGGGCAAGAGAATGTGTTTTAGACTAAAAGGTAATGCATTATAAGAAGAATCTTTACTTTGAAACTCTGTTCTTTACCTTTTTCACACTATGAAACAGCTTTGTATTCAACTTAAACACTGTTTCAGAGCAAGACAGCTTGTTTTAAACCAAATTGAATAACTTACAATGTGTTAAGAAAACACATATTTCAAGTGAAAAGAGTTTATACAAGGGAGAAACAAGATGTTTGTAATATGACAATTTAAAGTAATTGCAACTCTGTTTGAACACGTCTCACCACAACGAAACAGGGTTTCTATGCATTGTAATCGGCTTATACAGCGTTTCAGAGCAAGAAATATTGTTTTTAACCAAACTGAACAACTTACAATATCCTAAGAAAACATATATTTCAAGTGAAAAGAGTTTATACAGGGGAGAAAGAAGTTGTTTTAACATGGTTCTAATGTGACCCTTGAAAGTAATTGCAACTCTGTTTTTACACTTCTAACCACAAGGAGGCAACGTTTCCACGCGTTATAATTGGCTTATACATAGTTTCAGAGCAAGAAATATTGTTTTTAACCAAACTGAACAACTTAACCATTTAAAGTAATTACAACTCTGTTTGTACACCTCTAACCACAAAGAAACAGGGCTTCTATGCATTGTAATCAGCTTAAACACTGTTTCAGGGCAAGAGATTGTGTTTTAGACTAAAACAATGCTTTATAAGAAGAATCTTTACTTTGAAACTCTGTTCTTTACCTTTTTCACACTATGAAACAGCTTTGTATTAACCTTAAACACTGTTTCAGGGCAAGAGATTGTGTTTTAGACTAAAAGGGAATGCATTATAAGAAGAATACTTTGAAACTCTGTTCTTTACCTTTTTCACACTATGAATCAGCTTTGTATTCACCTTAAACACTGTTTCAGGGCAATAGATTGTGTTTTAGACTAAAACAATGCTTTATAAGAAGAATCTTTACTTTGAAACGCTGTTCTTTACCTTTTTCACACTATGAAACAGCTTTGTATTCACCTTAAACACTGTTTCAGGGCAAGAGATTGTGTTTTAGACTAAAAGGGAATGCATTATAAGAAGAATCTTTACTTTGAAACTCTGTTCTTTACCTTTTTCACACTATGAATCAGCTTTGTATTCACCTTAAACACTGTTTCAGGGCAAGAGATTGTGTTTTAGACTAAAACAATGCTTTATAAGAAGAATCTTTACTTTGAAACTCTGTTCTTTACCTTTTTCACACTATGAAACAGCTTTGTATTCACCTTAAACACTGTTTCAGGGCAAGAGATTGTGTTTTAGACTAAAACAATGCTTTATAAGAAGAATCTTTACTTTGAAACTCTGTTCTTTACCTTTTTCACACTATGAAACAGCTTTGTATTCACCTTAAACACTGTTTCAGGGCAAGAGATTGTGTTTTAGACTAAAACAATGCTTTATAAGAAGAATCTTTACTTTGAAACTCTGTTCTTTACCTTTTTAACACTATGAAACAGCTCTGTATTCACCTTAAACACTGTTTCAGGGCAAGAGATTGTGTTTTAGACTAAAAGGGAATGCATTATAAGAAGAATCTTTACTTTGAAACTCTGTTCTTTACCTTTTTCACACTATGAATCAGCTTTGTATTCACCTTAAACACTGTTTCAGGGCAATAGATTGTGTTTTAGACTAAAACAATGTTTTATAAGAAGAATCTTTACTTTGAAACTCTGTTCTTTACCTTTTTCACACTATGAAACAGCTTTGTATTCACCTTAAACACTGTTTCAGGGCAAGAGATTGTGTTTTAGACTAAAAGGGAATGCATTATAAGAAGAATCTTTACTTTGAAACTTTGTTCTTTACCTTTTTCACACTATGAAACAGCTTTGTATTCACCTTAAACACTGTTTCAGGGCAATAGATTGTGTTTTAGACTAAAACAATGCTTTATAAGAAGAATCTTTACTTTGAAACTCTGTTCTTTACCTTTTTAACACTATGAAACAGCTCTGTATTCACCTTAAACACTGTTTCAGGGCAAGAGATTGTGTTTCAGACTAAAAGGGAATGCATTATAAGAAGAATCTTTACTTTGAAACTCTGTTCTTTACCTTTTTCAGACTATGAAACAGCTTTGTATTCACCTTAAACACTGTTTCAGGGCAAGAGATTGTGTTTTAGACTAAAAGGGAATGCATTATAAGAAGAATCTTTACTTTGAAACTCTGTTCTTTACCTTTTTCACACTATGAATCAGCTTTGTATTCACCTTAAAAACTGTTTCAGGGCAAGAGATTGTGTTTTAGACTAATACAATGCTTTATAAGAAGAATCTTTACTTTGAAACTCTGTTCTTTACCTTTTTAACACAATGAACAGCTTTGTATTCACCTTAAACACTGTTTCAGGGCAAGAGATTGTGTTTTAGACTAAAACAATGCTTTATAAGAAGAATCTTTACTTTGAAACTCTGTTCTTTACCTTTTTCACACTATGAAACAGCTTTGTATTCACCTTAAACACTGTTTCAGGGCAAGAGAATGTGTTTTAGACTAAAAGGTAATGCATTATAAGAAGAATCTTTACTTTGAAACTCTGTTCTTTACCTTTTTCACACTATGAAACAGCTTTGTATTCAACTTAAACACTGTTTCAGAGCAAGACAGCTTGTTTTAAACCAAATTGAATAACTTACAATGTGTTAAGAAAACACATATTTCAAGTGAAAAGAGTTTATACAAGGGAGAAACAAGATGTTTGTAATATGACAATTTAAAGTAATTGCAACTCTGTTTGAACACGTCTCACCACAACGAAACAGGGTTTCTATGCATTGTAATCGGCTTATACAGCGTTTCAGAGCAAGAAATATTGTTTTTAACCAAACTGAACAACTTACAATATCCTAAGAAAACATATATTTCAAGTGAAAAGAGTTTATACAGGGGAGAAAGAAGTTGTTTTAACATGGTTCTAATGTGACCCTTGAAAGTAATTGCAACTCTGTTTTTACACTTCTAACCACAAGGAGGCAACGTTTCCACGCGTTATAATTGGCTTATACATAGTTTCAGAGCAAGAAATATTGTTTTTAACCAAACTGAACAACTTAACCATTTAAAGTAATTGCAACTCTGTTTGTACACCTCTAACCACAAAGAAACAGGGCTTCTATGCATTGTAATCAGCTTAAACACTGTTTCAGGGCAAGAGATTGTGTTTTAGACTAAAACAATGCTTTATAAGAAGAATCTTTACTTTGAAACTCTGTTCTTTACCTTTTTCACACTATGAAACAGCTTTGTATTCACCTTAAACACTGTTTCAGGGCAAGAGATTGTGTTTTAGACTAAAAGGGAATGCATTATAAGAAGAATCTTTACTTTGAAACTCTGTTCTTTACCTTTTTCACACTATGAAACAGCTTTGTATTCACCTTAAACACTGTTTCAGGGCAATAGATTGTGTTTTAGACTAAAACAATGCTTTATAAGAAGAATCTTTACTTTGAAACTCTGTTCTTTACCTTTTTCACACTATGAAACAGCTTTGTATTCACCTTAAACACTGTTTCAGGGCAAGAGATTGTGTTTTAGACTAAAACAATGCTTTATAAGAAGAATCTTTACTTTGAAACTCTGTTCTTTACCTTTTTCACACTATGAAACAGCTTTGTATTCACCTTAAACACTGTTTCAGGGCAAGAGATTGTGTTTTAGACTAAAACAATGCTTTATAAGAAGAATCTTTACTTTGAAACTCTGTTCTTTACCTTTTTCACACTATGAAACAGCTTTGTATTCACCTTAAACACTGTTTCAGGGCAAGAGATTGTGTTTTAGACTAAAACAATGCTTTATAAGAAGAATCTTTACTTTGAAACTCTGTTCTTTACCTTTTTCACACTATGAAACAGCTTTGTATTCACCTTAAACACTGTTTCAGGGCAAGAGATTGTGTTTTAGACTAAAACAATGCTTTATAAGAAGAATCTTTACTTTGAAACTCTGTTCTTTACCTTTTTAACACTATGAAACAGCTCTGTATTCACCTTAAACACTGTTTCAGGGCAAGAGATTGTGTTTTAGACTAAAAGGGAATGCATTATAAGAAGAATCTTTACTTTGAAACTCTGTTCTTTACCTTTTTCACACTATGAATCAGCTTTGTATTCACCTTAAACACTGTTTCAGGGCAATAGATTGTGTTTTAGACTAAAACAATGTTTTATAAGAAGAATCTTTACTTTGAAACTCTGTTCTTTACCTTTTTCACACTATGAAACAGCTTTGTATTCACCTTAAACACTGTTTCAGGGCAAGAGATTGTGTTTTAGACTAAAAGGGAATGCATTATAAGAAGAATCTTTACTTTGAAACTTTGTTCTTTACCTTTTTCACACTATGAAACAGCTTTGTATTCACCTTAAACACTGTTTCAGGGCAATAGATTGTGTTTTAGACTAAAACAATGCTTTATAAGAAGAATCTTTACTTTGAAACTCTGTTCTTTACCTTTTTCACACTATGAAACAGCTTTGTATTCACCTTAAACACTGTTTCAGGGCAAGAGATTGTGTTTTAGACTAAAAGGGAATGCATTATAAGAAGAATCTTTACTTTGAAACTCTGTTCTTTACCTTTTTCACACTATGAAACAGCTTTGTATTCACCTTAAACACTGTTTCAGGGCAAGAGATTGTGTTTTAGACTAAAAGGGAATGCATTATAAGAAGAATCTTTACTTTGAAACTCTGTTCTTTACCTTTTTCACACTATGAATCAGCTTTGTATTCACCTTAAAAACTGTTTCAGGGCAAGAGATTGTGTTTTAGACTAAAACAATGCTTTATAAGAAGAATCTTTACTTTGAAACTCTGTTCTTTACCTTTTTAACACAATGAACAGCTTTGTATTCACCTTAAACACTGTTTCAGGGCAAGAGATTGTGTTTTAGACTAAAACAATGCTTTATAAGAAGAATCTTTACTTTGAAACTCTGTTCTTTACCTTTTTAACACTATGAAACAGCTCTGTATTCACCTTAAACACTGTTTCAGGGCAAGAGATTGTGTTTTAGACTAAAAGGGAATGCATTATAAGAAGAATCTTTACTTTGAAACTCTGTTCTTTACCTTTTTCACACTATGAATCAGCTTTGTATTCACCTTAAACACTGTTTCAGGGCAATAGATTGTGTTTTAGACTAAAACAATGTTTTATAAGAAGAATCTTTACTTTGAAACTCTGTTCTTTACCTTTTTCACACTATGAAACAGCTTTGTATTCACCTTAAACACTGTTTCAGGGCAAGAGATTGTGTTTTAGACTAAAAGGGAATGCATTATAAGAAGAATCTTTACTTTGAAACTTTGTTCTTTACCTTTTTCACACTATGAAACAGCTTTGTATTCACCTTAAACACTGTTTCAGGGCAATAGATTGTGTTTTAGACTAAAACAATGCTTTATAAGAAGAATCTTTACTTTGAAACTCTGTTCTTTACCTTTTTCACACTATGAAACAGCTTTGTATTCACCTTAAACACTGTTTCAGGGCAAGAGATTGTGTTTTAGACTAAAAGGGAATGCATTATAAGAAGAATCTTTACTTTGAAACTCTGTTCTTTACCTTTTTCACACTATGAAACAGCTTTGTATTCACCTTAAACACTGTTTCAGGGCAAGAGATTGTGTTTTAGACTAAAAGGGAATGCATTATAAGAAGAATCTTTACTTTGAAACTCTGTTCTTTACCTTTTTCACACTATGAATCAGCTTTGTATTCACCTTAAAAACTGTTTCAGGGCAAGAGATTGTGTTTTAGACTAAAACAATGCTTTATAAGAAGAATCTTTACTTTGAAACTCTGTTCTTTACCTTTTTAACACAATGAACAGCTTTGTATTCACCTTAAACACTGTTTCAGGGCAAGAGATTGTGTTTTAGACTAAAACAATGCTTTATAAGAAGAATCTTTACTTTGAAACTCTGTTCTTTACCTTTTTAACACTATGAAACAGCTCTGTATTCACCTTAAACACTGTTTCAGGGCAAGAGATTGTGTTTTAGACTAAAAGGGAATGCATTATAAGAAGAATCTTTACTTTGAAACTCTGTTCTTTACCTTTTTCACACTATGAAACAGCTTTGTATTCACCTTAAACACTGTTTCAGGGCAAGAGATTGTGTTTTAGACTAAAAGGGAATGCATTATAAGAAGAATCTTTACTTTGAAACTCTGTTCTTTACCTTTTTCACACTATGAATCAGCTTTGTATTCACCTTAAAAACAGTTTCAGGGCAAGAGATTGTGTTTTAGACTAAAAGGGAATGCATTATAAGAAGAATATTTACTTTGAAACTCTGTTCTTTACCTTTTTCACACTATGAAACAGCTTTGTATTCACCTTAAACACTGTTTCAGGGCAAGAGAATGTGTTTTAGACTAAAAGGTAATGCATTATAAGAAGAATCTTTACTTTGAAACTCTGTTCTTTACCTTTTTCACACTATGAAACAGCTTTGTATTCAACTTAAACACTGTTTCAGAGCAAGACAGCTTGTTTTAAACCAAATTGAATAACTTACAATGTGTTAAGAAAACACATATTTCAAGTGAAAAGAGTTTATACAAGGGAGAAACAAGATGTTTGTAATATGACAATTTAAAGTAATTGCAACTCTGTTTGAACACGTCTCACCACAACGAAACATGGTTTCTATGCATTGTAATCGGCTTATACAGCGTTTCAGAGCAAGAAATATTGTTTTTAACCAAACTGAACAACTTACAATATCCTAAGAAAACATATATTTCAAGTGAAAAGAGTTTATACAGGGGAGAAAGAAGTTGTTTTAACATGGTTCTAATGTGACCCTTGAAAGTAATTGCAACTCTGTTTTTACACTTCTAACCACAAGGAGGCAACGTTTCCACGCGTTATAATTGGCTTATACATAGTTTCAGAGCAAGAAATATTGTTTTTAACCAAACTGAACAACTTAACCATTTAAAGTAATTGCAACTCTGTTTGTACACCTCTAACCACAAAGAAACAGGGCTTCTATGCATTGTAATCAGCTTAAACACTGTTTCAGGGCAAGAGATTGTGTTTTAGACTAAAACAATGCTTTATAAGAAGAATCTTTACTTTGAAACTCTGTTCTTTACCTTTTTCACACTATGAAACAGCTTTGTATTCACCTTAAACACTGTTTCAGGGCAAGAGATTGTGTTTTAGACTAAAAGGGAATGCATTATAAGAAGAATCTTTACTTTGAAACTCTGTTCTTTACCTTTTTCACACTATGAAACAGCTTTGTATTCACCTTAAACACTGTTTCAGGGCAATAGATTGTGTTTTAGACTAAAACAATGCTTTATAAGAAGAATCTTTACTTTGAAACTCTGTTCTTTACCTTTTTCACACTATGAAACAGCTTTGTATTCACCTTAAACACTGTTTCAGGGCAAGAGATTGTGTTTTAGACTAAAACAATGCTTTATAAGAAGAATCTTTACTTTGAAACTCTGTTCTTTACCTTTTTCACACTATGAAACAGCTTTGTATTCACCTTAAACACTGTTTCAGGGCAAGAGATTGTGTTTTAGACTAAAAGGGAATGCATTATAAGAAGAATCTTTACTTTGAAACTTTGTTCTTTACCTTTTTCACACTATGAATCAGCTTTGTATTCACCTTAAAAACTGTTTCAGGGCAAGAGATTGTGTTTTAGACTAAAACAATGCTTTATAAGAAGAATCTTTACTTTGAAACTCTGTTCTTTACCTTTTTAACACAATGAACAGCTTTGTATTCACCTTAAACACTGTTTCAGGGCAAGAGATTGTGTTTTAGACTAAAACAATGCTTTATAAGAAGAATCTTTACTTTGAAACTCTGTTCTTTACCTTTTTAACACTATGAAACAGCTCTGTATTCACCTTAAACACTGTTTCAGGGCAAGAGATTGTGTTTTAGACTAAAAGGGAATGCATTATAAGAAGAATCTTTACTTTGAAACTCTGTTCTTTACCTTTTTCACACTATGAAACAGCTTTGTATTCACCTTAAACACTGTTTCAGGGCAAGAGATTGTGTTTTAGACTAAAAGGGAATGCATTATAAGAAGAATCTTTACTTTGAAACTCTGTTCTTTACCTTTTTCACACTATGAATCAGCTTTGTATTCACCTTAAAAACAGTTTCAGGGCAAGAGATTGTGTTTTAGACTAAAAGGGAATGCATTATAAGAAGAATCTTTACTTTGAAACTCTGTTCTTTACCTTTTTCACACTATGAAACAGCTTTGTATTCACCTTAAACACTGTTTCAGGGCAAGAGAATGTGTTTTAGACTAAAAGGTAATGCATTATAAGAAGAATCTTTACTTTGAAACTCTGTTCTTTACCTTTTTCACACTATGAAACAGCTTTGTATTCAACTTAAACACTGTTTCAGAGCAAGACAGCTTGTTTTAAACCAAATTGAATAACTTACAATGTGTTAAGAAAACACATATTTCAAGTGAAAAGAGTTTATACAAGGGAGAAACAAAATGTTTGTAATATGACAATTTAAAGTAATTGCAACTCTGTTTGAACACGTCTCACCACAACGAAACAGGGTTTCTATGCATTGTAATCGGCTTATACAGCGTTTCAGAGCAAGAAATATTGTTTTTAACCAAACTGAACAACTTACAATATCCTAAGAAAACATATATTTCAAGTGAAAAGAGTTTATACAGGGGAGAAAGAAGTTGTTTTAACATGGTTCTAATGTGACCCTTGAAAGTAATTGCAACTCTGTTTTTACACTTCTAACCACAAGGAGGCAACGTTTCCACGCGTTATAATTGGCTTATACATAGTTTCAGAGCAAGAAATATTGTTTTTAACCAAACTGAACAACTTAACCATTTAAAGTAATTGCAACTCTGTTTGTACACCTCTAACCACAAAGAAACAGGGCTTCTATGCATTGTAATCAGCTTAAACACTGTTTCAGGGCAAGAGATTGTGTTTTAGACTAAAACAATGCTTTATAAGAAGAATCTTTACTTTGAAACTCTGTTCTTTACCTTTTTCACACTATGAAACAGCTTTGTATTCACCTTAAACACTGTTTCAGGGCAAGAGATTGTGTTTTAGACTAAAAGGGAATGCATTATAAGAAGAATCTTTACTTTGAAACTCTGTTCTTTACCTTTTTCACACTATGAAACAGCTTTGTATTCACCTTAAACACTGATTCAGGGCAAGAGATTGTGTTTTAGACTAAAACAATGCTTTATAAGAAGAATCTTTACTTTGAAACTCTGTTCTTTACCTTTTTCACACTATGAAACAGCTTTGTATTCACCTTAAACACTGTTTCAGGGCAAGAGATTGTGTTTGAGACTAAAACAATGCTTTATAAGAAGAATCTTTACTTTGAAACTCTGTTCTTTACCTTTTTCACACTATGAAACAGCTTTGTATTCACCTTAAACACTGTTTCAGGGCAAAAGATTGTGTTTTAGACTAAAACAATGCTTTATAAGAAGAATCTTTACTTTGAAACTCTGTTCTTTACCTTTTTCACACTATGAAACAGCTTTGTATTCACCTTAAACACTGTTTCAGGGCAAGAGATTGTGTTTTAGACTAAAACAATGCTTTATAAGAAGAATCTTTACTTTGAAACTCTATTCTTTACCTTTTTCACACTATGAAACAGCTTTGTATTCACCTTAAACACTGTTTCAGGGCAAGAGATTGTGTTTTAGACTAAAAGGGAATGCATTATAAGAAGAATCTTTACTTTGAAACTTTGTTCTTTACCTTTTTCACACTATGAATCAGCTTTGTATTCACCTTAAAAACTGTTTCAGGGCAAGAGATTGTGTTTTAGACTAAAACAATGCTTTATAAGAAGAATCTTTACTTTGAAACTCTGTTCTTTACCTTTTTCACACTATGAAACAGCTTTGTATTCACCTTAAACACTGTTTCAGGGCAAGAGATTGTGTTTTAGACTAAAAGGGAATGCATTATAAGAAGAATCTTTACTTTGAAACTCTGTTCTTTACCTTTTTCACACTATGAAACATCTTTGTATTCACCTTAAACACTGTTTCAGGGCAATAGATTGTGTTTTAGACTAAAACAATGCTTTATAAGAAGAATCTTTACTTTGAAACTCTGTTCTTTACCTTTTTCACACTATGAAACAGCTTTGTATTCACCTTAAACACTGTTTCAGGGCAAGAGATTGTGTTTTAGACTAAAACAATGCTTTATAAGAAGAATCTTTACTTTGAAACTCTGTTCTTTACCTTTTTCACACTATGAAACAGCTTTGTATTCACCTTAAACACTGTTTCAGGGCAAGAGATTGTGTTTTAGACTAAAAGGGAATGCATTATAAGAAGAATCTTTACTTTGAAACTTTGTTCTTTACCTTTTTCACACTATGAATCAGCTTTGTATTCACCTTAAAAACTGTTTCAGGGCAAGAGATTGTGTTTTAGACTAAAACAATGCTTTATAAGAAGAATCTTTACTTTGAAACTCTGTTCTTTACCTTTTTAACACAATGAACAGCTTTGTATTCACCTTAAACACTGTTTCAGGGCAAGAGATTGTGTTTTAGACTAAAACAATGCTTTATAAGAAGAATCTTTACTTTGAAACTCTGTTCTTTACCTTTTTAACACTATGAAACAGCTCTGTATTCACCTTAAACACTGTTTCAGGGCAAGAGATTGTGTTTTAGACTAAAAGGGAATGCATTATAAGAAGAATCTTTACTTTGAAACTCTGTTCTTTACCTTTTTCACACTATGAAACAGCTTTGTATTCACCTTAAACACTGTTTCAGGGCAAGAGATTGTGTTTTAGACTAAAAGGGAATGCATTATAAGAAGAATCTTTACTTTGAAACTCTGTTCTTTACCTTTTTCACACTATGAATCAGCTTTGTATTCACCTTAAAAACAGTTTCAGGGCAAGAGATTGTGTTTTAGACTAAAAGGGAATGCATTATAAGAAGAATCTTTACTTTGAAACTCTGTTCTTTACCTTTTTCACACTATGAAACAGCTTTGTATTCACCTTAAACACTGTTTCAGGGCAAGAGAATGTGTTTTAGACTAAAAGGTAATGCATTATAAGAAGAATCTTTACTTTGAAACTCTGTTCTTTACCTTTTTCACACTATGAAACAGCTTTGTATTCAACTTAAACACTGTTTCAGAGCAAGACAGCTTGTTTTAAACCAAATTGAATAACTTACAATGTGTTAAGAAAACACATATTTCAAGTGAAAAGAGTTTATACAAGGGAGAAACAAAATGTTTGTAATATGACAATTTAAAGTAATTGCAACTCTGTTTGAACACGTCTCACCACAACGAAACAGGGTTTCTATGCATTGTAATCGGCTTATACAGCGTTTCAGAGCAAGAAATATTGTTTTTAACCAAACTGAACAACTTACAATATCCTAAGAAAACATATATTTCAAGTGAAAAGAGTTTATACAGGGGAGAAAGAAGTTGTTTTAACATGGTTCTAATGTGACCCTTGAAAGTAATTGCAACTCTGTTTTTACACTTCTAACCACAAGGAGGCAACGTTTCCACGCGTTATAATTGGCTTATACATAGTTTCAGAGCAAGAAATATTGTTTTTAACCAAACTGAACAACTTAACCATTTAAAGTAATTGCAACTCTGTTTGTACACCTCTAACCACAAAGAAACAGGGCTTCTATGCATTGTAATCAGCTTAAACACTGTTTCAGGGCAAGAGATTGTGTTTTAGACTAAAACAATGCTTTATAAGAAGAATCTTTACTTTGAAACTCTGTTCTTTACCTTTTTCACACTATGAAACAGCTTTGTATTCACCTTAAACACTGTTTCAGGGCAAGAGATTGTGTTTTAGACTAAAAGGGAATGCATTATAAGAAGAATCTTTACTTTGAAACTCTGTTCTTTACCTTTTTCACACTATGAAACAGCTTTGTATTCACCTTAAACACTGATTCAGGGCAAGAGATTGTGTTTTAGACTAAAACAATGCTTTATAAGAAGAATCTTTACTTTGAAACTCTGTTCTTTACCTTTTTCACACTATGAAACAGCTTTGTATTCACCTTAAACACTGTTTCAGGGCAAGAGATTGTGTTTGAGACTAAAACAATGCTTTATAAGAAGAATCTTTACTTTGAAACTCTGTTCTTTACCTTTTTCACACTATGAAACAGCTTTGTATTCACCTTAAACACTGTTTCAGGGCAAAAGATTGTGTTTTAGACTAAAACAATGCTTTATAAGAAGAATCTTTACTTTGAAACTCTGTTCTTTACCTTTTTCACACTATGAAACAGCTTTGTATTCACCTTAAACACTGTTTCAGGGCAAGAGATTGTGTTTTAGACTAAAACAATGCTTTATAAGAAGAATCTTTACTTTGAAACTCTATTCTTTACCTTTTTCACACTATGAAACAGCTTTGTATTCACCTTAAACACTGTTTCAGGGCAAGAGATTGTGTTTTAGACTAAAAGGGAATGCATTATAAGAAGAATCTTTACTTTGAAACTTTGTTCTTTACCTTTTTCACACTATGAATCAGCTTTGTATTCACCTTAAAAACTGTTTCAGGGCAAGAGATTGTGTTTTAGACTAAAACAATGCTTTATAAGAAGAATCTTTACTTTGAAACTCTGTTCTTTACCTTTTTCACACTATGAAACAGCTTTGTATTCACCTTAAACACTGTTTCAGGGCAAGAGATTGTGTTTTAGACTAAAACAATGCTTTATAAGAAGAATCTTTACTTTGAAACTCTGTTCTTTACCTTTTTAACACTATGAAACAGCTCTGTATTCACCTTAAACACTGTTTCAGGGCAAGAGATTGTGTTTTAGACTAAAAGGGAATGCATTATAAGAAGAATCTTTACTTTGAAACTCTGTTCTTTACCTTTTTCACACTATGAAACAGCTTTGTATTCACCTTAAACACTGTTTCAGGGCAAGAGATTGTGTTTTAGACTAAAAGGGAATGCATTATAAGAAGAATCTTTACTTTGAAACTCTGTTCTTTACCTTTTTCACACTATGAATCAGCTTTGTATTCACTTTAAAAACAGTTTCAGGGCAAGAGATTGTGTTTTAGACTAAAAGGGAATGCATTATAAGAAGAATCTTTACTTTGAAACTCTGTTCTTTACCTTTTTCACACTATGAAACAGCTTTGTATTCACCTTAAACACTGTTTCAGGGCAAGAGAATGTGTTTTAGACTAAAAGGTAATGCATTATAAGAAGAATCTTTACTTTGAAACTGTTCTTTACCTTTTTCACACTATGAAACAGCTTTGTATTCAACTTAAACACTGTTTCAGAGCAAGACAGCTTGTTTTAAACCAAATTGAATAACTTACAATGTGTTAAGAAAACACATATTTCAAGTGAAAAGAGTTTATACAAGGGAGAAACAAGATGTTTGTAATATGACAATTTAAAGTAATTGCAACTCTGTTTGAACACGTCTCACCACAACGAAACAGGGTTTCTATGCATTGTAATCGGCTTATACAGCGTTTCAGAGCAAGAAATATTGTTTTTAACCAATCTGAACAACTTACAATATCCTAAGAAAACATATATTTCAAGTGAAAAGAGTTTATACAGGGGAGAAAGAAGTTGTTTTAACATGTTTCTAATGTGACCCTTGAAAGTAATTGCAACTCTATTTTTACACTTCTAACCACAAGGAGGCAACGTTTCCACGCGTTATAATTGGCTTATACATAGTTTCAGAGCAAGAAATATTGTTTTTAACCAAACTGAACAACTTAACCATTTAAAGTAATTGCAACTCTGTTTGTACACCTCTAACCACAAAGAAACAGGGCTTCTATGCATTCTAATCAGCTTAAACACTATTTCAGGGCAAGAGATTGTGTTTTAGACTAAAACAATGCTTTATAAGAAGAATCTTTACTTTGAAACTCTGTTCTTTACCTTTTTCACACTATGAAACAGCTTTGTATTCACCTTAAACACTGTTTCAGGGCAAGAGATTGTGTTTTAGACTAAAAGGGAATGCATTATAAGAAGAATCTTTACTTTGAAACTCTGTTCTTTACCTTTTTCACACTATGAAACAGCTTTGTATTCACCTTAAACACTGTTTCAGGGCAATAGATTGTGTTTTAGACTAAAACAATGCTTTATAAGAAGAATCTTTACTTTGAAACTCTGTTCTTTACCTTTTTCACACTATGAAACAGCTTTGTATTCACCTTAAACACTGTTTCAGGGCAAAAGATTGTGTTTTAGACTAAAACAATGCTTTATAAGAAGAATCTTTACTTTGAAACTCTGTTCTTTACCTTTTTCACACTATGAAACAGCTTTGTATTCACCTTAAACACTGTTTCAGGGCAATAGATTGTGTTTTAGACTAAAACAATGCTTTATAAGAAGAATCTTTACTTTGAAACTCTGTTCTTTACCTTTTTCACACTATGAAACAGCTTTGTATTCACCTTAAACACTGTTTCAGGGCAAGAGATTGTGTTTTAGACTAAAACAATGCTTTATAAGAAGAATCTTTACTTTGAAACTCTGTTCTTTACCTTTTTCACACTATGAAACAGCTTTGTATTCACCTTAAACACTGTTTCAGGGCAAGAGATTGTGTTTTAGACTAAAAGGGAATGCATTATAAGAAGAATCTTTACTTTGAAACTTTGTTCTTTACCTTTTTCACACTATGAATCAGCTTTGTATTCACCTTAAAAACTGTTTCAGGGCAAGAGATTGTGTTTTAGACTAAAACAATGCTTTATAAGAAGAATCTTTACTTTGAAACTCTGTTCTTTACCTTTTTAACACAATGAACAGCTTTGTATTCACCTTAAACACTGTTTCAGGGCAAGAGATTGTGTTTTAGACTAAAACAATGCTTTATAAGAAGAATCTTTACTTTGAAACTCTGTTCTTTACCTTTTTAACACTATGAAACAGCTCTGTATTCACCTTAAACACTGTTTCAGGGCAAGAGATTGTGTTTTAGACTAAAAGGGAATGCATTATAAGAAGAATCTTTACTTTGAAACTCTGTTCTTTACCTTTTTCACACTATGAATCAGCTTTGTATTCACCTTAAAAACAGTTTCAGGGCAAGAGATTGTGTTTTAGACTAAAAGGGAATGCATTATAAGAAGAATCTTTACTTTGAAACTCTGTTCTTTACCTTTTTCACACTATGAAACAGCTTTGTATTCACCTTAAACACTGTTTCAGGGCAAGAGAATGTGTTTTAGACTAAAAGGTAATGCATTATAAGAAGAATCTTTACTTTGAAACTCTGTTCTTTACCTTTTTCACACTATGAAACAGCTTTGTATTCAACTTAAACACTGTTTCAGAGCAAGACAGCTTGTTTTAAACCAAATTGAATAACTTACAATGTGTTAAGAAAACACATATTTCAAGTGAAAAGAGTTTATACAAGGGAGAAACAAAATGTTTGTAATATGACAATTTAAAGTAATTGCAACTCTGTTTGAACACGTCTCACCACAACGAAACAGGGTTTCTATGCATTGTAATCGGCTTATACAGCGTTTCAGAGCAAGAAATATTGTTTTTAACCAAACTGAACAACTTACAATATCCTAAGAAAACATATATTTCAAGTGAAAAGAGTTTATACAGGGGAGAAAGAAGTTGTTTTAACATGGTTCTAATGTGACCCTTGAAAGTAATTGCAACTCTGTTTTTACACTTCTAACCACAAGGAGGCAACGTTTCCACGCGTTATAATTGGCTTATACATAGTTTCAGAGCAAGAAATATTGTTTTTAACCAAACTGAACAACTTAACCATTTAAAGTAATTGCAACTCTGTTTGTACACCTCTAACCACAAAGAAACAGGGCTTCTATGCATTGTAATCAGCTTAAACACTGTTTCAGGGCAAGAGATTGTGTTTTAGACTAAAACAATGCTTTATAAGAAGAATCTTTACTTTGAAACTCTGTTCTTTACCTTTTTCACACTATGAAACAGCTTTGTATTCACCTTAAACACTGTTTCAGGGCAAGAGATTGTGTTTTAGACTAAAAGGGAATGCATTATAAGAAGAATCTTTACTTTGAAACTCTGTTCTTTACCTTTTTCACACTATGAAACAGCTTTGTATTCACCTTAAACACTGTTTCAGGGCAAGAGATTGTGTTTTAGACTAAAAGGGAATGCATTATAAGAAGAATCTTTACTTTGAAACTCTGTTCTTTACCTTTTTCACACTATGAAACAGCTTTGTATTCACCTTAAACACTGTTTCAGGGCAATAGATTGTGTTTTAGACTAAAACAATGCTTTATAAGAAGAATCTTTACTTTGAAACTCTGTTCTTTACCTTTTTCACACTATGAAACAGCTTTGTATTCACCTTAAACACTGTTTCAGGGCAAAAGATTGTGTTTTAGACTAAAACAATGCTTTATAAGAAGAATCTTTACTTTGAAACTCTGTTCTTTACCTTTTTCACACTATGAAACAGCTTTGTATTCACCTTAAACACTGTTTCAGGGCAATAGATTGTGTTTTACACTAAAACAATGCTTTATAAGAAGAATCTTTACTTTGAAACTCTGTTCTTTACCTTTTTCACACTATGAAACAGCTTTGTATTCACCTTAAACACTGTTTCAGGGCAAGAGATTGTGTTTTAGACTAAAACAATGCTTTATAAGAAGAATCTTTACTTTGAAACTCTGTTCTTTACCTTTTTCACACTATGAAACAGCTTTGTATTCACCTTAAACACTGTTTCAGGGCAAGAGATTGTGTTTTAGACTAAAAGGGAATGCATTATAAGAAGAATCTTTACTTTGAAACTTTGTTCTTTACCTTTTTCACACTATGAATCAGCTTTGTATTCACCTTAAAAACTGTTTCAGGGCAAGAGATTGTGTTTTAGACTAAAACAATGCTTTATAAGAAGAATCTTTACTTTGAAACTCTGTTCTTTACCTTTTTAACACAATGAACAGCTTTGTATTCACCTTAAACACTGTTTCAGGGCAAGAGATTGTGTTTTAGACTAAAACAATGCTTTATAAGAAGAATCTTTACTTTGAAACTCTGTTCTTTACCTTTTTAACACTATGAAACAGCTCTGTATTCACCTTAAACACTGTTTCAGGGCAAGAGATTGTGTTTTAGACTAAAAGGGAATGCATTATAAGAAGAATCTTTACTTTGAAACTCTGTTCTTTACCTTTTTCACACTATGAAACAGCTTTGTATTCACCTTAAACACTGTTTCAGGGCAAGAGATTGTGTTTTAGACTAAAAGGGAATGCATTATAAGAAGAATCTTTACTTTGAAACTGTTCTTTACCTTTTTCACACTATGAATCAGCTTTGTATTCACCTTAAAAACAGTTTCAGGGCAAGAGATTGTGTTTTAGACTAAAAGGGAATGCATTATAAGAAGAATCTTTACTTTGAAACTCTGTTCTTTACCTTTTTCACACTATGAAACAGCTTTATATTCACCTTAAACACTGTTTCAGGGCAAGAGAATGTGTTTTAGACTAAAAGGTAATGCATTATAAGAAGAATCTTTACTTTGAAACTCTGTTCTTTACCTTTTTCACACTATGAAACAGCTTTGTATTCAACTTAAACACTGTTTCAGAGCAAGACAGCTTGTTTTAAACCAAATTGAATAACTTACAATGTGTTAAGAAAACACATATTTCAAGTGAAAAGAGTTTATACAAGGGAGAAACAAAATGTTTGTAATATGACAATTTAAAGTAATTGCAACTCTGTTTGAACACGTCTCACCACAACGAAACAGGGTTTCTATGCATTGTAATCGGCTTATACAGCGTTTCAGAGCAAGAAATATTGTTTTTAACCAAACTGAACAACTTACAATATCCTAAGAAAACATATATTTCAAGTGAAAAGAGTTTATACAGGGGAGAAAGAAGTTGTTTTAACATGGTTCTAATGTGACCCTTGAAAGTAATTGCAACTCTGTTTTTACACTTCTAACCACAAGGAGGCAACGTTTCCACGCGTTATAATTGGCTTATACATAGTTTCAGAGCAAGAAATATTGTTTTTAACCAAACTGAACAACTTAACCATTTAAAGTAATTGCAACTCTGTTTGTACACCTCTAACCACAAAGAAACAGGGCTTCTATGCATTGTAATCAGCTTAAACACTGTTTCAGGGCAAGAGATTGTGTTTTAGACTAAAACAATGCTTTATAAGAAGAATCTTTACTTTGAAACTCTGTTCTTTACCTTTTTCACACTATGAAACAGCTTTGTATTCACCTTAAACACTGTTTCAGGGCAAGAGATTGTGTTTTAGACTAAAAGGGAATGCATTATAAGAAGAATCTTTACTTTGAAACTCTGTTCTTTACCTTTTTCACACTATGAAACAGCTTTGTATTCACCTTAAACACTGATTCAGGGCAAGAGATTGTGTTTTAGACTAAAACAATGCTTTATAAGAAGAATCTTTACTTTGAAACTCTGTTCTTTACCTTTTTCACACTATGAAACAGCTTTGTATTCACCTTAAACACTGTTTCAGGGCAAGAGATTGTGTTTTAGACTAAAACAATGCTTTATAAGAAGAATCTTTACTTTGAAACTCTGTTCTTTACCTTTTTCACACTATGAAACAGCTTTGTATTCACCTTAAACACTGTTTCAGGGCAAGAGATTGTGTTTGAGACTAAAACAATGCTTTATAAGAAGAATCTTTACTTTGAAACTCTGTTCTTTACCTTTTTCACACTATGAAACAGCTTTGTATTCACCTTAAACACTGTTTCAGGGCAAAAGATTGTGTTTTAGACTAAAACAATGCTTTATAAGAAGAATCTTTACTTTGAAACTCTGTTCTTTACCTTTTTCACACTATGAAACAGCTTTGTATTCACCTTAAACACTGTTTCAGGGCAAGAGATTGTGTTTTAGACTAAAACAATGCTTTATAAGAAGAATCTTTACTTTGAAACTCTATTCTTTACCTTTTTCACACTATGAAACAGCTTTGTATTCACCTTAAACACTGTTTCAGGGCAAGAGATTGTGTTTTAGACTAAAAGGGAATGCATTATAAGAAGAATCTTTACTTTGAAACTTTGTTCTTTACCTTTTTCACACTATGAATCAGCTTTGTATTCACCTTAAAAACTGTTTCAGGGCAAGAGATTGTGTTTTAGACTAAAACAATGCTTTATAAGAAGAATCTTTACTTTGAAACTCTGTTCTTTACCTTTTTGACACTATGAAACAGCTTTGTATTCACCTTAAACACTGTTTCAGGGCAAGAGATTGTGTTTTAGACTAAAACAATGCTTTATAAGAAGAATCTTTACTTTGAAACTCTGTTCTTTACCTTTTTAACACTATGAAACAGCTCTGTATTCACCTTAAACACTGTTTCAGGGCAAGAGATTGTGTTTTAGACTAAAAGGGAATGCATTATAAGAAGAATCTTTACTTTGAAACTCTGTTCTTTACCTTTTTCACACTATGAAACAGCTTTGTATTCACCTTAAACACTGTTTCAGGGCAAGAGATTGTGTTTTAGACTAAAAGGGAATGCATTATAAGAAGAATCTTTACTTTGAAACTCTGTTCTTTACCTTTTTCACACTATGAATCAGCTTTGTATTCACTTTAAAAACAGTTTCAGGGCAAGAGATTGTGTTTTAGACTAAAAGGGAATGCATTATAAGAAGAATCTTTACTTTGAAACTCTGTTCTTTACCTTTTTCACACTATGAAACAGCTTTGTATTCACCTTAAACACTGTTTCAGGGCAAGAGAATGTGTTTTAGACTAAAAGGTAATGCATTATAAGAAGAATCTTTACTTTGAAACTCTGTTCTTTACCTTTTTCACACTATGAAACAGCTTTGTATTCAACTTAAACACTGTTTCAGAGCAAGACAGCTTGTTTTAAACCAAATTGAATAACTTACAATGTGTTAAGAAAACACATATTTCAAGTGAAAAGAGTTTATACAAGGGAGAAACAAGATGTTTGTAATATGACAATTTAAAGTAATTGCAACTCTGTTTGAACACGTCTCACCACAACGAAACAGGGTTTCTATGCATTGTAATCGGCTTATACAGCGTTTCAGAGCAAGAAATATTGTTTTTAACCAATCTGAACAACTTACAATATCCTAAGAAAACATATATTTCAAGTGAAAAGAGTTTATACAGGGGAGAAAGAAGTTGTTTTAACATGTTTCTAATGTGACCCTTGAAAGTAATTGCAACTCTATTTTTACACTTCTAACCACAAGGAGGCAACGTTTCCACGCGTTATAATTGGCTTATACATAGTTTCAGAGCAAGAAATATTGTTTTTAACCAAACTGAACAACTTAACCATTTAAAGTAATTGCAACTCTGTTTGTACACCTCTAACCACAAAGAAACAGGGCTTCTATGCATTCTAATCAGCTTAAACACTATTTCAGGGCAAGAGATTGTGTTTTAGACTAAAACAATGCTTTATAAGAAGAATCTTTACTTTGAAACTCTGTTCTTTACCTTTTTCACACTATGAAACAGCTTTGTATTCACCTTAAACACTGTTTCAGGGCAAGAGATTGTGTTTTAGACTAAAAGGGAATGCATTATAAGAAGAATCTTTACTTTGAAACTCTGTTCTTTACCTTTTTCACACTATGAAACAGCTTTGTATTCACCTTAAACACTGTTTCAGGGCAATAGATTGTGTTTTAGACTAAAACAATGCTTTATAAGAAGAATCTTTACTTTGAAACTCTGTTCTTTACCTTTTTCACACTATGAAACAGCTTTGTATTCACCTTAAACACTGTTTCAGGGCAAAAGATTGTGTTTTAGACTAAAACAATGCTTTATAAGAAGAATCTTTACTTTGAAACTCTGTTCTTTACCTTTTTCACACTATGAAACAGCTTTGTATTCACCTTAAACACTGTTTCAGGGCAAGAGATTGTGTTTTAGACTAAAACAATGCTTTATAAGAAGAATCTTTACTTTGAAACTCTATTCTTTACCTTTTTCACACTATGAAACAGCTTTGTATTCACCTTAAACACTGTTTCAGGGCAAGAGATTGTGTTTTAGTCTAAAAGGGAATGCATTATAAGTAGAATCTTTACTTTGAAACTTTGTTCTTTACCTTTTTCACACTATGATTCAGCTTTGTATTCACCTTAAAAACTGTTTCAGGGCAAGAGATTGTGTTTTAGACTAAAACAATGCTTTATAAGAAGAATCTTTACTTTGAAACTCTGTTCTTTACCTTTTTAACACAATGAACAGCTTTGTATTCACCTTAAACACTGTTTCAGGGCAAGAGATTGTGTTTTAGACTAAAACAATGCTTTATAAGAAGAATCTTTACTTTGAAACTCTGTTCTTTACCTTTTTAACACTATGAAACAGCTCTGTATTCACCTTAAACACTGTTTCAGGGCAAGAGATTGTGTTTTAGACTAAAAGGGAATGCATTATAAGAAGAATCTTTACTTTGAAACTCTGTTCTTTACCTTTTCACACTATGAAACAGCTTTGTATTCACCTTAAACACTGTTTCAGGGCAAGAGATTGTGTTTTAGACTAAAAGGGAATGCATTATAAGAAGAATCTTTACTTTGAAACTCTGTTCTTTACCTTTTTCACACTATGAATCAGCTTTGTATTCACCTTAAAAACAGTTTCAGGGCAAGAGATTGTGTTTTAGACTAAAAGGGAATGCATTATAAGTAGAATCTTTACTTTGAAACTCTGTTCTTTACCTTTTTCACACTATGAAACAGCTTTGTATTCACCTTAAACACTGTTTCAGGGCAAGAGAATGTGTTTTAGACTAAAAGGTAATGCATTATAAGAAGAATCTTTACTTTGAAACTCTGTTCTTTACCTTTTTCACACTATGAAACAGCTTTGTATTCAACTTAAACACTGTTTCAGAGCAAGACAGCTTGTTTTAAACCAAATTGAATAACTTACAATGTGTTAAGAAAACACATATTTCAAGTGAAAAGAGTTTATACAAGGGAGAAACAAGATGTTTGTAATATGACAATTTAAAGTAATTGCAACTCTGTTTGAACACGTCTCACCACAACGAATCAGGGTTTCTATGCATTGTAATCGGCTTATACAGCGTTTCAGAGCAAGAAATATTGTTTTTAACCAATCTGAACAACTTACAATATCCTAAGAAAACATATATTTCAAGTGAAAAGAGTTTATACAGGGGAGAAAGAAGTTGTTTTAACATGTTTCTAATGTGACCCTTGAAAGTAATTGCAACTCTATTTTTACACTTCTAACCACAAGGAGGCAACGTTTCCACGCGTTATAATTGGCTTATACATAGTTTCAGAGCAAGAAATATTGTTTTTAACCAAACTGAACAACTTAACCATTTAAAGTAATTGCAACTCTGTTTGTACACCTCTAACCACAAAGAAACAGGGCTTCTATGCATTCTAATCATCTTAAACACTATTTCAGGGCAAGAGATTGTGTTTTAGACTAAAACAATGCTTTATAAGAAGAATCTTTACTTTGAAACTCTGTTCTTTACCTTTTTCACACTATGAAACAGCTTTGTATTCACCTTAAACACTGTTTCAGGGCAAGAGATTGTGTTTTAGACTAAAAGGGAATGCATTATAAGAAGAATCTTTACTTTGAAACTCTGTTCTTTACCTTTTTCACACTATGAAACAGCTTTGTATTCACCTTAAACACTGTTTCAGGGCAATAGATTGTGTTTTAGACTAAAACAATGCTTTATAAGAAGAATCTTTACTTTGAAACTCTGTTCTTTACCTTTTTCACACTATGAAACAGCTTTGTATTCACCTTAAACACTGTTTCAGGGCAAAAGATTGTGTTTTAGACTAAAACAATGCTTTATAAGAAGAATCTTTACTTTGAAACTCTGTTCTTTACCTTTTTCACACTATGAAACAGCTTTGTATTCACCTTAAACACTGTTTCAGGGCAAGAGATTGTGTTTTAGACTAAAACAATGCTTTATAAGAAGAATCTTTACTTTGAAACTCTATTCTTTACCTTTTTCACACTATGAAACAGCTTTGTATTCACCTTAAACACTGTTTCAGGGCAAGAGATTGTGTTTTAGACTAAAAGGGAATGCATTATAAGAAGAATCTTTACTTTGAAACTCTGTTCTTTACCTTTTCACACTATGAAACAGCTTTGTATTCACCTTAAACACTGTTTCAGGGCAAGAGATTGTGTTTTAGACTAAAAGGGAATGCATTATAAGAAGAATCTTTACTTTGAAACTCTGTTCTTTACCTTTTTCACACTATGAATCAGCTTTGTATTCACCTTAAACACTGTTTCAGGGCAAGAGATTGTGTTTTAGACTAAAAGGGAATGCATTATAAGAAGAATCTTTACTTTGAAACTCTGTTCTTTACCTTTTCACACTATGAAACAGCTTTGTATTCACCTTAAACACTGTTTCAGGGCAAGAGATTGTGTTTTAGACTAAAAGGGAATGCATTATAAGAAGAATCTTTACTTTGAAACTCTGTTCTTTACCTTTTTCACACTATGAATCAGCTTTGTATTCACCTTAAAAACAGTTTCAGGGCAAGAGATTGTGTTTTAGACTAAAAGGGAATGCATTATAAGTAGAATCTTTACTTTGAAACTCTGTTCTTTACCTTTTTCACACTATGAAACAGCTTTGTATTCACCTTAAACACTGTTTCAGGGCAAGAGAATGTGTTTTAGACTAAAAGGTAATGCATTATAAGAAGAATCTTTACTTTGAAACTCTGTTCTTTACCTTTTTCACACTATGAAACAGCTTTGTATTCAACTTAAACACTGTTTCAGAGCAAGACAGCTTGTTTTAAACCAAATTGAATAACTTACAATGTGTTAAGAAAACACATATTTCAAGTGAAAAGAGTTTATACAAGGGAGAAACAAGATGTTTGTAATATGACAATTTAAAGTAATTGCAACTCTGTTTGAACACGTCTCACCACAACGAAACAGGGTTTCTATGCATTGTAATCGGCTTATACAGCGTTTCAGAGCAAGAAATATTGTTTTTAACCAATCTGAACAACTTACAATATCCTAAGAAAACATATATTTCAAGTGAAAAGAGTTTATACAGGGGAGAAAGAAGTTGTTTTAACATGTTTCTAATGTGACCCTTGAAAGTAATTGCAACTCTATTTTTACACTTCTAACCACAAGGAGGCAACGTTTCCACGCGTTATAATTGGCTTATACATAGTTTCAGAGCAAGAAATATTGTTTTTAACCAAACTGAACAACTTAACCATTTAAAGTAATTGCAACTCTGTTTGTACACCTCTAACCACAAAGAAACAGGGCTTCTATGCATTCTAATCATCTTAAACACTATTTCAGGGCAAGAGATTGTGTTTTAGACTAAAACAATGCTTTATAAGAAGAATCTTTACTTTGAAACTCTGTTCTTTACCTTTTTCACACTATGAAACAGCTTTGTATTCACCTTAAACACTGTTTCAGGGCAAGAGATTGTGTTTTAGACTAAAAGGGAATGCATTATAAGAAGAATCTTTACTTTGAAACTCTGTTCTTTACCTTTTTCACACTATGAAACAGCTTTGTATTCACCTTAAACACTGTTTCAGGGCAATAGATTGTGTTTTAGACTAAAACAATGCTTTATAAGAAGAATCTTTACTTTGAAACTCTGTTCTTTACCTTTTTCACACTATGAAACAGCTTTGTATTCACCTTAAACACTGTTTCAGGGCAAAAGATTGTGTTTTAGACTAAAACAATGCTTTATAAGAAGAATCTTTACTTTGAAACTCTGTTCTTTACCTTTTTCACACTATGAAACAGCTTTGTATTCACCTTAAACACTGTTTCAGGGCAAGAGATTGTGTTTTAGACTAAAACAATGCTTTATAAGAAGAATCTTTACTTTGAAACTCTATTCTTTACCTTTTTCACACTATGAAACAGCTTTGTATTCACCTTAAACACTGTTTCAGGGCAAGAGATTGTGTTTTAGACTAAAAGGGAATGCATTATAAGAAGAATCTTTACTTTGAAACTTTGTTCTTTACCTTTTTCACACTATGATTCAGCTTTGTATTCACCTTAAAAACTGTTTCAGGGCAAGAGATTGTGTTTTAGACTAAAACAATGCTTTATAAGAAGAATCTTTACTTTGAAACTCTGTTCTTTACCTTTTTAACACAATGAACAGCTTTGTATTCACCTTAAACACTGTTTCAGGGCAAGAGATTGTGTTTTAGACTAAAACAATGCTTTATAAGAAGAATCTTTACTTTGAAACTCTGTTCTTTACCTTTTTAACACTATGAAACAGCTCTGTATTCACCTTAAACACTGTTTCAGGGCAAGAGATTGTGTTTTAGACTAAAAGGGAATGCATTATAAGAAGAATCTTTACATTGAAACTCTGTTCTTTACCTTTTCACACTATGAAACAGCTTTGTATTCACCTTAAACACTGTTTCAGGGCAAGAGATTGTGTTTTAGACTAAAAGGGAATGCATTATAAGAAGAATCTTTACTTTGAAACTCTGTTCTTTACCTTTTTCACACTATGAATCAGCTTTGTATTCACCTTAAAAACAGTTTCAGGGCAAGAGATTGTGTTTTAGACTAAAAGGGAATGCATTATAAGTAGAATCTTTACTTTGAAACTCTGTTCTTTACCTTTTTCACACTATGAAACAGCTTTGTATTCACCTTAAACACTGTTTCAGGGCAAGAGAATGTGTTTTAGACTAAAAGGTAATGCATTATAAGAAGAATCTTTACTTTGAAACTCTGTTCTTTACCTTTTTCACACTATGAAACAGCTTTGTATTCAACTTAAACACTGTTTCAGAGCAAGACAGCTTGTTTTAAACCAAATTGAATAACTTACAATGTGTTAAGAAAACGCATATTTCAAGTGAAAAGAGTTTATACAAGGGAGAAACAAGATGTTTGTAATATGACAATTTAAAGTAATTGCAACTCTGTTTGAACACGTCTCACCACAACGAAACAGGGTTTCTATGCATTGTAATCGGCTTATACAGCGTTTCAGAGCAAGAAATATTGTTTTTAACCAAACTGAACAACTTACAATATCCTAAGAAAACATATATTTCAAGTGAAAAGAGTTTATACAGGGGAGAAAGAAGTTGTTTTAACATGGTTCTAATGTGACCCTTGAAAGTAATTGCAACTCTGTTTTTACACTTCTAACCACAAGGAGGCAACGTTTCCACACGTTATAATTGGCTTATACATAGTTTCAGAGCAAGAAATATTGTTTTTAACCAAACTGAACAACTTAACCATTTAAAGTAATTGCAACTCTGTTTGTACACCTCTAACCACAAAGAAACAGGGCTTCTATGCATTGTAATCAGCTTAAACACTGTTTCAGGGCAAGAGATTGTGTTTTAGACTAAAACAATGCTTTATAAGAAGAATCTTTACTTTGAAACTCTGTTCTTTACCTTTTTCACACTATGAAACAGCTTTGTATTCACCTTAAACACTGTTTCAGGGCAAGAGATTGTGTTTGAGACTAAAAGGGAATGCATTATAAGAAGAATCTTTACTTTGAAACTCTGTTCTTTACCTTTTTCACACTATGAAACAGCTTTGTATTCACCTTAAACACTGTTTCAGGGCAATAGATTGTGTTTTAGACTAAAACAATGCTTTATAAGAAGAATCTTTACTTTGAAACTCTGTTCTTTACCTTTTTCACACTATGAAACAGCTTTGTATTCACCTTAAACACTGTTTCAGGGCAAGAGATTGTGTTTTAGACTAAAACAATGCTTTATAAGAAGAATCTTTACTTTGAAACTCTGTTCTTTACCTTTTTCACACTATGAAACAGCTTTGTATTCACCTTAAACACTGTTTCAGGGCAAGAGATTGTGTTTTAGACTAAAACAATGCTTTATAAGAAGAATCTTTACTTTGAAACTCTGTTCTTTACCTTTTTCACACTATGAAACAGCTTTGTATTCACCTTAAACACTGTTTCAGGGCAAGAGATTGTGTTTTAGACTAAAAGGGAATGCATTATAAGAAGAATCTTTACTTTGAAACTCTGTTCTTTACCTTTTTCACACTATGAAACAGCTTTGTATTCACCTTAAACACTGTTTCAGGGCAATAGATTGTGTTTTAGACTAAAACAATGCTTTATAAGAAGAATCTTTACTTTGAAACTCTGTTCTTTACCTTTTTCACACTATGAAACAGCTTTGTATTCACCTTAAACACTGTTTCAGGGCAAGAGATTGTGTTTTAGACTAAAACAATGCTTAATAAGAAGAATCTTTACTTTGAAACTCTGTTCTTTACCTTTTTCACACTATGAAACAGCTTTGTATTCACCTTAAACATTGTTTCAGGGCAAGAGATTGTGTTTTAGACTAAAACAATGCTTTATAAGAAGAATCTTTACTTTGAAACTCTGTTCTTTACCTTTTTCACACTATGAAACAGCTTTGTATTCACCTTAAACACTGTTTCAGGGCAAGAGATTGTGTTTTAGACTAAAAGGGAATGCATTATAAGAAGAATCTTTACTTTGAAACTTTGTTCTTTACCTTTTTCACACTATGAATCAGCTTTGTATTCACCTTAAAAACTGTTTCAGGGCAAGAGATTGTGTTTTAGACTAAAACAATGCTTTATAAGAAGAATCTTTACTTTGAAACTCTGTTCTTTACCTTTTTAACACAATGAACAGCTTTGTATTCACCTTAAACACTGTTTCAGGGCAAGAGATTGTGTTTTAGACTAAAACAATGCTTTATAAGAAGAATCTTTACTTTGAAACTCTGTTCTTTACCTTTTTAACACTATGAAACAGCTCTGTATTCACCTTAAACACTGTTTCAGGGCAAGAGATTGTGTTTTAGACTAAAAGGGAATGCATTATAAGAAGAATCTTTACTTTGAAACTCTGTTCTTTACCTTTTTCACACTATGAAACAGCTTTGTATTCACCTTAAACACTGTTTCAGGGCAAGAGATTGTGTTTTAGACTAAAAGGGAATGCATTATAAGAAGAATCTTTACTTTGAAACTCTGTTCTTTACCTTTTTCACACTATGAATCAGCTTTGTATTCACCTTAAAAACAGTTTCAGGGCAAGAGATTGTGTTTTAGACTAAAAGGGAATGCATTATAAGAAGAATCTTTACTTTGAAACTCTGTTCTTTACCTTTTTCACACTATGAAACAGCTTTGTATTCACCTTAAACACTGTTTCAGGGCAAGAGAATGTGTTTTAGACTAAAAGGTAATGCATTATAAGAAGAATCTTTACTTTGAAACTCTGTTCTTTACCTTTTTCACACTATGAAACAGCTTTGTATTCAACTTAAACACTGTTTCAGAGCAAGACAGCTTGTTTTAAACCAAATTGAATAACTTACAATGTGTTAAGAAAACACATATTTCAAGTGAAAAGAGTTTATACAAGGGAGAAACAAGATGTTTGTAATATGACAATTTAAAGTAATTGCAACTCTGTTTGAACACGTCTCACCACAACGAAACAGGGTTTCTATGCATTGTAATCGGCTTATACAGCGTTTCAGAGCAAGAAATATTGTTTTTAACCAAACTGAACAACTTACAATATCCTAAGAAAACATATATTTCAAGTGAAAAGAGTTTATACAGGGGAGAAAGAAGTTGTTTTAACATGGTTCTAATGTGACCCTTGAAAGTAATTGCAACTCTGTTTTTACACTTCTAACCACAAGGAGGCAACGTTTCCACGCGTTATAATTGGCTTATACATAGTTTCAGAGCAAGAAATATTGTTTTTAACCAAACTGAACAACTTAACCATTTAAAGTAATTGCAACTCTGTTTGTACACCTCTAACCACAAAGAAACAGGGCTTCTATGCATTGTAATCAGCTTAAACACTGTTTCAGGGCAAGAGATTGTGTTTTAGACTAAAACAATGCTTTATAAGAAGAATCTTTACTTTGAAACTCTGTTCTTTACCTTTTTCACACTATGAAACAGCTTTGTATTCACCTTAAACACTGTTTCAGGGCAAGAGATTGTGTTTTAGACTAAAACAATGCTTTATAAGAAGAATCTTTACTTTGAAACTCTGTTCTTTACCTTTTTCACACTATGAAACAGCTTTGTATTCACCTTAAACACTGTTTCAGGGCAAGAGATTGTGTTTGAGACTAAAACAATGCTTTATAAGAAGAATCTTTACTTTGAAACTCTGTTCTTTACCTTTTTCACACTATGAAACAGCTTTGTATTCACCTTAAACACTGTTTCAGGGCAAAAGATTGTGTTTTAGACTAAAACAATGCTTTATAAGAAGAATCTTTACTTTGAAACTCTGTTCTTTACCTTTTTCACACTATGAAACAGCTTTGTATTCACCTTAAACACTGTTTCAGGGCAAGAGATTGTGTTTTAGACTAAAACAATGCTTTATAAGAAGAATCTTTACTTTGAAACTCTATTCTTTACCTTTTTCACACTATGAAACAGCTTTGTATTCACCTTAAACACTGTTTCAGGGCAAGAGATTGTGTTTTAGACTAAAACAATGCTTTATAAGAAGAATCTTTACTTTGAAACTCTGTTCTTTACCTTTTTAACACTATGAAACAGCTCTGTATTCACCTTAAACACTGTTTCAGGGCAAGAGATTGTGTTTTAGACTAAAAGGGAATGCATTATAAGAAGAATCTTTACTTTGAAACTCTGTTCTTTACCTTTTTCACACTATGAAACAGCTTTGTATTCACCTTAAACACTGTTTCAGGGCAAGAGATTGTGTTTTAGACTAAAAGGGAATGCATTATAAGAAGAATCTTTACTTTGAAACTCTGTTCTTTACCTTTTTCACACTATGAATCAGCTTTGTATTCACCTTAAAAACAGTTTCAGGGCAAGAGATTGTGTTTTAGACTAAAAGGGAATGCATTATAAGAAGAATCTTTACTTTGAAACTCTGTTCTTTACCTTTTTCACACTATGAAACAGCTTTGTATTCACCTTAAACACTGTTTCAGGGCAAGAGAATGTGTTTTAGACTAAAAGGTAATGCATTATAAGAAGAATCTTTACTTTGAAACTCTGTTCTTTACCTTTTTCACACTATGAAACAGCTTTGTATTCAACTTAAACACTGTTTCAGAGCAAGACAGCTTGTTTTAAACCAAATTGAATAACTTACAATGTGTTAAGAAAACACATATTTCAAGTGAAAAGAGTTTATACAAGGGAGAAACAAGATGTTTGTAATATGACAATTTAAAGTAATTGCAACTCTGTTTGAACACGTCTCACCACAACGAAACAGGGTTTCTATGCATTGTAATCGGCTTATACAGCGTTTCAGAGCAAGAAATATTGTTTTTAACCAATCTGAACAACTTACAATATCCTAAGAAATCATATATTTCAAGTGAAAAGAGTTTATACAGGGGAGAAAGAAGTTGTTTTAACATGTTTCTAATGTGACCCTTGAAAGTAATTGCAACTCTATTTTTACACTTCTAACCACAAGGAGGCAACGTTTCCACGCGTTATAATTGGCTTATACATAGTTTCAGAGCAAGAAATATTGTTTTTAACCAAACTGAACAACTTAACCATTTAAAGTAATTGCAACTCTGTTTGTACACCTCTAACCACAAAGAAACAGGGCTTCTATGCATTCTAATCAGCTTAAACACTATTTCAGGGCAAGAGATTGTGTTTTAGACTAAAACAATGCTTTATAAGAAGAATCTTTACTTTGAAACTCTGTTCTTTACCTTTTTCACACTATGAAACAGCTTTGTATTCACCTTAAACACTGTTTCAGGGCAAAAGATTGTGTTTTAGACTAAAACAATGCTTTATAAGAAGAATCTTTACTTTGAAACTCTGTTCTTTACCTTTTTCACACTATGAAACAGCTTTGTATTCACCTTAAACACTGTTTCAGGGCAAGAGATTGTGTTTTAGACTAAAACAATGCTTTATAAGAAGAATCTTTACTTTGAAACTCTATTCTTTACCTTTTTCACACTATGAAACAGCTTTGTATTCACCTTAAACACTGTTTCAGGGCAAGAGATTGTGTTTTAGACTAAAAGGGAATGCATTATAAGAAGAATCTTTACTTTGAAACTTTGTTCTTTACCTTTTTCACACTATGATTCAGCTTTGTATTCACCTTAAAAACAGTTTCAGGGCAAGAGATTGTGTTTTAGACTAAAACAATGCTTTATAAGAAGAATCTTTACTTTGAAACTCTGTTCTTTACCTTTTTAACACAATGAACAGCTTTGTATTCACCTTAAACACTGTTTCAGGGCAAGAGATTGTGTTTTAGACTAAAACAATGCTTTATAAGAAGAATCTTTACTTTGAAACTCTGTTCTTTACCTTTTTAACACTATGAAACAGCTCTGTATTCACCTTAAACACTGTTTCAGGGCAAGAGATTGTGTTTTAGACTAAAAGGGAATGCATTATAAGAAGAATCTTTACTTTGAAACTCTGTTCTTTACCTTTTCACACTATGAAACAGCTTTGTATTCACCTTAAACACTGTTTCAGGGCAAGAGATTGTGTTTTAGACTAAAAGGGAATGCATTATAAGAAGAATCTTTACTTTGAAACTCTGTTCTTTACCTTTTTCACACTATGAATCAGCTTTGTATTCACCTTAAAAACAGTTTCAGGGCAAGAGATTGTGTTTTAGACTAAAAGGGAATGCATTATAAGTAGAATCTTTACTTTGAAACTCTGTTCTTTACCTTTTTCACACTATGAAACAGCTTTGTATTCACCTTAAACACTGTTTCAGGGCAAGAGAATGTGTTTTAGACTAAAAGGTAATGCATTATAAGAAGAATCTTTACTTTGAAACTCTGTTCTTTACCTTTTTCACACTATGAAACAGCTTTGTATTCAACTTAAACACTGTTTCAGAGCAAGACAGCTTGTTTTAAACCAAATTGAATAACTTACAATGTGTTAAGAAAACGCATATTTCAAGTGAAAAGAGTTTATACAAGGGAGAAACAAGATGTTTGTAATATGACAATTTAAAGTAATTGCAACTCTGTTTGAACACGTCTCACCACAACGAAACAGGGTTTCTATGCATTGTAATCGGCTTATACAGCGTTTCAGAGCAAGAAATATTGTTTTTAACCAAACTGAACAACTTACAATATCCTAAGAAAACATATATTTCAAGTGAAAAGAGTTTATACAGGGGAGAAAGAAGTTGTTTTAACATGGTTCTAATGTGACCCTTGAAAGTAATTGCAACTCTGTTTTTACACTTCTAACCACAAGGAGGCAACGTTTCCACACGTTATAATTGGCTTATACATAGTTTCAGAGCAAGAAATATTGTTTTTAACCAAACTGAACAACTTAACCATTTAAAGTAATTGCAACTCTGTTTGTACACCTCTAACCACAAAGAAACAGGGCTTCTATGCATTGTAATCAGCTTAAACACTGTTTCAGGGCAAGAGATTGTGTTTTAGACTAAAACAATGCTTTATAAGAAGAATCTTTACTTTGAAACTCTGTTCTTTACCTTTTTCACACTATGAAACAGCTTTGTATTCACCTTAAACACTGTTTCAGGGCAAGAGATTGTGTTTGAGACTAAAAGGGAATGCATTATAAGAAGAATCTTTACTTTGAAACTCTGTTCTTTACCTTTTTCACACTATGAAACAGCTTTGTATTCACCTTAAACACTGTTTCAGGGCAAGAGATTGTGTTTTAGACTAAAACAATGCTTTATAAGAAGAATCTTTACTTTGAAACTCTGTTCTTTACCTTTTTCACACTATGAAACAGCTTTGTATTCACCTTAAACACTGTTTCAGGGCAATAGATTGTGTTTTAGACTAAAACAATGCTTTATAAGAAGAATCTTTACTTTGAAACTCTGTTCTTTACCTTTTTCACACTATGAAACAGCTTTGTATTCACCTTAAACACTGTTTCAGGGCAAGAGATTGTGTTTTAGACTAAAACAATGCTTTATAAGAAGAATCTTTACTTTGAAACTCTGTTCTTTACCTGTTTCACACTATGAAACAGCTTTGTATTCACCTTAAACACTGTTTCAGGGCAAGAGATTGTGTTTTAGACTAAAACAATGCTTTATAAGAAGAATCTTTACTTTGAAACTCTGTTCTTTACCTTTTTCACACTATGTAACAGCTTTGTATTCACCTTAAACACTGTTTCAGGGCAAGAGATTGTGTTTTAGACTAAAACAATGCTTTATAAGAAGAATCTTTACTTTGAAACTCTGTTCTTTACCTTTTTAACACTATGAAACAGCTCTGTATTCACCTTAAACACTGTTTCAGGGCAAGAGATTGTGTTTTAGACTAAAACAATGCTTTATAAGAAGAATCTTTACTTTGAAACTCTGTTCTTTACCTTTTTCACACTATGAAACAGCTTTGTATTCACCTTAAACACTGTTTCAGGGCAAGAGATTGTGTTTTAGACTAAAAGGGAATGCATTATAAGAAGAATCTTTACTTTGAAACTCTGTTCTTTACCTTTTTCACACTATGAATCAGCTTTGTATTCACCTTAAAAACGGTTTCAGGGCAAGAGATTGTGTTTTATACTAAAAGGGAATGCATTATAAGAAGAATCTTTACTTTGAAACTCTGTTCTTTACCTTTTTCACACTATGAAACAGCTTTGTATTCACCTTAAACACTGTTTCAGGGCAAGAGAATGTGTTTTAGACTAAAAGGTAATGCATTATAAGAAGAATCTTTACTTTGAAACTCTGTTCTTTACCTTTTTCACACTATGAAACAGCTTTGTATTCAACTTAAACACTGTTTCAGAGCAAGACAGCTTGTTTTAAACCAAATTGAATAACTTACAATGTGTTAAGAAAACACATATTTCAAGTGAAAAGAGTTTGTACAAGGGAGAAACAAGATGTTTGTAATATGACAATTTAAAGTAATTGCAACTCTGTTTGAACACGTCTCACCACAAAGAAACAGGGCTTCTATGCATTGTAATCAGCTTAAACACTGTTTCAGGGCAAGAGATTGTGTTTTAGACTAAAACAATGCTTTATAAGAAGAATCTTTACTTTGAAACTCTGTTCTTTACCTTTTTCACACTATGAATCAGCTTTGTATTCACCTTAAAAACAGTTTCAGGGCAAGAGATTGTGTTTTAGACTAAAAGGGAATGCATTATAAGAAGAATCTTTACTTTGAAACTCTGTTCTTTACCTTTTTCACACTATGAAACAGCTTTGTATTCACCTTAAACACTGTTTCAGGGCAAGAGAATGTGTTTTAGACTAAAAGGTAATGCATTATAAGAAGAATCTTTACTTTGAAACTCTGTTCTTTACCTTTTTCACACTATGAAACAGCTTTGTATTCAACTTAAACACTGTTTCAGAGCAAGACAGCTTGTTTTAAACCAAATTGAATAACTTACAATGTGTTAAGAAAACACATATTTCAAGTGAAAAGAGTTTATACAAGGGAGAAACAAGATGTTTGTAATATGACAATTTAAAGTAATTGCAACTCTGTTTGAACACGTCTCACCACAACGAAACAGGGTTTCTATGCATTGTAATCGGCTTATACAGCGTTTCAGAGCAAGAAATATTGTTTTTAACCAATCTGAACAACTTACAATATCCTAAGAAATCATATATTTCAAGTGAAAAGAGTTTATACAGGGGAGAAAGAAGTTGTTTTAACATGTTTCTAATGTGACCCTTGAAAGTAATTGCAACTCTATTTTTACACTTCTAACCACAAGGAGGCAACGTTTCCACGCGTTATAATTGGCTTATACATAGTTTCAGAGCAAGAAATATTGTTTTTAACCAAACTGAACAACTTAACCATTTAAAGTAATTGCAACTCTGTTTGTACACCTCTAACCACAAAGAAACAGGGCTTCTATGCATTCTAATCAGCTTAAACACTATTTCAGGGCAAGAGATTGTGTTTTAGACTAAAACAATGCTTTATAAGAAGAATCTTTACTTTGAAACTCTGTTCTTTACCTTTTTCACACTATGAAACAGCTTTGTATTCACCTTAAACACTGTTTCAGGGCAAAAGATTGTGTTTTAGACTAAAACAATGCTTTATAAGAAGAATCTTTACTTTGAAACTCTGTTCTTTACCTTTTTCACACTATGAAACAGCTTTGTATTCACCTTAAACACTGTTTCAGGGCAAGAGATTGTGTTTTAGACTAAAACAATGCTTTATAAGAAGAATCTTTACTTTGAAACTCTATTCTTTACCTTTTTCACACTATGAAACAGCTTTGTATTCACCTTAAACACTGTTTCAGGGCAAGAGATTGTGTTTTAGACTAAAAGGGAATGCATTATAAGAAGAATCTTTACTTTGAAACTTTGTTCTTTACCTTTTTCACACTATGATTCAGCTTTGTATTCACCTTAAAAACAGTTTCAGGGCAAGAGATTGTGTTTTAGACTAAAACAATGCTTTATAAGAAGAATCTTTACTTTGAAACTCTGTTCTTTACCTTTTTAACACAATGAACAGCTTTGTATTCACCTTAAACACTGTTTCAGGGCAAGAGATTGTGTTTTAGACTAAAACAATGCTTTATAAGAAGAATCTTTACTTTGAAACTCTGTTCTTTACCTTTTTAACACTATGAAACAGCTCTGTATTCACCTTAAACACTGTTTCAGGGCAAGAGATTGTGTTTTAGACTAAAAGGGAATGCATTATAAGAAGAATCTTTACTTTGAAACTCTGTTCTTTACCTTTTCACACTATGAAACAGCTTTGTATTCACCTTAAACACTGTTTCAGGGCAAGAGATTGTGTTTTAGACTAAAAGGGAATGCATTATAAGAAGAATCTTTACTTTGAAACTCTGTTCTTTACCTTTTTCACACTATGAATCAGCTTTGTATTCACCTTAAAAACAGTTTCAGGGCAAGAGATTGTGTTTTAGACTAAAAGGGAATGCATTATAAGTAGAATCTTTACTTTGAAACTCTGTTCTTTACCTTTTTCACACTATGAAACAGCTTTGTATTCACCTTAAACACTGTTTCAGGGCAAGAGAATGTGTTTTAGACTAAAAGGTAATGCATTATAAGAAGAATCTTTACTTTGAAACTCTGTTCTTTACCTTTTTCACACTATGAAACAGCTTTGTATTCAACTTAAACACTGTTTCAGAGCAAGACAGCTTGTTTTAAACCAAATTGAATAACTTACAATGTGTTAAGAAAACGCATATTTCAAGTGAAAAGAGTTTATACAAGGGAGAAACAAGATGTTTGTAATATGACAATTTAAAGTAATTGCAACTCTGTTTGAACACGTCTCACCACAACGAAACAGGGTTTCTATGCATTGTAATCGGCTTATACAGCGTTTCAGAGCAAGAAATATTGTTTTTAACCAAACTGAACAACTTACAATATCCTAAGAAAACATATATTTCAAGTGAAAAGAGTTTATACAGGGGAGAAAGAAGTTGTTTTAACATGGTTCTAATGTGACCCTTGAAAGTAATTGCAACTCTGTTTTTACACTTCTAACCACAAGGAGGCAACGTTTCCACACGTTATAATTGGCTTATACATAGTTTCAGAGCAAGAAATATTGTTTTTAACCAAACTGAACAACTTAACCATTTAAAGTAATTGCAACTCTGTTTGTACACCTCTAACCACAAAGAAACAGGGCTTCTATGCATTGTAATCAGCTTAAACACTGTTTCAGGGCAAGAGATTGTGTTTTAGACTAAAACAATGCTTTATAAGAAGAATCTTTACTTTGAAACTCTGTTCTTTACCTTTTTCACACTATGAAACAGCTTTGTATTCACCTTAAACACTGTTTCAGGGCAAGAGATTGTGTTTGAGACTAAAAGGGAATGCATTATAAGAAGAATCTTTACTTTGAAACTCTGTTCTTTACCTTTTTCACACTATGAAACAGCTTTGTATTCACCTTAAACACTGTTTCAGGGCAAGAGATTGTGTTTTAGACTAAAACAATGCTTTATAAGAAGAATCTTTACTTTGAAACTCTGTTCTTTACCTTTTTCACACTATGAAACAGCTTTGTATTCACCTTAAACACTGTTTCAGGGCAATAGATTGTGTTTTAGACTAAAACAATGCTTTATAAGAAGAATCTTTACTTTGAAACTCTGTTCTTTACCTTTTTCACACTATGAAACAGCTTTGTATTCACCTTAAACACTGTTTCAGGGCAAGAGATTGTGTTTTAGACTAAAACAATGCTTTATAAGAAGAATCTTTACTTTGAAACTCTGTTCTTTACCTGTTTCACACTATGAAACAGCTTTGTATTCACCTTAAACACTGTTTCAGGGCAAGAGATTGTGTTTTAGACTAAAACAATGCTTTATAAGAAGAATCTTTACTTTGAAACTCTGTTCTTTACCTTTTTCACACTATGTAACAGCTTTGTATTCACCTTAAACACTGTTTCAGGGCAAGAGCTTGTGTTTTACACTAAAAGGGACTGCATTATAAGAAGAATCTTTACTTTGAAACTCTGTTCTTTACCTTTTTAACACAATGAACAGCTTTGTATTCACCTTAAACACTGTTTCAGGGCAAGAGATTGTGTTTTAGACTAAAACAATGCTTTATAAGAAGAATCTTTACTTTGAAACTCTGTTCTTTACCTTTTTAACACTATGAAACAGCTCTGTATTCACCTTAAACACTGTTTCAGGGCAAGAGATTGTGTTTTAGACTAAAAGGGAATGCATTATAAGAAGAATCTTTACTTTGAAACTCTGTTCTTTACCTTTTCACACTATGAAACAGCTTTGTATTCACCTTAAACACTGTTTCAGGGCAAGAGATTGTGTTTTAGACTAAAAGGGAATGCATTATAAGAAGAATCTTTACTTTGAAACTCTGTTCTTTACCTTTTTCACACTATGAATCAGCTTTGTATTCACCTTAAAAACAGTTTCAGGGCAAGAGATTGTGTTTTAGACTAAAAGGGAATGCATTATAAGTAGAATCTTTACTTTGAAACTCTGTTCTTTACCTTTTTCACACTATGAAACAGCTTTGTATTCACCTTAAACACTGTTTCAGGGCAAGAGAATGTGTTTTAGACTAAAAGGTAATGCATTATAAGAAGAATCTTTACTTTGAAACTCTGTTCTTTACCTTTTTCACACTATGAAACAGCTTTGTATTCAACTTAAACACTGTTTCAGAGCAAGACAGCTTGTTTTAAACCAAATTGAATAACTTACAATGTGTTAAGAAAACGCATATTTCAAGTGAAAAGAGTTTATACAAGGGAGAAACAAGATGTTTGTAATATGACAATTTAAAGTAATTGCAACTCTGTTTGAACACGTCTCACCACAACGAAACAGGGTTTCTATGCATTGTAATCGGCTTATACAGCGTTTCAGAGCAAGAAATATTGTTTTTAACCAAACTGAACAACTTACAATATCCTAAGAAAACATATATTTCAAGTGAAAAGAGTTTATACAGGGGAGAAAGAAGTTGTTTTAACATGGTTCTAATGTGACCCTTGAAAGTAATTGCAACTCTGTTTTTACACTTCTAACCACAAGGAGGCAACGTTTCCACACGTTATAATTGGCTTATACATAGTTTCAGAGCAAGAAATATTGTTTTTAACCAAACTGAACAACTTAACCATTTAAAGTAATTGCAACTCTGTTTGTACACCTCTAACCACAAAGAAACAGGGCTTCTATGCATTGTAATCAGCTTAAACACTGTTTCAGGGCAAGAGATTGTGTTTTAGACTAAAACAATGCTTTATAAGAAGAATCTTTACTTTGAAACTCTGTTCTTTACCTTTTTCACACTATGAAACAGCTTTGTATTCACCTTAAACACTGTTTCAGGGCAAGAGATTGTGTTTGAGACTAAAAGGGAATGCATTATAAGAAGAATCTTTACTTTGAAACTCTGTTCTTTACCTTTTTCACACTATGAAACAGCTTTGTATTCACCTTAAACACTGTTTCAGGGCAAAAGATTGTGTTTTAGACTAAAACAATGCTTTATAAGAAGAATCTTTACTTTGAAACTCTGTTCTTTACCTTTTTCACACTATGAAACAGCTTTGTATTCACCTTAAACACTGTTTCAGGGCAAGAGATTGTGTTTTAGACTAAAACAATGCTTTATAAGAAGAATCTTTACTTTGAAACTCTATTCTTTACCTTTTTCACACTATGAAACAGCTTTGTATTCACCTTAAACACTGTTTCAGGGCAAGAGATTGTGTTTTAGACTAAAAGGGAATGCATTATAAGAAGAATCTTTACTTTGAAACTTTGTTCTTTACCTTTTTCACACTATGATTCAGCTTTGTATTCACCTTAAAAACAGTTTCAGGGCAAGAGATTGTGTTTTAGACTAAAACAATGCTTTATAAGAAGAATCTTTACTTTGAAACTCTGTTCTTTACCTTTTTAACACAATGAACAGCTTTGTATTCACCTTAAACACTGTTTCAGGGCAAGAGATTGTGTTTTAGACTAAAACAATGCTTTATAAGAAGAATCTTTACTTTGAAACTCTGTTCTTTACCTTTTTAACACTATGAAACAGCTCTGTATTCACCTTAAACACTGTTTCAGGGCAAGAGATTGTGTTTTAGACTAAAAGGGAATGCATTATAAGAAGAATCTTTACTTTGAAACTCTGTTCTTTACCTTTTCACACTATGAAACAGCTTTGTATTCACCTTAAACACTGTTTCAGGGCAAGAGATTGTGTTTTAGACTAAAAGGGAATGCATTATAAGAAGAATCTTTACTTTGAAACTCTGTTCTTTACCTTTTTCACACTATGAATCAGCTTTGTATTCACCTTAAAAACAGTTTCAGGGCAAGAGATTGTGTTTTAGACTAAAAGGGAATGCATTATAAGTAGAATCTTTACTTTGAAACTCTGTTCTTTACCTTTTTCACACTATGAAACAGCTTTGTATTCACCTTAAACACTGTTTCAGGGCAAGAGAATGTGTTTTAGACTAAAAGGTAATGCATTATAAGAAGAATCTTTACTTTGAAACTCTGTTCTTTACCTTTTTCACACTATGAAACAGCTTTGTATTCAACTTAAACACTGTTTCAGAGCAAGACAGCTTGTTTTAAACCAAATTGAATAACTTACAATGTGTTAAGAAAACGCATATTTCAAGTGAAAAGAGTTTATACAAGGGAGAAACAAGATGTTTGTAATATGACAATTTAAAGTAATTGCAACTCTGTTTGAACACGTCTCACCACAACGAAACAGGGTTTCTATGCATTGTAATCGGCTTATACAGCGTTTCAGAGCAAGAAATATTGTTTTTAACCAAACTGAACAACTTACAATATCCTAAGAAAACATATATTTCAAGTGAAAAGAGTTTATACAGGGGAGAAAGAAGTTGTTTTAACATGGTTCTAATGTGACCCTTGAAAGTAATTGCAACTCTGTTTTTACACTTCTAACCACAAGGAGGCAACGTTTCCACACGTTATAATTGGCTTATACATAGTTTCAGAGCAAGAAATATTGTTTTTAACCAAACTGAACAACTTAACCATTTAAAGTAATTGCAACTCTGTTTGTACACCTCTAACCACAAAGAAACAGGGCTTCTATGCATTGTAATCAGCTTAAACACTGTTTCAGGGCAAGAGATTGTGTTTTAGACTAAAACAATGCTTTATAAGAAGAATCTTTACTTTGAAACTCTGTTCTTTACCTTTTTCACACTATGAAACAGCTTTGTATTCACCTTAAACACTGTTTCAGGGCAAGAGATTGTGTTTGAGACTAAAAGGGAATGCATTATAAGAAGAATCTTTACTTTGAAACTCTGTTCTTTACCTTTTTCACACTATGAAACAGCTTTGTATTCACCTTAAACACTGTTTCAGGGCAAGAGATTGTGTTTTAGACTAAAACAATGCTTTATAAGAAGAATCTTTACTTTGAAACTCTGTTCTTTACCTTTTTCACACTATGAAACAGCTTTGTATTCACCTTAAACACTGTTTCAGGGCAATAGATTGTGTTTTAGACTAAAACAATGCTTTATAAGAAGAATCTTTACTTTGAAACTCTGTTCTTTACCTTTTTCACACTATGAAACAGCTTTGTATTCACCTTAAACACTGTTTCAGGGCAAGAGATTGTGTTTTAGACTAAAACAATGCTTTATAAGAAGAATCTTTACTTTGAAACTCTGTTCTTTACCTGTTTCACACTATGAAACAGCTTTGTATTCACCTTAAACACTGTTTCAGGGCAAGAGATTGTGTTTTAGACTAAAACAATGCTTTATAAGAAGAATCTTTACTTTGAAACTCTGTTCTTTACCTTTTTCACACTATGTAACAGCTTTGTATTCACCTTAAACACTGTTTCAGGGCAAGAGATTGTGTTTTAGACTAAAACAATGCTTTATAAGAAGAATCTTTACTTTGAAACTCTGTTCTTTACCTTTTTAACACTATGAAACAGCTCTGTATTCACCTTAAACACTGTTTCAGGGCAAGAGATTGTGTTTTAGACTAAAACAATGCTTTATAAGAAGAATCTTTACTTTGAAACTCTGTTCTTTACCTTTTTCACACTATGAAACAGCTTTGTATTCACCTTAAACACTGTTTCAGGGCAAGAGATTGTGTTTTAGACTAAAAGGGAATGCATTATAAGAAGAATCTTTACTTTGAAACTCTGTTCTTTACCTTTTTCACACTATGAATCAGCTTTGTATTCACCTTAAAAACGGTTTCAGGGCAAGAGATTGTGTTTTATACTAAAAGGGAATGCATTATAAGAAGAATCTTTACTTTGAAACTCTGTTCTTTACCTTTTTCACACTATGAAACAGCTTTGTATTCACCTTAAACACTGTTTCAGGGCAAGAGAATGTGTTTTAGACTAAAAGGTAATGCATTATAAGAAGAATCTTTACTTTGAAACTCTGTTCTTTACCTTTTTCACACTATGAAACAGCTTTGTATTCAACTTAAACACTGTTTCAGAGCAAGACAGCTTGTTTTAAACCAAATTGAATAACTTACAATGTGTTAAGAAAACACATATTTCAAGTGAAAAGAGTTTGTACAAGGGAGAAACAAGATGTTTGTAATATGACAATTTAAAGTAATTGCAACTCTGTTTGAACACGTCTCACCACAAAGAAACAGGGCTTCTATGCATTGTAATCAGCTTAAACACTGTTTCAGGGCAAGAGATTGTGTTTTAGACTAAAACAATGCTTTATAAGAAGAATCTTTACTTTGAAACTCTGTTCTTTACCTTTTTCACACTATGAATCAGCTTTGTATTCACCTTAAAAACAGTTTCAGGGCAAGAGATTGTGTTTTAGACTAAAAGGGAATGCATTATAAGAAGAATCTTTACTTTGAAACTCTGTTCTTTACCTTTTTCACACTATGAAACAGCTTTGTATTCACCTTAAACACTGTTTCAGGGCAAGAGAATGTGTTTTAGACTAAAAGGTAATGCATTATAAGAAGAATCTTTACTTTGAAACTCTGTTCTTTACCTTTTTCACACTATGAAACAGCTTTGTATTCAACTTAAACACTGTTTCAGAGCAAGACAGCTTGTTTTAAACCAAATTGAATAACTTACAATGTGTTAAGAAAACGCATATTTCAAGTGAAAAGAGTTTATACAAGGGAGAAACAAGATATTTGTAATATGACAATTTAAAGTAATTGCAACTCTGTTTGAACACGTCTCACCACAACGAAACAGGGTTTCTATGCATTGTAATCGGCTTATACAGCGTTTCAGAGCAAGAAATATTGTTTTTAACCAAACTGAACAACTTACAATATCCTAAGAAAACATATATTTCAAGTGAAAAGAGTTTATACAGGGGAGAAAGAAGTTGTTTTAACATGGTTCTAATGTGACCCTTGAAAGTAATTGCAACTCTGTTTTTACACCTCTAACCACAAGGAGGCAACGTTTCCACGCGTTATAATTGGCTTATACATAGTTTCAGAGCAAGAAATATTGTTTTTAACCAAACAACTTAACCATTTAAAGTAATTGCAACTCTGTTTGTACACCTCTAACCACAAAGAAACAGGGCTTCTATGCATTGTAATCAGCTTAAACACTGTTTCAGGGCAAGAGATTGTGTTTTAGACTAAAACAATGCTTTATAAGAAGAATCTTTACTTTGAAACTCTGTTCTTTACCTTTTTCACACTATGAAACAGCTTTGTATTCACCTTAAACACTGTTTCAGGGCAAGAGATTGTGTTTTAGACTAAAAGGGAATGCATTATAAGAAGAATCTTTACTTTGAAACTCTGTTCTTTACCTTTTTCACACTATGAAACAGCTTTGTATTCACCTTAAACACTGTTTCAGGGCAAGAGATTGTGTTTTAGACTAAAACAATGCTTTATAAGAAGAATCTTTACTTTGAAACTCTGTTCTTTACCTTTTTCACACTATGAAACAGCTTTGTATTCACCTTAAACACTGTTTCAGGGCAAGAGATTGTGTTTTAGACTAAAAGGGAATGCATTATAAGAAGAATCTTTACTTTGAAACTCTGTTCTTTACCTTTTTCACACTATGAAACAGCTTTGTATTCACCTTAAACACTGTTTCAGGGCAAGAGAATGTGTTTTAGACTAAAAGGTAATGCATTATAAGAAGAATCTTTACTTTGAAACTCTGTTCTTTACCTTTTTCACACTATGAAACAGCTTTGTATTCAACTTAAACACTGTTTCAGAGCAAGACAGCTTTTTTTAAACCAAATTGAATAACTTACAATGTGTTAAGAAAACACATATTTCAAGTGAAAAGAGTTTATACAAGGGAGAAACAAGATGTTTGTAATATGACAATTTAAAGTAATTGCAACTCTGTTTGAACACGTCTCACCACAACGAAACAGGGTTTCTATGCATTGTAATCGGCTTATACAGCGTTTCAGAGCAAGAAATATTGTTTTTAACCAAACTGAACAACTTACAATATCCTAAGAAAACATATATTTCAAGTGAAAAGAGTTTATACAGGGGAGAAAGAAGTTGTTTTAACATGTTTCTAATGTGACCCTTGAAAGTAATTGCAACTCTGTTTTTACACTTCTAACCACAAGGAGGCAACGTTTCCACGCGTTATAATTGGCTTATACATAGTTTCAGAGCAAGAAATATTGTTTTTAACCAAACTGAACAACTTAACCATTTAAAGTAATTGCAACTCTGTTTGTACACCTCTAACCACAAAGAAACAGGGCTTCTATGCATTGTAATCAGCTTAAACACTGTTTCAGGGCAAGAGATTGTGTTTTAGACTAAAACAATGCTTTATAAGAAGAATCTTTACTTTGAAACTCTGTTCTTTACCTTTTTCACACTATGAAACAGCTTTGTATTCACCTTAAACACTGTTTCAGGGCAATAGATTGTGCTTTAGACTAAAACAATGCTTTATAAGAAGAATCTTTACTTTGAAACTCTGTTCTTTACCTTTTTCACACTATGAAACAGCTTTGTATTCACCTTAAACACTGTTTCAGGGCAATAGATTGTGTTTTAGACTAAAACAATGCTTTATAAGAAGAATCTTTACTTTGAAACTCTGTTCTTTACCTTTTTCACACTATGAAACAGCTTTGTATTCACCTTAAACACTGTTTCAGGGCAAGAGATTGTGTTTTAGACTAAAACAATGCTTTATAAGAAGAATCTTTACTTTGAAACTCTGTTCTTTACCTTTTTCACACTATGAAACAGCTTTGTATTCACCTTAAACACTGTTTCAGGGCAAGAGATTGTGTTTTAGACTAAAACAATGCTTTATAAGAAGAATCTTTACTTTGAAACTCTGTTCTTTACCTTTTTCACACTATGAAACAGCTTTGTATTCACCTTAAACACTGTTTCAGGGCAAGAGATTGTGTTTTAGACTAAAAGGGAATGCATTATAAGAAGAATCTTTACTTTGAAACTCTGTTCTTTACCTTTTTCACACTATGAAACAGCTTTGTATTCACCTTAAACACTGTTTCAGGGCAAGAGATTGTGTTTTAGACTAAAACAATGCTTAATAAGAAGAATCTTTACTTTGAAACTCTGTTCTTTACCTTTTTCACACTATGAAACAGCTTTGTATTCACCTTAAACATTGTTTCAGGGCAAGAGATTGTGTTTTAGACTAAAACAATGCTTTATAAGAAGAATCTTTACTTTGAAACTCTGTTCTTTACCTTTTTCACACTATGAAACAGCTTTGTATTCACCTTAAACACTGTTTCAGGGCAAGAGATTGTGTTTTAGACTAAAAGGGAATGCATTATAAGAAGAATCTTTACTTTGAAACTTTGTTCTTTACCTTTTTCACACTATGAATCAGCTTTGTATTCACCTTAAAAACTGTTTCAGGGCAAGAGATTGTGTTTTAGACTAAAACAATGCTTTATAAGAAGAATCTTTACTTTGAAACTCTGTTCTTTACCTTTTTAACACAATGAACAGCTTTGTATTCACCTTAAACACTGTTTCAGGGCAAGAGATTGTGTTTTAGACTAAAACAATGCTTTATAAGAAGAATCTTTACTTTGAAACTCTGTTCTTTACCTTTTTAACACTATGAAACAGCTCTGTATTCACCTTAAACACTGTTTCAGGGCAAGAGATTGTGTTTTAGACTAAAAGGGAATGCATTATAAGAAGAATCTTTACTTTGAAACTCTGTTCTTTACCTTTTTCACACTATGAAACAGCTTTGTATTCACCTTAAACACTGTTTCAGGGCAAGAGATTGTGTTTTAGACTAAAAGGGAATGCATTATAAGAAGAATCTTTACTTTGAAACTCTGTTCTTTACCTTTTTCACACTATGTAACAGCTTTGTATTCACCTTAAACACTGTTTCAGGGCAAGAGATTGTGTTTTAGACTAAAACAATGCTTTATAAGAAGAATCTTTACTTTGAAACTCTGTTCTTTACCTTTTTAACACTATGAAACAGCTCTGTATTCACCTTAAACACTGTTTCAGGGCAAGAGATTGTGTTTTAGACTAAAACAATGCTTTATAAGAAGAATCTTTACTTTGAAACTCTGTTCTTTACCTTTTTCACACTATGAAACAGCTTTGTATTCACCTTAAACACTGTTTCAGGGCAAGAGATTGTGTTTTAGACTAAAAGGGAATGCATTATAAGAAGAATCTTTACTTTGAAACTCTGTTCTTTACCTTTTTCACACTATGAATCAGCTTTGTATTCACCTTAAAAACGGTTTCAGGGCAAGAGATTGTGTTTTATACTAAAAGGGAATGCATTATAAGAAGAATCTTTACTTTGAAACTCTGTTCTTTACCTTTTTCACACTATGAAACAGCTTTGTATTCACCTTAAACACTGTTTCAGGGCAAGAGAATGTGTTTTAGACTAAAAGGTAATGCATTATAAGAAGAATCTTTACTTTGAAACTCTGTTCTTTACCTTTTTCACACTATGAAACAGCTTTGTATTCAACTTAAACACTGTTTCAGAGCAAGACAGCTTGTTTTAAACCAAATTGAATAACTTACAATGTGTTAAGAAAACACATATTTCAAGTGAAAAGAGTTTGTACAAGGGAGAAACAAGATGTTTGTAATATGACAATTTAAAGTAATTGCAACTCTGTTTGAACACGTCTCACCACAACGAAACAGGGTTTCTATGCATTGTAATCGGCTTATACAGCGTTTCAGAGCAAGAAATATTGTTTTTAACCAAACTGAACAACTTACAATATCCTAAGAAAACATATATTTCAAGTGAAAAGAGTTTATACAGGGGAGAAAGAAGTTGTTTTAACATGGTTCTAATGTGACCCTTGAAAGTAATTGCAACTCTGTTTTTACACTTCTAACCACAAGGAGGCAACGTTTCCACGCGTTATAATTGGCTTATACATAGTTTCAGAGCAAGAAATATTGTTTTTAACCAAACTGAACAACTTAACCATTTAAAGTAATTGCAACTCTGTTTGTACACCTCTAACCACAAAGAAACAGGGCTTCTATGCATTGTAATCAGCTTAAACACTGTTTCAGGGCAAGAGATTGTGTTTTAGACTAAAACAATGCTTTATAAGAAGAATCTTTACTTTGAAACTCTGTTCTTTACCTTTTTCACACTATGAAACAGCTTTGTATTCACCTTAAACACTGTTTCAGGGCAAGAGATTGTGTTTGAGACTAAAAGGGAATGCATTATAAGAAGAATCTTTACTTTGAAACTCTGTTCTTTACCTTTTTCACACTATGAAACAGCTTTGTATTCACCTTAAACACTGTTTCAGGGCAATAGATTGTGTTTTAGACTAAAACAATGCTTTATAAGAAGAATCTTTACTTTGAAACTCTATTCTTTACCTTTTTCACACTATGAAACAGCTTTGTATTCACCTTAAACACTGTTTCAGGGCAAGAGATTGTGTTTTAGACTAAAACAATGCTTTATAAGAAGAATCTTTACTTTGAAACTCTGTTCTTTACCTTTTTCACACTATGAAACAGCTTTGTATTCACCTTAAACACTGTTTCAGGGCAAGAGATTGTGTTTTAGACTAAAACAATGCTTTATAAGAAGAATCTTTACTTTGAAACTCTGTTCTTTACCTTTTTCACACTATGAAACAGCTTTGTATTCACCTTAAACACTGTTTCAGGGCAAGAGATTGTGTTTTAGACTAAAACAATGCTTTATAAGAAGAATCTTTACTTTGAAACTCTGTTCTTTACCTTTTTAACACTATGAAACAGCTCTGTATTCACCTTAAACACTGTTTCAGGGCAAGAGATTGTGTTTTAGACTAAAAGGGAATGCATTATAAGAAGAATCTTTACTTTGAAACTCTGTTCTTTACCTTTTTCACACTATGAAACAGCTTTGTATTCACCTTAAACACTGTTTCAGGGCAAGAGATTGTGTTTTAGACTAAAAGGGAATGCATTATAAGAAGAATCTTTACTTTGAAACTCTGTTCTTTACCTTTTTCACACTATGAAACAGCTTTGTATTCACCTTAAACACTGTTTCAGGGCAAGAGATTGTGTTTTAGACTAAAACAATGCTTTATAAGAAGAATCTTTACTTTGAAACTCTGTTCTTTACCTTTTTCACACTATGAATCAGCTTTGTATTCACCTTAAAAACAGTTTCAGGGCAAGAGATTGTGTTTTAGACTAAAAGGGAATGCATTATAAGAAGAATCTTTACTTTGAAACTCTGTTCTTTACCTTTTTCACACTATGAAACAGCTTTGTATTCACCTTAAACACTGTTTCAGGGCAAGAGAATGTGTTTTAGACTAAAAGGTAATGCATTATAAGAAGAATCTTTACTTTGAAACTCTGTTCTTTACCTTTTTCACACTATGAAACAGCTTTGTATTCAACTTAAACACTGTTTCAGAGCAAGACAGCTTGTTTTAAACCAAATTGAATAACTTACAATGTGTTAAGAAAACGCATATTTCAAGTGAAAAGAGTTTATACAAGGGAGAAACAAGATATTTGTAATATGACAATTTAAAGTAATTGCAACTCTGTTTGAACACGTCTCACCACAACGAAACAGGGTTTCTATGCATTGTAATCGGCTTATACAGCGTTTCAGAGCAAGAAATATTGTTTTTAACCAAACTGAACAACTTACAATATCCTAAGAAAACATATATTTCAAGTGAAAAGAGTTTATACAGGGGAGAAAGAAGTTGTTTTAACATGGTTCTAATGTGACCCTTGAAAGTAATTGCAACTCTGTTTTTACACCTCTAACCACAAGGAGGCAACGTTTCCACGCGTTATAATTGGCTTATACATAGTTTCAGAGCAAGAAATATTGTTTTTAACCAAACAACTTAACCATTTAAAGTAATTGCAACTCTGTTTGTACACCTCTAACCACAAAGAAACAGGGCTTCTATGCATTGTAATCAGCTTAAACACTGTTTCAGGGCAAGAGATTGTGTTTTAGACTAAAACAATGCTTTATAAGAAGAATCTTTACTTTGAAACTCTGTTCTTTACCTTTTTCACACTATGAAACAGCTTTGTATTCACCTTAAACACTGTTTCAGGGCAAGAGATTGTGTTTTAGACTAAAAGGGAATGCATTATAAGAAGAATCTTTACTTTGAAACTCTGTTCTTTACCTTTTTCACACTATGAAACAGCTTTGTATTCACCTTAAACACTGTTTCAGGGCAAGAGATTGTGTTTTAGACTAAAACAATGCTTTATAAGAAGAATCTTTACTTTGAAACTCTGTTCTTTACCTTTTTCACACTATGAAACAGCTTTGTATTCACCTTAAACACTGTTTCAGGGCAAGAGATTGTGTTTTAGACTAAAAGGGAATGCATTATAAGAAGAATCTTTACTTTGAAACTCTGTTCTTTACCTTTTTCACACTATGAAACAGCTTTGTATTCACCTTAAACACTGTTTCAGGGCAAGAGAATGTGTTTTAGACTAAAAGGTAATGCATTATAAGAAGAATCTTTACTTTGAAACTCTGTTCTTTACCTTTTTCACACTATGAAACAGCTTTGTATTCAACTTAAACACTGTTTCAGAGCAAGACAGCTTGTTTTAAACCAAATTGAATAACTTACAATGTGTTAAGAAAACACATATTTCAAGTGAAAAGAGTTTATACAAGGGAGAAACAAGATGTTTGTAATATGACAATTTAAAGTAATTGCAACTCTGTTTGAACACGTCTCACCACAACGAAACAGGGTTTCTATGCATTGTAATCGGCTTATACAGCGTTTCAGAGCAAGAAATATTGTTTTTAACCAAACTGAACAACTTACAATATCCTAAGAAAACATATATTTCAAGTGAAAAGAGTTTATACAGGGGAGAAAGAAGTTGTTTTAACATGTTTCTAATGTGACCCTTGAAAGTAATTGCAACTCTGTTTTTACACTTCTAACCACAAGGAGGCAACGTTTCCACGCGTTATAATTGGCTTATACATAGTTTCAGAGCAAGAAATATTGTTTTTAACCAAACTGAACAACTTAACCATTTAAAGTAATTGCAACTCTGTTTGTACACCTCTAACCACAAAGAAACAGGGCTTCTATGCATTGTAATCAGCTTAAACACTGTTTCAGGGCAAGAGATTGTGTTTTAGACTAAAACAATGCTTTATAAGAAGAATCTTTACTTTGAAACTCTGTTCTTTACCTTTTTCACACTATGAAACAGCTTTGTATTCACCTTAAACACTGTTTCAGGGCAATAGATTGTGCTTTAGACTAAAACAATGCTTTATAAGAAGAATCTTTACTTTGAAACTCTGTTCTTTACCTTTTTCACACTATGAAACAGCTTTGTATTCACCTTAAACACTGTTTCAGGGCAATAGATTGTGTTTTAGACTAAAACAATGCTTTATAAGAAGAATCTTTACTTTGAAACTCTGTTCTTTACCTTTTTCACACTATGAAACAGCTTTGTATTCACCTTAAACACTGTTTCAGGGCAAGAGATTGTGTTTTAGACTAAAACAATGCTTTATAAGAAGAATCTTTACTTTGAAACTCTGTTCTTTACCTTTTTCACACTATGAAACAGCTTTGTATTCACCTTAAACACTGTTTCAGGGCAAGAGATTGTGTTTTAGACTAAAACAATGCTTTATAAGAAGAATCTTTACTTTGAAACTCTGTTCTTTACCTTTTTCACACTATGAAACAGCTTTGTATTCACCTTAAACACTGTTTCAGGGCAAGAGATTGTGTTTTAGACTAAAAGGGAATGCATTATAAGAAGAATCTTTACTTTGAAACTCTGTTCTTTACCTTTTTCACACTATGAAACAGCTTTGTATTCACCTTAAACACTGTTTCAGGGCAATAGATTGTGTTTTAGACTAAAACAATGCTTTATAAGAAGAATCTTTACTTTGAAACTCTGTTCTTTACCTTTTTCACACTATGAAACAGCTTTGTATTCACCTTAAACACTGTTTCAGGGCAAGAGATTGTGTTTTAGACTAAAACAATGCTTAATAAGAAGAATCTTTACTTTGAAACTCTGTTCTTTACCTTTTTCACACTATGAAACAGCTTTGTATTCACCTTAAACATTGTTTCAGGGCAAGAGATTGTGTTTTAGACTAAAACAATGCTTTATAAGAAGAATCTTTACTTTGAAACTCTGTTCTTTACCTTTTTCACACTATGAAACAGCTTTGTATTCACCTTAAACACTGTTTCAGGGCAAGAGATTGTGTTTTAGACTAAAAGGGAATGCATTATAAGAAGAATCTTTACTTTGAAACTTTGTTCTTTACCTTTTTCACACTATGAATCAGCTTTGTATTCACCTTAAAAACTGTTTCAGGGCAAGAGATTGTGTTTTAGACTAAAACAATGCTTTATAAGAAGAATCTTTACTTTGAAACTCTGTTCTTTACCTTTTTAACACAATGAACAGCTTTGTATTCACCTTAAACACTGTTTCAGGGCAAGAGATTGTGTTTTAGACTAAAACAATGCTTTATAAGAAGAATCTTTACTTTGAAACTCTGTTCTTTACCTTTTTAACACTATGAAACAGCTCTGTATTCACCTTAAACACTGTTTCAGGGCAAGAGATTGTGTTTTAGACTAAAAGGGAATGCATTATAAGAAGAATCTTTACTTTGAAACTCTGTTCTTTACCTTTTTCACACTATGAAACAGCTTTGTATTCACCTTAAACACTGTTTCAGGGCAAGAGATTGTGTTTTAGACTAAAAGGGAATGCATTATAAGAAGAATCTTTACTTTGAAACTCTGTTCTTTACCTTTTTCACACTATGTAACAGCTTTGTATTCACCTTAAACACTGTTTCAGGGCAAGAGATTGTGTTTTAGACTAAAACAATGCTTTATAAGAAGAATCTTTACTTTGAAACTCTGTTCTTTACCTTTTTCACACTATGAATCAGCTTTGTATTCACCTTAAAAACAGTTTCAGGGCAAGAGATTGTGTTTTAGACTAAAAGGGAATGCATTATAAGAAGAATCTTTACTTTGAAACTCTGTTCTTTACCTTTTTCACACTATGAAACAGCTTTGTATTCACCTTAAACACTGTTTCAGGGCAAGAGAATGTGTTTTAGACTAAAAGGTAATGCATTATAAGAAGAATCTTTACTTTGAAACTCTGTTCTTTACCTTTTTCACACTATGAAACAGCTTTGTATTCAACTTAAACACTGTTTCAGAGCAAGACAGCTTGTTTTAAACCAAATTGAATAACTTACAATGTGTTAAGAAAACGCATATTTCAAGTGAAAAGAGTTTATACAAGGGAGAAACAAGATGTTTGTAATATGACAATTTAAAGTAATTGCAACTCTGTTTGAACACGTCACCACAACGAAACAGGGTTTCTATGCATTGTAATCGGCTTATACAGCGTTTCAGAGCAAGAAATATTGTTTTTAACCAAACTGAACAACTTACAATATCCTAAGAAAACATATATTTCAAGTGAAAAGAGTTTATACAGGGGAGAAAGAAGTTGTTTTAACATGGTTCTAATGTGACCCTTGAAAGTAATTGCAACTCTGTTTTTACACTTCTAACCACAAGGAGGCAACGTTTCCACGCGTTATAATTGGCTTATACATAGTTTCAGAGCAAGAAATATTGTTTTTAACCAAACTGAACAACTTAACCATTTAAAGTAATTGCAACTCTGTTTGTACACCTCTAACCACAAAGAAACAGGGCTTCTATGCATTGTAATCAGCTTAAACACTGTTTCAGGGCAAGAGATTGTGTTTTAGACTAAAACAATGCTTTATAAGAAGAATCTTTACTTTGAAACTCTGTTCTTTACCTTTTTCACACTATGAAACAGCTTTGTATTCACCTTAAACACTGTTTCAGGGCAAGAGATTGTGTTTTAGACTAAAAGGGAATGCATTATAAGAAGAATCTTTACTTTGAAACTCTGTTCTTTACCTTTTTCACACTATGAAACAGCTTTGTATTCACCTTAAACACTGTTTCAGGGCAAGAGATTGTGTTTTAGACTAAAACAATGCTTTATAAGAAGAATCTTTACTTTGAAACTCTGTTCTTTACCTTTTTCACACTATGAAACAGCTTTGTATTCACCTTAAACACTGTTTCAGGGCAAGAGATTGTGTTTTAGACTAAAACAATGCTTTATAAAAGAATCTTTACTTTGACACTCTGTTCTTTACCTTTTTAACACTATGAAACAGCTCTGTATTCACCTTAAACACTGTTTCAGGGCAAGAGATTGTGTTTTAGACTAAAAGGGAATGCATTATAAGAAGAATCTTTACTTTGAAACTCTGTTCTTTACCTTTTTCACACTATGAAACAGCTTTGTATTCACCTTAAACACTGTTTCAGGGCAAGAGATTGTGTTTTAGACTAAAACAATGCTTTATAAGAAGAATCTTTACTTTGAAACTCTGTTCTTTACCTTTTCCACACTATGAAACAGCTTTGTATTCACCTTAAACACTGTTTCAGGGCAAGAGATTGTGTTTTAGACTAAAACAATGCTTTATAAGAAGAATCTTTACTTTGAAACTCTGTTCTTTACCTTTTTCACACTATGAAACAGCTTTGTATTCACCTTAAACACTGTTTCAGGGCAAGAGATTGTGTTTTAGACTAAAAGGGAATGCATTATAAGAAGAATCTTTACTTTGAAACTCTTTTCTTTACCTTTTTCACACTATAAAACAGCTTTGTATTCACCTTAAACACTGTTTCAGGGCAAGAGATTGTGTTTTAGACTAAAACAATGCTTTATAAGAAGAATCTTTACTTTGAAACTCTGTTCTTTACCTTTTTCACACTATGAAACAGCTTTGTATTCACCTTAAACACTGTTTCAGGGCAAGAGATTGTGTTTTAGACTAAAAGGGAATGCATTATAAGAAGAATCTTTACTTTGAAACTCTGTTCTTTACCTTTTTCACACTATGAATCAGCTTTGTATTCACCTTAAAAACAGTTTCAGGGCAAGAGATTGTGTTTTAGACTAAAAGGGAATGCATTATAAGAAGAATCTTTACTTTGAAACTCTGTTCTTTACCTTTTTCACACTATGAAACAGCTTTGTATTCACCTTAAACACTGTTTCAGGGCAAGAGAATGTGTTTTAGACTAAAAGGTAATGCATTATAAGAAGAATCTTTACTTTGAAACTCTGTTCTTTACCTTTTTCACACTATGAAACAGCTTTGTATTCAACTTAAACACTGTTTCAGAGCAAGACAGCTTGTTTTAAACCAAATTGAATAACTTACAATGTGTTAAGAAAACGCATATTTCAAGTGAAAAGAGTTTATACAAGGGAGAAACAAGATGTTTGTAATATGACAATTTAAAGTAATTGCAACTCTGTTTGAACACGTCACCACAACGAAACAGGGTTTCTATGCATTGTAATCGGCTTATACAGCGTTTCAGAGCAAGAAATATTGTTTTTAACCAAACTGAACAACTTACAATATCCTAAGAAAACATATATTTCAAGTGAAAAGAGTTTATACAGGGGAGAAAGAAGTTGTTTTAACATGGTTCTAATGTGACCCTTGAAAGTAATTGCAACTCTGTTTTTACACTTCTAACCACAAGGAGGCAACGTTTCCACGCGTTATAATTGGCTTATACATAGTTTCAGAGCAAGAAATATTGTTTTTAACCAAACTGAACAACTTAACCATTTAAAGTAATTGCAACTCTGTTTGTACACCTCTAACCACAAAGAAACAGGGCTTCTATGCATTGTAATCAGCTTAAACACTGTTTCAGGGCAAGAGATTGTGTTTTAGACTAAAACAATGCTTTATAAGAAGAATCTTTACTTTGAAACTCTGTTCTTTACCTTTTTCACACTATGAAACAGCTTTGTATTCACCTTAAACACTGTTTCAGGGCAAGAGATTGTGTTTTAGACTAAAAGGGAATGCATTATAAGAAGAATCTTTACTTTGAAACTCTGTTCTTTACCTTTTTCACACTATGAAACAGCTTTGTATTCACCTTAAACACTGTTTCAGGGCAAGAGATTGTGTTTTAGACTAAAACAATGCTTTATAAGAAGAATCTTTACTTTGAAACTCTGTTCTTTACCTTTTTCACACTATGAAACAGCTTTGTATTCACCTTAAACACTGTTTCAGGGCAAGAGATTGTGTTTTAGACTAAAACAATGCTTTATAAGAAGAATCTTTACTTTGAAACTCTGTTCTTTACCTTTTTAACACTATGAAACAGCTCTGTATTCACCTTAAACACTGTTTCAGGGCAAGAGATTGTGTTTTAGACTAAAAGGGAATGCATTATAAGAAGAATCTTTACTTTGAAACTCTGTTCTTTACCTTTTTCACACTATGAAACAGCTTTGTATTCACCTTAAACACTGTTTCAGGGCAAGAGATTGTGTTTTAGACTAAAACAATGCTTTATAAGAAGAATCTTTACTTTGAAACTCTGTTCTTTACCTTTTTCACACTATGAAACAGCTTTGTATTCACCTTAAACACTGTTTCAGGGCAAGAGATTGTGTTTTAGACTAAAAGGGAATGCATTATAAGAAGAATCTTTACTTTGAAACTTTGTTCTTTACCTTTTTCACACTATGAATCAGCTTTGTATTCACCTTAAAAACTGTTTCAGGGCAAGAGATTGTGTTTTAGACTAAAACAATGCTTTATAAGAAGAATCTTTACTTTGAAACTCTGTTCTTTACCTTTTTAACACAATGAACAGCTTTGTATTCACCTTAAACACTGTTTCAGGGCAAGAGATTGTGTTTTAGACTAAAACAATGCTTTATAAGAAGAATCTTTACTTTGAAACTCTGTTCTTTACCTTTTTAACACTATGAAACAGCTCTGTATTCACCTTAAACACTGTTTCAGGGCAAGAGATTGTGTTTTAGACTAAAAGGGAATGCATTATAAGAAGAATCTTTACTTTGAAACTCTGTTCTTTACCTTTTTCACACTATGAAACAGCTTTGTATTCACCTTAAACACTGTTTCAGGGCAAGAGATTGTGTTTTAGACTAAAAGGGAATGCATTATAAGAAGAATCTTTACTTTGAAACTCTGTTTTTTACCTTTTTCACACTATGAATCAGCTTTGTATTCACCTTAAAAACAGTTTCAGGGCAAGAGATTGTGTTTTAGACTAAAAGGGAATGCATTATAAGAAGAATCTTTACTTTGAAACTCTGTTCTTTACCTTTTTCACACTATGAAACAGCTTTGTATTCACCTTAAACACTGTTTCAGGGCAAGAGAATGTGTTTTAGACTAAAAGGTAATGCATTATAAGAAGAATCTTTACTTTGAAACTCTGTTCTTTACCTTTTTCACACTATGAAACAGCTTTGTATTCAACTTAAACACTGTTTCAGAGCAAGACAGCTTGTTTTAAACCAAATTGAATAACTTACAATGTGTTAAGAAAACACATATTTCAAGTGAAAAGAGTTTATACAAGGGAGAAACAAGATGTTTGTAATATGACAATTTAAAGTAATTGCAACTCTGTTTGAACACGTCTCACCACAACGAAACAGGGTTTATATGCATTGTAATCGGCTTATACAGCGTTTCAGAGCAAGAAATATTGTTTTTAACCAAACTGAACAACTTACAATATCCTAAGAAAACATATATTTCAAGTGAAAAGAGTTTATACAGGGGAGAAAGAAGTTGTTTTAACATGGTTCTAATGTGACCCTTGAAAGTAATTGCAACTCTGTTTTTACACTTCTAACCACAAGGAGGCAACGTTTCCACGCGTTATAATTGGCTTATACATAGTTTCAGAGCAAGAAATATTGTTTTTAACCAAACTGAACAACTTAACCATTTAAAGTAATTGCAACTCTGTTTGTACACCTCTAACCACAAAGAAACAGGGCTTCTATGCATTGTAATCAGCTTAAACACTGTTTCAGGGCAAGAGATTGTGTTTTAGACTAAAACAATGCTTTATAAGAAGAATCTTTACTTTGAAACTCTGTTCTTTACCTTTTTCACACTATGAAACAGCTTTGTATTCACCTTAAACACTGTTTCAGGGCAAGAGATTGTGTTTTAGACTAAAACAATGCTTTATAAGAAGAATCTTTACTTTGAAACTCTGTTCTTTACCTTTTTCACACTATGAAACAGCTTTGTATTCACCTTAAACACTGTTTCAGGGCAAGAGATTGTGTTTTAGACTAAAACAATGCTTTATAAGAAGAATCTTTACTTTGAAACTCTGTTCTTTACCTTTTTCACACTATGAAACAGCTTTGTATTCACCTTAAACACTGTTTCAGGGCAAGAGATTGTGTTTTAGACTAAAACAATGCTTTATAAGAAGAATCTTTACTTTGAAACTTTGTTCTTTACCTTTTTCACACTATGAAACAGCTTTGTATTCACCTTAAACACTGTTTCAGGGCAAGAGATTGTGTTTTAGACTAAAAGGGAATGCATTATAAGAAGAATCTTTACTTTGAAACTTTGTTCTTTACCTTTTTCACACTATGAATCAGCTTTGTATTCACCTTAAAAACTGTTTCAGGGCAAGAGATTGTGTTTTAGACTAAAACAATGCTTTATAAGAAGAATCTTTACTTTGAAACTCTGTTCTTTACCTTTTTAACACAATGAACAGCTTTGTATTCACCTTAAACACTGTTTCAGGGCAAGAGATTGTGTTTTAGACTAAAACAATGCTTTATAAGAAGAATCTTTACTTTGAAACTCTGTTCTTTACCTTTTTAACACTATGAAACAGCTCTGTATTCACCTTAAACACTGTTTCAGGGCAAGAGATTGTGTTTTAGACTAAAAGGGAATGCATTATAAGAAGAATCTTTACTTTGAAACTCTGTTCTTTACCTTTTTCACACTATGAATCAGCTTTGTATTCACCTTAAACACTGTTTCAGGGCAAGAGAATGTGTTTTAGACTAAAAGGTAATGCATTATAAGAAGAATCTTTACTTTGAAACTCTGTTCTTTACCTTTTTCACACTATGAAACAGCTTTGTATTCAACTTAAACACTGTTTCAGAGCAAGACAGCTTGTTTTAAACCAAATTGAATAACTTACAATGTGTTAAGAAAACACATATTTCAAGTGAAAAGAGTTTATACAAGGGAGAAACAAGATGTTTGTAATATGACAATTTAAAGTAATTGCAACTCTGTTTGAACACGTCTCACCACAACGAAACAGGGTTTCTATGCATTGTAATCGGCTTATACAGCGTTTCAGAGCAAGAAATATTGTTTTTAACCAAACTGAACAACTTACAATATCCTAAGAAAACATATATTTCAAGTGAAAAGAGTTTATACAGGGGAGAAAGAAGTTGTTTTAACATGGTTCTAATGTGACCCTTGAAAGTAATTGCAACTCTGTTTTTACACTTCTAACCACAAGGAGGCAACGTTTCCACGCGTTATAATTGGCTTATACATAGTTTCAGAGCAAGAAATATTGTTTTTAACCAAACTGAACAACTTAACCATTTAAAGTAATTGCAACTCTGTTTGTACACCTCTAACCACAAAGAAACAGGGCTTCTATGCATTGTAATCAGCTTAAACACTGTTTCAGGGCAAGAGATTGTGTTTTAGACTAAAACAATGCTTTATAAGAAGAATCTTTACTTTGAAACTCTGTTCTTTACCTTTTTCACACTATGAAACAGCTTTGTATTCACCTTAAACACTGTTTCAGGGCAAGAGATTGTGTTTTAGACTAAAACAATGCTTTATAAGAAGAATCTTTACTTTGAAACTCTGTTCTTTACCTTTTTCACACTATGAAACAGCTTTGTATTCACCTTAAACACTGTTTCAGGGCAAGAGATTGTGTTTTAGACTAAAACAATGCTTTATAAGAAGAATCTTTACTTTGAAACTCTGTTCTTTACCTTTTTCACACTATGAAACAGCTTTGTATTCACCTTAAACACTGTTTCAGGGCAAGAGATTGTGTTTTAGACTAAAACAATGCTTTATAAGAAGAATCTTTACTTTGAAACTCTGTTCTTTACCTTTTTCACACTATGAAACAGCTTTGTATTCACCTTAAACACTGTTTCAGGGCAAGAGATTGTGTTTTAGACTAAAAGGGAATGCATTATAAGAAGAATCTTTACTTTGAAACTCTGTTCTTTACCTTTTTCACACTATGAAACAGCTTTGTATTCACCTTAAACACTGTTTCAGGGCAAGAGATTGTGTTTTAGACTAAAACAATGCTTTATAAGAAGAATCTTTACTTTGAAACTCTGTTCTTTACCTTTTTCACACTATGAAACAGCTTTGTATTCACCTTAAACACTGTTTCAGGGCAAGAGATTGTGTTTTAGACTAAAACAATGCTTTATAAGAAGAATCTTTACTTTGAAACTCTGTTCTTTACCTTTTTAACACTATGAAACAGCTCTGTATTCACCTTAAACACTGTTTCAGGGCAAGAGATTGTGTTTTAGACTAAAAGGGAATGCATTATAAGAAGAATCTTTACTTTGAAACTCTGTTCTTTACCTTTTTCACACTATGAAACAGCTTTGTATTCACCTTAAACACTGTTTCAGGGCAAGAGATTGTGTTTTAGACTAAAACAATGCTTTATAAGAAGAATCTTTACTTTGAAACTCTGTTCTTTACCTTTTTCACACTATGAAACAGCTTTGTATTCACCTTAAACACTGTTTCAGGGCAAGAGATTGTGTTTTAGACTAAAAGGGAATGCATTATAAGAAGAATCTTTACTTTGAAACTTTGTTCTTTACCTTTTTCACACTATGAATCAGCTTTGTATTCACCTTAAAAACTGTTTCAGGGCAAGAGATTGTGTTTTAGACTAAAACAATGCTTTATAAGAAGAATCTTTACTTTGAAACTCTGTTCTTTACCTTTTTAACACAATGAACAGCTTTGTATTCACCTTAAACACTGTTTCAGGGCAAGAGATTGTGTTTTAGACTAAAACAATGCTTTATAAGAAGAATCTTTACTTTGAAACTCTGTTCTTTACCTTTTTAACACTATGAAACAGCTCTGTATTCACCTTAAACACTGTTTCAGGGCAAGAGATTGTGTTTTAGACTAAAAGGGAATGCATTATAAGAAGAATCTTTACTTTGAAACTCTGTTCTTTACCTTTTTCACACTATGAAACAGCTTTGTATTCACCTTAAACACTGTTTCAGGGCAAGAGATTGTGTTTTAGACTAAAAGGGAATGCATTATAAGAAGAATCTTTACTTTGAAACTCTGTTTTTTACCTTTTTCACACTATGAATCAGCTTTGTATTCACCTTAAAAACAGTTTCAGGGCAAGAGATTGTGTTTTAGACTAAAAGGGAATGCATTATAAGAAGAATCTTTACTTTGAAACTCTGTTCTTTACCTTTTTCACACTATGAAACAGCTTTGTATTCACCTTAAACACTGTTTCAGGGCAAGAGAATGTGTTTTAGACTAAAAGGTAATGCATTATAAGAAGAATCTTTACTTTGAAACTCTGTTCTTTACCTTTTTCACACTATGAAACAGCTTTGTATTCAACTTAAACACTGTTTCAGAGCAAGACAGCTTGTTTTAAACCAAATTGAATAACTTACAATGTGTTAAGAAAACACATATTTCAAGTGAAAAGAGTTTATACAAGGGAGAAACAAGATGTTTGTAATATGACAATTTAAAGTAATTGCAACTCTGTTTGAACACGTCTCACCACAACGAAACAGGGTTTATATGCATTGTAATCGGCTTATACAGCGTTTCAGAGCAAGAAATATTGTTTTTAACCAAACTGAACAACTTACAATATCCTAAGAAAACATATATTTCAAGTGAAAAGAGTTTATACAGGGGAGAAAGAAGTTGTTTTAACATGGTTCTAATGTGACCCTTGAAAGTAATTGCAACTCTGTTTTTACACTTCTAACCACAAGGAGGCAACGTTTCCACGCGTTATAATTGGCTTATACATAGTTTCAGAGCAAGAAATATTGTTTTTAACCAAACTGAACAACTTAACCATTTAAAGTAATTGCAACTCTGTTTGTACACCTCTAACCACAAAGAAACAGGGCTTCTATGCATTGTAATCAGCTTAAACACTGTTTCAGGGCAAGAGATTGTGTTTTAGACTAAAACAATGCTTTATAAGAAGAATCTTTACTTTGAAACTCTGTTCTTTACCTTTTTCACACTATGAAACAGCTTTGTATTCACCTTAAACACTGTTTCAGGGCAAGAGATTGTGTTTTAGACTAAAACAATGCTTTATAAGAAGAATCTTTACTTTGAAACTCTGTTCTTTACCTTTTTCACACTATGAAACAGCTTTGTATTCACCTTAAACACTGTTTCAGGGCAAGAGATTGTGTTTTAGACTAAAACAATGCTTTATAAGAAGAATCTTTACTTTGAAACTCTGTTCTTTACCTTTTTCACACTATGAAACAGCTTTGTATTCACCTTAAACACTGTTTCAGGGCAAGAGATTGTGTTTTAGACTAAAACAATGCTTTATAAGAAGAATCTTTACTTTGAAACTTTGTTCTTTACCTTTTTCACACTATGAAACAGCTTTGTATTCACCTTAAACACTGTTTCAGGGCAAGAGATTGTGTTTTAGACTAAAAGGGAATGCATTATAAGAAGAATCTTTACTTTGAAACTTTGTTCTTTACCTTTTTCACACTATGAATCAGCTTTGTATTCACCTTAAAAACTGTTTCAGGGCAAGAGATTGTGTTTTAGACTAAAACAATGCTTTATAAGAAGAATCTTTACTTTGAAACTCTGTTCTTTACCTTTTTAACACAATGAACAGCTTTGTATTCACCTTAAACACTGTTTCAGGGCAAGAGATTGTGTTTTAGACTAAAACAATGCTTTATAAGAAGAATCTTTACTTTGAAACTCTGTTCTTTACCTTTTTAACACTATGAAACAGCTCTGTATTCACCTTAAACACTGTTTCAGGGCAAGAGATTGTGTTTTAGACTAAAAGGGAATGCATTATAAGAAGAATCTTTACTTTGAAACTCTGTTCTTTACCTTTTTCACACTATGAATCAGCTTTGTATTCACCTTAAACACTGTTTCAGGGCAAGAGAATGTGTTTTAGACTAAAAGGTAATGCATTATAAGAAGAATCTTTACTTTGAAACTCTGTTCTTTACCTTTTTCACACTATGAAACAGCTTTGTATTCAACTTAAACACTGTTTCAGAGCAAGACAGCTTGTTTTAAACCAAATTGAATAACTTACAATGTGTTAAGAAAACACATATTTCAAGTGAAAAGAGTTTATACAAGGGAGAAACAAGATGTTTGTAATATGACAATTTAAAGTAATTGCAACTCTGTTTGAACACGTCTCACCACAACGAAACAGGGTTTCTATGCATTGTAATCGGCTTATACAGCGTTTCAGAGCAAGAAATATTGTTTTTAACCAAACTGAACAACTTACAATATCCTAAGAAAACATATATTTCAAGTGAAAAGAGTTTATACAGGGGAGAAAGAAGTTGTTTTAACATGGTTCTAATGTGACCCTTGAAAGTAATTGCAACTCTGTTTTTACACTTCTAACCACAAGGAGGCAACGTTTCCACGCGTTATAATTGGCTTATACATAGTTTCAGAGCAAGAAATATTGTTTTTAACCAAACTGAACAACTTAACCATTTAAAGTAATTGCAACTCTGTTTGTACACCTCTAACCACAAAGAAACAGGGCTTCTATGCATTGTAATCAGCTTAAACACTGTTTCAGGGCAAGAGATTGTGTTTTAGACTAAAACAATGCTTTATAAGAAGAATCTTTACTTTGAAACTCTGTTCTTTACCTTTTTCACACTATGAAACAGCTTTGTATTCACCTTAAACACTGTTTCAGGGCAAGAGATTGTGTTTTAGACTAAAACAATGCTTTATAAGAAGAATCTTTACTTTGAAACTCTGTTCTTTACCTTTTTCACACTATGAAACAGCTTTGTATTCACCTTAAACACTGTTTCAGGGCAAGAGATTGTGTTTTAGACTAAAACAATGCTTTATAAGAAGAATCTTTACTTTGAAACTCTGTTCTTTACCTTTTTCACACTATGAAACAGCTTTGTATTCACCTTAAACACTGTTTCAGGGCAAGAGATTGTGTTTTAGACTAAAACAATGCTTTATAAGAAGAATCTTTACTTTGAAACTCTGTTCTTTACCTTTTTCACACTATGAAACAGCTTTGTATTCACCTTAAACACTGTTTCAGGGCAAGAGATTGTGTTTTAGACTAAAAGGGAATGCATTATAAGAAGAATCTTTACTTTGAAACTTTGTTCTTTACCTTTTTCACACTATGAATCAGCTTTGTATTCACCTTAAAAACTGTTTCAGGGCAAGAGATTGTGTTTTAGACTAAAACAATGCTTTATAAGAAGAATCTTTACTTTGAAACTCTTTTCTTTACCTTTTTCACACTATGAAACAGCTTTGTATTCACCTTAAACACTGTTTCAGGGCAAGAGATTGTGTTTTAGACTAAAACAATGCTTTATAAGAAGAATCTTTACTTTGAAACTCTGTTCTTTACCTTTTCCACACTATGAAACAGCTTTGTATTCACCTTAAACACTGTTTCAGGGCAAGAGATTGTGTTTTAGACTAAAACAATGCTTTATAAGAAGAATCTTTACTTTGAAACTCTGTTCTTTACCGTTTTCACACTATGAAACAGCTTTGTATTCACCTTAAACACTGTTTCAGGGCAAGAGATTGTGTTTTAGACTAAAAGGGAATGCATTATAAGAAGAATCTTTACTTTGAAACTCTTTTCTTTACCTTTTTCACACTATAAAACAGCTTTGTATTCACCTTAAACACTGTTTCAGGGCAAGAGATTGTGTTTTAGACTAAAACAATGCTTTATAAGAAGAATCTTTACTTTGAAACTCTGTTCTTTACCTTTTTCACACTATGAAACAGCTTTGTATTCAACTTAAACACTGTTTCAGGGCAAGAGAATGTGTTTTAGACTAAAAGGTAATGCATTATAAGAAGAATCTTTACTTTGAAACTCTGTTCTTTACCTTTTTCACACTATGAAACAGCTTTGTATTCAACTTAAACACTGTTTCAGAGCAAGACAGCTTGTTTTAAACCAAATTGAATAACTTACAATGTGTTAAGAAAACGCATATTTCAAGTGAAAAGAGTTTATACAAGGGAGAAACAAGATGTTTGTAATATGACAATTTAAAGTAATTGCAACTCTGTTTGAACACGTCACCACAACGAAACAGGGTTTCTATGCATTGTAATCGGCTTATACAGCGTTTCAGAGCAAGAAATATTGTTTTTAACCAAACTGAACAACTTACAATATCCTAAGAAAACATATATTTCAAGTGAAAAGAGTTTATACAGGGGAGAAAGAAGTTGTTTTAACATGGTTCTAATGTGACCCTTGAAAGTAATTGCAACTCTGTTTTTACACTTCTAACCACAAGGAGGCAACGTTTCCACGCGTTATAATTGGCTTATACATAGTTTCAGAGCAAGAAATATTGTTTTTAACCAAACTGAACAACTTAACCATTTAAAGTAATTGCAACTCTGTTTGTACACCTCTAACCACAAAGAAACAGGGCTTCTATGCATTGTAATCAGCTTAAACACTGTTTCAGGGCAAGAGATTGTGTTTTAGACTAAAACAATGCTTTATAAGAAGAATCTTTACTTTGAAACTCTGTTCTTTACCTTTTTCACACTATGAAACAGCTTTGTATTCACCTTAAACACTGTTTCAGGGCAAGAGATTGTGTTTTAGACTAAAAGGGAATGCATTATAAGAAGAATCTTTACTTTGAAACTCTGTTCTTTACCTTTTTCACACTATGAAACAGCTTTGTATTCACCTTAAACACTGTTTCAGGGCAAGAGATTGTGTTTTAGACTAAAAGGGAATGCATTATAAGAAGAATCTTTACTTTGAAACTTTGTTCTTTACCTTTTTCACACTATGAATCAGCTTTGTATTCACCTTAAAAACTGTTTCAGGGCAAGAGATTGTGTTTTAGACTAAAACAATGCTTTATAAGAAGAATCTTTACTTTGAAACTCTGTTCTTTACCTTTTTAACACAATGAACAGCTTTGTATTCACCTTAAACACTGTTTCAGGGCAAGAGATTGTGTTTTAGACTAAAACAATGCTTTATAAGAAGAATCTTTACTTTGAAACTCTGTTCTTTACCTTTTTAACACTATGAAACAGCTCTGTATTCACCTTAAACACTGTTTCAGGGCAAGAAATTGTGTTTTAGACTAAAAGGGAATGCATTATAAGAAGAATCTTTACTTTGAAACTCTGTTCTTTACCTTTTTCACACTATGAAACAGCTTTGTATTCACCTTAAACACTGTTTCAGGGCAAGAGATTGTGTTTTAGACTAAAAGGGAATGCATTATAAGAAGAATCTTTACTTTGAAACTATGTTCTTTACCTTTTTCACACTATGAATCAGCTTTGTATTCACCTTAAAAACAGTTTCAGGGCAAGAGATTGTGTTTTAGACTAAAAGGGAATGCATTATAAGAAGAATCTTTACTTTGAAACTCTTTTCTTTACCTTTTTCACACTATGAAACAGCTTTGTATTCACCTTAAACACTGTTTCAGGGCGAGAGAATATGTTTTAGACTAAAAGGTAATGCATTATAAGAAGAATCTTTACTTTGAAACTCTGTTCTTTACCTTTTTCACACTATGAAACAGCTTTGTATTCAACTTAAACACTGTTTCAGAGCAAGACAGCTTGTTTTAAACCAAATTGAATAACTTACAATGTGTTAAGAAAACACATATTTCAAGTGAAAAGAGTTTATACAAGGGAGAAACAAGATGTTTGTAATATGACAATTTAAAGTAATTGCAACTCTGTTTGAACACGTCTCACCACAACGAAACAGGGTTTCTATGCATTGTAATCGGCTTATACAGCGTTTCAGAGCAAGAAATATTGTTTTTAACCAAACTGAACAACTTACAATATCCTAAGAAAACATATATTTCAAGTGAAAAGAGTTTATACAGGGGAGAAAGAAGTTGTTTTAACATGGTTCTAATGTGACCCTTGAAAGTAATTGCAACTCTGTTTTTACACTTCTAACCACAAGGAGGCAACGTTTCCACGCGTTATAATTGGCTTATACATAGTTTCAGAGCAAGAAATATTGTTTTTAACCAAACTGAACAACTTAACCATTTAAAGTAATTGCAACTCTGTTTGTACACCTCTAACCACAAAGAAACAGGGCTTCTATGCATTGTAATCGGCTTAAACACTGTTTCAGGGCAAGAGATTGTGTTTTAGACTAAAACAATGCTTTATAAGAAGAATCTTTACTTTGAAACTCTGTTCTTTACCTTTTTCACACTATGAAACAGCTTTGTATTCACGTTAAACACTGTTTCAGGGCAAGAGATTGTGTTTGAGACTAAAAGGGAATGCATTATAAGAAGAATCTTTACTTTGAAACTCTGTTCTTTACCTTTTTCACACTATGAAACAGCTTTGTATTCACCTTAAACACTGTTTCAGGGCAATAGATTGTGTTTTAGACTAAAACAATGCTTTATAAGAAGAATCTTTACTTTGAAACTCTGTTCTTTACCTTTTTCACACTATGAAACAGCTTTGTATTCACCTTAAACACTGTTTCAGGGCAAGAGATTGTGTTTTAGACTAAAACAATGCTTTATAAGAAGAATCTTTACTTTGAAACTCTGTTCTTTACCTTTTTCACACTATGAAACAGCTTTGTATTCACCTTAAACACTGTTTCAGGGCAAGAGATTGTGTTTTAGACTAAAACAATGCTTTATAAGAAGAATCTTTACTTTGAAACTCTGTTCTTTACCTTTTTCACACTATGAAACAGCTTTGTATTCACCTTAAACACTGTTTCAGGGCAAGAGATTGTGTTTTAGACTAAAAGGGAATGCATTATAAGAAGAATCTTTACTTTGAAACTTTGTTCTTTACCTTTTTCACACTATGAATCAGCTTTGTATTCACCTTAAAAACTGTTTCAGGGCAAGAGATTGTGTTTTAGACTAAAACAATGCATTATAAGAAGAATCTTTACTTTGAAACTCTGTTCTTTACCTTTTTCACACTATGAAACAGCTTTGTATTCACCTTAAACACTGTTTCAGGGCAAGAGATTGTGTTTTAGACTAAAAGGGAATGCATTATAAGAAGAATCTTTACTTTGAAACTATGTTCTTTACCTTTTTCACACTATGAATCAGCTTTGTATTCACCTTAAAAACAGTTTCAGGGCAAGAGATTGTGTTTTAGACTAAAAGGGAATGCATTATAAGAAGAATCTTTACTTTGAAACTCTTTTCTTTACCTTTTTCACACTATGAAACAGCTTTGTATTCACCTTAAACACTGTTTCAGGGCAAGAGAATATGTTTTAGACTAAAAGGTAATGCATTATAAGAAGAATCTTTACTTTGAAACTCTGTTCTTTACCTTTTTCACACTATGAAACAGCTTTGTATTCAACTTAAACACTGTTTCAGAGCAAGACAGCTTGTTTTAAACCAAATTGAATAACTTACAATGTGTTAAGAAAACACATATTTCAAGTGAAAAGAGTTTATACAAGGGAGAAACAAGATGTTTGTAATATGACAATTTAAAGTAATTGCAACTCTGTTTGAACACGTCTCACCACAACGAAACAGGGTTTCTATGCATTGTAATCGGCTTATACAGCGTTTCAGAGCAAGAAATATTGTTTTTAACCAAACTGAACAACTTACAATATCCTAAGAAAACATATATTTCAAGTGAAAAGAGTTTATACAGGGGAGAAAGAAGTTGTTTTAACATGGTTCTAATGTGACCCTTGAAAGTAATTGCAACTCTGTTTTTACACTTCTAACCACAAGGAGGCAACGTTTCCACGCGTTATAATTGGCTTATACATAGTTTCAGAGCAAGAAATATTGTTTTTAACCAAACTGAACAACTTAACCATTTAAAGTAATTGCAACTCTGTTTGTACACCTCTAACCACAAAGAAACAGGGCTTCTATGCATTGTAATCAGCTTAAACACTGTTTCAGGGCAAGAGATTGTGTTTTAGACTAAAACAATGCTTTATAAGAAGAATCTTTACTTTGAACCTCTGTTCTTTACCTTTTTCACACTATGAAACAGCTTTGTATTCACCTTAAACACTGTTTCAGGGCAAGAGATTGTGTTTGAGACTAAAAGGGAATGCATTATAAGAAGAATCTTTACTTTGAAACTCTGTTCTTTACCTTTTTCACACTATGAAACAGCTTTGTATTCACCTTAAACACTGTTTCAGGGCAATAGATTGTGTTTTAGACTAAAACAATGCTTTATAAGAAGAATCTTTACTTTGAAACTTTGTTCTTTACCTTTTTCACACTATGAATCAGCTTTGTATTCACCTTAAAAACTGTTTCAGGGCAAGAGATTGTGTTTTAGACTAAAACAATGCTTTATAAGAAGAATCTTTACTTTGAAACTCTGTTCTTTACCTTTTTAACACAATGAACAGCTTTGTATTCACCTTAAACACTGTTTCAGGGCAAGAGATTGTGTTTTAGACTAAAACAATGCTTTATAAGAAGAATCTTTACTTTGAAACTCTGTTCTTTACCTTTTTAACACTATGAAACAGCTCTGTATTCACCTTAAACACTGTTTCAGGGCAAGAGATTGTGTTTTAGACTAAAAGGGAATGCATTATAAGAAGAATCTTTACTTTGAAACTCTGTTCTTTACCTTTTTCACACTATGAAACAGCTTTGTATTCACCTTAAACACTGTTTCAGGGCAAGAGATTGTGTTTTAGACTAAAAGGGAATGCATTATAAGAAGAATCTTTACTTTGAAACTTTGTTCTTTACCTTTTTCACACTATGAATCAGCTTTGTATTCAACTTAAAAACTGTTTCAGGGCAAGAGATTGTGTTTTAGACTAAAACAATGCTTTATAAGAAGAATCTTTACTTTGAAACTCTGTTCTTTACCTTTTTAACACAATGAACAGCTTTGTATTCACCTTAAACACTGTTTCAGGGCAAGAGATTGTGTTTTAGACTAAAACAATGCTTTATAAGAAGAATCTTTACTTTGAAACTCTGTTCTTTACCTTTTTAACACTATGAAACAGCTCTGTATTCACCTTAAACACTGTTTCAGGGCAAGAGATTGTGTTTTAGACTAAAAGGGAATGCATTATAAGAAGAATCTTTACTTTGAAACTCTGTTCTTTACCTTTTTCACACTATGAATCAGCTTTGTATTCACCTTAAAAACAGTTTCAGGGCAAGAGATTGTGTTTTAGACTAAAAGGGAATGCATTATAAGAAGAATCTTTACTTTGAAACTCTGTTCTTTACCTTTTTCACACTATGAAACAGCTTTGTATTCACCTTAAACACTGTTTCAGGGCAAGAGAATGTGTTTTAGACTAAAAGGTAATGCATTATAAGAAGAATCTTTACTTTGAAACTCTGTTCTTTACCTTTTTCACACTATGAAACAGCTTTGTATTCAACTTAAAAACAGTTTCAGGGCAAGAGATTGTGTTTTAGACTAAAAGGGAATGCATTATAAGAAGAATCTTTACTTTGAAACTCTTTTCTTTACCTTTTTCACACTATGAAACAGCTTTGTATTCACCTTAAACACTGTTTCAGGGCAAGAGATTGTGTTTTAGACTAAAACAATGCTTTATAAGAAGAATCTTTACTTTGAAACTCTGTTCTTTACCTTTTTCACACTATGAAACAGCTTTGTATTCACCTTAAACACTGTTTCAGGGCAAGAGATTGTGTTTTAGACTAAAAGGGAATGCATTATAAGAAGAATCTTTACTTTGAAACTCTTTTCTTTACCTTTTTCACACTATAAAACAGCTTTGTATTCACCTTAAACACTGTTTCAGGGCAAGAGATTGTGTTTTAGACTAAAACAATGCTTTATAAGAAGAATCTTTACTTTGAAACTCTGTTCTTTACCTTTTTCACACTATGAAACAGCTTTGTATTCACCTTAAACACTGTTTCAGGGCAAGAGATTGTGTTTTAGACTAAAAGGGAATGCATTATAAGAAGAATCTTTACTTTGAAACTCTGTTCTTTACCTTTTTCACACTATGAATCAGCTTTGTATTCACCTTAAAAACAGTTTCAGGGCAAGAGATTGTGTTTTAGACTAAAAGGGAATGCATTATAAGAAGAATCTTTACTTTGAAACTCTGTTCTTTACCTTTTTCACACTATGAAACAGCTTTGTATTCACCTTAAACACTGTTTCAGGGCAAGAGAATGTGTTTTAGACTAAAAGGTAATGCATTATAAGAAGAATCTTTACTTTGAAACTCTGTTCTTTACCTTTTTCACACTATGAAACAGCTTTGTATTCAACTTAAACACTGTTTCAGAGCAAGACAGCTTGTTTTAAACCAAATTGAATAACTTACAATGTGTTAAGAAAACGCATATTTCAAGTGAAAAGAGTTTATACAAGGGAGAAACAAGATGTTTGTAATATGACAATTTAAAGTAATTGCAACTCTGTTTGAACACGTCTCACCACAACGAAACAGGGTTTCTATGCATTGTAATCGGCTTATACAGCGTTTCAGAGCAAGAAATATTGTTTTTAACCAAACTGAACAACTTACAATATCCTAAGAAAACATATATTTCAAGTGAAAAGAGTTTATACAGGGGAGAAAGAAGTTGTTTTAACATGGTTCTAATGTGACCCTTGAAAGTAATTGCAACTCTGTTTTTACACTTCTAACCACAAGGAGGCAACGTTTCCACGCGTTATAATTGGCTTATACATAGTTTCAGAGCAAGAAATATTGTTTTTAACCAAACTGAACAACTTAACCATTTAAAGTAATTGCAACTCTGTTTGTACACCTCTAACCACAAAGAAACAGGGCTTATATGCATTGTAATCAGCTTAAACACTGTTTCAGGGCAAGAGATTGTGTTTTAGACTAAAACAATGCTTTATAAGAAGAATCTTTACTTTGAAACTCTGTTCTTTACCTTTTTCACACTATGAAACAGCTTTGTATTCACCTTAAACACTGTTTCAGGGCAAGAGATTGTGTTTTAGACTAAAAGGGAATGCATTATAAGAAGAATCTTTACTTTGAAACTTTGTTCTTTACCTTTTTCACACTATGAATCAGCTTTGTATTCACCTTAAAAACTGTTTCAGGGCAAGAGATTGTGTTTTAGACTAAAACAATGCTTTATAAGAAGAATCTTTACTTTGAAACTCTGTTCTTTACCTTTTTAACACAATGAACAGCTTTGTATTCACCTTAAACACTGTTTCAGGGCAAGAGATTGTGTTTTAGACTAAAACAATGCTTTATAAGAAGAATCTTTACTTTGAAACTCTGTTCTTTACCTTTTTAACACTATGAAACAGCTCTGTATTCACCTTAAACACTGTTTCAGGGCAAGAGATTGTGTTTTAGACTAAAACAATGCTTTATAAGAAGAATCTTTACTTTGAAACTCTGTTCTTTACCTTTTTAACACAATGAACAGCTTTGTATTCACCTTAAACACTGTTTCAGGGCAAGAGATTGTGTTTTAGACTAAAACAATGCTTTATAAGAAGAATCTTTACTTTGAAACTCTGTTCTTTACCTTTTTAACACTATGAAACAGCTCTGTATTCACCTTAAACACTGTTTCAGGGCAAGAGATTGTGTTTTAGACTAAAACAATGCTTTATAAGAAGAATCTTTACTTTGAAACTCTGTTCTTTACCTTTTTCACACTATGAAACAGCTTTGTATTCACCTTAAACACTGTTTCAGGGCAATAGATTGTGCTTTAGAGTAAAACAATGCTTTATAAGAAGAATCTTTACTTTGAAACTCTGTTCTTTACCTTTTTCACACTATGAAACAGCTTTGTATTCACCTTAAACACTGTTTCAGGGCAAGAGATTGTGTTTTAGACTAAAACAATGCTTTATAAGAAGAATCTTTACTTTGAAACTCTGTTCTTTACCTTTTTCACACTATGAAACAGCTTTGTATTCACCTTAAACACTGTTTCAGGGCAAGAGATTGTGTTTTAGACTAAAACAATGCATTATAAGAAGAATCTTTACTTTGAAACTCTGTTCTTTACCTTTTTCACACTATGAATCAGCTTTGTATTCACCTTAAAAACAGTTTCAGGGCAAGAGATTGTGTTTTAGACTAAAAGGGAATGCATTATAAGAAGAATCTTTACTTTGAACCTCTGTTCTTTACCTTTTTCACACTATGAAACAGCTTTGTATTCACCTTAAACACTGTTTCAGGGCAAGAGAATGTGTTTTAGACTAAAAGGTAATGCATTATAAGAAGAATCTTTACTTTGAAACTCTGTTCTTTACCTTTTTCACACTATGAAACAGCTTTGTATTCAACTTAAACACTGTTTCAGAGCAAGACAGCTTGTTTTAAACCAAATTGAATAACTTACAATGTGTTAAGAAAACACATATTTCAAGTGAAAAGAGTTTATACAAGGGAGAAACAAGATGTTTGTAATATGACAATTTAAAGTAATTGCAACTCTGTTTGAACACGTCTCACCACAACGAAACAGGGTTTCTATGCATTGTAATCGGCTTATACAGCGTTTCAGAGCAAGAAATATTGTTTTTAACCAAACTGAACAACTTACAATATCCTAAGAAAACAGATATTTCAAGTGAAAAGAGTTTATACAGGGGAGAAAGAAGTTGTTTTAACATGGTTCTAATGTGACCCTTGAAAGTAATTGCAACTCTGTTTTTACACTTCTAACCACAAGGAGGCAACGTTTCCACGCGTTATAATTGGCTTATACATAGTTTCAGAGCAAGAAATATTGTTTTTAACCAAACTGAACAACTTAACCATTTAAAGTAATTGCAACTCTGTTTGTACACCTCTAACCACAAAGAAACAGGGCTTCTATGCATTGTAATCAGCTTAAACACTGTTTCAGGGCAAGAGATTGTGTTTTAGACTAAAACAATGCTTTATAAGAAGAATCTTTACTTTGAAACTCTGTTCTTTACCTTTTTCACACTATGAAACAGCTTTGTATTCACCTTAAACACTGTTTCAGGGCAATAGATTGTGTTTTAGACTAAAACAATGCTTTATAAGAAGAATCTTTACTTTGAAACTCTGTTCTTTACCTTTTTCACACTATGAAACAGCTTTGTATTCACCTTAAACACTGTTTCAGGGCAAGAGATTGTGTTTTAGACTAAAACAATGCTTTATAAGAAGAATCTTTACTTTGAAACTCTGTTCTTTACCTTTTTCACACTATGAAACAGCTTTGTATTCACCTTAAACACTGTTTCAGGGCAAGAGATTGTGTTTTAGACTAAAAGGGAATGCATTATAAGAAGAATCTTTACTTTGAAACTCTTTTCTTTACCTTTTTCACACTATAAAACAGCTTTGTATTCACCTTAAACACTGTTTCAGGGCAAGAGATTGTGTTTTAGACTAAAACAATGCTTTATAAGAAGAATCTTTACTTTGAAACTCTGTTCTTTACCTTTTTCACACTATGAAACAGCTTTGTATTCACCTTAAACACTGTTTCAGGGCAAGAGATTGTGTTTTAGACTAAAAGGGAATGCATTATAAGAAGAATCTTTACTTTGAACCTCTGTTCTTTACCTTTTTCACACTATGAATCAGCTTTGTATTCACCTTAAAAACAGTTTCAGGGCAAGAGATTGTGTTTTAGACTAAAAGGGAATGCATTATAAGAAGAATCTTTACTTTGAAACTCTGTTCTTTACCTTTTTAACACTATGAAACAGCTCTGTATTCACCTTAAACACTGTTTCAGGGCAAGAGATTGTGTTTTAGACTAAAAGGGAATGCATTATAAGAAGAATCTTTACTTTGAAACTCTGTTCTTTACCTTTTTCACACTATGAAACAGCTTTGTATTCACCTTAAACACTGTTTCAGGGCAAGAGATTGTGTTTTAGACTAAAAGGGAATGCATTATAAGAAGAATCTTTACTTTGAAACTCTGTTTTTTACCTTTTTCACACTATGAATCAGCTTTGTATTCACCTTAAAAACAGTTTCAGGGCAAGAGATTGTGTTTTAGACTAAAAGGGAATGCATTATAAGAAGAATCTTTACTTTGAAACTCTGTTCTTTACCTTTTTCACACTATGAAACAGCTTTGTATTCACCTTAAACACTGTTTCAGGGCAAGAGAATGTGTTTTAGACTAAAAGGTAATGCATTATAAGAAGAATCTTTACTTTGAAACTCTGTTCTTTACCTTTTTCACACTATGAAACAGCTTTGTATTCAACTTAAACACTGTTTCAGAGCAAGACAGCTTGTTTTAAACCAAATTGAATAACTTACAATGTGTTAAGAAAACACATATTTCAAGTGAAAAGAGTTTATACAAGGGAGAAACAAGGTGTTTGTAATATGACAATTTAAAGTAATTGCAACTCTGTTTGAACACGTCTCACCACAACGAAACAGGGTTTATATGCATTGTAATCGGCTTATACAGCGTTTCAGAGCAAGAAATATTGTTTTTAACCAAACTGAACAACTTACAATATCCTAAGAAAACATATATTTCAAGTGAAAAGAGTTTATACAGGGGAGAAAGAAGTTGTTTTAACATGGTTCTAATGTGACCCTTGAAAGTAATTGCAACTCTGTTTTTACACTTCTAACCACAAGGAGGCAACGTTTCCACGCGTTATAATTGGCTTATACATAGTTTCAGAGCAAGAAATATTGTTTTTAACCAAACTGAACAACTTAACCATTTAAAGTAATTGCAACTCTGTTTGTACACCTCTAACCACAAAGAAACAGGGCTTCTATGCATTGTAATCAGCTTAAACACTGTTTCAGGGCAAGAGATTGTGTTTTAGACTAAAACAATGCTTTATAAGAAGAATCTTTACTTTGAAACTCTGTTCTTTACCTTTTTCACACTATGAAACAGCTTTGTATTCACCTTAAACACTGTTTCAGGGCAAGAGATTGTGTTTTAGACTAAAACAATGCTTTATAAGAAGAATCTTTACTTTGAAACTCTGTTCTTTACCTTTTTCACACTATGAAACAGCTTTGTATTCACCTTAAACACTGTTTCAGGGCAAGAGATTGTGTTTTAGACTAAAACAATGCTTTATAAGAAGAATCTTTACTTTGAAACTCTGTTCTTTACCTTTTTCACACTATGAAACAGCTTTGTATTCACCTTAAACACTGTTTCAGGGCAAGAGATTGTGTTTTAGACTAAAACAATGCTTTATAAGAAGAATCTTTACTTTGAAACTTTGTTCTTTACCTTTTTCACACTATGAAACAGCTTTGTATTCACCTTAAACACTGTTTCAGGGCAAGAGATTGTGTTTTAGACTAAAAGGGAATGCATTATAAGAAGAATCTTTACTTTGAAACTTTGTTCTTTACCTTTTTCACACTATGAATCAGCTTTGTATTCACCTTAAAAACTGTTTCAGGGCAAGAGATTGTGTTTTAGACTAAAACAATGCTTTATAAGAAGAATCTTTACTTTGAAACTCTGTTCTTTACCTTTTTAACACAATGAACAGCTTTGTATTCACCTTAAACACTGTTTCAGGGCAAGAGATTGTGTTTTAGACTAAAACAATGCTTTATAAGAAGAATCTTTACTTTGAAACTCTGTTCTTTACCTTTTTAACACTATGAAACAGCTCTGTATTCACCTTAAACACTGTTTCAGGGCAAGAGATTGTGTTTTAGACTAAAAGGGAATGCATTATAAGAAGAATCTTTACTTTGAAACTCTGTTCTTTACCTTTTTCACACTATGAATCAGCTTTGTATTCACCTTAAACACTGTTTCAGGGCAAGAGAATGTGTTTTAGACTAAAAGGTAATGCATTATAAGAAGAATCTTTACTTTGAAACTCTGTTCTTTACCTTTTTCACACTATGAAACAGCTTTGTATTCAACTTAAACACTGTTTCAGAGCAAGACAGCTTGTTTTAAACCAAATTGAATAACTTACAATGTGTTAAGAAAACACATATTTCAAGTGAAAAGAGTTTATACAAGGGAGAAACAAGATGTTTGTAATATGACAATTTAAAGTAATTGCAACTCTGTTTGAACACGTCTCACCACAACGAAACAGGGTTTCTATGCATTGTAATCGGCTTATACAGCGTTTCAGAGCAAGAAATATTGTTTTTAACCAAACTGAACAACTTACAATATCCTAAGAAAACATATATTTCAAGTGAAAAGAGTTTATACAGGGGAGAAATAAGTTGTTTTAACATGGTTCTAATGTGACCCTTGAAAGTAATTGCAACTCTGTTTTTACACTTCTAACCACAAGGAGGCAACGTTTCCACGCGTTATAATTGGCTTATACATAGTTTCAGAGCAAGAAATATTGTTTTTAACCAAACTGAACAACTTAACCATTTAAAGTAATTGCAACTCTGTTTGTACACCTCTAACCACAAAGAAACAGGGCTTCTATGCATTGTAATCAGCTTAAACACTGTTTCAGGGCAAGAGATTGTGTTTTAGACTAAAACAATGCTTTATAAGAAGAATCTTTACTTTGAAACTCTGTTCTTTACCTTTTTCACACTATGAAACAGCTTTGTATTCACCTTAAACACTGTTTCAGGGCAAGAGATTGTGTTTTAGACTAAAACAATGCTTTATAAGAAGAATCTTTACTTTGAAACTCTGTTCTTTACCTTTTTCACACTATGAAACAGCTTTGTATTCACCTTAAACACTGTTTCAGGGCAAGAGATTGTGTTTTAGACTAAAACAATGCTTTATAAGAAGAATCTTTACTTTGAAACTCTGTTCTTTACCTTTTTCACACTATGAAACAGCTTTGTATTCACCTTAAACACTGTTTCAGGGCAAGAGATTGTGTTTTAGACTAAAACAATGCTTTATAAGAAGAATCTTTACTTTGAAACTCTGTTCTTTACCTTTTTCACACTATGAAACAGCTTTGTATTCACCTTAAACACTGTTTCAGGGCAAGAGATTGTGTTTTAGACTAAAAGGGAATGCATTATAAGAAGAATCTTTACTTTGAAACTTTGTTCTTTACCTTTTTCACACTATGAATCAGCTTTGTATTCACCTTAAAAACTGTTTCAGGGCAAGAGATTGTGTTTTAGACTAAAACAATGCTTTATAAGAAGAATCTTTACTTTGAAACTCTTTTCTTTACCTTTTTCACACTATGAAACAGCTTTGTATTCACCTTAAACACTGTTTCAGGGCAAGAGATTGTGTTTTAGACTAAAACAATGCTTTATAAGAAGAATCTTTACTTTGAAACTCTGTTCTTTACCTTTTCCACACTATGAAACAGCTTTGTATTCACCTTAAACACTGTTTCAGGGCAAGAGATTGTGTTTTAGACTAAAACAATGCTTTATAAGAAGAATCTTTACTTTGAAACTCTGTTCTTTACCTTTTTCACACTATGAAACAGCTTTGTATTCACCTTAAACACTGTTTCAGGGCAAGAGATTGTGTTTTAGACTAAAAGGGAATGCATTATAAGAAGAATCTTTACTTTGAAACTCTTTTCTTTACCTTTTTCACACTATAAAACAGCTTTGTATTCACCTTAAACACTGTTTCAGGGCAAGAGATTGTGTTTTAGACTAAAACAATGCTTTATAAGAAGAATCTTTACTTTGAAACTCTGTTCTTTACCTTTTTCACACTATGAAACAGCTTTGTATTCACCTTAAACACTGTTTCAGGGCAAGAGATTGTGTTTTAGACTAAAACAATGCTTTATAAAAGAATCTTTACTTTGACACTCTGTTCTTTACCTTTTTAACACTATGAAACAGCTCTGTATTCACCTTAAACACTGTTTCAGGGCAAGAGATTGTGTTTTAGACTAAAAGGGAATGCATTATAAGAAGAATCTTTACTTTGAAACTCTGTTCTTTACCTTTTTCACACTATGAAACAGCTTTGTATTCACCTTAAACACTGTTTCAGGGCAAGAGAATGTGTTTTAGACTAAAAGGTAATGCATTATAAGAAGAATCTTTACTTTGAAACTCTGTTCTTTACCTTTTTCACACTATGAAACAGCTTTGTATTCAACTTAAACACTGTTTCAGAGCAAGACAGCTTGTTTTAAACCAAATTGAATAACTTACAATGTGTTAAGAAAACACATATTTCAAGTGAAAAGAGTTTATACAAGGGAGAAACAAGGTGTTTGTAATATGACAATTTAAAGTAATTGCAACTCTGTTTGAACACGTCTCACCACAACGAAACAGGGTTTATATGCATTGTAATCGGCTTATACAGCGTTTCAGAGCAAGAAATATTGTTTTTAACCAAACTGAACAACTTACAATATCCTAAGAAAACATATATTTCAAGTGAAAAGAGTTTATACAGGGGAGAAAGAAGTTGTTTTAACATGGTTCTAATGTGACCCTTGAAAGTAATTGCAACTCTGTTTTTACACTTCTAACCACAAGGAGGCAACGTTTCCACGCGTTATAATTGGCTTATACATAGTTTCAGAGCAAGAAATATTGTTTTTAACCAAACTGAACAACTTAACCATTTAAAGTAATTGCAACTCTGTTTGTACACCTCTAACCACAAAGAAACAGGGCTTCTATGCATTGTAATCAGCTTAAACACTGTTTCAGGGCAAGAGATTGTGTTTTAGACTAAAACAATGCTTTATAAGAAGAATCTTTACTTTGAAACTCTGTTCTTTACCTTTTTCACACTATGAAACAGCTTTGTATTCACCTTAAACACTGTTTCAGGGCAAGAGATTGTGTTTTAGACTAAAACAATGCTTTATAAGAAGAATCTTTACTTTGAAACTCTGTTCTTTACCTTTTTCACACTATGAAACAGCTTTGTATTCACCTTAAACACTGTTTCAGGGCAAGAGATTGTGTTTTAGACTAAAACAATGCTTTATAAGAAGAATCTTTACTTTGAAACTCTGTTCTTTACCTTTTTCACACTATGAAACAGCTTTGTATTCACCTTAAACACTGTTTCAGGGCAAGAGATTGTGTTTTAGACTAAAACAATGCTTTATAAGAAGAATCTTTACTTTGAAACTTTGTTCTTTACCTTTTTCACACTATGAAACAGCTTTGTATTCACCTTAAACACTGTTTCAGGGCAAGAGATTGTGTTTTAGACTAAAAGGGAATGCATTATAAGAAGAATCTTTACTTTGAAACTTTGTTCTTTACCTTTTTCACACTATGAATCAGCTTTGTATTCACCTTAAAAACTGTTTCAGGGCAAGAGATTGTGTTTTAGACTAAAACAATGCTTTATAAGAAGAATCTTTACTTTGAAACTCTGTTCTTTACCTTTTTAACACAATGAACAGCTTTGTATTCACCTTAAACACTGTTTCAGGGCAAGAGATTGTGTTTTAGACTAAAACAATGCTTTATAAGAAGAATCTTTACTTTGAAACTCTGTTCTTTACCTTTTTAACACTATGAAACAGCTCTGTATTCACCTTAAACACTGTTTCAGGGCAAGAGATTGTGTTTTAGACTAAAAGGGAATGCATTATAAGAAGAATCTTTACTTTGAAACTCTGTTCTTTACCTTTTTCACACTATGAATCAGCTTTGTATTCACCTTAAACACTGTTTCAGGGCAAGAGAATGTGTTTTAGACTAAAAGGTAATGCATTATAAGAAGAATCTTTACTTTGAAACTCTGTTCTTTACCTTTTTCACACTATGAAACAGCTTTGTATTCAACTTAAACACTGTTTCAGAGCAAGACAGCTTGTTTTAAACCAAATTGAATAACTTACAATGTGTTAAGAAAACACATATTTCAAGTGAAAAGAGTTTATACAAGGGAGAAACAAGATGTTTGTAATATGACAATTTAAAGTAATTGCAACTCTGTTTGAACACGTCTCACCACAACGAAACAGGGTTTCTATGCATTGTAATCGGCTTATACAGCGTTTCAGAGCAAGAAATATTGTTTTTAACCAAACTGAACAACTTACAATATCCTAAGAAAACATATATTTCAAGTGAAAAGAGTTTATACAGGGGAGAAATAAGTTGTTTTAACATGGTTCTAATGTGACCCTTGAAAGTAATTGCAACTCTGTTTTTACACTTCTAACCACAAGGAGGCAACGTTTCCACGCGTTATAATTGGCTTATACATAGTTTCAGAGCAAGAAATATTGTTTTTAACCAAACTGAACAACTTAACCATTTAAAGTAATTGCAACTCTGTTTGTACACCTCTAACCACAAAGAAACAGGGCTTCTATGCATTGTAATCAGCTTAAACACTGTTTCAGGGCAAGAGATTGTGTTTTAGACTAAAACAATGCTTTATAAGAAGAATCTTTACTTTGAAACTCTGTTCTTTACCTTTTTCACACTATGAAACAGCTTTGTATTCACCTTAAACACTGTTTCAGGGCAAGAGATTGTGTTTTAGACTAAAACAATGCTTTATAAGAAGAATCTTTACTTTGAAACTCTGTTCTTTACCTTTTTCACACTATGAAACAGCTTTGTATTCACCTTAAACACTGTTTCAGGGCAAGAGATTGTGTTTTAGACTAAAACAATGCTTTATAAGAAGAATCTTTACTTTGAAACTCTGTTCTTTACCTTTTTCACACTATGAAACAGCTTTGTATTCACCTTAAACACTGTTTCAGGGCAAGAGATTGTGTTTTAGACTAAAACAATGCTTTATAAGAAGAATCTTTACTTTGAAACTCTGTTCTTTACCTTTTTCACACTATGAAACAGCTTTGTATTCACCTTAAACACTGTTTCAGGGCAAGAGATTGTGTTTTAGACTAAAAGGGAATGCATTATAAGAAGAATCTTTACTTTGAAACTTTGTTCTTTACCTTTTTCACACTATGAATCAGCTTTGTATTCACCTTAAAAACTGTTTCAGGGCAAGAGATTGTGTTTTAGACTAAAACAATGCTTTATAAGAAGAATCTTTACTTTGAAACTCTTTTCTTTACCTTTTTCACACTATGAAACAGCTTTGTATTCACCTTAAACACTGTTTCAGGGCAAGAGATTGTGTTTTAGACTAAAACAATGCTTTATAAGAAGAATCTTTACTTTGAAACTCTGTTCTTTACCTTTTCCACACTATGAAACAGCTTTGTATTCACCTTAAACACTGTTTCAGGGCAAGAGATTGTGTTTTAGACTAAAACAATGCTTTATAAGAAGAATCTTTACTTTGAAACTCTGTTCTTTACCTTTTTCACACTATGAAACAGCTTTGTATTCACCTTAAACACTGTTTCAGGGCAAGAGATTGTGTTTTAGACTAAAAGGGAATGCATTATAAGAAGAATCTTTACTTTGAAACTCTTTTCTTTACCTTTTTCACACTATAAAACAGCTTTGTATTCACCTTAAACACTGTTTCAGGGCAAGAGATTGTGTTTTAGACTAAAACAATGCTTTATAAGAAGAATCTTTACTTTGAAACTCTGTTCTTTACCTTTTTCACACTATGAAACAGCTTTGTATTCACCTTAAACACTGTTTCAGGGCAAGAGATTGTGTTTTAGACTAAAACAATGCTTTATAAAAGAATCTTTACTTTGACACTCTGTTCTTTACCTTTTTAACACTATGAAACAGCTCTGTATTCACCTTAAACACTGTTTCAGGGCAAGAGATTGTGTTTTAGACTAAAAGGGAATGCATTATAAGAAGAATCTTTACTTTGAAACTCTGTTCTTTACCTTTTTCACACTATGAAACAGCTTTGTATTCACCTTAAACACTGTTTCAGGGCAAGAGATTGTGTTTTAGACTAAAACAATGCTTTATAAGAAGAATCTTTACTTTGAAACTCTGTTCTTTACCTTTTCCACACTATGAAACAGCTTTGTATTCACCTTAAACACTGTTTCAGGGCAAGAGATTGTGTTTTAGACTAAAACAATGCTTTATAAGAAGAATCTTTACTTTGAAACTCTGTTCTTTACCTTTTTCACACTATGAAACAGCTTTGTATTCACCTTAAACACTGTTTCAGGGCAAGAGATTGTGTTTTAGACTAAAAGGGAATGCATTATAAGAAGAATCTTTACTTTGAAACTCTTTTCTTTACCTTTTTCACACTATAAAACAGCTTTGTATTCACCTTAAACACTGTTTCAGGGCAAGAGATTGTGTTTTAGACTAAAACAATGCTTTATAAGAAGAATCTTTACTTTGAAACTCTGTTCTTTACCTTTTTCACACTATGAAACAGCTTTGTATTCACCTTAAACACTGTTTCAGGGCAAGAGATTGTGTTTTAGACTAAAAGGGAATGCACTATAAGAAGAATCTTTACTTTGAAACTCTGTTCTTTACCTTTTTCACACTATGAATCAGCTTTGTATTCACCTTAAAAACAGTTTCAGGGCAAGAGATTGTGTTTTAGACTAAAAGGGAATGCATTATAAGAAGAATCTTTACTTTGAAACTCTGTTCTTTACCTTTTTCACACTATGAAACAGCTTTGTATTCACCTTAAACACTGTTTCAGGGCAAGAGAATGTGTTTTAGACTAAAAGGTAATGCATTATAAGAAGAATCTTTACTTTGAAACTCTGTTCTTTACCTTTTTCACACTATGAAACAGCTTTGTATTCAACTTAAACACTGTTTCAGAGCAAGACAGCTTGTTTTAAACCAAATTGAATAACTTACAATGTGTTAAGAAAACGCATATTTCAAGTGAAAAGAGTTTATACAAGGGAGAAACAAGATGTTTGTAATATGACAATTTAAAGTAATTGCAACTCTGTTTGAACACGTCACCACAACGAAACAGGGTTTCTATGCATTGTAATCGGCTTATACAGCGTTTCAGAGCAAGAAATATTGTTTTTAACCAAACTGAACAACTTACAATATCCTAAGAAAACATATATTTCAAGTGAAAAGAGTTTATACAGGGGAGAAAGAAGTTGTTTTAACATGGTTCTAATGTGACCCTTGAAAGTAATTGCAACTCTGTTTTTACACTTCTAACCACAAGGAGGCAACGTTTCCACGCGTTATAATTGGCTTATACATAGTTTCAGAGCAAGAAATATTGTTTTTAACCAAACTGAACAACTTAACCATTTAAAGTAATTGCAACTCTGTTTGTACACCTCTAACCACAAAGAAACAGGGCTTCTATGCATTGTAATCAGCTTAAACACTGTTTCAGGGCAAGAGATTGTGTTTTAGACTAAAACAATGCTTTATAAGAAGAATCTTTACTTTGAAACTCTGTTCTTTACCTTTTTCACACTATGAAACAGCTTTGTATTCACCTTAAACACTGTTTCAGGGCAAGAGATTGTGTTTTAGACTAAAAGGGAATGCATTATAAGAAGAATCTTTACTTTGAAACTCTGTTCTTTACCTTTTTCACACTATGAAACAGCTTTGTATTCACCTTAAACACTGTTTCAGGGCAAGAGATTGTGTTTTAGACTAAAACAATGCTTTATAAGAAGAATCTTTACTTTGAAACTCTGTTCTTTACCTTTTTCACACTATGAAACAGCTTTGTATTCACCTTAAACACTGTTTCAGGGCAAGAGATTGTGTTTTAGACTAAAACAATGCTTTATAAGAAGAATCTTTACTTTGAAACTCTGTTCTTTACCTTTTTAACACTATGAAACAGCTCTGTATTCACCTTAAACACTGTTTCAGGGCAAGAGATTGTGTTTTAGACTAAAAGGGAATGCATTATAAGAAGAATCTTTACTTTGAAACTCTGTTCTTTACCTTTTTCACACTATGAAACAGCTTTGTATTCACCTTAAACACTGTTTCAGGGCAAGAGATTGTGTTTTAGACTAAAACAATGCTTTATAAGAAGAATCTTTACTTTGAAACTCTGTTCTTTACCTTTTTCACACTATGAAACAGCTTTGTATTCACCTTAAAAACTGTTTCAGGGCAAGAGATTGTGTTTTAGACTAAAACAATGCTTTATAAGAAGAATCTTTACTTTGAAACTCTGTTCTTTACCTTTTTAACACAATGAACAGCTTTGTATTCACCTTAAACACTGTTTCAGGGCAAGAGATTGTGTTTTAGACTAAAACAATGCTTTATAAGAAGAATCTTTACTTTGAAACTCTGTTCTTTACCTTTTTAACACTATGAAACAGCTCTGTATTCACCTTAAACACTGTTTCAGGGCAAGAGATTGTGTTTTAGACTAAAAGGGAATGCATTATAAGAAGAATCTTTACTTTGAAACTCTGTTCTTTACCTTTTTCACACTATGAAACAGCTTTGTATTCACCTTAAACACTGTTTCAGGGCAAGAGATTGTGTTTTAGACTAAAAGGGAATGCATTATAAGAAGAATCTTTACTTTGAAACTCTGTTTTTTACCTTTTTCACACTATGAATCAGCTTTGTATTCACCTTAAAAACAGTTTCAGGGCAAGAGATTGTGTTTTAGACTAAAAGGGAATGCATTATAAGAAGAATCTTTACTTTGAAACTCTGTTCTTTACCTTTTTCACACTATGAAACAGCTTTGTATTCACCTTAAACACTGTTTCAGGGCAAGAGAATGTGTTTTAGACTAAAAGGTAATGCATTATAAGAAGAATCTTTACTTTGAAACTCTGTTCTTTACCTTTTTCACACTATGAAACAGCTTTGTATTCAACTTAAACACTGTTTCAGAGCAAGACAGCTTGTTTTAAACCAAATTGAATAACTTACAATGTGTTAAGAAAACACATATTTCAAGTGAAAAGAGTTTATACAAGGGAGAAACAAGGTGTTTGTAATATGACAATTTAAAGTAATTGCAACTCTGTTTGAACACGTCTCACCACAACGAAACAGGGTTTATATGCATTGTAATCGGCTTATACAGCGTTTCAGAGCAAGAAATATTGTTTTTAACCAAACTGAACAACTTACAATATCCTAAGAAAACATATATTTCAAGTGAAAAGAGTTTATACAGGGGAGAAAGAAGTTGTTTTAACATGGTTCTAATGTGACCCTTGAAAGTAATTGCAACTCTGTTTTTACACTTCTAACCACAAGGAGGCAACGTTTCCACGCGTTATAATTGGCTTATACATAGTTTCAGAGCAAGAAATATTGTTTTTAACCAAACTGAACAACTTAACCATTTAAAGTAATTGCAACTCTGTTTGTACACCTCTAACCACAAAGAAACAGGGCTTCTATGCATTGTAATCAGCTTAAACACTGTTTCAGGGCAAGAGATTGTGTTTTAGACTAAAACAATGCTTTATAAGAAGAATCTTTACTTTGAAACTCTGTTCTTTACCTTTTTCACACTATGAAACAGCTTTGTATTCACCTTAAACACTGTTTCAGGGCAAGAGATTGTGTTTTAGACTAAAACAATGCTTTATAAGAAGAATCTTTACTTTGAAACTCTGTTCTTTACCTTTTTCACACTATGAAACAGCTTTGTATTCACCTTAAACACTGTTTCAGGGCAAGAGATTGTGTTTTAGACTAAAACAATGCTTTATAAGAAGAATCTTTACTTTGAAACTCTGTTCTTTACCTTTTTCACACTATGAAACAGCTTTGTATTCACCTTAAACACTGTTTCAGGGCAAGAGATTGTGTTTTAGACTAAAACAATGCTTTATAAGAAGAATCTTTACTTTGAAACTTTGTTCTTTACCTTTTTCACACTATGAAACAGCTTTGTATTCACCTTAAACACTGTTTCAGGGCAAGAGATTGTGTTTTAGACTAAAAGGGAATGCATTATAAGAAGAATCTTTACTTTGAAACTTTGTTCTTTACCTTTTTCACACTATGAATCAGCTTTGTATTCACCTTAAAAACTGTTTCAGGGCAAGAGATTGTGTTTTAGACTAAAACAATGCTTTATAAGAAGAATCTTTACTTTGAAACTCTGTTCTTTACCTTTTTAACACAATGAACAGCTTTGTATTCACCTTAAACACTGTTTCAGGGCAAGAGATTGTGTTTTAGACTAAAACAATGCTTTATAAGAAGAATCTTTACTTTGAAACTCTGTTCTTTACCTTTTTAACACTATGAAACAGCTCTGTATTCACCTTAAACACTGTTTCAGGGCAAGAGATTGTGTTTTAGACTAAAAGGGAATGCATTATAAGAAGAATCTTTACTTTGAAACTCTGTTCTTTACCTTTTTCACACTATGAATCAGCTTTGTATTCACCTTAAACACTGTTTCAGGGCAAGAGAATGTGTTTTAGACTAAAAGGTAATGCATTATAAGAAGAATCTTTACTTTGAAACTCTGTTCTTTACCTTTTTCACACTATGAAACAGCTTTGTATTCACCTTAAACACTGTTTCAGGGCAAGAGAATGTGTTTTAGACTAAAAGGTAATGCATTATAAGAAGAATCTTTACTTTGAAACTCTGTTCTTTACCTTTTTCACACTATGAAACAGCTTTGTATTCAACTTAAACACTGTTTCAGAGCAAGACAGCTTGTTTTAAACCAAATTGAATAACTTACAATGTGTTAAGAAAACGCATATTTCAAGTGAAAAGAGTTTATACAAGGGAGAAACAAGATGTTTGTAATATGACAATTTAAAGTAATTGCAACTCTGTTTGAACACGTCTCACCACAACGAAACAGGGTTTCTATGCATTGTAATCGGCTTATACAGCGTTTCAGAGCAAGAAATATTGTTTTTAACCAAACTGAACAACTTACAATATCCTAAGAAAACATATATTTCAAGTGAAAAGAGTTTATACAGGGGAGAAAGAAGTTGTTTTAACATGGTTCTAATGTGACCCTTGAAAGTAATTGCAACTCTGTTTTTACACTTCTAACCACAAGGAGGCAACGTTTCCACGCGTTATAATTGGCTTATACATAGTTTCAGAGCAAGAAATATTGTTTTTAACCAAACTGAACAACTTAACCATTTAAAGTAATTGCAACTCTGTTTGTACACCTCTAACCACAAAGAAACAGGGCTTCTATGCATTGTAATCAGCTTAAACACTGTTTCAGGGCAAGAGATTGTGTTTTAGACTAAAACAATGCTTTATAAGAAGAATCTTTACTTTGAAACTCTGTTCTTTACCTTTTTCACACTATGAAACAGCTTTGTATTCACCTTAAACACTGTTTCAGGGCAAGAGATTGTGTTTTAGACTAAAAGGGAATGCATTATAAGAAGAATCTTTACTTTGAAACTCTGTTCTTTACCTTTTTCACACTATGAAACAGCTTTGTATTCACCTTAAACACTGTTTCAGGGCAAGAGATTGTGTTTTAGACTAAAACAATGCTTTATAAGAAGAATCTTTACTTTGAAACTCTGTTCTTTACCTTTTTCACACTATGAAACAGCTTTGTATTCACCTTAAACACTGTTTCAGGGCAAGAGATTGTGTTTTAGACTAAAACAATGCTTTATAAGAAGAATCTTTACTTTGAAACTCTGTTCTTTACCTTTTTAACACTATGAAACAGCTCTGTATTCACCTTAAACACTGTTTCAGGGCAAGAGATTGTGTTTTAGACTAAAAGGGAATGCATTATAAGAAGAATCTTTACTTTGAAACTCTGTTCTTTACCTTTTTCACACTATGAAACAGCTTTGTATTCACCTTAAAAACTGTTTCAGGGCAAGAGATTGTGTTTTAGACTAAAACAATGCTTTATAAGAAGAATCTTTACTTTGAAACTCTGTTCTTTACCTTTTTCACACTATGAAACAGCTTTGTATTCACCTTAAAAACTGTTTCAGGGCAAGAGATTGTGTTTTAGACTAAAACAATGCTTTATAAGAAGAATCTTTACTTTGAAACTCTGTTCTTTACCTTTTTAACACAATGAACAGCTTTGTATTCACCTTAAACACTGTTTCAGGGCAAGAGATTGTGTTTTAGACTAAAACAATGCTTTATAAGAAGAATCTTTACTTTGAAACTCTGTTCTTTACCTTTTTAACACTATGAAACAGCTCTGTATTCACCTTAAACACTGTTTCAGGGCAAGAGATTGTGTTTTAGACTAAAAGGGAATGCATTATAAGAAGAATCTTTACTTTGAAACTCTGTTCTTTACCTTTTTCACACTATGAAACAGCTTTGTATTCACCTTAAACACTGTTTCAGGGCAAGAGATTGTGTTTTAGACTAAAAGGGAATGCATTATAAGAAGAATCTTTACTTTGAAACTCTGTTTTTTACCTTTTTCACACTATGAATCAGCTTTGTATTCACCTTAAAAACAGTTTCAGGGCAAGAGATTGTGTTTTAGACTAAAAGGGAATGCATTATAAGAAGAATCTTTACTTTGAAACTCTGTTCTTTACCTTTTTCACACTATGAAACAGCTTTGTATTCACCTTAAACACTGTTTCAGGGCAAGAGAATGTGTTTTAGACTAAAAGGTAATGCATTATAAGAAGAATCTTTACTTTGAAACTCTGTTCTTTACCTTTTTCACACTATGAAACAGCTTTGTATTCAACTTAAACACTGTTTCAGAGCAAGACAGCTTGTTTTAAACCAAATTGAATAACTTACAATGTGTTAAGAAAACACATATTTCAAGTGAAAAGAGTTTATACAAGGGAGAAACAAGGTGTTTGTAATATGACAATTTAAAGTAATTGCAACTCTGTTTGAACACGTCTCACCACAACGAAACAGGGTTTATATGCATTGTAATCGGCTTATACAGCGTTTCAGAGCAAGAAATATTGTTTTTAACCAAACTGAACAACTTACAATATCCTAAGAAAACATATATTTCAAGTGAAAAGAGTTTATACAGGGGAGAAAGAAGTTGTTTTAACATGGTTCTAATGTGACCCTTGAAAGTAATTGCAACTCTGTTTTTACACTTCTAACCACAAGGAGGCAACGTTTCCACGCGTTATAATTGGCTTATACATAGTTTCAGAGCAAGAAATATTGTTTTTAACCAAACTGAACAACTTAACCATTTAAAGTAATTGCAACTCTGTTTGTACACCTCTAACCACAAAGAAACAGGGCTTCTATGCATTGTAATCAGCTTAAACACTGTTTCAGGGCAAGAGATTGTGTTTTAGACTAAAACAATGCTTTATAAGAAGAATCTTTACTTTGAAACTCTGTTCTTTACCTTTTTCACACTATGAAACAGCTTTGTATTCACCTTAAACACTGTTTCAGGGCAAGAGATTGTGTTTTAGACTAAAACAATGCTTTATAAGAAGAATCTTTACTTTGAAACTCTGTTCTTTACCTTTTTCACACTATGAAACAGCTTTGTATTCACCTTAAACACTGTTTCAGGGCAAGAGATTGTGTTTTAGACTAAAACAATGCTTTATAAGAAGAATCTTTACTTTGAAACTCTGTTCTTTACCTTTTTCACACTATGAAACAGCTTTGTATTCACCTTAAACACTGTTTCAGGGCAAGAGATTGTGTTTTAGACTAAAACAATGCTTTATAAGAAGAATCTTTACTTTGAAACTTTGTTCTTTACCTTTTTCACACTATGAAACAGCTTTGTATTCACCTTAAACACTGTTTCAGGGCAAGAGATTGTGTTTTAGACTAAAAGGGAATGCATTATAAGAAGAATCTTTACTTTGAAACTTTGTTCTTTACCTTTTTCACACTATGAATCAGCTTTGTATTCACCTTAAAAACTGTTTCAGGGCAAGAGATTGTGTTTTAGACTAAAACAATGCTTTATAAGAAGAATCTTTACTTTGAAACTCTGTTCTTTACCTTTTTAACACAATGAACAGCTTTGTATTCACCTTAAACACTGTTTCAGGGCAAGAGATTGTGTTTTAGACTAAAACAATGCTTTATAAGAAGAATCTTTACTTTGAAACTCTGTTCTTTACCTTTTTAACACTATGAAACAGCTCTGTATTCACCTTAAACACTGTTTCAGGGCAAGAGATTGTGTTTTAGACTAAAAGGGAATGCATTATAAGAAGAATCTTTACTTTGAAACTCTGTTCTTTACCTTTTTCACACTATGAATCAGCTTTGTATTCACCTTAAACACTGTTTCAGGGCAAGAGAATGTGTTTTAGACTAAAAGGTAATGCATTATAAGAAGAATCTTTACTTTGAAACTCTGTTCTTTACCTTTTTCACACTATGAAACAGCTTTGTATTCAACTTAAACACTGTTTCAGAGCAAGACAGCTTGTTTTAAACCAAATTGAATAACTTACAATGTGTTAAGAAAACACATATTTCAAGTGAAAAGAGTTTATACAAGGGAGAAACAAGATGTTTGTAATATGACAATTTAAAGTAATTGCAACTCTGTTTGAACACGTCTCACCACAACGAAACAGGGTTTCTATGCATTGTAATCGGCTTATACAGCGTTTCAGAGCAAGAAATATTGTTTTTAACCAAACTGAACAACTTACAATATCCTAAGAAAACATATATTTCAAGTGAAAAGAGTTTATACAGGGGAGAAATAAGTTGTTTTAACATGGTTCTAATGTGACCCTTGAAAGTAATTGCAACTCTGTTTTTACACTTCTAACCACAAGGAGGCAACGTTTCCACGCGTTATAATTGGCTTATACATAGTTTCAGAGCAAGAAATATTGTTTTTAACCAAACTGAACAACTTAACCATTTAAAGTAATTGCAACTCTGTTTGTACACCTCTAACCACAAAGAAACAGGGCTTCTATGCATTGTAATCAGCTTAAACACTGTTTCAGGGCAAGAGATTGTGTTTTAGACTAAAACAATGCTTTATAAGAAGAATCTTTACTTTGAAACTCTGTTCTTTACCTTTTTCACACTATGAAACAGCTTTGTATTCACCTTAAACACTGTTTCAGGGCAAGAGATTGTGTTTTAGACTAAAACAATGCTTTATAAGAAGAATCTTTACTTTGAAACTCTGTTCTTTACCTTTTTCACACTATGAAACAGCTTTGTATTCACCTTAAACACTGTTTCAGGGCAAGAGATTGTGTTTTAGACTAAAACAATGCTTTATAAGAAGAATCTTTACTTTGAAACTCTGTTCTTTACCTTTTTCACACTATGAAACAGCTTTGTATTCACCTTAAACACTGTTTCAGGGCAAGAGATTGTGTTTTAGACTAAAACAATGCTTTATAAGAAGAATCTTTACTTTGAAACTCTGTTCTTTACCTTTTTCACACTATGAAACAGCTTTGTATTCACCTTAAACACTGTTTCAGGGCAAGAGATTGTGTTTTAGACTAAAAGGGAATGCATTATAAGAAGAATCTTTACTTTGAAACTTTGTTCTTTACCTTTTTCACACTATGAATCAGCTTTGTATTCACCTTAAAAACTGTTTCAGGGCAAGAGATTGTGTTTTAGACTAAAACAATGCTTTATAAGAAGAATCTTTACTTTGAAACTCTTTTCTTTACCTTTTTCACACTATGAAACAGCTTTGTATTCACCTTAAACACTGTTTCAGGGCAAGAGATTGTGTTTTAGACTAAAACAATGCTTTATAAGAAGAATCTTTACTTTGAAACTCTGTTCTTTACCTTTTCCACACTATGAAACAGCTTTGTATTCACCTTAAACACTGTTTCAGGGCAAGAGATTGTGTTTTAGACTAAAACAATGCTTTATAAGAAGAATCTTTACTTTGAAACTCTGTTCTTTACCTTTTTCACACTATGAAACAGCTTTGTATTCACCTTAAACACTGTTTCAGGGCAAGAGATTGTGTTTTAGACTAAAAGGGAATGCATTATAAGAAGAATCTTTACTTTGAAACTCTTTTCTTTACCTTTTTCACACTATAAAACAGCTTTGTATTCACCTTAAACACTGTTTCAGGGCAAGAGATTGTGTTTTAGACTAAAACAATGCTTTATAAGAAGAATCTTTACTTTGAAACTCTGTTCTTTACCTTTTTCACACTATGAAACAGCTTTGTATTCACCTTAAACACTGTTTCAGGGCAAGAGATTGTGTTTTAGACTAAAACAATGCTTTATAAAAGAATCTTTACTTTGACACTCTGTTCTTTACCTTTTTAACACTATGAAACAGCTCTGTATTCACCTTAAACACTGTTTCAGGGCAAGAGATTGTGTTTTAGACTAAAAGGGAATGCATTATAAGAAGAATCTTTACTTTGAAACTCTGTTCTTTACCTTTTTCACACTATGAAACAGCTTTGTATTCACCTTAAACACTGTTTCAGGGCAAGAGATTGTGTTTTAGACTAAAACAATGCTTTATAAGAAGAATCTTTACTTTGAAACTCTGTTCTTTACCTTTTCCACACTATGAAACAGCTTTGTATTCACCTTAAACACTGTTTCAGGGCAAGAGATTGTGTTTTAGACTAAAACAATGCTTTATAAGAAGAATCTTTACTTTGAAACTCTGTTCTTTACCTTTTTCACACTATGAAACAGCTTTGTATTCACCTTAAACACTGTTTCAGGGCAAGAGATTGTGTTTTAGACTAAAAGGGAATGCATTATAAGAAGAATCTTTACTTTGAAACTCTTTTCTTTACCTTTTTCACACTATAAAACAGCTTTGTATTCACCTTAAACACTGTTTCAGGGCAAGAGATTGTGTTTTAGACTAAAACAATGCTTTATAAGAAGAATCTTTACTTTGAAACTCTGTTCTTTACCTTTTTCACACTATGAAACAGCTTTGTATTCACCTTAAACACTGTTTCAGGGCAAGAGATTGTGTTTTAGACTAAAAGGGAATGCATTATAAGAAGAATCTTTACTTTGAAACTCTGTTCTTTACCTTTTTCACACTATGAATCAGCTTTGTATTCACCTTAAAAACAGTTTCAGGGCAAGAGATTGTGTTTTAGACTAAAAGGGAATGCATTATAAGAAGAATCTTTACTTTGAAACTCTGTTCTTTACCTTTTTCACACTATGAAACAGCTTTGTATTCACCTTAAACACTGTTTCAGGGCAAGAGAATGTGTTTTAGACTAAAAGGTAATGCATTATAAGAAGAATCTTTACTTTGAAACTCTGTTCTTTACCTTTTTCACACTATGAAACAGCTTTGTATTCAACTTAAACACTGTTTCAGAGCAAGACAGCTTGTTTTAAACCAAATTGAATAACTTACAATGTGTTAAGAAAACGCATATTTCAAGTGAAAAGAGTTTATACAAGGGAGAAACAAGATGTTTGTAATATGACAATTTAAAGTAATTGCAACTCTGTTTGAACACGTCACCACAACGAAACAGGGTTTCTATGCATTGTAATCGGCTTATACAGCGTTTCAGAGCAAGAAATATTGTTTTTAACCAAACTGAACAACTTACAATATCCTAAGAAAACATATATTTCAAGTGAAAAGAGTTTATACAGGGGAGAAAGAAGTTGTTTTAACATGGTTCTAATGTGACCCTTGAAAGTAATTGCAACTCTGTTTTTACACTTCTAACCACAAGGAGGCAACGTTTCCACGCGTTATAATTGGCTTATACATAGTTTCAGAGCAAGAAATATTGTTTTTAACCAAACTGAACAACTTAACCATTTAAAGTAATTGCAACTCTGTTTGAACACCTCTAACCACAAAGAAACAGGGCTTCTATGCATTGTAATCAGCTTAAACACTGTTTCAGGGCAAGAGATTGTGTTTTAGACTAAAACAATGCTTTATAAGAAGAATCTTTACTTTGAAACTCTGTTCTTTACCTTTTTCACACTATGAAACAGCTTTGTATTCACCTTAAACACTGTTTCAGGGCAAGAGATTGTGTTTTAGACTAAAAGGGAATGCATTATAAGAAGAATCTTTACTTTGAAACTCTGTTCTTTACCTTTTTCACACTATGAAACAGCTTTGTATTCACCTTAAACACTGTTTCAGGGCAAGAGATTGTGTTTTAGACTAAAACAATGCTTTATAAGAAGAATCTTTACTTTGAAACTCTGTTCTTTACCTTTTTCACACTATGAAACAGCTTTGTATTCACCTTAAACACTGTTTCAGGGCAAGAGATTGTGTTTTAGACTAAAACAATGCTTTATAAGAAGAATCTTTACTTTGAAACTCTGTTCTTTACCTTTTTAACACTATGAAACAGCTCTGTATTCACCTTAAACACTGTTTCAGGGCAAGAGATTGTGTTTTAGACTAAAAGGGAATGCATTATAAGAAGAATCTTTACTTTGAAACTCTGTTCTTTACCTTTTTCACACTATGAATCAGCTTTGTATTCACCTTAAACACTGTTTCAGGGCAAGAGATTGTGTTTTAGACTAAAACAATGCTTTATAAGAAGAATCTTTACTTTGAAACTCTGTTCTTTACCTTTTTCACACTATGAAACAGCTTTGTATTCACCTTAAAAACTGTTTCAGGGCAAGAGATTGTGTTTTAGACTAAAACAATGCTTTATAAGAAGAATCTTTACTTTGAAACTCTGTTCTTTACCTTTTTAACACAATGAACAGCTTTGTATTCACCTTAAACACTGTTTCAGGGCAAGAGATTGTGTTTTAGACTAAAACAATGCTTTATAAGAAGAATCTTTACTTTGAAACTCTGTTCTTTACCTTTTTAACACTATGAAACAGCTCTGTATTCACCTTAAACACTGTTTCAGGGCAAGAGATTGTGTTTTAGACTAAAAGGGAATGCATTATAAGAAGAATCTTTACTTTGAAACTCTGTTCTTTACCTTTTTCACACTATGAAACAGCTTTGTATTCACCTTAAACACTGTTTCAGGGCAAGAGATTGTGTTTTAGACTAAAAGGGAATGCATTATAAGAAGAATCTTTACTTTGAAACTCTGTTTTTTACCTTTTTCACACTATGAATCAGCTTTGTATTCACCTTAAAAACAGTTTCAGGGCAAGAGATTGTGTTTTAGACTAAAAGGGAATGCATTATAAGAAGAATCTTTACTTTGAAACTCTGTTCTTTACCTTTTTCACACTATGAAACAGCTTTGTATTCACCTTAAACACTGTTTCAGGGCAAGAGAATGTGTTTTAGACTAAAAGGTAATGCATTATAAGAAGAATCTTTACTTTGAAACTCTGTTCTTTACCTTTTTCACACTATGAAACAGCTTTGTATTCAACTTAAACACTGTTTCAGAGCAAGACAGCTTGTTTTAAACCAAATTGAATAACTTACAATGTGTTAAGAAAACACATATTTCAAGTGAAAAGAGTTTATACAAGGGAGAAACAAGGTGTTTGTAATATGACAATTTAAAGTAATTGCAACTCTGTTTGAACACGTCTCACCACAACGAAACAGGGTTTATATGCATTGTAATCGGCTTATACAGCGTTTCAGAGCAAGAAATATTGTTTTTAACCAAACTGAACAACTTACAATATCCTAAGAAAACATATATTTCAAGTGAAAAGAGTTTATACAGGGGAGAAAGAAGTTGTTTTAACATGGTTCTAATGTGACCCTTGAAAGTAATTGCAACTCTGTTTTTACACTTCTAACCACAAGGAGGCAACGTTTCCACGCGTTATAATTGGCTTATACATAGTTTCAGAGCAAGAAATATTGTTTTTAACCAAACTGAACAACTTAACCATTTAAAGTAATTGCAACTCTGTTTGTACACCTCTAACCACAAAGAAACAGGGCTTCTATGCATTGTAATCAGCTTAAACACTGTTTCAGGGCAAGAGATTGTGTTTTAGACTAAAACAATGCTTTATAAGAAGAATCTTTACTTTGAAACTCTGTTCTTTACCTTTTTCACACTATGAAACAGCTTTGTATTCACCTTAAACACTGTTTCAGGGCAAGAGATTGTGTTTTAGACTAAAACAATGCTTTATAAGAAGAATCTTTACTTTGAAACTCTGTTCTTTACCTTTTTCACACTATGAAACAGCTTTGTATTCACCTTAAACACTGTTTCAGGGCAAGAGATTGTGTTTTAGACTAAAACAATGCTTTATAAGAAGAATCTTTACTTTGAAACTCTGTTCTTTACCTTTTTCACACTATGAAACAGCTTTGTATTCACCTTAAACACTGTTTCAGGGCAAGAGATTGTGTTTTAGACTAAAACAATGCTTTATAAGAAGAATCTTTACTTTGAAACTTTGTTCTTTACCTTTTTCACACTATGAAACAGCTTTGTATTCACCTTAAACACTGTTTCAGGGCAAGAGATTGTGTTTTAGACTAAAAGGGAATGCATTATAAGAAGAATCTTTACTTTGAAACTTTGTTCTTTACCTTTTTCACACTATGAATCAGCTTTGTATTCACCTTAAAAACTGTTTCAGGGCAAGAGATTGTGTTTTAGACTAAAACAATGCTTTATAAGAAGAATCTTTACTTTGAAACTCTGTTCTTTACCTTTTTAACACAATGAACAGCTTTGTATTCACCTTAAACACTGTTTCAGGGCAAGAGATTGTGTTTTAGACTAAAACAATGCTTTATAAGAAGAATCTTTACTTTGAAACTCTGTTCTTTACCTTTTTAACACTATGAAACAGCTCTGTATTCACCTTAAACACTGTTTCAGGGCAAGAGATTGTGTTTTAGACTAAAAGGGAATGCATTATAAGAAGAATCTTTACTTTGAAACTCTGTTCTTTACCTTTTTCACACTATGAATCAGCTTTGTATTCACCTTAAACACTGTTTCAGGGCAAGAGAATGTGTTTTAGACTAAAAGGTAATGCATTATAAGAAGAATCTTTACTTTGAAACTCTGTTCTTTACCTTTTTCACACTATGAAACAGCTTTGTATTCAACTTAAACACTGTTTCAGAGCAAGACAGCTTGTTTTAAACCAAATTGAATAACTTACAATGTGTTAAGAAAACACATATTTCAAGTGAAAAGAGTTTATACAAGGGAGAAACAAGATGTTTGTAATATGACAATTTAAAGTAATTGCAACTCTGTTTGAACACGTCTCACCACAACGAAACAGGGTTTCTATGCATTGTAATCGGCTTATACAGCGTTTCAGAGCAAGAAATATTGTTTTTAACCAAACTGAACAACTTACAATATCCTAAGAAAACATATATTTCAAGTGAAAAGAGTTTATACAGGGGAGAAATAAGTTGTTTTAACATGGTTCTAATGTGACCCTTGAAAGTAATTGCAACTCTGTTTTTACACTTCTAACCACAAGGAGGCAACGTTTCCACGCGTTATAATTGGCTTATACATAGTTTCAGAGCAAGAAATATTGTTTTTAACCAAACTGAACAACTTAACCATTTAAAGTAATTGCAACTCTGTTTGTACACCTCTAACCACAAAGAAACAGGGCTTCTATGCATTGTAATCAGCTTAAACACTGTTTCAGGGCAAGAGATTGTGTTTTAGACTAAAACAATGCTTTATAAGAAGAATCTTTACTTTGAAACTCTGTTCTTTACCTTTTTCACACTATGAAACAGCTTTGTATTCACCTTAAACACTGTTTCAGGGCAAGAGATTGTGTTTTAGACTAAAACAATGCTTTATAAGAAGAATCTTTACTTTGAAACTCTGTTCTTTACCTTTTTCACACTATGAAACAGCTTTGTATTCACCTTAAACACTGTTTCAGGGCAAGAGATTGTGTTTTAGACTAAAACAATGCTTTATAAGAAGAATCTTTACTTTGAAACTCTGTTCTTTACCTTTTTCACACTATGAAACAGCTTTGTATTCACCTTAAACACTGTTTCAGGGCAAGAGATTGTGTTTTAGACTAAAACAATGCTTTATAAGAAGAATCTTTACTTTGAAACTCTGTTCTTTACCTTTTTCACACTATGAAACAGCTTTGTATTCACCTTAAACACTGTTTCAGGGCAAGAGATTGTGTTTTAGACTAAAAGGGAATGCATTATAAGAAGAATCTTTACTTTGAAACTTTGTTCTTTACCTTTTTCACACTATGAATCAGCTTTGTATTCACCTTAAAAACTGTTTCAGGGCAAGAGATTGTGTTTTAGACTAAAACAATGCTTTATAAGAAGAATCTTTACTTTGAAACTCTTTTCTTTACCTTTTTCACACTATGAAACAGCTTTGTATTCACCTTAAACACTGTTTCAGGGCAAGAGATTGTGTTTTAGACTAAAACAATGCTTTATAAGAAGAATCTTTACTTTGAAACTCTGTTCTTTACCTTTTCCACACTATGAAACAGCTTTGTATTCACCTTAAACACTGTTTCAGGGCAAGAGATTGTGTTTTAGACTAAAACAATGCTTTATAAGAAGAATCTTTACTTTGAAACTCTGTTCTTTACCTTTTTCACACTATGAAACAGCTTTGTATTCACCTTAAACACTGTTTCAGGGCAAGAGATTGTGTTTTAGACTAAAAGGGAATGCATTATAAGAAGAATCTTTACTTTGAAACTCTTTTCTTTACCTTTTTCACACTATAAAACAGCTTTGTATTCACCTTAAACACTGTTTCAGGGCAAGAGATTGTGTTTTAGACTAAAACAATGCTTTATAAGAAGAATCTTTACTTTGAAACTCTGTTCTTTACCTTTTTCACACTATGAAACAGCTTTGTATTCACCTTAAACACTGTTTCAGGGCAAGAGATTGTGTTTTAGACTAAAAGGGAATGCATTATAAGAAGAATCTTTACTTTGAAACTCTGTTCTTTACCTTTTTCACACTATGAATCAGCTTTGTATTCACCTTAAAAACAGTTTCAGGGCAAGAGATTGTGTTTTAGACTAAAAGGGAATGCATTATAAGAAGAATCTTTACTTTGAAACTCTGTTCTTTACCTTTTTCACACTATGAAACAGCTTTGTATTCACCTTAAACACTGTTTCAGGGCAAGAGAATGTGTTTTAGACTAAAAGGTAATGCATTATAAGAAGAATCTTTACTTTGAAACTCTGTTCTTTACCTTTTTCACACTATGAAACAGCTTTGTATTCAACTTAAACACTGTTTCAGAGCAAGACAGCTTGTTTTAAACCAAATTGAATAACTTACAATGTGTTAAGAAAACGCATATTTCAAGTGAAAAGAGTTTATACAAGGGAGAAACAAGATGTTTGTAATATGACAATTTAAAGTAATTGCAACTCTGTTTGAACACGTCTCACCACAACGAAACAGGGTTTCTATGCATTGTAATCGGCTTATACAGCGTTTCAGAGCAAGAAATATTGTTTTTAACCAAACTGAACAACTTACAATATCCTAAGAAAACATATATTTCAAGTGAAAAGAGTTTATACAGGGGAGAAAGAAGTTGTTTTAACATGGTTCTAATGTGACCCTTGAAAGTAATTGCAACTCTGTTTTTACACTTCTAACCACAAGGAGGCAACGTTTCCACGCGTTATAATTGGCTTATACATAGTTTCAGAGCAAGAAATATTGTTTTTAACCAAACTGAACAACTTAACCATTTAAAGTAATTGCAACTCTGTTTGTACACCTCTAACCACAAAGAAACAGGGCTTCTATGCATTGTAATCAGCTTAAACACTGTTTCAGGGCAAGAGATTGTGTTTTAGACTAAAACAATGCTTTATAAGAAGAATCTTTACTTTGAAACTCTGTTCTTTACCTTTTTCACACTATGAAACAGCTTTGTATTCACCTTAAACACTGTTTCAGGGCAAGAGATTGTGTTTTAGACTAAAAGGGAATGCATTATAAGAAGAATCTTTACTTTGAAACTCTGTTCTTTACCTTTTTCACACTATGAAACAGCTTTGTATTCACCTTAAACACTGTTTCAGGGCAAGAGATTGTGTTTTAGACTAAAACAATGCTTTATAAGAAGAATCTTTACTTTGAAACTCTGTTCTTTACCTTTTTCACACTATGAAACAGCTTTGTATTCACCTTAAACACTGTTTCAGGGCAAGAGATTGTGTTTTAGACTAAAACAATGCTTTATAAGAAGAATCTTTACTTTGAAACTCTGTTCTTTACCTTTTTAACACTATGAAACAGCTCTGTATTCACCTTAAACACTGTTTCAGGGCAAGAGATTGTGTTTTAGACTAAAAGGGAATGCATTATAAGAAGAATCTTTACTTTGAAACTCTGTTCTTTACCTTTTTCACACTATGAAACAGCTTTGTATTCACCTTAAACACTGTTTCAGGGCAAGAGATTGTGTTTTAGACTAAAACAATGCTTTATAAGAAGAATCTTTACTTTGAAACTCTGTTCTTTACCTTTTTCACACTATGAAACAGCTTTGTATTCACCTTAAACACTGTTTCAGGGCAAGAGATTGTGTTTTAGACTAAAAGGGAATGCATTATAAGAAGAATCTTTACTTTGAAACTCTGTTTTTTACCTTTTTCACACTATGAATCAGCTTTGTATTCACCTTAAAAACAGTTTCAGGGCAAGAGATTGTGTTTTAGACTAAAAGGGAATGCATTATAAGAAGAATCTTTACTTTGAAACTCTGTTCTTTACCTTTTTCACACTATGAAACAGCTTTGTATTCACCTTAAACACTGTTTCAGGGCAAGAGAATGTGTTTTAGACTAAAAGGTAATGCATTATAAGAAGAATCTTTACTTTGAAACTCTGTTCTTTACCTTTTTCACACTATGAAACAGCTTTGTATTCAACTTAAACACTGTTTCAGAGCAAGACAGCTTGTTTTAAACCAAATTGAATAACTTACAATGTGTTAAGAAAACGCATATTTCAAGTGAAAAGAGTTTATACAAGGGAGAAACAAGATGTTTGTAATATGACAATTTAAAGTAATTGCATCTCTGTTTGAACACGTCTCACCACAACGAAACAGGGTTTCTATGCATTGTAATCGGCTTATACAGCGTTTCAGAGCAAGAAATATTGTTTTTAACCAAACTGAACAACTTACAATATCCTAAGAAAACATATATTTCAAGTGAAAAGAGTTTATACAGGGGAGAAAGAAGTTGTTTTAACATGGTTCTAATGTGACCCTTGAAAGTAATTGCAACTCTGTTTTTACACTTCTAACCACAAGGAGGCAACGTTTCCACGCGTTATAATTGGCTTATACATAGTTTCAGAGCAAGAAATATTGTTTTTAACCAAACTGAACAACTTAACCATTTAAAGTAATTGCAACTCTGTTTGTACACCTCTAACCACAAAGAAACAGGGCTTCTATGCATTGTAATCAGCTTAAACACTGTTTCAGGGCAAGAGATTGTGTTTTAGACTAAAACAATGCTTTATAAGAAGAATCTTTACTTTGAAACTCTGTTCTTTACCTTTTTAACACTATGAAACAGCTCTGTATTCACCTTAAACACTGTTTCAGGGCAAGAGATTGTGTTTTAGACTAAAAGGGAATGCATTATAAGAAGAATCTTTACTTTGAAACTCTGTTCTTTACCTTTTTCACACTATGAAACAGCTTTGTATTCACCTTAAACACTGTTTCAGGGCAAGAGATTGTGTTTTAGACTAAAACAATGCTTTATAAGAAGAATCTTTACTTTGAAACTCTGTTCTTTACCTTTTTCACACTATGAAACAGCTTTGTATTCACCTTAAACACTGTTTCAGGGCAAGAGATTGTGTTTTAGACTAAAAGGGAATGCATTATAAGAAGAATCTTTACTTTGAAACTTTGTTCTTTACCTTTTTCACACTATGAATCAGCTTTGTATTCACCTTAAAAACTGTTTCAGGGCAAGAGATTGTGTTTTAGACTAAAAGGGAATGCATTATAAGAAGAATCTTTACTTTGAAACTTTGTTCTTTACCTTTTTCACACTATGAATCAGCTTTGTATTCACCTTAAAAACTGTTTCAGGGCAAGAGATTGTGTTTTAGACTAAAACAATGCTTTATAAGAAGAATCTTTACTTTGAAACTCTTTTCTTTACCTTTTTCACACTATGAAACAGCTTTGTATTCACCTTAAACACTGTTTCAGGGCAAGAGATTGTGTTTTAGACTAAAACAATGCTTTATAAGAAGAATCTTTACTTTGAAACTCTGTTCTTTACCTTTTCCACACTATGAAACAGCTTTGTATTCACCTTAAACACTGTTTCAGGGCAAGAGATTGTGTTTTAGACTAAAACAATGCTTTATAAGAAGAATCTTTACTTTGAAACTCTGTTCTTTACCTTTTTCACACTATGAAACAGCTTTGTATTCACCTTAAACACTGTTTCAGGGCAAGAGATTGTGTTTTAGACTAAAAGGGAATGCATTATAAGAAGAATCTTTACTTTGAAACTCTTTTCTTTACCTTTTTCACACTATAAAACAGCTTTGTATTCACCTTAAACACTGTTTCAGGGCAAGAGATTGTGTTTTAGACTAAAACAATGCTTTATAAGAAGAATCTTTACTTTGAAACTCTGTTCTTTACCTTTTTCACACTATGAAACACCTTTGTATTCACCTTAAACACTGTTTCAGGGCAAGAGATTGTGTTTTAGACTAAAAGGGAATGCATTATAAGAAGAATCTTTACTTTGAAACTCTGTTCTTTACCTTTTTCACACTATGAATCAGCTTTGTATTCACCTTAAAAACAGTTTCAGGGCAAGAGATTGTGTTTTAGACTAAAAGGGAATGCATTATAAGAAGAATCTTTACTTTGAAACTCTGTTCTTTACCTTTTTCACACTATGAAACAGCTTTGTATTCACCTTAAACACTGTTTCAGGGCAAGAGAATGTGTTTTAGACTAAAAGGTAATGCATTATAAGAAGAATCTTTACTTTGAAACTCTGTTCTTTACCTTTTTCACACTATGAAACAGCTTTGTATTCAACTTAAACACTGTTTCAGAGCAAGACAGCTTGTTTTAAACCAAATTGAATAACTTACAATGTGTTAAGAAAACGCATATTTCAAGTGAAAAGAGTTTATACAAGGGAGAAACAAGATGTTTGTAATATGACAATTTAAAGTAATTGCAACTCTGTTTGAACACGTCTCACCACAACGAAACAGGGTTTCTATGCATTGTAATCGGCTTATACAGCGTTTCAGAGCAAGAAATATTGTTTTTAACCAAACTGAACAACTTACAATATCCTAAGAAAACATATATTTCAAGTGAAAAGAGTTTATACAGGGGAGAAAGAAGTTGTTTTAACATGGTTCTAATGTGACCCTTGAAAGTAATTGCAACTCTGTTTTTACACTTCTAACCACAAGGAGGCAACGTTTCCACGCGTTATAATTGGCTTATACATAGTTTCAGAGCAAGAAATATTGTTTTTAACCAAACTGAACAACTTAACCATTTAAAGTAATTGCAACTCTGTTTGTACACCTCTAACCACAAAGAAACAGGGCTTCTATGCATTGTAATCAGCTTAAACACTGTTTCAGGGCAAGAGATTGTGTTTTAGACTAAAACAATGCTTTATAAGAAGAATCTTTACTTTGAAACTCTGTTCTTTACCTTTTTCACACTATGAAACAGCTTTGTATTCACCTTAAACACTGTTTCAGGGCAAGAGATTGTGTTTTAGACTAAAACAATGCTTTATAAGAAGAATCTTTACTTTGAAACTCTGTTCTTTACCTTTTTCACACTATGAAACAGCTTTGTATTCACCTTAAACACTGTTTCAGGGCAAGAGATTGTGTTTTAGACTAAAAGGGAATGCATTATAAGAAGAATCTTTACTTTGAAACTCTGTTCTTTACCTTTTTCACACTATGAATCAGCTTTGTATTCACCTTAAAAACAGTTTCAGGGCAAGAGATTGTGTTTTAGACTAAAAGGTAATGCATTATAAGAAGAATCTTTACTTTGAAACTCTGTTCTTTACCTTTTTCACACTATGAAACAGCTTTGTATTCACCTTAAACACTGTTTCAGGGCAAGAGATTGTGTTTTAGACTAAAAGGGAATGCATTATAAGAAGAATCTTTACTTTGAAACTTTGTTCTTTACCTTTTTCACACTATGAAACAGCTTTGTATTCAACTTAAACACTGTTTCAGAGCAAGACAGCTTGTTTTAAACCAAATTGAATAACTTACAATGTGTTAAGAAAACACATATTTCAAGTGAAAAGAGTTTATACAAGGGAGAAACAAGGTGTTTGTAATATGACAATTTAAAGTAATTGCAACTCTGTTTGAACACGTCTCACCACAACGAAACAGGGTTTCTATGCATTGTAATCGGCTTATACAGCGTTTCAGAGCAAGAAATATTGTTTTTAACCAAACTGAACAACTTACAATATCCTAAGAAAACATATATTTCAAGTGAAAAGAGTTTATACAGGGGAGAAAGAAGTTGTTTTAACATGGTTCTAATGTGACCCTTGAAAGTAATTGCAACTCTGTTTTTACACTTCTAACCACAAGGAGGCAACGTTTCCACGCGTTATAATTGGCTTATACATAGTTTCAGAGCAAGAAATATTGTTTTTAACCAAACTGAACAACTTAACCATTTAAAGTAATTGCAACTCTGTTTGTACACCTCTAACCACAAAGAAACAGGGCTTCTATGCATTGTAATCAGCTTAAACACTGTTTCAGGGCAAGAGATTGTGTTTTAGACTAAAACAATGCTTTATAAGAAGAATCTTTACTTTGAAACTCTGTTCTTTACCTTTTTCACACTATGAAACAGCTTTGTATTCACCTTAAACACTGTTTCAGGGCAAGAGATTGTGTTTTAGACTAAAAGGGAATGCATTATAAGAAGAATCTTTACTTTGAAACTCTGTTCTTTACCTTTTTCACACTATGAATCAGCTTTGTATTCACCTTAAAAACAGTTTCAGGGCAAGAGATTGTGTTTTAGACTAAAAGGGAATGCATTATAAGAAGAATCTTTACTTTGAAACTCTGTTCTTTACCTTTTTCACACTATGAAACAGCTTTGTATTCACCTTAAACACTGTTTCAGGGCAAGAGAATGTGTTTTAGACTAAAAGGTAATGCATTATAAGAAGAATCTTTACTTTGAAACTCTGTTCTTTACCTTTTTCACACTATGAAACAGCTTTGTATTCAACTTAAACACTGTTTCAGAGCAAGACAGCTTGTTTTAAACCAAATTGAATAACTTACAATGTGTTAAGAAAACGCATATTTCAAGTGAAAAGAGTTTATACAAGGGAGAAACAAGATGTTTGTAATATGACAATTTAAAGTAATTGCAACTCTGTTTGAACACGTCTCACCACAACGAAACAGGGTTTCTATGCATTGTAATCGGCTTATACAGCGTTTCAGAGCAAGAAATATTGTTTTTAACCAAACTGAACAACTTACAATATCCTAAGAAAACATATATTTCAAGTGAAAAGAGTTTATACAGGGGAGAAAGAAGTTGTTTTAACATGGTTCTAATGTGACCCTTGAAAGTAATTGCAACTCTGTTTTTACACTTCTAACCACAAGGAGGCAACGTTTCCACGCGTTATAATTGGCTTATACATAGTTTCAGAGCAAGAAATATTGTTTTTAACCAAACTGAACAACTTAACCATTTAAAGTAATTGCAACTCTGTTTGTACACCTCTAACCACAAAGAAACAGGGCTTCTATGCATTGTAATCAGCTTAAACACTGTTTCAGGGCAAGAGATTGTGTTTTAGACTAAAACAATGCTTTATAAGAAGAATCTTTACTTTGAAACTCTGTTCTTTACCTTTTTCACACTATGAAACAGCTTTGTATTCACCTTAAACACTGTTTCAGGGCAAGAGATTGTGTTTTAGACTAAAAGGGAATGCATTATAAGAAGAATCTTTACTTTGAAACTCTGTTCTTTACCTTTTTCACACTATGAAACAGCTTTGTATTCACCTTAAACACTGTTTCAGGGCAAGAGATTGTGTTTTAGACTAAAACAATGCTTTATAAGAAGAATCTTTACTTTGAAACTCTGTTCTTTACCTTTTTCACACTATGAAACAGCTTTGTATTCACCTTAAACACTGTTTCAGGGCAAGAGATTGTGTTTTAGACTAAAACAATGCTTTATAAGAAGAATCTTTACTTTGAAACTCTGTACTTTACCTTTTTAACACTATGAAACAGCTCTGTATTCACCTTAAACACTGTTTCAGGGCAAGAGATTGTGTTTTAGACTAAAAGGGAATGCATTATAAGAAGAATCTTTACTTTGAAACTCTGTTCTTTACCTTTTTCACACTATGAAACAGCTTTGTATTCACCTTAAACACTGTTTCAGGGCAAGAGATTGTGTTTTAGACTAAAAGGGAATGCATTATAAGAAGAATCTTTACTTTGAAACTCTTTTCTTTACCTTTTTCACACTATAAAACAGCTTTGTATTCACCTTAAACACTGTTTCAGGGCAAGAGATTGTGTTTTAGACTAAAACAATGCTTTATAAGAAGAATCTTTACTTTGAAACTCTGTTCTTTACCTTTTTCACACTATGAAACAGCTTTGTATTCACCTTAAACACTGTTTCAGGGCAAGAGATTGTGTTTTAGACTAAAAGGGAATGCATTATAAGAAGAATCTTTACTTTGAAACTCTGTTCTTTACCTTTTTCACACTATGAATCAGCTTTGTATTCACCTTAAAAACAGTTTCAGGGCAAGAGATTGTGTTTTAGACTAAAAGGGAATGCATTATAAGAAGAATCTTTACTTTGAAACTCTGTTCTTTACCTTTTTCACACTATGAAACAGCTTTGTATTCACCTTAAACACTGTTTCAGGGCAAGAGAATGTGTTTTAGACTAAAAGGTAATGCATTATAAGAAGAATCTTTACTTTGAAACTCTGTTCTTTACCTTTTTCACACTATGAAACAGCTTTGTATTCAACTTAAACACTGTTTCAGAGCAAGACAGCTTGTTTTAAACCAAATTGAATAACTTACAATGTGTTAAGAAAACGCATATTTCAAGTGAAAAGAGTTTATACAAGGGAGAAACAAGATGTTTGTAATATGACAATTTAAAGTAATTGCAACTCTGTTTGAACACGTCACCACAACGAAACAGGGTTTCTATGCATTGTAATCGGCTTATACAGCGTTTCAGAGCAAGAAATATTGTTTTTAACCAAACTGAACAACTTACAATATCCTAAGAAAACATATATTTCAAGTGAAAAGAGTTTATACAGGGGAGAAAGAAGTTGTTTTAACATGGTTCTAATGTGACCCTTGAAAGTAATTGCAACTCTGTTTTTACACTTCTAACCACAAGGAGGCAACGTTTCCACGCGTTATAATTGGCTTATACATAGTTTCAGAGCAAGAAATATTGTTTTTAACCAAACTGAACAACTTAACCATTTAAAGTAATTGCAACTCTGTTTGTACACCTCTAACCACAAAGAAACAGGGCTTCTATGCATTGTAATCAGCTTAAACACTGTTTCAGGGCAAGAGATTGTGTTTTAGACTAAAACAATGCTTTATAAGAAGAATCTTTACTTTGAAACTCTGTTCTTTACCTTTTTCACACTATGAAACAGCTTTGTATTCACCTTAAACACTGTTTCAGGGCAAGAGATTGTGTTTTAGACTAAAAGGGAATGCATTATAAGAAGAATCTTTACTTTGAAACTCTGTTCTTTACCTTTTTCACACTATGAAACAGCTTTGTATTCACCTTAAACACTGTTTCAGGGCAAGAGATTGTGTTTTAGACTAAAACAATGCTTTATAAGAAGAATCTTTACTTTGAAACTCTGTTCTTTACCTTTTTCACACTATGAAACAGCTTTGTATTCACCTTAAACACTGTTTCAGGGCAAGAGATTGTGTTTTAGACTAAAACAATGCTTTATAAGAAGAATCTTTACTTTGAAACTCTGTACTTTACCTTTTTAACACTATGAAACAGCTCTGTATTCACCTTAAACACTGTTTCAGGGCAAGAGATTGTGTTTTAGACTAAAAGGGAATGCATTATAAGAAGAATCTTTACTTTGAAACTCTGTTCTTTACCTTTTTCACACTATGAAACAGCTTTGTATTCACCTTAAACACTGTTTCAGGGCAAGAGATTGTGTTTTAGACTAAAACAATGCTTTATAAGAAGAATCTTTACTTTGAAACTCTGTTCTTTACCTTTTTCACACTATGAAACAGCTTTGTATTCACCTTAAACACTGTTTCAGGGCAAGAGATTGTGTTTTAGACTAAAAGGGAATGCATTATAAGAAGAATCTTTACTTTGAAACTCTGTTTTTTACCTTTTTCACACTATGAATCAGCTTTGTATTCACCTTAAAAACAGTTTCAGGGCAAGAGATTGTGTTTTAGACTAAAAGGGAATGCATTATAAGAAGAATCTTTACTTTGAAACTCTGTTCTTTACCTTTTTCACACTATGAAACAGCTTTGTATTCACCTTAAACACTGTTTCAGGGCAAGAGAATGTGTTTTAGACTAAAAGGTAATGCATTATAAGAAGAATCTTTACTTTGAAACTCTGTTCTTTACCTTTTTCACACTATGAAACAGCTTTGTATTCAACTTAAACACTGTTTCAGAGCAAGACAGCTTGTTTTAAACCAAATTGAATAACTTACAATGTGTTAAGAAAACACATATTTCAAGTGAAAAGAGTTTATACAAGGGAGAAACAAGATGTTTGTAATATGACAATTTAAAGTAATTGCAACTCTGTTTGAACACGTCTCACCACAACGAAACAGGGTTTATATGCATTGTAATCGGCTTATACAGCGTTTCAGAGCAAGAAATATTGTTTTTAACCAAACTGAACAACTTACAATATCCTAAGAAAACATATATTTCAAGTGAAAAGAGTTTATACAGGGGAGAAAGAAGTTGTTTTAACATGGTTCTAATGTGACCCTTGAAAGTAATTGCAACTCTGTTTTTACACTTCTAACCACAAGGAGGCAACGTTTCCACGCGTTATAATTGGCTTATACATAGTTTCAGAGCAAGAAATATTGTTTTTAACCAAACTGAACAACTTAACCATTTAAAGTAATTGCAACTCTGTTTGTACACCTCTAACCACAAAGAAACAGGGCTTCTATGCATTGTAATCAGCTTAAACACTGTTTCAGGGCAAGAGATTGTGTTTTAGACTAAAACAATGCTTTATAAGAAGAATCTTTACTTTGAAACTCTGTTCTTTACCTTTTTCACACTATGAAACAGCTTTGTATTCACCTTAAACACTGTTTCAGGGCAAGAGATTGTGTTTTAGACTAAAACAATGCTTTATAAGAAGAATCTTTACTTTGAAACTCTGTTCTTTACCTTTTTCACACTATGAAACAGCTTTGTATTCACCTTAAACACTGTTTCAGGGCAAGAGATTGTGTTTTAGACTAAAAGGGAATGCATTATAAGAAGAATCTTTACTTTGAAACTCTGTTCTTTACCTTTTTCACACTATGAATCAGCTTTGTATTCACCTTAAAAACAGTTTCAGGGCAAGAGATTGTGTTTTAGACTAAAAGGGAATGCATTATAAGAAGAATCTTTACTTTGAAACTCTGTTCTTTACCTTTTTCACACTATGAAACAGCTTTGTATTCACCTTAAACACTGTTTCAGGGCAAGAGAATGTGTTTTAGACTAAAAGGTAATGCATTATAAGAAGAATCTTTACTTTGAAACTCTGTTCTTTACCTTTTTCACACTATGAAACAGCTTTGTATTCAACTTAAACACTGTTTCAGAGCAAGACAGCTTGTTTTAAACCAAATTGAATAACTTACAATGTGTTAAGAAAACGCATATTTCAAGTGAAAAGAGTTTATACAAGGGAGAAACAAGATGTTTGTAATATGACAATTTAAAGTAATTGCAACTCTGTTTGAACACGTCTCACCACAACGAAACAGGGTTTCTATGCATTGTAATCGGCTTATACAGCGTTTCAGAGCAAGAAATATTGTTTTTAACCAAACTGAACAACTTACAATATCCTAAGAAAACATATATTTCAAGTGAAAAGAGTTTATACAGGGGAGAAAGAAGTTGTTTTAACATGGTTCTAATGTGACCCTTGAAAGTAATTGCAACTCTGTTTTTACACTTCTAACCACAAGGAGGCAACGTTTCCACGCGTTATAATTGGCTTATACATAGTTTCAGAGCAAGAAATATTGTTTTTAACCAAACTGAACAACTTAACCATTTAAAGTAATTGCAACTCTGTTTGTACACCTCTAACCACAAAGAAACAGGGCTTCTATGCATTGTAATCAGCTTAAACACTGTTTCAGGGCAAGAGATTGTGTTTTAGACTAAAACAATGCTTTATAAGAAGAATCTTTACTTTGAAACTCTGTTCTTTACCTTTTTCACACTATGAAACAGCTTTGTATTCACCTTAAACACTGTTTCAGGGCAAGAGATTGTGTTTTAGACTAAAAGGGAATGCATTATAAGAAGAATCTTTACTTTGAAACTCTGTTCTTTACCTTTTTCACACTATGAATCAGCTTTGTATTCACCTTAAAAACAGTTTCAGGGCAAGAGATTGTGTTTTAGACTAAAAGGGAATGCATTATAAGAAGAATCTTTACTTTGAAACTCTGTTCTTTACCTTTTTCACACTATGAAACAGCTTTGTATTCACCTTAAACACTGTTTCAGGGCAAGAGAATGTGTTTTAGACTAAAAGGTAATGCATTATAAGAAGAATCTTTACTTTGAAACTCTGTTCTTTACCTTTTTCACACTATGAAACAGCTTTGTATTCAACTTAAACACTGTTTCAGAGCAAGACAGCTTGTTTTAAACCAAATTGAATAACTTACAATGTGTTAAGAAAACGCATATTTCAAGTGAAAAGAGTTTATACAAGGGAGAAACAAGATGTTTGTAATATGACAATTTAAAGTAATTGCAACTCTGTTTGAACACGTCTCACCACAACGAAACAGGGTTTCTATGCATTGTAATCGGCTTATACAGCGTTTCAGAGCAAGAAATATTGTTTTTAACCAAACTGAACAACTTACAATATCCTAAGAAAACATATATTTCAAGTGAAAAGAGTTTATACAGGGGAGAAAGAAGTTGTTTTAACATGGTTCTAATGTGACCCTTGAAAGTAATTGCAACTCTGTTTTTACACTTCTAACCACAAGGAGGCAACGTTTCCACGCGTTATAATTGGCTTATACATAGTTTCAGAGCAAGAAATATTGTTTTTAACCAAACTGAACAACTTAACCATTTAAAGTAATTGCAACTCTGTTTGTACACCTCTAACCACAAAGAAACAGGGCTTCTATGCATTGTAATCAGCTTAAACACTGTTTCAGGGCAAGAGATTGTGTTTTAGACTAAAACAATGCTTTATAAGAAGAATCTTTACTTTGAAACTCTGTTCTTTACCTTTTTCACACTATGAAACAGCTTTGTATTCACCTTAAACACTGTTTCAGGGCAAGAGATTGTGTTTTAGACTAAAAGGGAATGCATTATAAGAAGAATCTTTACTTTGAAACTCTGTTCTTTACCTTTTTCACACTATGAAACAGCTTTGTATTCACCTTAAACACTGTTTCAGGGCAAGAGATTGTGTTTTAGACTAAAACAATGCTTTATAAGAAGAATCTTTACTTTGAAACTCTGTTCTTTACCTTTTTCACACTATGAAACAGCTTTGTATTCACCTTAAACACTGTTTCAGGGCAAGAGATTGTGTTTTAGACTAAAACAATGCTTTATAAGAAGAATCTTTACTTTGAAACTCTGTTCTTTACCTTTTTAACACTATGAAACAGCTCTGTATTCACCTTAAACACTGTTTCAGGGCAAGAGATTGTGTTTTAGACTAAAAGGGAATGCATTATAAGAAGAATCTTTACTTTGAAACTCTGTTCTTTACCTTTTTCACACTATGAAACAGCTTTGTATTCACCTTAAACACTGTTTCAGGGCAAGAGATTGTGTTTTAGACTAAAACAATGCTTTATAAGAAGAATCTTTACTTTGAAACTCTGTTCTTTACCTTTTTCACACTATGAAACAGCTTTGTATTCACCTTAAACACTGTTTCAGGGCAAGAGATTGTGTTTTAGACTAAAAGGGAATGCATTATAAGAAGAATCTTTACTTTGAAACTCTGTTTTTTACCTTTTTCACACTATGAATCAGCTTTGTATTCACCTTAAAAACAGTTTCAGGGCAAGAGATTGTGTTTTAGACTAAAAGGGAATGCATTATAAGAAGAATCTTTACTTTGAAACTCTGTTCTTTACCTTTTTCACACTATGAAACAGCTTTGTATTCACCTTAAACACTGTTTCAGGGCAAGAGAATGTGTTTTAGACTAAAAGGTAATGCATTATAAGAAGAATCTTTACTTTGAAACTCTGTTCTTTACCTTTTTCACACTATGAAACAGCTTTGTATTCAACTTAAACACTGTTTCAGAGCAAGACAGCTTGTTTTAAACCAAATTGAATAACTTACAATGTGTTAAGAAAACGCATATTTCAAGTGAAAAGAGTTTATACAAGGGAGAAACAAGATGTTTGTAATATGACAATTTAAAGTAATTGCAACTCTGTTTGAACACGTCTCACCACAACGAAACAGGGTTTCTATGCATTGTAATCGGCTTATACAGCGTTTCAGAGCAAGAAATATTGTTTTTAACCAAACTGAACAACTTACAATATCCTAAGAAAACATATATTTCAAGTGAAAAGAGTTTATACAGGGGAGAAAGAAGTTGTTTTAACATGGTTCTAATGTGACCCTTGAAAGTAATTGCAACTCTGTTTTTACACTTCTAACCACAAGGAGGCAACGTTTCCACGCGTTATAATTGGCTTATACATAGTTTCAGAGCAAGAAATATTGTTTTTAACCAAACTGAACAACTTAACCATTTAAAGTAATTGCAACTCTGTTTGTACACCTCTAACCACAAAGAAACAGGGCTTCTATGCATTGTAATCAGCTTAAACACTGTTTCAGGGCAAGAGATTGTGTTTTAGACTAAAACAATGCTTTATAAGAAGAATCTTTACTTTGAAACTCTGTTCTTTACCTTTTTCACACTATGAAACAGCTTTGTATTCACCTTAAACACTGTTTCAGGGCAAGAGATTGTGTTTTAGACTAAAACAATGCTTTATAAGAAGAATCTTTACTTTGAAACTCTGTTCTTTACCTTTTTCACACTATGAAACAGCTTTGTATTCACCTTAAACACTGTTTCAGGGCAAGAGATTGTGTTTTAGACTAAAACAATGCTTTATAAGAAGAATCTTTACTTTGAAACTCTGTTCTTTACCTTTTTCACACTATGAAACAGCTTTGTATTCACCTTAAACACTGTTTCAGGGCAAGAGATTGTGTTTTAGACTAAAACAATGCTTTATAAGAAGAATCTTTACTTTGAAACTCTGTTCTTTACCTTTTTCACACTATGAAACAGCTTTGTATTCACCTTAAACACTGTTTCAGGGCAAGAGATTGTGTTTTAGACTAAAAGGGAATGCATTATAAGAAGAATCTTTACTTTGAAACTTTGTTCTTTACCTTTTTCACACTATGAATCAGCTTTGTATTCACCTTAAAAACTGTTTCAGGGCAAGAGATTGTGTTTTAGACTAAAACAATGCTTTATAAGAAGAATCTTTACTTTGAAACTCTTTTCTTTACCTTTTTCACACTATGAAACAGCTTTGTATTCACCTTAAACACTGTTTCAGGGCAAGAGATTGTGTTTTAGACTAAAACAATGCTTTATAAGAAGAATCTTTACTTTGAAACTCTGTTCTTTACCTTTTCCACACTATGAAACAGCTTTGTATTCACCTTAAACACTGTTTCAGGGCAAGAGATTGTGTTTTAGACTAAAACAATGCTTTATAAGAAGAATCTTTACTTTGAAACTCTGTTCTTTACCTTTTTCACACTATGAAACAGCTTTGTATTCACCTTAAACACTGTTTCAGGGCAAGAGATTGTGTTTTAGACTAAAAGGGAATGCATTATAAGAAGAATCTTTACTTTGAAACTCTTTTCTTTACCTTTTTCACACTATAAAACAGCTTTGTATTCACCTTAAACACTGTTTCAGGGCAAGAGATTGTGTTTTAGACTAAAACAATGCTTTATAAGAAGAATCTTTACTTTGAAACTCTGTTCTTTACCTTTTTCACACTATGAAACAGCTTTGTATTCACCTTAAACACTGTTTCAGGGCAAGAGATTGTGTTTTAGACTAAAAGGGAATGCATTATAAGAAGAATCTTTACTTTGAAACTCTGTTCTTTACCTTTTTCACACTATGAATCAGCTTTGTATTCACCTTAAAAACAGTTTCAGGGCAAGAGATTGTGTTTTAGACTAAAAGGGAATGCATTATAAGAAGAATCTTTACTTTGAAACTCTGTTCTTTACCTTTTTCACACTATGAAACAGCTTTGTATTCACCTTAAACACTGTTTCAGGGCAAGAGAATGTGTTTTAGACTAAAAGGTAATGCATTATAAGAAGAATCTTTACTTTGAAACTCTGTTCTTTACCTTTTTCACACTATGAAACAGCTTTGTATTCAACTTAAACACTGTTTCAGAGCAAGACAGCTTGTTTTAAACCAAATTGAATAACTTACAATGTGTTAAGAAAACGCATATTTCAAGTGAAAAGAGTTTATACAAGGGAGAAACAAGATGTTTGTAATATGACAATTTAAAGTAATTGCAACTCTGTTTGAACACGTCACCACAACGAAACAGGGTTTCTATGCATTGTAATCGGCTTATACAGCGTTTCAGAGCAAGAAATATTGTTTTTAACCAAACTGAACAACTTACAATATCCTAAGAAAACATATATTTCAAGTGAAAAGAGTTTATACAGGGGAGAAAGAAGTTGTTTTAACATGGTTCTAATGTGACCCTTGAAAGTAATTGCAACTCTGTTTTTACACTTCTAACCACAAGGAGGCAACGTTTCCACGCGTTATAATTGGCTTATACATAGTTTCAGAGCAAGAAATATTGTTTTTAACCAAACTGAACAACTTAACCATTTAAAGTAATTGCAACTCTGTTTGTACACCTCTAACCACAAAGAAACAGGGCTTCTATGCATTGTAATCAGCTTAAACACTGTTTCAGGGCAAGAGATTGTGTTTTAGACTAAAACAATGCTTTATAAGAAGAATCTTTACTTTGAAACTCTGTTCTTTACCTTTTTCACACTATGAAACAGCTTTGTATTCACCTTAAACACTGTTTCAGGGCAAGAGATTGTGTTTTAGACTAAAAGGGAATGCATTATAAGAAGAATCTTTACTTTGAAACTCTGTTCTTTACCTTTTTCACACTATGAAACAGCTTTGTATTCACCTTAAACACTGTTTCAGGGCAAGAGATTGTGTTTTAGACTAAAACAATGCTTTATAAGAAGAATCTTTACTTTGAAACTCTGTTCTTTACCTTTTTCACACTATGAAACAGCTTTGTATTCACCTTAAACACTGTTTCAGGGCAAGAGATTGTGTTTTAGACTAAAACAATGCTTTATAAGAAGAATCTTTACTTTGAAACTCTGTACTTTACCTTTTTAACACTATGAAACAGCTCTGTATTCACCTTAAACACTGTTTCAGGGCAAGAGATTGTGTTTTAGACTAAAAGGGAATGCATTATAAGAAGAATCTTTACTTTGAAACTCTGTTCTTTACCTTTTTCACACTATGAAACAGCTTTGTATTCACCTTAAACACTGTTTCAGGGCAAGAGATTGTGTTTTAGACTAAAAGGGAATGCATTATAAGAAGAATCTTTACTTTGAAACTCTGTTTTTTACCTTTTTCACACTATGAATCAGCTTTGTATTCACCTTAAAAACAGTTTCAGGGCAAGAGATTGTGTTTTAGACTAAAAGGGAATGCATTATAAGAAGAATCTTTACTTTGAAACTCTGTTCTTTACCTTTTTCACACTATGAAACAGCTTTGTATTCACCTTAAACACTGTTTCAGGGCAAGAGAATGTGTTTTAGACTAAAAGGTAATGCATTATAAGAAGAATCTTTACTTTGAAACTCTGTTCTTTACCTTTTTCACACTATGAAACAGCTTTGTATTCAACTTAAACACTGTTTCAGAGCAAGACAGCTTGTTTTAAACCAAATTGAATAACTTACAATGTGTTAAGAAAACACATATTTCAAGTGAAAAGAGTTTATACAAGGGAGAAACAAGATGTTTGTAATATGACAATTTAAAGTAATTGCAACTCTGTTTGAACACGTCTCACCACAACGAAACAGGGTTTATATGCATTGTAATCGGCTTATACAGCGTTTCAGAGCAAGAAATATTGTTTTTAACCAAACTGAACAACTTACAATATCCTAAGAAAACATATATTTCAAGTGAAAAGAGTTTATACAGGGGAGAAAGAAGTTGTTTTAACATGGTTCTAATGTGACCCTTGAAAGTAATTGCAACTCTGTTTTTACACTTCTAACCACAAGGAGGCAACGTTTCCACGCGTTATAATTGGCTTATACATAGTTTCAGAGCAAGAAATATTGTTTTTAACCAAACTGAACAACTTAACCATTTAAAGTAATTGCAACTCTGTTTGTACACCTCTAACCACAAAGAAACAGGGCTTCTATGCATTGTAATCAGCTTAAACACTGTTTCAGGGCAAGAGATTGTGTTTTAGACTAAAACAATGCTTTATAAGAAGAATCTTTACTTTGAAACTCTGTTCTTTACCTTTTTCACACTATGAAACAGCTTTGTATTCACCTTAAACACTGTTTCAGGGCAAGAGATTGTGTTTTAGACTAAAACAATGCTTTATAAGAAGAATCTTTACTTTGAAACTCTGTTCTTTACCTTTTTCACACTATGAAACAGCTTTGTATTCACCTTAAACACTGTTTCAGGGCAAGAGATTGTGTTTTAGACTAAAACAATGCTTTATAAGAAGAATCTTTACTTTGAAACTCTGTTCTTTACCTTTTTCACACTATGAAACAGCTTTGTATTCACCTTAAACACTGTTTCAGGGCAAGAGATTGTGTTTTAGACTAAAACAATGCTTTATAAGAAGAATCTTTACTTTGAAACTTTGTTCTTTACCTTTTTCACACTATGAAACAGCTTTGTATTCACCTTAAACACTGTTTCAGGGCAAGAGATTGTGTTTTAGACTAAAAGGGAATGCATTATAAGAAGAATCTTTACTTTGAAACTTTGTTCTTTACCTTTTTCACACTATGAATCAGCTTTGTATTCACCTTAAAAACTGTTTCAGGGCAAGAGATTGTGTTTTAGACTAAAACAATGCTTTATAAGAAGAATCTTTACTTTGAAACTCTGTTCTTTACCTTTTTAACACAATGAACAGCTTTGTATTCACCTTAAACACTGTTTCAGGGCAAGAGATTGTGTTTTAGACTAAAACAATGCTTTATAAGAAGAATCTTTACTTTGAAACTCTGTTCTTTACCTTTTTAACACTATGAAACAGCTCTGTATTCACCTTAAACACTGTTTCAGGGCAAGAGATTGTGTTTTAGACTAAAAGGGAATGCATTATAAGAAGAATCTTTACTTTGAAACTCTGTTCTTTACCTTTTTCACACTATGAATCAGCTTTGTATTCACCTTAAACACTGTTTCAGGGCAAGAGAATGTGTTTTAGACTAAAAGGTAATGCATTATAAGAAGAATCTTTACTTTGAAACTCTGTTCTTTACCTTTTTCACACTATGAAACAGCTTTGTATTCAACTTAAACACTGTTTCAGAGCAAGACAGCTTGTTTTAAACCAAATTGAATAACTTACAATGTGTTAAGAAAACACATATTTCAAGTGAAAAGAGTTTATACAAGGGAGAAACAAGATGTTTGTAATATGACAATTTAAAGTAATTGCAACTCTGTTTGAACACGTCTCACCACAACGAAACAGGGTTTCTATGCATTGTAATCGGCTTATACAGCGTTTCAGAGCAAGAAATATTGTTTTTAACCAAACTGAACAACTTACAATATCCTAAGAAAACATATATTTCAAGTGAAAAGAGTTTATACAGGGGAGAAAGAAGTTGTTTTAACATGGTTCTAATGTGACCCTTGAAAGTAATTGCAACTCTGTTTTTACACTTCTAACCACAAGGAGGCAACGTTTCCACGCGTTATAATTGGATTATACATAGTTTCAGAGCAAGAAATATTGTTTTTAACCAAACTGAACAACTTAACCATTTAAAGTAATTGCAACTCTGTTTGTACACCTCTAACCACAAAGAAACAGGGCTTCTATGCATTGTAATCAGCTTAAACACTGTTTCAGGGCAAGAGATTGTGTTTTAGACTAAAACAATGCTTTATAAGAAGAATCTTTACTTTGAAACTCTGTTCTTTACCTTTTTCACACTATGAAACAGCTTTGTATTCACCTTAAACACTGTTTCAGGGCAAGAGATTGTGTTTTAGACTAAAACAATGCTTTATAAGAAGAATCTTTACTTTGAAACTCTGTTCTTTACCTTTTTCACACTATGAAACAGCTTTGTATTCACCTTAAACACTGTTTCAGGGCAAGAGATTGTGTTTTAGACTAAAACAATGCTTTATAAGAAGAATCTTTACTTTGAAACTCTGTTCTTTACCTTTTTCACACTATGAAACAGCTTTGTATTCACCTTAAACACTGTTTCAGGGCAAGAGATTGTGTTTTAGACTAAAACAATGCTTTATAAGAAGAATCTTTACTTTGAAACTCTGTTCTTTACCTTTTTCACACTATGAAACAGCTTTGTATTCACCTTAAACACTGTTTCAGGGCAAGAGATTGTGTTTTAGACTAAAAGGGAATGCATTATAAGAAGAATCTTTACTTTGAAACTTTGTTCTTTACCTTTTTCACACTATGAATCAGCTTTGTATTCACCTTAAAAACTGTTTCAGGGCAAGAGATTGTGTTTTAGACTAAAACAATGCTTTATAAGAAGAATCTTTACTTTGAAACTCTTTTCTTTACCTTTTTCACACTATGAAACAGCTTTGTATTCACCTTAAACACTGTTTCAGGGCAAGAGATTGTGTTTTAGACTAAAACAATGCTTTATAAGAAGAATCTTTACTTTGAAACTCTGTTCTTTACCTTTTCCACACTATGAAACAGCTTTGTATTCACCTTAAACACTGTTTCAGGGCAAGAGATTGTGTTTTAGACTAAAACAATGCTTTATAAGAAGAATCTTTACTTTGAAACTCTGTTCTTTACCTTTTTCACACTATGAAACAGCTTTGTATTCACCTTAAACACTGTTTCAGGGCAAGAGATTGTGTTTTAGACTAAAAGGGAATGCATTATAAGAAGAATCTTTACTTTGAAACTCTTTTCTTTACCTTTTTCACACTATAAAACAGCTTTGTATTCACCTTAAACACTGTTTCAGGGCAAGAGATTGTGTTTTAGACTAAAACAATGCTTTATAAGAAGAATCTTTACTTTGAAACTCTGTTCTTTACCTTTTTCACACTATGAAACAGCTTTGTATTCACCTTAAACACTGTTTCAGGGCAAGAGATTGTGTTTTAGACTAAAAGGGAATGCATTATAAGAAGAATCTTTACTTTGAAACTCTGTTCTTTACCTTTTTCACACTATGAATCAGCTTTGTATTCACCTTAAAAACAGTTTCAGGGCAAGAGATTGTGTTTTAGACTAAAAGGGAATGCATTATAAGAAGAATCTTTACTTTGAAACTCTGTTCTTTACCTTTTTCACACTATGAAACAGCTTTGTATTCACCTTAAACACTGTTTCAGGGCAAGAGAATGTGTTTTAGACTAAAAGGTAATGCATTATAAGAAGAATCTTTACTTTGAAACTCTGTTCTTTACCTTTTTCACACTATGAAACAGCTTTGTATTCAACTTAAACACTGTTTCAGAGCAAGACAGCTTGTTTTAAACCAAATTGAATAACTTACAATGTGTTAAGAAAACGCATATTTCAAGTGAAAAGAGTTTATACAAGGGAGAAACAAGATGTTTGTAATATGACAATTTAAAGTAATTGCAACTCTGTTTGAACACGTCACCACAACGAAACAGGGTTTCTATGCATTGTAATCGGCTTATACAGCGTTTCAGAGCAAGAAATATTGTTTTTAACCAAACTGAACAACTTACAATATCCTAAGAAAACATATATTTCAAGTGAAAAGAGTTTATACAGGGGAGAAAGAAGTTGTTTTAACATGGTTCTAATGTGACCCTTGAAAGTAATTGCAACTCTGTTTTTACACTTCTAACCACAAGGAGGCAACGTTTCCACGCGTTATAATTGGCTTATACATAGTTTCAGAGCAAGAAATATTGTTTTTAACCAAACTGAACAACTTAACCATTTAAAGTAATTGCAACTCTGTTTGTACACCTCTAACCACAAAGAAACAGGGCTTCTATGCATTGTAATCAGCTTAAACACTGTTTCAGGGCAAGAGATTGTGTTTTAGACTAAAACAATGCTTTATAAGAAGAATCTTTACTTTGAAACTCTGTTCTTTACCTTTTTCACACTATGAAACAGCTTTGTATTCACCTTAAACACTGTTTCAGGGCAAGAGATTGTGTTTTAGACTAAAAGGGAATGCATTATAAGAAGAATCTTTACTTTGAAACTCTGTTCTTTACCTTTTTCACACTATGAAACAGCTTTGTATTCACCTTAAACACTGTTTCAGGGCAAGAGATTGTGTTTTAGACTAAAACAATGCTTTATAAGAAGAATCTTTACTTTGAAACTCTGTTCTTTACCTTTTTCACACTATGAAACAGCTTTGTATTCACCTTAAACACTGTTTCAGGGCAAGAGATTGTGTTTTAGACTAAAACAATGCTTTATAAGAAGAATCTTTACTTTGAAACTCTGTACTTTACCTTTTTAACACTATGAAACAGCTCTGTATTCACCTTAAACACTGTTTCAGGGCAAGAGATTGTGTTTTAGACTAAAAGGGAATGCATTATAAGAAGAATCTTTACTTTGAAACTCTGTTCTTTACCTTTTTCACACTATGAAACAGCTTTGTATTCACCTTAAACACTGTTTCAGGGCAAGAGATTGTGTTTTAGACTAAAAGGGAATGCATTATAAGAAGAATCTTTACTTTGAAACTCTTTTCTTTACCTTTTTCACACTATAAAACAGCTTTGTATTCACCTTAAACACTGTTTCAGGGCAAGAGATTGTGTTTTAGACTAAAACAATGCTTTATAAGAAGAATCTTTACTTTGAAACTCTGTTCTTTACCTTTTTCACACTATGAAACAGCTTTGTATTCACCTTAAACACTGTTTCAGGGCAAGAGATTGTGTTTTAGACTAAAAGGGAATGCATTATAAGAAGAATCTTTACTTTGAAACTCTGTTCTTTACCTTTTTCACACTATGAATCAGCTTTGTATTCACCTTAAAAACAGTTTCAGGGCAAGAGATTGTGTTTTAGACTAAAAGGGAATGCATTATAAGAAGAATCTTTACTTTGAAACTCTGTTCTTTACCTTTTTCACACTATGAAACAGCTTTGTATTCACCTTAAACACTGTTTCAGGGCAAGAGAATGTGTTTTAGACTAAAAGGTAATGCATTATAAGAAGAATCTTTACTTTGAAACTCTGTTCTTTACCTTTTTCACACTATGAAACAGCTTTGTATTCAACTTAAACACTGTTTCAGAGCAAGACAGCTTGTTTTAAACCAAATTGAATAACTTACAATGTGTTAAGAAAACGCATATTTCAAGTGAAAAGAGTTTATACAAGGGAGAAACAAGATGTTTGTAATATGACAATTTAAAGTAATTGCAACTCTGTTTGAACACGTCACCACAACGAAACAGGGTTTCTATGCATTGTAATCGGCTTATACAGCGTTTCAGAGCAAGAAATATTGTTTTTAACCAAACTGAACAACTTACAATATCCTAAGAAAACATATATTTCAAGTGAAAAGAGTTTATACAGGGGAGAAAGAAGTTGTTTTAACATGGTTCTAATGTGACCCTTGAAAGTAATTGCAACTCTGTTTTTACACTTCTAACCACAAGGAGGCAACGTTTCCACGCGTTATAATTGGCTTATACATAGTTTCAGAGCAAGAAATATTGTTTTTAACCAAACTGAACAACTTAACCATTTAAAGTAATTGCAACTCTGTTTGTACACCTCTAACCACAAAGAAACAGGGCTTCTATGCATTGTAATCAGCTTAAACACTGTTTCAGGGCAAGAGATTGTGTTTTAGACTAAAACAATGCTTTATAAGAAGAATCTTTACTTTGAAACTCTGTTCTTTACCTTTTTCACACTATGAAACAGCTTTGTATTCACCTTAAACACTGTTTCAGGGCAAGAGATTGTGTTTTAGACTAAAAGGGAATGCATTATAAGAAGAATCTTTACTTTGAAACTCTGTTCTTTACCTTTTTCACACTATGAAACAGCTTTGTATTCACCTTAAACACTGTTTCAGGGCAAGAGATTGTGTTTTAGACTAAAACAATGCTTTATAAGAAGAATCTTTACTTTGAAACTCTGTTCTTTACCTTTTTCACACTATGAAACAGCTTTGTATTCACCTTAAACACTGTTTCAGGGCAAGAGATTGTGTTTTAGACTAAAACAATGCTTTATAAGAAGAATCTTTACTTTGAAACTCTGTACTTTACCTTTTTAACACTATGAAACAGCTCTGTATTCACCTTAAACACTGTTTCAGGGCAAGAGATTGTGTTTTAGACTAAAAGGGAATGCATTATAAGAAGAATCTTTACTTTGAAACTCTGTTCTTTACCTTTTTCACACTATGAAACAGCTTTGTATTCACCTTAAACACTGTTTCAGGGCAAGAGATTGTGTTTTAGACTAAAACAATGCTTTATAAGAAGAATCTTTACTTTGAAACTCTGTTCTTTACCTTTTTCACACTATGAAACAGCTTTGTATTCACCTTAAACACTGTTTCAGGGCAAGAGATTGTGTTTTAGACTAAAAGGGAATGCATTATAAGAAGAATCTTTACTTTGAAACTCTGTTTTTTACCTTTTTCACACTATGAATCAGCTTTGTATTCACCTTAAAAACAGTTTCAGGGCAAGAGATTGTGTTTTAGACTAAAAGGGAATGCATTATAAGAAGAATCTTTACTTTGAAACTCTGTTCTTTACCTTTTTCACACTATGAAACAGCTTTGTATTCACCTTAAACACTGTTTCAGGGCAAGAGAATGTGTTTTAGACTAAAAGGTAATGCATTATAAGAAGAATCTTTACTTTGAAACTCTGTTCTTTACCTTTTTCACACTATGAAACAGCTTTGTATTCAACTTAAACACTGTTTCAGAGCAAGACAGCTTGTTTTAAACCAAATTGAATAACTTACAATGTGTTAAGAAAACACATATTTCAAGTGAAAAGAGTTTATACAAGGGAGAAACAAGATGTTTGTAATATGACAATTTAAAGTAATTGCAACTCTGTTTGAACACGTCTCACCACAACGAAACAGGGTTTATATGCATTGTAATCGGCTTATACAGCGTTTCAGAGCAAGAAATATTGTTTTTAACCAAACTGAACAACTTACAATATCCTAAGAAAACATATATTTCAAGTGAAAAGAGTTTATACAGGGGAGAAAGAAGTTGTTTTAACATGGTTCTAATGTGACCCTTGAAAGTAATTGCAACTCTGTTTTTACACTTCTAACCACAAGGAGGCAACGTTTCCACGCGTTATAATTGGCTTATACATAGTTTCAGAGCAAGAAATATTGTTTTTAACCAAACTGAACAACTTAACCATTTAAAGTAATTGCAACTCTGTTTGTACACCTCTAACCACAAAGAAACAGGGCTTCTATGCATTGTAATCAGCTTAAACACTGTTTCAGGGCAAGAGATTGTGTTTTAGACTAAAACAATGCTTTATAAGAAGAATCTTTACTTTGAAACTCTGTTCTTTACCTTTTTCACACTATGAAACAGCTTTGTATTCACCTTAAACACTGTTTCAGGGCAAGAGATTGTGTTTTAGACTAAAACAATGCTTTATAAGAAGAATCTTTACTTTGAAACTCTGTTCTTTACCTTTTTCACACTATGAAACAGCTTTGTATTCACCTTAAACACTGTTTCAGGGCAAGAGATTGTGTTTTAGACTAAAACAATGCTTTATAAGAAGAATCTTTACTTTGAAACTCTGTTCTTTACCTTTTTCACACTATGAAACAGCTTTGTATTCACCTTAAACACTGTTTCAGGGCAAGAGATTGTGTTTTAGACTAAAACAATGCTTTATAAGAAGAATCTTTACTTTGAAACTTTGTTCTTTACCTTTTTCACACTATGAAACAGCTTTGTATTCACCTTAAACACTGTTTCAGGGCAAGAGATTGTGTTTTAGACTAAAAGGGAATGCATTATAAGAAGAATCTTTACTTTGAAACTTTGTTCTTTACCTTTTTCACACTATGAATCAGCTTTGTATTCACCTTAAAAACTGTTTCAGGGCAAGAGATTGTGTTTTAGACTAAAACAATGCTTTATAAGAAGAATCTTTACTTTGAAACTCTGTTCTTTACCTTTTTAACACAATGAACAGCTTTGTATTCACCTTAAACACTGTTTCAGGGCAAGAGATTGTGTTTTAGACTAAAACAATGCTTTATAAGAAGAATCTTTACTTTGAAACTCTGTTCTTTACCTTTTTAACACTATGAAACAGCTCTGTATTCACCTTAAACACTGTTTCAGGGCAAGAGATTGTGTTTTAGACTAAAAGGGAATGCATTATAAGAAGAATCTTTACTTTGAAACTCTGTTCTTTACCTTTTTCACACTATGAATCAGCTTTGTATTCACCTTAAACACTGTTTCAGGGCAAGAGAATGTGTTTTAGACTAAAAGGTAATGCATTATAAGAAGAATCTTTACTTTGAAACTCTGTTCTTTACCTTTTTCACACTATGAAACAGCTTTGTATTCAACTTAAACACTGTTTCAGAGCAAGACAGCTTGTTTTAAACCAAATTGAATAACTTACAATGTGTTAAGAAAACACATATTTCAAGTGAAAAGAGTTTATACAAGGGAGAAACAAGATGTTTGTAATATGACAATTTAAAGTAATTGCAACTCTGTTTGAACACGTCTCACCACAACGAAACAGGGTTTCTATGCATTGTAATCGGCTTATACAGCGTTTCAGAGCAAGAAATATTGTTTTTAACCAAACTGAACAACTTACAATATCCTAAGAAAACATATATTTCAAGTGAAAAGAGTTTATACAGGGGAGAAAGAAGTTGTTTTAACATGGTTCTAATGTGACCCTTGAAAGTAATTGCAACTCTGTTTTTACACTTCTAACCACAAGGAGGCAACGTTTCCACGCGTTATAATTGGCTTATACATAGTTTCAGAGCAAGAAATATTGTTTTTAACCAAACTGAACAACTTAACCATTTAAAGTAATTGCAACTCTGTTTGTACACCTCTAACCACAAAGAAACAGGGCTTCTATGCATTGTAATCAGCTTAAACACTGTTTCAGGGCAAGAGATTGTGTTTTAGACTAAAACAATGCTTTATAAGAAGAATCTTTACTTTGAAACTCTGTTCTTTACCTTTTTCACACTATGAAACAGCTTTGTATTCACCTTAAACACTGTTTCAGGGCAAGAGATTGTGTTTTATACTAAAACAATGCTTTATAAGAAGAATCTTTACTTTGAAACTCTGTTCTTTACCTTTTTCACACTATGAAACAGCTTTGTATTCACCTTAAACACTGTTTCAGGGCAAGAGATTGTGTTTTAGACTAAAACAATGCTTTATAAGAAGAATCTTTACTTTGAAACTCTGTTCTTTACCTTTTTCACACTATGAAACAGCTTTGTATTCACCTTAAACACTGTTTCAGGGCAAGAGATTGTGTTTTAGACTAAAAGGGAATGCATTATAAGAAGAATCTTTACTTTGAAACTTTGTTCTTTACCTTTTTCACACTATGAATCAGCTTTGTATTCACCTTAAAAACTGTTTCAGGGCAAGAGATTGTGTTTTAGACTAAAACAATGCTTTATAAGAAGAATCTTTACTTTGAAACTCTTTTCTTTACCTTTTTCACACTATGAAACAGCTTTGTATTCACCTTAAACACTGTTTCAGGGCAAGAGAATATGTTTTAGACTAAAAGGTAATGCATTATAAGAAGAATCTTTACTTTGAAACTCTGTTCTTTACCTTTTTCACACTATGAAACAGCTTTGTATTCAACTTAAACACTGTTTCAGAGCAAGACAGCTTGTTTTAAACCAAATTGAATAACTTACAATGTGTTAAGAAAACACATATTTCAAGTGAAAAGAGTTTATACAAGGGAGAAACAAGATGTTTGTAATATGACAATTTAAAGTAATTGCAACTCTGTTTGAACACGTCACCACAACGAAACAGGGTTTCTATGCATTGTAATCGGCTTATACAGCGTTTCAGAGCAAGAAATATTGTTTTTAACCAAACTGAACAACTTACAATATCCTAAGAAAACATATATTTCAAGTGAAAAGAGTTTATACAGGGGAGAAAGAAGTTGTTTTAACATGGTTCTAATGTGACCCTTGAAAGTAATTGCAACTCTGTTTTTACACTTCTAACCACAAGGAGGCAACGTTTCCACGCGTTATAATTGGCTTATACATAGTTTCAGAGCAAGAAATATTGTTTTTAACCAAACTGAACAACTTAACCATTTAAAGTAATTGCAACTCTGTTTGTACACCTCTAACCACAAAGAAACAGGGCTTCTATGCATTGTAATCAGCTTAAACACTGTTTCAGGGCAAGAGATTGTGTTTTAGACTAAAACAATGCTTTATAAGAAGAATCTTTACTTTGAAACTCTGTTCTTTACCTTTTTCACACTATGAAACAGCTTTGTATTCACCTTAAACACTGTTTCAGGGCAAGAGATTGTGTTTTAGACTAAAAGGGAATGCATTATAAGAAGAATCTTTACTTTGAAACTCTGTTCTTTACCTTTTTCACACTATGAAACAGCTTTGTATTCACCTTAAACACTGTTTCAGGGCAAGAGATTGTGTTTTAGACTAAAACAATGCTTTATAAGAAGAATCTTTACTTTGAAACTCTGTTCTTTACCTTTTTCACACTATGAAACAGCTTTGTATTCACCTTAAACACTGTTTCAGGGCAAGAGATTGTGTTTTAGACTAAAACAATGCTTTATAAGAAGAATCTTTACTTTGAAACTCTGTACTTTACCTTTTTAACACTATGAAACAGCTCTGTATTCACCTTAAACACTGTTTCAGGGCAAGAGATTGTGTTTTAGACTAAAAGGGAATGCATTATAAGAAGAATCTTTACTTTGAAACTCTGTTCTTTACCTTTTTCACACTATGAAACAGCTTTGTATTCACCTTAAACACTGTTTCAGGGCAAGAGATTGTGTTTTAGACTAAAACAATGCTTTATAAGAAGAATCTTTACTTTGAAACTCTGTTCTTTACCTTTTTCACACTATGAAACAGCTTTGTATTCACCTTAAACACTGTTTCAGGGCAAGAGATTGTGTTTTAGACTAAAAGGGAATGCATTATAAGAAGAATCTTTACTTTGAAACTCTGTTTTTTACCTTTTTCACACTATGAATCAGCTTTGTATTCACCTTAAAAACAGTTTCAGGGCAAGAGATTGTGTTTTAGACTAAAAGGGAATGCATTATAAGAAGAATCTTTACTTTGAAACTCTGTTCTTTACCTTTTTCACACTATGAAACAGCTTTGTATTCACCTTAAACACTGTTTCAGGGCAAGAGAATGTGTTTTAGACTAAAAGGTAATGCATTATAAGAAGAATCTTTACTTTGAAACTCTGTTCTTTACCTTTTTCACACTATGAAACAGCTTTGTATTCAACTTAAACACTGTTTCAGAGCAAGACAGCTTGTTTTAAACCAAATTGAATAACTTACAATGTGTTAAGAAAACACATATTTCAAGTGAAAAGAGTTTATACAAGGGAGAAACAAGATGTTTGTAATATGACAATTTAAAGTAATTGCAACTCTGTTTGAACACGTCTCACCACAACGAAACAGGGTTTATATGCATTGTAATCGGCTTATACAGCGTTTCAGAGCAAGAAATATTGTTTTTAACCAAACTGAACAACTTACAATATCCTAAGAAAACATATATTTCAAGTGAAAAGAGTTTATACAGGGGAGAAAGAAGTTGTTTTAACATGGTTCTAATGTGACCCTTGAAAGTAATTGCAACTCTGTTTTTACACTTCTAACCACAAGGAGGCAACGTTTCCACGCGTTATAATTGGCTTATACATAGTTTCAGAGCAAGAAATATTGTTTTTAACCAAACTGAACAACTTAACCATTTAAAGTAATTGCAACTCTGTTTGTACACCTCTAACCACAAAGAAACAGGGCTTCTATGCATTGTAATCAGCTTAAACACTGTTTCAGGGCAAGAGATTGTGTTTTAGACTAAAACAATGCTTTATAAGAAGAATCTTTACTTTGAAACTCTGTTCTTTACCTTTTTCACACTATGAAACAGCTTTGTATTCACCTTAAACACTGTTTCAGGGCAAGAGATTGTGTTTTAGACTAAAACAATGCTTTATAAGAAGAATCTTTACTTTGAAACTCTGTTCTTTACCTTTTTCACACTATGAAACAGCTTTGTATTCACCTTAAACACTGTTTCAGGGCAAGAGATTGTGTTTTAGACTAAAACAATGCTTTATAAGAAGAATCTTTACTTTGAAACTCTGTTCTTTACCTTTTTCACACTATGAAACAGCTTTGTATTCACCTTAAACACTGTTTCAGGGCAAGAGATTGTGTTTTAGACTAAAACAATGCTTTATAAGAAGAATCTTTACTTTGAAACTTTGTTCTTTACCTTTTTCACACTATGAAACAGCTTTGTATTCACCTTAAACACTGTTTCAGGGCAAGAGATTGTGTTTTAGACTAAAAGGGAATGCATTATAAGAAGAATCTTTACTTTGAAACTTTGTTCTTTACCTTTTTCACACTATGAATCAGCTTTGTATTCACCTTAAAAACTGTTTCAGGGCAAGAGATTGTGTTTTAGACTAAAACAATGCTTTATAAGAAGAATCTTTACTTTGAAACTCTGTTCTTTACCTTTTTAACACAATGAACAGCTTTGTATTCACCTTAAACACTGTTTCAGGGCAAGAGATTGTGTTTTAGACTAAAACAATGCTTTATAAGAAGAATCTTTACTTTGAAACTCTGTTCTTTACCTTTTTAACACTATGAAACAGCTCTGTATTCACCTTAAACACTGTTTCAGGGCAAGAGATTGTGTTTTAGACTAAAAGGGAATGCATTATAAGAAGAATCTTTACTTTGAAACTCTGTTCTTTACCTTTTTCACACTATGAATCAGCTTTGTATTCACCTTAAACACTGTTTCAGGGCAAGAGAATGTGTTTTAGACTAAAAGGTAATGCATTATAAGAAGAATCTTTACTTTGAAACTCTGTTCTTTACCTTTTTCACACTATGAAACAGCTTTGTATTCAACTTAAACACTGTTTCAGAGCAAGACAGCTTGTTTTAAACCAAATTGAATAACTTACAATGTGTTAAGAAAACACATATTTCAAGTGAAAAGAGTTTATACAAGGGAGAAACAAGATGTTTGTAATATGACAATTTAAAGTAATTGCAACTCTGTTTGAACACGTCTCACCACAACGAAACAGGGTTTCTATGCATTGTAATCGGCTTATACAGCGTTTCAGAGCAAGAAATATTGTTTTTAACCAAACTGAACAACTTACAATATCCTAAGAAAACATATATTTCAAGTGAAAAGAGTTTATACAGGGGAGAAAGAAGTTGTTTTAACATGGTTCTAATGTGACCCTTGAAAGTAATTGCAACTCTGTTTTTACACTTCTAACCACAAGGAGGCAACGTTTCCACGCGTTATAATTGGCTTATACATAGTTTCAGAGCAAGAAATATTGTTTTTAACCAAACTGAACAACTTAACCATTTAAAGTAATTGCAACTCTGTTTGTACACCTCTAACCACAAAGAAACAGGGCTTCTATGCATTGTAATCAGCTTAAACACTGTTTCAGGGCAAGAGATTGTGTTTTAGACTAAAACAATGCTTTATAAGAAGAATCTTTACTTTGAAACTCTGTTCTTTACCTTTTTCACACTATGAAACAGCTTTGTATTCACCTTAAACACTGTTTCAGGGCAAGAGATTGTGTTTTAGACTAAAACAATGCTTTATAAGAAGAATCTTTACTTTGAAATTCTGTTCTTTACCTTTTTCACACTATGAAACAGCTTTGTATTCACCTTAAACACTGTTTCAGGGCAAGAGATTGTGTTTTATACTAAAACAATGCTTTATAAGAAGAATCTTTACTTTGAAACTCTGTTCTTTACCTTTTTCACACTATGAAACAGCTTTGTATTCACCTTAAACACTGTTTCAGGGCAAGAGATTGTGTTTTAGACTAAAACAATGCTTTATAAGAAGAATCTTTACTTTGAAACTCTGTTCTTTACCTTTTTCACACTATGAAACAGCTTTGTATTCACCTTAAACACTGTTTCAGGGCAAGAGATTGTGTTTTAGACTAAAAGGGAATGCATTATAAGAAGAATCTTTACTTTGAAACTTTGTTCTTTACCTTTTTCACACTATGAATCAGCTTTGTATTCACCTTAAAAACTGTTTCAGGGCAAGAGATTGTGTTTTAGACTAAAACAATGCTTTATAAGAAGAATCTTTACTTTGAAACTCTTTTCTTTACCTTTTTCACACTATGAAACAGCTTTGTATTCACCTTAAACACTGTTTCAGGGCAAGAGAATATGTTTTAGACTAAAAGGTAATGCATTATAAGAAGAATCTTTACTTTGAAACTCTGTTCTTTACCTTTTTCACACTATGAAACAGCTTTGTATTCAACTTAAACACTGTTTCAGAGCAAGACAGCTTGTTTTAAACCAAATTGAATAACTTACAATGTGTTAAGAAAACACATATTTCAAGTGAAAAGAGTTTATACAAGGGAGAAACAAGATGTTTGTAATATGACAATTTAAAGTAATTGCAACTCTGTTTGAACACGTCTCACCACAACGAAACAGGGTTTCTATGCATTGTAATCGGCTTATACAGCGTTTCAGAGCAAGAAATATTGTTTTTAACCAAACTGAACAACTTACAATATCCTAAGAAAACATATATTTCAAGTGAAAAGAGTTTATACAGGGGAGAAAGAAGTTGTTTTAACATGGTTCTAATGTGACCCTTGAAAGTAATTGCAACTCTGTTTTTACACTTCTAACCACAAGGAGGCAACGTTTCCACGCGTTATAATTGGCTTATACATAGTTTCAGAGCAAGAAATATTGTTTTTAACCAAACTGAACAACTTAACCATTTAAAGTAATTGCAACTCTGTTTGTACACCTCTAACCACAAAGAAACAGGGCTTCTATGCATTGTAATCAGCTTAAACACTGTTTCAGGGCAAGAGATTGTGTTTTAGACTAAAACAATGCTTTATAAGAAGAATCTTTACTTTGAAACTCTGTTCTTTACCTTTTTCACACTATGAAACAGCTTTGTATTCACCTTAAACACTGTTTCAGGGCAAGAGATTGTGTTTGAGACTAAAAGGGAATGCATTATAAGAAGAATCTTTACTTTGAAACTCTGTTCTTTACCTTTTTCACACTATGAAACAGCTTTGTATTCACCTTAAACACTGTTTCAGGGCAATAGATTGTGTTTTAGACTAAAACAATGCTTTATAAGAAGAATCTTTACTTTGAAACTCTGTTCTTTACCTTTTTCACACTATGAAACAGCTTTGTATTCACCTTAAACACTGTTTCAGGGCAAGAGATTGTGTTTTAGACTAAAACAATGCTTTATAAGAAGAATCTTTACTTTGAAACTCTGTTCTTTACCTTTTTCACACTATGAAACAGCTTTGTATTCACCTTAAACACTGTTTCAGGGCAAGAGATTGTGTTTTAGACTAAAACAATGCTTTATAAGAAGAATCTTTACTTTGAAACTCTGTTCTTTACCTTTTTCACACTATGAAACAGCTTTGTATTCACCTTAAACACTGTTTCAGGGCAAGAGATTGTGTTTTAGACTAAAACAATGCTTTATAAGAAGAATCTTTACTTTGAAACTCTGTTCTTTACCTTTTTAAAACTATGAAACAGCTTTGTATTCGCCTTAAACACTGTTTCAGGACAAGAGATTGTGTTTTAGAATAAAAGGTAATGCATTATAAGAAGAATCTTTACTTTGAAACTCTGTTCTTTACCTTTTTCACACTATGAATCAGCTTTGTATTCACCTTAAAAACAGTTTCAGGGCAAGAGATTGTGTTTTAGACTAAAAGGGAATGCATTATAAGAAGAATCTTTACTTTGAAACTCTGTTCTTTACCTTTTTCACACTATGAAACAGCTTTGTATTCACCTTAAACACTGTTTCAGGGCAAGAGAATGTGTTTTAGACTAAAAGGTAATGCATTATAAGAAGAATCTTTACTTTGAAACTCTGTTCTTTACCTTTTTCACACTATGAAACAGCTTTGTATTCAACTTAAACACTGTTTCAGAGCAAGACAGCTTGTTTTAAACCAAATTGAATAACTTACAATGTGTTAAGAAAACACATATTTCAAGTGAAAAGAGTTTATACAAGGGAGAAACAAGATGTTTGTAATATGACAATTTAAAGTAATTGCAACTCTGTTTGAACACGTCTCACCACAACGAAACAGGGTTTCTATGCATTGTAATCGGCTTATACAGCGTTTCAGAGCAAGAAATATTGTTTTTAACCAAACTGAACAACTTACAATATCCTAAGAAAACATATATTTCAAGTGAAAAGAGTTTATACAGGGGAGAAAGAAGTTGTTTTAACATGGTTCTAATGTGACCCTTGAAAGTAATTGCAACTCTGTTTTTACACTTCTAACCACAAGGAGGCAACGTTTCCACGCGTTATAATTGGCTTATACATAGTTTCAGAGCAAGAAATATTGTTTTTAACCAAACTGAACAACTTAACCATTTAAAGTAATTGCAACTCTGTTTGTACACCTCTAACCACAAAGAAACAGGGCTTCTATGCATTGTAATCAGCTTAAACACTGTTTCAGGGCAAGAGATTGTGTTTTAGACTAAAACAATGCTTTATAAGAAGAATCTTTACTTTGAAACTCTGTTCTTTACCTTTTTCACACTATGAAACAGCTTTGTATTCACCTTAAACACTGTTTCAGGGCAAGAGATTGTGTTTGAGACTAAAAGGGAATGCATTATAAGAAGAATCTTTACTTTGAAACTCTGTTCTTTACCTTTTTCACACTATGAAACAGCTTTGTATTCACCTTAAACACTGTTTCAGGGCAATAGATTGTGTTTTAGACTAAAACAATGCTTTATAAGAAGAATCTTTACTTTGAAACTCTGTTCTTTACCTTTTTCACACTATGAAACAGCTTTGTATTCACCTTAAACACTGTTTCAGGGCAAGAGATTGTGTTTTAGACTAAAACAATGCTTTATAAGAAGAATCTTTACTTTGAAACTCTGTTCTTTACCTTTTTCACACTATGAAACAGCTTTGTATTCACCTTAAACACTGTTTCAGGGCAATAGATTGTGTTTTAGACTAAAACAATGCTTTATAAGAAGAATCTTTACTTTGAAACTCTGTTCTTTACCTTTTTCACACTATGAAACAGCTTTGTATTCACCTTAAACACTGTTTCAGGGCAAGAGATTGTGTTTTAGACTAAAACAATGCTTTATAAGAAGAATCTTTACTTTGAAACTCTGTTCTTTACCTTTTTCACACTATGAAACAGCTTTGTATTCACCTTAAACACTGTTTCAGGGCAAGAGATTGTGTTTTAGACTAAACAGTGTTTAAGGTGAATACAAAGCTGTTTCATAGTGTGAAAAAGGTAAAGAACAGAGTTTCAAAGTAAAGATTCTTCTTATAAAGCATTGGCTTTATAAGAAGAATCTTTACTTTGAAACTCTGTTCTTTACCTTTTTCACACTATGAAACAGCTTTGTATTCACCTTAAACACTGTTTCAGGGCAAGAGATTGTGTTTTAGACTAAAAGGGAATGCATTATAAGAAGAATCTTTACTTTGAAACTTTGTTCTTTACCTTTTTCACACTATGAATCAGCTTTGTATTCACCTTAAAAACTGTTTCAGGGCAAGAGATTGTGTTTTAGACTAAAACAATGCTTTATAAGAAGAATCTTTACTTTGAAACTCTGTTCTTTACCTTTTTAACACAATGAACAGCTTTGTATTCACCTTAAACACTGTTTCAGGGCAAGAGATTGTGTTTTAGACTAAAACAATGCTTTATAAGAAGAATCTTTACTTTGAAACTCTGTTCTTTACCTTTTTAACACTATGAAACAGCTCTGTATTCACCTTAAACACTGTTTCAGGGCAAGAGATTGTGTTTTAGACTAAAAGGGAATGCATTATAAGAAGAATCTTTACTTTGAAACTCTGTTCTTTACCTTTTTCACACTATGAAACAGCTTTGTATTCACCTTAAACACTGTTTCAGGGCAAGAGATTGTGTTTTAGACTAAAAGGGAATGCATTATAAGAAGAATCTTTACTTTGAAACTATGTTCTTTACCTTTTTCACACTATGAATCAGCTTTGTATTCACCTTAAAAACAGTTTCAGGGCAAGAGATTGTGTTTTAGACTAAAAGGGAATGCATTATAAGAAGAATCTTTACTTTGAAACTCTTTTCTTTACCTTTTTCACACTATGAAACAGCTTTGTATTCACCTTAAACACTGTTTCAGGGCAAGAGAATATGTTTTAGACTAAAAGGTAATGCATTATAAGAAGAATCTTTACTTTGAAACTCTGTTCTTTACCTTTTTCACACTATGAAACAGCTTTGTATTCAACTTAAACACTGTTTCAGAGCAAGACAGCTTGTTTTAAACCAAATTGAATAACTTACAATGTGTTAAGAAAACACATATTTCAAGTGAAAAGAGTTTATACAAGGGAGAAACAAGATGTTTGTAATATGACAATTTAAAGTAATTGCAACTCTGTTTGAACACGTCTCACCACAACGAAACAGGGTTTCTATGCATTGTAATCGGCTTATACAGCGTTTCAGAGCAAGAAATATTGTTTTTAACCAAACTGAACAACTTACAATATCCTAAGAAAACATATATTTCAAGTGAAAAGAGTTTATACAGGGGAGAAAGAAGTTGTTTTAACATGGTTCTAATGTGACCCTTGAAAGTAATTGCAACTCTGTTTTTACACTTCTAACCACAAGGAGGCAACGTTTCCACGCGTTATAATTGGCTTATACATAGTTTCAGAGCAAGAAATATTGTTTTTAACCAAACTGAACAACTTAACCATTTAAAGTAATTGCAACTCTGTTTGTACACCTCTAACCACAAAGAAACAGGGCTTCTATGCATTGTAATCGGCTTAAACACTGTTTCAGGGCAAGAGATTGTGTTTTAGACTAAAACAATGCTTTATAAGAAGAATCTTTACTTTGAAACTCTGTTCTTTACCTTTTTCACACTATGAAACAGCTTTGTATTCACGTTAAACACTGTTTCAGGGCAAGAGATTGTGTTTGAGACTAAAAGGGAATGCATTATAAGAAGAATCTTTACTTTGAAACTCTGTTCTTTACCTTTTTCACACTATGAAACAGCTTTGTATTCACCTTAAACACTGTTTCAGGGCAATAGATTGTGTTTTAGACTAAAACAATGCTTTATAAGAAGAATCTTTACTTTGAAACTCTGTTCTTTACCTTTTTCACACTATGAAAAAGCTTTGTATTCAGCTTAAACACTGTTTCAGGGCAAGAGATTGTGTTTTAGACTAAAACAATGCTTTATAAGAAGAATCTTTACTTTGAAACTCTGTTCTTTACCTTTTTCACACTATGAAACAGCTTTGTATTCACCTTAAACACTGTTTCAGGGCAAGAGATTGTGTTTTAGACTAAAACAATGCTTTATAAGAAGAATCTTTACTTTGAAACTCTGTTCTTTACCTTTTTCACACTATGAAATAGCTTTGTATTCACCTTAAACACTGTTTCAGGGCAAGAGATTGTGTTTTAGACTAAAAGGGAATGCATTATAAGAAGAATCTTTACTTTGAAACTTTGTTCTTTACCTTTTTCACACTATGAATCAGCTTTGTATTCACCTTAAACACTGTTTCAGGGCAAGAGATTGTGTTTTAGACTAAAAGGGAATGCATTATAAGAAGAATCTTTACTTTGAAACTCTGTTCTTTACCTTTTTAACACAATGAACAGCTTTGTATTCACCTTAAACACTGTTTCAGGGCAAGAGATTGTGTTTTAGACTAAAACAATGCTTTATAAGAAGAATCTTTACTTTGAAACTCTGTTCTTTACCTTTTTAACACTATGAAACAGCTCTGTATTCACCTTAAACACTGTTTCAGGGCAAGAGATTGTGTTTTAGACTAAAAGGGAATGCATTATAAGAAGAATCTTTACTTTGAAACTCTGTTCTTTACCTTTTTCACACTATGAAACAGCTTTGTATTCACCTTAAACACTGTTTCAGGGCAAGAGATTGTGTTTTAGACTAAAAGGGAATGCATTATAAGAAGAATCTTTACTTTGAAACTATGTTCTTTACCTTTTTCACACTATGAATCAGCTTTGTATTCACCTTAAAAACAGTTTCAGGGCAAGAGATTGTGTTTTAGACTAAAAGGGAATGCATTATAAGAAGAATCTTTACTTTGAAACTCTTTTCTTTACCTTTTTCACACTATGAAACAGCTTTGTATTCACCTTAAACACTGTTTCAGGGCAAGAGAATATGTTTTAGACTAAAAGGTAATGCATTATAAGAAGAATCTTTACTTTGAAACTCTGTTCTTTACCTTTTTCACACTATGAAACAGCTTTGTATTCAACTTAAACACTGTTTCAGAGCAAGACAGCTTGTTTTAAACCAAATTGAATAACTTACAATGTGTTAAGAAAACACATATTTCAAGTGAAAAGAGTTTATACAAGGGAGAAACAAGATGTTTGTAATATGACAATTTAAAGTAATTGCAACTCTGTTTGAACACGTCTCACCACAACGAAACAGGGTTTCTATGCATTGTAATCGGCTTATACAGCGTTTCAGAGCAAGAAATATTGTTTTTAACCAAACTGAACAACTTACAATATCCTAAGAAAACATATATTTCAAGTGAAAAGAGTTTATACAGGGGAGAAAGAAGTTGTTTTAACATGGTTCTAATGTGACCCTTGAAAGTAATTGCAACTCTGTTTTTACACTTCTAACCACAAGGAGGCAACGTTTCCACGCGTTATAATTGGCTTATACATAGTTTCAGAGCAAGAAATATTGTTTTTAACCAAACTGAACAACTTAACCATTTAAAGTAATTGCAACTCTGTTTGTACACCTCTAACCACAAAGAAACAGGGCTTCTATGCATTGTAATCAGCTTAAACACTGTTTCAGGGCAAGAGATTGTGTTTTAGACTAAAACAATGCTTTATAAGAAGAATCTTTACTTTGAAACTCTGTTCTTTACCTTTTTCACACTATGAAACAGCTTTGTATTCACCTTAAACACTGTTTCAGGGCAAGAGATTGTGTTTGAGACTAAAAGGGAATGCATTATAAGAAGAATCTTTACTTTGAAACTCTGTTCTTTACCTTTTTCACACTATGAATCAGCTTTGTATTCACCTTAAAAACAGTTTCATGGCAAGAGATTGTGTTTTAGACTAAAAGGGAATGCATTATAAGAAGAATCTTTACTTTGAAACTCTATTCTTTACCTTTTTCACACTATGAAACAGCTTTGTATTCACCTTAAACACTGTTTCAGGGCAAGAGATTGTGTTTTAGACTAAAAGGGAATGCATTATAAGAAGAATCTTTACTTTGAAACTTTGTTCTTTACCTTTTTCACACTATGAAACAGCTTTGTATTCACCTTAAACACTGTTTCAGGGCAATAGATTGTGTTTTAGACTAAAACAATGCTTTATAAGAAGAATCTTTACTTTGAAACTCTGTTCTTTACCTTTTTCACACTATGAAACAGCTTTGTATTCACCTTAAACATTGTTTCAGGGCAAGAGATTGTGTTTTAGACTAAAAGGGAATGCATTATAAGAAGAATCTTTACTTTGAAACTTTGTTCTTTACCTTTTTCACACTATGAATCAGCTTAGTATTCACCTTATAAACTGTTTCAGGGCAAGAGATTGTGTTTTAGACTAAAACAATGCTTTATAAGAAGAATCTTTACTTTGAAACTCTGTTCTTTACCTTTTTAACACAATGAACAGCTTTGTATTCACCTTAAACACTGTTTCAGGGCAAGAGATTGTGTTTTAGACTAAAACAATGCTTTATAAGAAGAATCTTTACTTTGAAACTCTTTTCTTTACCTTTTTAACACTATGAAACAGCTCTGTATTCACCTTAAACACTGTTTCAGGGCAAGAGATTGTGTTTTAGACTAAAAGGGAATGCATTATAAGAAGAATCTTTACTTTGAAACTCTGTTCTTTACCTTTTTCACACTATGAATCAGCTTTGTATTCACCTTAAAAACAGTTTCATGGCAAGAGATTGTGTTTTAGACTAAAACAATGCTTTATAAGAAGAATCTTTACTTTGAAACTCTGTTCTTTACCTTTTTAACACTATGAAACAGCTCTGTATTCACCTTAAACACTGTTTCAGGGCAAGAGATTGTGTTTCAGACTAAAAGGGAATGCATTATAAGAAGAATCTTTACTTTGAAACTCTGTTCTTTACCTTTTTCACACTATGAAACAGCTTTGTATTCACCTTAAACACTGTTTCAGGGCAAGAGATTGTGTTTTAGACTAAAAGGGAATGCATTATAAGAAGAATCTTTACTTTGAAACTCTGTTCTTTACCTTTTTCACACTATGAATCAGCTTTGTATTCACCTTAAAAACAGTTTCAGGGCAAGAGATTGTGTTTTAGACTAAAAGGGAATGCATTATAAGAAGAATCTTTACTTTGAAACTCTGTTCTTTACCTTTTTCACACTATGAAACAGCTTTGTATTCACCTTAAACACTGTTTCAGGGCAAGAGAATGTGTTTTAGACTAAAAGGTAATGCATTATAAGAAGAATCTTTACTTTGAAACTCTGTTCTTTACCTTTTTCACACTATGAAACAGCTTTGTATTCAACTTAAACACTGTTTCAGAGCAAGACAGCTTGTTTTAAACCAAATTGAATAACTTACAATGTGTTAAGAAAACACATATTTCAAGTGAAAAGAGTTTATACAAGGGAGAAACAAGATGTTTGTAATATGACAATTTAAAGTAATTGCAACTCTGTTTGAACACGTCTCACCACAACGAAACAGGGTTTCTATGCATTGTAATCGGCTTATACAGCGTTTCAGAGCAAGAAATATTGTTTTTAACCAAACTGAACAACTTACAATATCCTAAGAAAACATATATTTCAAGTGAAAAGAGTTTATACAGGGGAGAAAGAAGTTGTTTTAACATGGTTCTAATGTGACCCTTGAAAGTAATTGCAACTCTGTTTTTACACTTCTAACCACAAGGAGGCAACGTTTCCACGCGTTATAATTGGCTTATACATAGTTTCAGAGCAAGAAATATTGTTTTTAACCAAACTGAACAACTTAACCATTTAAAGTAATTGCAACTCTGTTTGTACACCTCTAACCACAAAGAAACAGGGCTTCTATGCATTGTAATCGGCTTAAACACTGTTTCAGGGCAAGAGATTGTGTTTTAGACTAAAACAATGCTTTATAAGAAGAATCTTTACTTTGAAACTCTGTTCTTTACCTTTTTCACACTATGAAACAGCTTTGTATTCACGTTAAACACTGTTTCAGGGCAAGAGATTGTGTTTGAGACTAAAAGGGAATGCATTATAAGAAGAATCTTTACTTTGAAACTCTGTTCTTTACCTTTTTCACACTATGAAACAGCTTTGTATTCACCTTAAACACTGTTTCAGGGCAATAGATTGTGTTTTAGACTAAAACAATGCTTTATAAGAAGAATCTTTACTTTGAAACTCTGTTCTTTACCTTTTTCACACTATGAAAAAGCTTTGTATTCACCTTAAACACTGTTTCAGGGCAAGAGATTGTGTTTTAGACTAAAACAATGCTTTATAAGAAGAATCTTTACTTTGAAACTCTGTTCTTTACCTTTTTCACACTATGAAACAGCTTTGTATTCACCTTAAACACTGTTTCAGGGCAAGAGATTGTGTTTTAGACTAAAACAATGCTTTATAAGAAGAATCTTTACTTTGAAACTCTGTTCTTTACCTTTTTCACACTATGAAATAGCTTTGTATTCACCTTAAACACTGTTTCAGGGCAAGAGATTGTGTTTTAGACTAAAAGGGAATGCATTATAAGAAGAATCTTTACTTTGAAACTTTGTTCTTTACCTTTTTCACACTATGAATCAGCTTTGTATTCACCTTAAAAACTGTTTCAGGGCAAGAGATTGTGTTTTAGACTAAAACAATGCTTTATAAGAAGAATCTTTACTTTGAAACTCTGTTCTTTACCTTTTTAACACAATGAACAGCTTTGTATTCACCTTAAACACTGTTTCAGGGCAAGAGATTGTGTTTTAGACTAAAACAATGCTTTATAAGAAGAATCTTTACTTTGAAACTCTGTTCTTTACCTTTTTAACACTATGAAACAGCTCTGTATTCACCTTAAACACTGTTTCAGGGCAAGAGATTGTGTTTTAGACTAAAAGGGAATGCATTATAAGAAGAATCTTTACTTTGAAACTCTGTTCTTTACCTTTTTCACACTATGAAACAGCTTTGTATTCACCTTAAACACTGTTTCAGGGCAAGAGATTGTGTTTTAGACTAAAAGGGAATGCATTATAAGAAGAATCTTTACTTTGAAACTATGTTCTTTACCTTTTTCACACTATGAATCAGCTTTGTATTCACCTTAAAAACAGTTTCAGGGCAAGAGATTGTGTTTTAGACTAAAAGGGAATGCATTATAAGAAGAATCTTTACTTTGAAACTCTTTTCTTTACCTTTTTCACACTATGAAACAGCTTTGTATTCACCTTAAACACTGTTTCAGGGCAAGAGAATATGTTTTAGAATAAAAGGTAATGCATTATAAGAAGAATCTTTACTTTGAAACTCTGTTCTTTACCTTTTTCACACTATGAAACAGCTTTGTATTCAACTTAAACACTGTTTCAGAGCAAGACAGCTTGTTTTAAACCAAATTGAATAACTTACAATGTGTTAAGAAAACACATATTTCAAGTGAAAAGAGTTTATACAAGGGAGAAACAAGATGTTTGTAATATGACAATTTAAAGTAATTGCAACTCTGTTTGAACACGTCTCACCACAACGAAACAGGGTTTCTATGCATTGTAATCGGCTTATACAGCGTTTCAGAGCAAGAAATATTGTTTTTAACCAAACTGAACAACTTACAATATCCTAAGAAAACATATATTTCAAGTGAAAAGAGTTTATACAGGGGAGAAAGAAGTTGTTTTAACATGGTTCTAATGTGACCCTTGAAAGTAATTGCAACTCTGTTTTTACACTTCTAACCACAAGGAGGCAACGTTTCCACGCGTTATAATTGGCTTATACATAGTTTCAGAGCAAGAAATATTGTTTTTAACCAAACTGAACAACTTAACCATTTAAAGTAATTGCAACTCTGTTTGTACACCTCTAACCACAAAGAAACAGGGCTTCTATGCATTGTAATCAGCTTAAACACTGTTTCAGGGCAAGAGATTGTGTTTTAGACTAAAACAATGCTTTATAAGAAGAATCTTTACTTTGAAACTCTGTTCTTTACCTTTTTCACACTATGAAACAGCTTTGTATTCACCTTAAACACTGTTTCAGGGCAAGAGATTGTGTTTGAGACTAAAAGGGAATGCATTATAAGAAGAATCTTTACTTTGAAACTCTGTTCTTTACCTTTTTCACACTATGAAACAGCTTTGTATTCACCTTAAACACTGTTTCAGGGCAATAGATTGTGTTTTAGACTAAAACAATGCTTTATAAGAAGAATCTTTACTTTGAAACTCTGTTCTTTACCTTTTTCACACTATGAAACAGCTTTGTATTCACCTTAAACACTGTTTCAGGGCAAGAGATTGTGTTTTAGACTAAAAGGGAATGCATTATAAGAAGAATCTTTACTTTGAAACTTTGTTCTTTACCTTTTTCACACTATGAAACAGCTTTGTATTCACCTTAAACACTGTTTCAGGGCAATAGATTGTGTTTTAGACTAAAACAATGCTTTATAAGAAGAATCTTTACTTTGAAACTCTGTTCTTTACCTTTTTCACACTATGAAACAGCTTTGTATTCACCTTAAACATTGTTTCAGGGCAAGAGATTGTGTTTTAGACTAAAAGGGAATGCATTATAAGAAGAATCTTTACTTTGAAACTTTGTTCTTTACCTTTTTCACACTATGAATCAGCTTTGTATTCACCTTATAAACTGTTTCAGGGCAAGAGATTGTGTTTTAGACTAAAACAATGCTTTATAAGAAGAATCTTTACTTTGAAACTCTGTTCTTTACCTTTTTAACACAATGAACAGCTTTGTATTCACCTTAAACACTGTTTCAGGGCAAGAGATTGTGTTTTAGACTAAAACAATGCTTTATAAGAAGAATCTTTACTTTGAAACTCTTTTCTTTACCTTTTTAACACTATGAAACAGCTCTGTATTCACCTTAAACACTGTTTCAGGGCAAGAGATTGTGTTTTAGACTAAAAGGGAATGCATTATAAGAAGAATCTTTACTTTGAAACTCTGTTCTTTACCTTTTTCACACTATGAATCAGCTTTGTATTCACCTTAAAAACAGTTTCATGGCAAGAGATTGTGTTTTAGACTAAAAGGGAATGCATTATAAGAAGAATCTTTACTTTGAAACTCTATTCTTTACCTTTTTCACACTATGAAACAGCTTTGTATTCACCTTAAACACTGTTTCAGGGCAAGAGAATGTGTTTTAGACTAAAAGGTAATGCATTATAAGAAGAATCTTTACTTTGAAACTCTGTTCTTTACCTTTTTCACACTATGAAACAGCTTTGTATTCAACTTAAACACTGTTTCAGAGCAAGACAGCTTGTTTTAAACCAAATTGAATAACTTACAATGTGTTAAGAAAACACATATTTCAAGTGAAAAGAGTTTATACAAGGGAGAAACAAGATGTTTGTAATATGACAATTTAAAGTAATTGCAACTCTGTTTGAACACGTCTCACCACAACGAAACAGGGTTTCTATGCATTGTAATCGGCTTATACAGCGTTTCAGAGCAAGAAATATTGTTTTTAACCAAACTGAACAACTTACAATATCCTAAGAAAACATATATTTCAAGTGAAAAGAGTTTATACAGGGGAGAAAGAAGTTGTTTTAACATGGTTCTAATGTGACCCTTGAAAGTAATTGCAACTCTGTTTTTACACTTCTAACCACAAGGAGGCAACGTTTCCACGCGTTATAATTGGCTTATACATAGTTTCAGAGCAAGAAATATTGTTTTTAACCAAACTGAACAACTTAACCATTTAAAGTAATTGCAACTCTGTTTGTACACCTCTAACCACAAAGAAACAGGGCTTCTATGCATTGTAATCAGCTTAAACACTGTTTCAGGGCAAGAGATTGTGTTTTAGACTAAAACAATGCTTTATAAGAAGAATCTTTACTTTGAAACTCTGTTCTTTACCTTTTTCACACTATGAAACAGCTTTGTATTCACCTTAAACACTGTTTCAGGGCAAGAGATTGTGTTTGAGACTAAAAGGGAATGCATTATAAGAAGAATCTTTACTTTGAAACTCTGTTCTTTACCTTTTTCACACTATGAATCAGCTTTGTATTCACCTTAAAAACAGTTTCATGGCAAGAGATTGTGTTTTAGACTAAAAGGGAATGCATTATAAGAAGAATCTTTACTTTGAAACTCTATTCTTTACCTTTTTCACACTATGAAACAGCTTTGTATTCACCTTAAACACTGTTTCAGGGCAAGAGATTGTGTTTTAGACTAAAAGGGAATGCATTATAAGAAGAATCTTTACTTTGAAACTTTGTTCTTTACCTTTTTCACACTATGAAACAGCTTTGTATTCACCTTAAACACTGTTTCAGGGCAATAGATTGTGTTTTAGACTAAAACAATGCTTTATAAGAAGAATCTTTACTTTGAAACTCTGTTCTTTACCTTTTTCACACTATGAAACAGCTTTGTATTCACCTTAAACATTGTTTCAGGGCAAGAGATTGTGTTTTAGACTAAAAGGGAATGCATTATAAGAAGAATCTTTACTTTGAAACTTTGTTCTTTACCTTTTTCACACTATGAATCAGCTTTGTATTCACCTTATAAACTGTTTCAGGGCAAGAGATTGTGTTTTAGACTAAAACAATGCTTTATAAGAAGAATCTTTACTTTGAAACTCTGTTCTTTACCTTTTTAACACAATGAACAGCTTTGTATTCACCTTAAACACTGTTTCAGGGCAAGAGATTGTGTTTTAGACTAAAACAATGCTTTATAAGAAGAATCTTTACTTTGAAACTCTTTTCTTTACCTTTTTAACACTATGAAACAGCTCTGTATTCACCTTAAACACTGTTTCAGGGCAAGAGATTGTGTTTTAGACTAAAAGGGAATGCATTATAAGAAGAATCTTTACTTTGAAACTCTGTTCTTTACCTTTTTCACACTATGAATCAGCTTTGTATTCACCTTAAAAACAGTTTCATGGCAAGAGATTGTGTTTTAGACTAAAAGGGAATGCATTATAAGAAGAATCTTTACTTTGAAACTCTATTCTTTAGCTTTTTCACACTATGAAACAGCTTTGTATTCACCTTAAACACTGTTTCAGGGCAAGAGAATGTGTTTTAGACTAAAAGGTAATGCATTATAAGAAGAATCTTTACTTTGAAACTCTGTTCTTTACCTTTTTCACACTATGAAACAGCTTTGTATTCAACTTAAACACTGTTTCAGAGCAAGACAGCTTGTTTTAAACCAAATTGAATAACTTACAATGTGTTAAGAAAACACATATTTCAAGTGAAAAGAGTTTATACAAGGGAGAAACAAGATGTTTGTAATATGACAATTTAAAGTAATTGCAACTCTGTTTGAACACGTCTCACCACAACGAAACAGGGTTTCTATGCATTGTAATCGGCTTATACAGCGTTTCAGAGCAAGAAATATTGTTTTTAACCAAACTGAACAACTTACAATATCCTAAGAAAACATATATTTCAAGTGAAAAGAGTTTATACAGGGGAGAAAGAAGTTGTTTTAACATGGTTCTAATGTGACCCTTGAAAGTAATTGCAACTCTGTTTTTACACTTCTAACCACAAGGAGGCAACGTTTCCACGCGTTATAATTGGCTTATACATAGTTTCAGAGCAAGAAATATTGTTTTTAACCAAACTGAACAACTTAACCATTTAAAGTAATTGCAACTCTGTTTGTACACCTCTAACCACAAAGAAACAGGGCTTCTATGCATTGTAATCAGCTTAAACACTGTTTCAGGGCAAGAGATTGTGTTTTAGACTAAAACAATGCTTTATAAGAAGAATCTTTACTTTGAAACTCTGTTCTTTACCTTTTTCACACTATGAAACAGCTTTGTATTCACCTTAAACACTGTTTCAGGGCAAGAGATTGTGTTTGAGACTAAAAGGGAATGCATTATAAGAAGAATCTTTACTTTGAAACTCTGTTCTTTACCTTTTTCACACTATGAATCAGCTTTGTATTCACCTTAAAAACAGTTTCATGGCAAGAGATTGTGTTTTAGACTAAAAGGGAATGCATTATAAGAAGAATCTTTACTTTGAAACTCTATTCTTTACCTTTTTCACACTATGAAACAGCTTTGTATTCACCTTAAACACTGTTTCAGGGCAAGAGATTGTGTTTTAGACTAAAAGGGAATGCATTATAAGAAGAATCTTTACTTTGAAACTCTGTTCTTTACCTTTTTCACACTATGAATCAGCTTTGTATTCACCTTAAAAACAGTTTCATGGCAAGAGATTGTGTTTTAGACTAAAAGGGAATGCATTATAAGAAGAATCTTTACTTTGAAACTCTGTTCTTTACCTTTTTCACACTATGAAACAGCTTTGTATTCACCTTAAACACTGTTTCAGGGCAAGAGAATGTGTTTTAGACTAAAAGGTAATGCATTATAAGAAGAATCTTTACTTTGAAACTCTGTTCTTTACCTTTTTCACACTATGAAACAGCTTTGTATTCAACTTAAACACTGTTTCAGAGCAAGACAGCTTGTTTTAAACCAAATTGAATAACTTACAATGTGTTAAGAAAACACATATTTCAAGTGAAAAGAGTTTATACAAGGGAGAAACAAGATGTTTGTAATATGACAATTTAAAGTAATTGCAACTCTGTTTGAACACGTCTCACCACAACGAAACAGGGTTTCTATGCATTGTAATCGGCTTATACAGCGTTTCAGAGCAAGAAATATTGTTTTTAACCAAACTGAACAACTTACAATATCCTAAGAAAACATATATTTCAAGTGAAAAGAGTTTATACAGGGGAGAAAGAAGTTGTTTTAACATGGTTCTAATGTGACCCTTGAAAGTAATTGCAACTCTGTTTTTACACTTCTAACCACAAGGAGGCAACGTTTCCACGCGTTATAATTGGCTTATACATAGTTTCAGAGCAAGAAATATTGTTTTTAACCAAACTGAACAACTTAACCATTTAAAGTAATTGCAACTCTGTTTGTACACCTCTAACCACAAAGAAACAGGGCTTCTATGCATTGTAATCAGCTTAAACACTGTTTCAGGGCAAGAGATTGTGTTTTAGACTAAAACAATGCTTTATAAGAAGAATCTTTACTTTGAAACTCTGTTCTTTACCTTTTTCACACTATGAAACAGCTTTGTATTCACCTTAAACACTGTTTCAGGGCAAGAGATTGTGTTTGAGACTAAAAGGGAATGCATTATAAGAAGAATCTTTACTTTGAAACTCTGTTCTTTACCTTTTTCACACTATGAATCAGCTTTGTATTCACCTTAAAAACAGTTTCATGGCAAGAGATTGTGTTTTAGACTAAAAGGGAATGCATTATAAGAAGAATCTTTACTTTGAAACTCTATTCTTTACCTTTTTCACACTATGAAACAGCTTTGTATTCACCTTAAACACTGTTTCAGGGCAAGAGATTGTGTTTTAGACTAAAAGGGAATGCATTATAAGAAGAATCTTTACTTTGAAACTCTGTTCTTTACCTTTTTCACACTATGAATCAGCTTTGTATTCACCTTAAAAACAGTTTCATGGCAAGAGATTGTGTTTTAGACTAAAAGGGAATGCATTATAAGAAGAATCTTTACTTTGAAACTCTGTTCTTTACCTTTTTCACACTATGAAACAGCTTTGTATTCACCTTAAACACTGTTTCAGGGCAAGAGAATGTGTTTTAGACTAAAAGGTAATGCATTATAAGAAGAATCTTTACTTTGAAACTCTGTTCTTTACCTTTTTCACACTATGAAACAGCTTTGTATTCAACTTAAACACTGTTTCAGAGCAAGACAGCTTGTTTTAAACCAAATTGAATAACTTACAATGTGTTAAGAAAACACATATTTCAAGTGAAAAGAGTTTATACAAGGGAGAAACAAGATGTTTGTAACATGACAATTTAAAGTAATTGCAACTCTGTTTGAACACGTCTCACCACAACGAAACAGGGTTTCTATGCATTGTAATCGGCTTATACAGCGTTTCAGAGCAAGAAATATTGTTTTTAACCAAACTGAACAACTTACAATATCCTAAGAAAACATATATTTCAAGTGAAAAGAGTTTATACAGGGGAGAAAGAAGTTGTTTTAACATGGTTCTAATGTGACCCTTGAAAGTAATTGCAACTCTGTTTTTACACTTCTAACCACAAGGAGGCAACGTTTCCACGCGTTATAATTGGCTTATACATAGTTTCAGAGCAAGAAATATTGTTTTTAACCAAACTGAACAACTTAACCATTTAAAGTAATTGCAACTCTGTTTGTACACCTCTAACCACAAAGAAACAGGGCTTCTATGCATTGTAATCAGCTTAAACACTGTTTCAGGGCAAGAGATTGTGTTTTAGACTAAAACAATGCTTTATAAGAAGAATCTTTACTTTGAAACTCTGTTCTTTACCTTTTTCACACTATGAAACAGCTTTGTATTCACCTTAAACACTGTTTCAGGGCAAGAGATTGTGTTTGAGACTAAAAGGGAATGCATTATAAGAAGAATCTTTACTTTGAAACTCTGTTCTTTACCTTTTTCACACTATGAATCAGCTTTGTATTCACCTTAAAAACAGTTTCATGGCAAGAGATTGTGTTTTAGACTAAAAGGGAATGCATTATAAGAAGAATCTTTACTTTGAAACTCTATTCTTTACCTTTTTCACACTATGAAACAGCTTTGTATTCACCTTAAACACTGTTTCAGGGCAAGAGATTGTGTTTTAGACTAAAAGGGAATGCATTATAAGAAGAATCTTTACTTTGAAACTTTGTTCTTTACCTTTTTCACACTATGAAACAGCTTTGTATTCACCTTAAACACTGTTTCAGGGCAATAGATTGTGTTTTAGACTAAAACAATGCTTTATAAGAAGAATCTTTACTTTGAAACTCTGTTCTTTACCTTTTTCACACTATGAAACAGCTTTGTATTCACCTTAAACATTGTTTCAGGGCAAGAGATTGTGTTTTAGACTAAAAGGGAATGCATTATAAGAAGAATCTTTACTTTGAAACTTTGTTCTTTACCTTTTTCACACTATGAATCAGCTTTGTATTCACCTTATAAACTGTTTCAGGGCAAGAGATTGTGTTTTAGACTAAAACAATGCTTTATAAGAAGAATCTTTACTTTGAAACTCTGTTCTTTACCTTTTTAACACAATGAACAGCTTTGTATTCACCTTAAACACTGTTTCAGGGCAAGAGATTGTGTTTTAGACTAAAACAATGCTTTATAAGAAGAATCTTTACTTTGAAACTCTTTTCTTTACCTTTTTAACACTATGAAACAGCTCTGTATTCACCTTAAACACTGTTTCAGGGCAAGAGATTGTGTTTTAGACTAAAAGGGAATGCATTATAAGAAGAATCTTTACTTTGAAACTCTGTTCTTTACCTTTTTCACACTATGAATCAGCTTTGTATTCACCTTAAAAACAGTTTCATGGCAAGAGATTGTGTTTTAGACTAAAAGGGAATGCATTATAAGAAGAATCTTTACTTTGAAACTCTATTCTTTAGCTTTTTCACACTATGAAACAGCTTTGTATTCACCTTAAACACTGTTTCAGGGCAAGAGAATGTGTTTTAGACTAAAAGGTAATGCATTATAAGAAGAATCTTTACTTTGAAACTCTGTTCTTTACCTTTTTCACACTATGAAACAGCTTTGTATTCAACTTAAACACTGTTTCAGAGCAAGACAGCTTGTTTTAAACCAAATTGAATAACTTACAATGTGTTAAGAAAACACATATTTCAAGTGAAAAGAGTTTATACAAGGGAGAAACAAGATGTTTGTAATATGACAATTTAAAGTAATTGCAACTCTGTTTGAACACGTCTCACCACAACGAAACAGGGTTTCTATGCATTGTAATCGGCTTATACAGCGTTTCAGAGCAAGAAATATTGTTTTTAACCAAACTGAACAACTTACAATATCCTAAGAAAACATATATTTCAAGTGAAAAGAGTTTATACAGGGGAGAAAGAAGTTGTTTTAACATGGTTCTAATGTGACCCTTGAAAGTAATTGCAACTCTGTTTTTACACTTCTAACCACAAGGAGGCAACGTTTCCAGGCGTTATAATTGGCTTATACATAGTTTCAGAGCAAGAAATATTGTTTTTAACCAAACTGAACAACTTAACCATTTAAAGTAATTGCAACTCTGTTTGTACACCTCTAACCACAAAGAAACAGGGCTTCTATGCATTGTAATCAGCTTAAACACTGTTTCAGGGCAAGAGATTGTGTTTTAGACTAAAACAATGCTTTATAAGAAGAATCTTTACTTTGAAACTCTGTTCTTTACCTTTTTCACACTATGAAACAGCTTTGTATTCACCTTAAACACTGTTTCAGGGCAAGAGATTGTGTTTGAGACTAAAAGGGAATGCATTATAAGAAGAATCTTTACTTTGAAACTCTGTTCTTTACCTTTTTCACACTATGAATCAGCTTTGTATTCACCTTAAAAACAGTTTCATGGCAAGAGATTGTGTTTTAGACTAAAAGGGAATGCATTATAAGAAGAATCTTTACTTTGAAACTCTATTCTTTACCTTTTTCACACTATGAAACAGCTTTGTATTCACCTTAAACACTGTTTCAGGGCAAGAGATTGTGTTTTAGACTAAAAGGGAATGCATTATAAGAAGAATCTTTACTTTGAAACTTTGTTCTTTACCTTTTTCACACTATGAAACAGCTTTGTATTCACCTTAAACACTGTTTCAGGGCAATAGATTGTGTTTTAGACTAAAACAATGCTTTATAAGAAGAATCTTTACTTTGAAACTCTGTTCTTTACCTTTTTCACACTATGAAACAGCTTTGTATTCACCTTAAACATTGTTTCAGGGCAAGAGATTGTGTTTTAGACTAAAAGGGAATGCATTATAAGAAGAATCTTTACTTTGAAACTTTGTTCTTTATCTTTTTCACACTATGAATCAGCTTTGTATTCACCTTATAAACTGTTTCAGGGCAAGAGATTGTGTTTTAGACTAAAACAATGCTTTATAAGAAGAATCTTTACTTTGAAACTCTGTTCTTTACCTTTTTAACACAATGAACAGCTTTGTATTCACCTTAAACACTGTTTCAGGGCAAGAGATTGTGTTTTAGACTAAAACAATGCTTTATAAGAAGAATCTTTACTTTGAAACTCTTTTCTTTACCTTTTTAACACTATGAAACAGCTCTGTATTCACCTTAAACACTGTTTCAGGGCAAGAGATTGTGTTTTAGACTAAAAGGGAATGCATTATAAGAAGAATCTTTACTTTGAAACTCTGTTCTTTACCTTTTTTACACTATGAATCAGCTTTGTATTCACCTTAAAAACAGTTTCATGGCAAGAGATTGTGTTTTAGACTAAAAGGGAATGCATTATAAGAAGAATCTTTACTTTGAAACTCTATTCTTTACCTTTTTCACACTATGAAACAGCTTTGTATTCACCTTAAACACTGTTTCAGGGCAAGAGAATGTGTTTTAGACTAAAAGGTAATGCATTATAAGAAGAATCTTTACTTTGAAACTCTGTTCTTTACCTTTTTCACACTATGAAACAGCTTTGTATTCAACTTAAACACTGTTTCAGAGCAAGACAGCTTGTTTTAAACCAAATTGAATAACTTACAATGTGTTAAGAAAACACATATTTCAAGTGAAAAGAGTTTATACAAGGGAGAAACAAGATGTTTGTAATATGACAATTTAAAGTAATTGCAACTCTGTTTGAACACGTCTCACCACAACGAAACAGGGTTTCTATGCATTGTAATCGGCTTATACAGTGTTTCAGAGCAAGAAATATTGTTTTTAACCAAACTGAACAACTTACAATATCCTAAGAAAACATATATTTCAAGTGAAAAGAGTTTATACAGGGGAGAAAGAAGTTGTTTTAACATGGTTCTAATGTGACCCTTGAAAGTAATTGCAACTCTGTTTTTACACTTCTAACCACAAGGAGGCAACGTTTCCACGCGTTATAATTGGCTTATACATAGTTTCAGAGCAAGAAATATTGTTTTTAACCAAACTGAACAACTTAACCATTTAAAGTAATTGCAACTCTGTTTGTACACCTCTAACCACAAAGAAACAGGGCTTCTATGCATTGTAATCAGCTTAAACACTGTTTCAGGGCAAGAGATTGTGTTTTAGACTAAAACAATGCTTTATAAGAAGAATCTTTACTTTGAAACTCTGTTCTTTACCTTTTTCACACTATGAAACAGCTTTGTATTCACCTTAAACACTGTTTCAGGGCAAGAGATTGTGTTTGAGACTAAAAGGGAATGCATTATAAGAAGAATCTTTACTTTGAAACTCTGTTCTTTACCTTTTTCACACTATGAATCAGCTTTGTATTCACCTTAAAAACAGTTTCATGGCAAGAGATTGTGTTTTAGACTAAAAGGGAATGCATTATAAGAAGAATCTTTACTTTGAAACTCTATTCTTTACCTTTTTCACACTATGAAACAGCTTTGTATTCAACTTAAACACTGTTTCAGAGCAAGACAGCTTGTTTTAAACCAAATTGAATAACTTACAATGTGTTAAGAAAACACATATTTCAAGTGAAAAGAGTTTATACAAGGGAGAAACAAGATGTTTGTAATATGACAATTTAAAGTAATTGCAACTCTGTTTGAACACGTCTCACCACAACGAAACAGGGTTTCTATGCATTGTAATCGGCTTATACAGCGTTTCAGAGCAAGAAATATTGTTTTTAACCAAACTGAACAACTTACAATATCCTAAGAAAACATATATTTCAAGTGAAAAGAGTTTATACAGGGGAGAAAGAAGTTGTTTTAACATGGTTCTAATGTGACCCTTGAAAGTAATTGCAACTCTGTTTTTACACTTCTAACCACAAGGAGGCAACGTTTCCACGCGTTATAATTGGCTTATACATAGTTTCAGAGCAAGAAATATTGTTTTTAACCAAACTGAACAACTTAACCATTTAAAGTAATTGCAACTCTGTTTGTACACCTCTAACCACAAAGAAACAGGGCTTCTAGCATTGTAATCAGCTTAAACACTGTTTCAGGGCAAGAGATTGTGTTTTAGACTAAAACAATGCTTTATAAGAAGAATCTTTACTTTGAAACTCTGTTCTTTACCTTTTTCACACTATGAAACAGCTTTGTATTCACCTTAAACACTGTTTCAGGGCAAGAGATTGTGTTTGAGACTAAAAGGGAATGCATTATAAGAAGAATCTTTACTTTGAAACTCTGTTCTTTACCTTTTTCACACTATGAATCAGCTTTGTATTCACCTTAAAAACAGTTTCATGGCAAGAGATTGTGTTTTAGACTAAAAGGGAATGCATTATAAGAAGAATCTTTACTTTGAAACTCTATTCTTTACCTTTTTCACACAATGAAACAGCTTTGTATTCACCTTAAACACTGTTTCAGGGCAAGAGAATGTGTTTTAGACTAAAAGGTAATGCATTATAAGAAGAATCTTTACTTTGAAACTCTGTTCTTTACCTTTTTCACACTATGAAACAGCTTTGTATTCAACTTAAACACTGTTTCAGAGCAAGACAGCTTGTTTTAAACCAAATTGAATAACTTACAATGTGTTAAGAAAACACATATTTCAAGTGAAAAGAGTTTATACAAGGGAGAAACAAGATGTTTGTAATATGACAATTTAAAGTAATTGCAACTCTGTTTGAACACGTCTCACCACAACGAAACAGGGTTTCTATGCATTGTAATCGGCTTATACAGCGTTTCAGAGCAAGAAATATTGTTTTTAACCAAACTGAACAACTTACAATATCCTAAGAAAACATATATTTCAAGTGAAAAGAGTTTATACAGGGGAGAAAGAAGTTGTTTTAACATGGTTCTAATGTGACCCTTGAAAGTAATTGCAACTCTGTTTTTACACTTCTAACCACAAGGAGGCAACGTTTCCACGCGTTATAATTGGCTTATACATAGTTTCAGAGCAAGAAATATTGTTTTTAACCAAACTGAACAACTTAACCATTTAAAGTAATTGCAACTCTGTTTGTACACCTCTAACCACAAAGAAACAGGGCTTCTATGCATTGTAATCAGCTTAAACACTGTTTCAGGGCAAGAGATTGTGTTTTAGACTAAAACAATGCTTTATAAGAAGAATCTTTACTTTGAAACTCTGTTCTTTACCTTTTTCACACTATGAAACAGCTTTGTATTCACCTTAAACACTGTTTCAGGGCAAGAGATTGTGTTTGAGACTAAAAGGGAATGCATTATAAGAAGAATCTTTACTTTGAAACTCTGTTCTTTACCTTTTTCACACTATGAAACAGCTTTGTATTCACCTTAAACACTGTTTCAGGGCAATAGATTGTGTTTTAGACTAAAACAATGCTTTATAAGAAGAATCTTTACTTTGAAACTCTGTTCTTTACCTTTTTCACACTATGAAACAGCTTTGTATTCACCTTAAACACTGTTTCAGGGCAAGAGATTGTGTTTTAGACTAAAACAATGCTTTATAAGAAGAATCTTTACTTTGAAACTCTGTTCTTTACCTTTTTCACACTATGAAACAGCTTTGTATTCACCTTAAACACTGTTTCAGGGCAAGAGATTGTGTTTTAGACTAAAAGGGAATGCATTATAAGAAGAATCTTTACTTTGAAACTCTGTTCTTTACCTTTTTCACACTATGAATCAGCTTTGTATTCACCTTAAACACTGTTTCAGGGCAAGAGATTGTGTTTTAGACTAAAACAATGCTTTATAAGAAGAATCTTTACTTTGAAACTCTGTTCTTTACCTTTTTTACACTATGAAACAGCTTTGTATTCACCTTAAACACTGTTTCAGGGCAAGAGATTGTGTTTTAGACTAAAAGGGAATGCATTATAAGAAGAATCTTTACTTTGAAACTTTGTTCTTTACCTTTTTCACACTATGAAACAGCTTTGTATTCACCTTAAACACTGTTTCAGGGCAATAGATTGTGTTTTAGACTAAAACAATGCTTTATAAGAAGAATCTTTACTTTGAAACTCTTTTCTTTACCTTTTTAACACTATGAAACAGCTCTGTATTCACCTTAAACACTGTTTCAGGGCAAGAGATTGTGTTTTAGACTAAAAGGGAATGCATTATAAGAAGAATCTTTACTTTGAAACTCTGTTCTTTACCTTTTTTACACTATGAATCAGCTTTGTATTCACCTTAAAAACAGTTTCATGGCAAGAGATTGTGTTTTAGACTAAAAGGGAATGCATTATAAGAAGAATCTTTACTTTGAAACTCTATTCTTTACCTTTTTCACACTATGAAACAGCTTTGTATTCACCTTAAACACTGTTTCAGGGCAAGAGAATGTGTTTTAGACTAAAAGGTAATGCATTATAAGAAGAATCTTTACTTTGAAACTCTGTTCTTTACCTTTTTCACACTATGAAACAGCTTTGTATTCAACTTAAACACTGTTTCAGAGCAAGACAGCTTGTTTTAAACCAAATTGAATAACTTACAATGTGTTAAGAAAACACATATTTCAAGTGAAAAGAGTTTATACAAGGGAGAAACAAGATGTTTGTAATATGACAATTTAAAGTAATTGCAACTCTGTTTGAACACGTCTCACCACAACGAAACAGGGTTTCTATGCATTGTAATCGGCTTATACAGTGTTTCAGAGCAAGAAATATTGTTTTTAACCAAACTGAACAACTTACAATATCCTAAGAAAACATATATTTCAAGTGAAAAGAGTTTATACAGGGGAGAAAGAAGTTGTTTTAACATGGTTCTAATGTGACCCTTGAAAGTAATTGCAACTCTGTTTTTACACTTCTAACCACAAGGAGGCAACGTTTCCACGCGTTATAATTGGCTTATACATAGTTTCAGAGCAAGAAATATTGTTTTTAACCAAACTGAACAACTTAACCATTTAAAGTAATTGCAACTCTGTTTGTACACCTCTAACCACAAAGAAACAGGGCTTCTATGCATTGTAATCAGCTTAAACACTGTTTCAGGGCAAGAGATTGTGTTTTAGACTAAAACAATGCTTTATAAGAAGAATCTTTACTTTGAAACTCTGTTCTTTACCTTTTTCACACTATGAAACAGCTTTGTATTCACCTTAAACACTGTTTCAGGGCAAGAGATTGTGTTTGAGACTAAAAGGGAATGCATTATAAGAAGAATCTTTACTTTGAAACTCTGTTCTTTACCTTTTTCACACTATGAATCAGCTTTGTATTCACCTTAAAAACAGTTTCATGGCAAGAGATTGTGTTTTAGACTAAAAGGGAATGCATTATAAGAAGAATCTTTACTTTGAAACTCTATTCTTTACCTTTTTCACACTATGAAACAGCTTTGTATTCAACTTAAACACTGTTTCAGAGCAAGACAGCTTGTTTTAAACCAAATTGAATAACTTACAATGTGTTAAGAAAACACATATTTCAAGTGAAAAGAGTTTATACAAGGGAGAAACAAGATGTTTGTAATATGACAATTTAAAGTAATTGCAACTCTGTTTGAACACGTCTCACCACAACGAAACAGGGTTTCTATGCATTGTAATCGGCTTATACAGCGTTTCAGAGCAAGAAATATTGTTTTTAACCAAACTGAACAACTTACAATATCCTAAGAAAACATATATTTCAAGTGAAAAGAGTTTATACAGGGGAGAAAGAAGTTGTTTTAACATGGTTCTAATGTGACCCTTGAAAGTAATTGCAACTCTGTTTTTACACTTCTAACCACAAGGAGGCAACGTTTCCACGCGTTATAATTGGCTTATACATAGTTTCAGAGCAAGAAATATTGTTTTTAACCAAACTGAACAACTTAACCATTTAAAGTAATTGCAACTCTGTTTGTACACCTCTAACCACAAAGAAACAGGGCTTCTAGCATTGTAATCAGCTTAAACACTGTTTCAGGGCAAGAGATTGTGTTTTAGACTAAAACAATGCTTTATAAGAAGAATCTTTACTTTGAAACTCTGTTCTTTACCTTTTTCACACTATGAAACAGCTTTGTATTCACCTTAAACACTGTTTCAGGGCAAGAGATTGTGTTTGAGACTAAAAGGGAATGCATTATAAGAAGAATCTTTACTTTGAAACTCTGTTCTTTACCTTTTTCACACTATGAATCAGCTTTGTATTCACCTTAAAAACAGTTTCATGGCAAGAGATTGTGTTTTAGACTAAAAGGGAATGCATTATAAGAAGAATCTTTACTTTGAAACTCTATTCTTTACCTTTTTCACACAATGAAACAGCTTTGTATTCACCTTAAACACTGTTTCAGGGCAAGAGAATGTGTTTTAGACTAAAAGGTAATGCATTATAAGAAGAATCTTTACTTTGAAACTCTGTTCTTTACCTTTTTCACACTATGAAACAGCTTTGTATTCAACTTAAACACTGTTTCAGAGCAAGACAGCTTGTTTTAAACCAAATTGAATAACTTACAATGTGTTAAGAAAACACATATTTCAAGTGAAAAGAGTTTATACAAGGGAGAAACAAGATGTTTGTAATATGACAATTTAAAGTAATTGCAACTCTGTTTGAACACGTCTCACCACAACGAAACAGGGTTTCTATGCATTGTAATCGGCTTATACAGCGTTTCAGAGCAAGAAATATTGTTTTTAACCAAACTGAACAACTTACAATATCCTAAGAAAACATATATTTCAAGTGAAAAGAGTTTATACAGGGGAGAAAGAAGTTGTTTTAACATGGTTCTAATGTGACCCTTGAAAGTAATTGCAACTCTGTTTTTACACTTCTAACCACAAGGAGGCAACGTTTCCACGCGTTATAATTGGCTTATACATAGTTTCAGAGCAAGAAATATTGTTTTTAACCAAACTGAACAACTTAACCATTTAAAGTAATTGCAACTCTGTTTGTACACCTCTAACCACAAAGAAACAGGGCTTCTATGCATTGTAATCAGCTTAAACACTGTTTCAGGGCAAGAGATTGTGTTTTAGACTAAAACAATGCTTTATAAGAAGAATCTTTACTTTGAAACTCTGTTCTTTACCTTTTTCACACTATGAAACAGCTTTGTATTCACCTTAAACACTGTTTCAGGGCAAGAGATTGTGTTTGAGACTAAAAGGGAATGCATTATAAGAAGAATCTTTACTTTGAAACTCTGTTCTTTACCTTTTTCACACTATGAAACAGCTTTGTATTCACCTTAAACACTGTTTCAGGGCAATAGATTGTGTTTTAGACTAAAACAATGCTTTATAAGAAGAATCTTTACTTTGAAACTCTGTTCTTTACCTTTTTCACACTATGAAACAGCTTTGTATTCACCTTAAACACTGTTTCAGGGCAAGAGATTGTGTTTTAGACTAAAACAATGCTTTATAAGAAGAATCTTTACTTTGAAACTCTGTTCTTTACCTTTTTCACACTATGAAACAGCTTTGTATTCACCTTAAACACTGTTTCAGGGCAAGAGATTGTGTTTTAGACTAAAAGGGAATGCATTATAAGAAGAATCTTTACTTTGAAACTCTGTTCTTTACCTTTTTCACACTATGAATCAGCTTTGTATTCACCTTAAACACTGTTTCAGGGCAAGAGATTGTGTTTTAGACTAAAACAATGCTTTATAAGAAGAATCTTTACTTTGAAACTCTGTTCTTTACCTTTTTTACACTATGAAACAGCTTTGTATTCACCTTAAACACTGTTTCAGGGCAAGAGATTGTGTTTTAGACTAAAAGGGAATGCATTATAAGAAGAATCTTTACTTTGAAACTTTGTTCTTTACCTTTTTCACACTATGAAACAGCTTTGTATTCACCTTAAACACTGTTTCAGGGCAATAGATTGTGTTTTAGACTAAAACAATGCTTTATAAGAAGAATCTTTACTTTGAAACTCTGTTCTTTACCTTTTTCACACTATGAAACAGCTTTGTATTCACCTTAAACACTGTTTCAGGGCAAGAGATTGTGTTTGAGACTAAAAGGGAATGCATTATAAGAAGAATCTTTACTTTGAAACTCTGTTCTTTACCTTTTTCACACTATGAATCAGCTTTGTATTCACCTTAAAAACAGTTTCAGGGCAAGAGATTGTGTTTTAGACTAAAAGGGAATGCATTATAAGAAGAATCTTTACTTTGAAACTCTGTTCTTTACCTTTTTCACACTATGAAACAGCTTTGTATTCACCTTAAACACTGTTTCAGGGCAAGAGAATGTGTTTTAGACTAAAAGGTAATGCATTATAAGAAGAATCTTTACTTTGAAACTCTGTTCTTTACCTTTTTCACACTATGAAACAGCTTTGTATTCAACTTAAACACTGTTTCAGAGCAAGACAGCTTGTTTTAAACCAAATTGAATAACTTACAATGTGTTAAGAAAACACATATTTCAAGTGAAAAGAGTTTATACAAGGGAGAAACAAGATGTTTGTAATATGACAATTTAAAGTAATTGCAACTCTGTTTGAACACGTCTCACCACAACGAAACAGGGTTTCTATGCATTGTAATCGGCTTATACAGCGTTTCAGAGCAAGAAATATTGTTTTTAACCAAACTGAACAACTTACAATATCCTAAGAAAACATATATTTCAAGTGAAAAGAGTTTATACAGGGGAGAAAGAAGTTGTTTTAACATGGTTCTAATGTGACCCTTGAAAGTAATTGCAACTCTGTTTTTACACTTCTAACCACAAGGAGGCAACGTTTCCACGCGTTATAATTGGCTTATACATAGTTTCAGAGCAAGAAATATTGTTTTTAACCAAACTGAACAACTTAACCATTTAAAGTAATTGCAACTCTGTTTGTACACCTCTAACCACAAAGAAACAGGGCTTCTATGCATTGTAATCAGCTTAAACACTGTTTCAGGGCAAGAGATTGTGTTTTAGACTAAAACAATGCTTTATAAGAAGAATCTTTACTTTGAAACTCTGTTCTTTACCTTTTTAACACAATGAGCAGCTTTGTATTCACCTTAAACACTGTTTCAGGGCAAGAGATTGTGTTTTAGACTAAAACAATGCTTTATAAGAAGAATCTTTACTTTGAAACTCTGTTCTTTACCTTTTTTACACTATGAAACAGCTTTGTATTCACCTTAAACACTGTTTCAGGGCAAGAGATTGTGTTTTAGACTAAAAGGGAATGTATTATAAGAAGAATCTTTACTTTGAAACTTTGTTCTTTACCTTTTTCACACTATGAAACAGCTTTGTATTCACCTTAAACACTGTTTCAGGGCAATAGATTGTGTTTTAGACTAAAACAATGCTTTATAAGAAGAATCTTTACTTTGAAACTCTGTTCTTTACCTTTTTCACACTATGAAACAGCTTTGTATTCACCTTAAACACTGTTTCAGGGCAAGAGATTGTGTTTGAGACTAAAAGGGAATGCATTATAAGAAGAATCTTTACTTTGAAACTCTGTTCTTTACCTTTTTCACACTATGAATCAGCTTTGTATTCACCTTAAAAACAGTTTCATGGCAAGAGATTGTGTTTTAGACTAAAAGGGAATGCATTATAAGAAGAATCTTTACTTTGAAACTCTATTCTTTACCTTTTTCACACTATGAAACAGCTTTGTATTCAACTTAAACACTGTTTCAGAGCAAGACAGCTTGTTTTAAACCAAATTGAATAACTTACAATGTGTTAAGAAAACACATATTTCAAGTGAAAAGAGTTTATACAAGGGAGAAACAAGATGTTTGTAATATGACAATTTAAAGTAATTGCAACTCTGTTTGAACACGTCTCACCACAACGAAACAGGGTTTCTATGCATTGTAATCGGCTTATACAGCGTTTCAGAGCAAGAAATATTGTTTTTAACCAAACTGAACAACTTACAATATCCTAAGAAAACATATATTTCAAGTGAAAAGAGTTTATACAGGGGAGAAAGAAGTTGTTTTAACATGGTTCTAATGTGACCCTTGAAAGTAATTGCAACTCTGTTTTTACACTTCTAACCACAAGGAGGCAACGTTTCCACGCGTTATAATTGGCTTATACATAGTTTCAGAGCAAGAAATATTGTTTTTAACCAAACTGAACAACTTAACCATTTAAAGTAATTGCAACTCTGTTTGTACACCTCTAACCACAAAGAAACAGGGCTTCTAGCATTGTAATCAGCTTAAACACTGTTTCAGGGCAAGAGATTGTGTTTTAGACTAAAACAATGCTTTATAAGAAGAATCTTTACTTTGAAACTCTGTTCTTTACCTTTTTCACACTATGAAACAGCTTTGTATTCACCTTAAACACTGTTTCAGGGCAAGAGATTGTGTTTGAGACTAAAAGGGAATGCATTATAAGAAGAATCTTTACTTTGAAACTCTGTTCTTTACCTTTTTCACACTATGAATCAGCTTTGTATTCACCTTAAAAACAGTTTCATGGCAAGAGATTGTGTTTTAGACTAAAAGGGAATGCATTATAAGAAGAATCTTTACTTTGAAACTCTATTCTTTACCTTTTTCACACAATGAAACAGCTTTGTATTCACCTTAAACACTGTTTCAGGGCAAGAGAATGTGTTTTAGACTAAAAGGTAATGCATTATAAGAAGAATCTTTACTTTGAAACTCTGTTCTTTACCTTTTTCACACTATGAAACAGCTTTGTATTCAACTTAAACACTGTTTCAGAGCAAGACAGCTTGTTTTAAACCAAATTGAATAACTTACAATGTGTTAAGAAAACACATATTTCAAGTGAAAAGAGTTTATACAAGGGAGAAACAAGATGTTTGTAATATGACAATTTAAAGTAATTGCAACTCTGTTTGAACACGTCTCACCACAACGAAACAGGGTTTCTATGCATTGTAATCGGCTTATACAGCGTTTCAGAGCAAGAAATATTGTTTTTAACCAAACTGAACAACTTACAATATCCTAAGAAAACATATATTTCAAGTGAAAAGAGTTTATACAGGGGAGAAAGAAGTTGTTTTAACATGGTTCTAATGTGACCCTTGAAAGTAATTGCAACTCTGTTTTTACACTTCTAACCACAAGGAGGCAACGTTTCCACGCGTTATAATTGGCTTATACATAGTTTCAGAGCAAGAAATATTGTTTTTAACCAAACTGAACAACTTAACCATTTAAAGTAATTGCAACTCTGTTTGTACACCTCTAACCACAAAGAAACAGGGCTTCTATGCATTGTAATCAGCTTAAACACTGTTTCAGGGCAAGAGATTGTGTTTTAGACTAAAACAATGCTTTATAAGAAGAATCTTTACTTTGAAACTCTGTTCTTTACCTTTTTAACACAATGAGCAGCTTTGTATTCACCTTAAACACTGTTTCAGGGCAAGAGATTGTGTTTTAGACTAAAACAATGCTTTATAAGAAGAATCTTTACTTTGAAACTCTGTTCTTTACCTTTTTTACACTATGAAACAGCTTTGTATTCACCTTAAACACTGTTTCAGGGCAAGAGATTGTGTTTTAGACTAAAAGGGAATGTATTATAAGAAGAATCTTTACTTTGAAACTTTGTTCTTTACCTTTTTCACACTATGAAACAGCTTTGTATTCACCTTAAACACTGTTTCAGGGCAATAGATTGTGTTTTAGACTAAAACAATGCTTTATAAGAAGAATCTTTACTTTGAAACTCTGTTCTTTACCTTTTTCACACTATGAAACAGCTTTGTATTCACCTTAAACACTGTTTCAGGGCAAGAGATTGTGTTTGAGACTAAAAGGGAATGCATTATAAGAAGCATCTTTACTTTGAAACTCTGTTCTTTACCTTTTTCACACTATGAATCAGCTTTGTATTCACCTTAAAAACAGTTTCATGGCAAGAGATTGTGTTTTAGACTAAAAGGGAATGCATTATAAGAAGAATCTTTACTTTGAAACTCTATTCTTTACCTTTTTCACACTATGAAACAGCTTTGTATTCAACTTAAACACTGTTTCAGAGCAAGACAGCTTGTTTTAAACCAAATTGAATAACTTACAATGTGTTAAGAAAACACATATTTCAAGTGAAAAGAGTTTATACAAGGGAGAAACAAGATGTTTGTAATATGACAATTTAAAGTAATTGCAACTCTGTTTGAACACGTCTCACCACAACGAAACAGGGTTTCTATGCATTGTAATCGGCTTATACAGCGTTTCAGAGCAAGAAATATTGTTTTTAACCAAACTGAACAACTTACAATATCCTAAGAAAACATATATTTCAAGTGAAAAGAGTTTATACAGGGGAGAAAGAAGTTGTTTTAACATGGTTCTAATGTGACCCTTGAAAGTAATTGCAACTCTGTTTTTACACTTCTAACCACAAGGAGGCAACGTTTCCACGCGTTATAATTGGCTTATACATAGTTTCAGAGCAAGAAATATTGTTTTTAACCAAACTGAACAACTTAACCATTTAAAGTAATTGCAACTCTGTTTGTACACCTCTAACCACAAAGAAACAGGGCTTCTAGCATTGTAATCAGCTTAAACACTGTTTCAGGGCAAGAGATTGTGTTTTAGACTAAAACAATGCTTTATAAGAAGAATCTTTACTTTGAAACTCTGTTCTTTACCTTTTTCACACTATGAAACAGCTTTGTATTCACCTTAAACACTGTTTCAGGGCAAGAGATTGTGTTTGAGACTAAAAGGGAATGCATTATAAGAAGAATCTTTACTTTGAAACTCTGTTCTTTACCTTTTTCACACTATGAATCAGCTTTGTATTCACCTTAAAAACAGTTTCATGGCAAGAGATTGTGTTTTAGACTAAAAGGGAATGCATTATAAGAAGAATCTTTACTTTGAAACTCTATTCTTTACCTTTTTCACACAATGAAACAGCTTTGTATTCACCTTAAACACTGTTTCAGGGCAAGAGAATGTGTTTTAGACTAAAAGGTAATGCATTATAAGAAGAATCTTTACTTTGAAACTCTGTTCTTTACCTTTTTCACACTATGAAACAGCTTTGTATTCAACTTAAACACTGTTTCAGAGCAAGACAGCTTGTTTTAAACCAAATTGAATAACTTACAATGTGTTAAGAAAACACATATTTCAAGTGAAAAGAGTTTATACAAGGGAGAAACAAGATGTTTGTAATATGACAATTTAAAGTAATTGCAACTCTGTTTGAACACGTCTCACCACAACGAAACAGGGTTTCTATGCATTGTAATCGGCTTATACAGCGTTTCAGAGCAAGAAATATTGTTTTTAACCAAACTGAACAACTTACAATATCCTAAGAAAACATATATTTCAAGTGAAAAGAGTTTATACAGGGGAGAAAGAAGTTGTTTTAACATGGTTCTAATGTGACCCTTGAAAGTAATTGCAACTCTGTTTTTACACTTCTAACCACAAGGAGGCAACGTTTCCACGCGTTATAATTGGCTTATACATAGTTTCAGAGCAAGAAATATTGTTTTTAACCAAACTGAACAACTTAACCATTTAAAGTAATTGCAACTCTGTTTGTACACCTCTAACCACAAAGAAACAGGGCTTCTATGCATTGTAATCAGCTTAAACACTGTTTCAGGGCAAGAGATTGTGTTTTAGACTAAAACAATGCTTTATAAGAAGAATCTTTACTTTGAAACTCTGTTCTTTACCTTTTTCACACTATGAAACAGCTTTGTATTCACCTTAAACACTGTTTCAGGGCAAGAGATTGTGTTTGAGACTAAAAGGGAATGCATTATAAGAAGAATCTTTACTTTGAAACTCTGTTCTTTACCTTTTTCACACTATGAAACAGCTTTGTATTCACCTTAAACACTGTTTCAGGGCAATAGATTGTGTTTTAGACTAAAACAATGCTTTATAAGAAGAATCTTTACTTTGAAACTCTGTTCTTTACCTTTTTCACACTATGAAACAGCTTTGTATTCACCTTAAACACTGTTTCAGGGCAAGAGATTGTGTTTTAGACTAAAACAATGCTTTATAAGAAGAATCTTTACTTTGAAACTCTGTTCTTTACCTTTTTCACACTATGAAACAGCTTTGTATTCACCTTAAACACTGTTTCAGGGCAAGAGATTGTGTTTTAGACTAAAAGGGAATGCATTATAAGAAGAATCTTTACTTTGAAACTCTGTTCTTTACCTTTTTCACACTATGAATCAGCTTTGTATTCACCTTAAACACTGTTTCAGGGCAAGAGATTGTGTTTTAGACTAAAACAATGCTTTATAAGAAGAATCTTTACTTTGAAACTCTGTTCTTTACCTTTTTTACACTATGAAACAGCTTTGTATTCACCTTAAACACTGTTTCAGGGCAAGAGATTGTGTTTTAGACTAAAAGGGAATGCATTATAAGAAGAATCTTTACTTTGAAACTTTGTTCTTTACCTTTTTCACACTATGAAACAGCTTTGTATTCACCTTAAACACTGTTTCAGGGCAATAGATTGTGTTTTAGACTAAAACAATGCTTTATAAGAAGAATCTTTACTTTGAAACTCTGTTCTTTACCTTTTTCACACTATGAAACAGCTTTGTATTCACCTTAAACACTGTTTCAGGGCAAGAGATTGTGTTTGAGACTAAAAGGGAATGCATTATAAGAAGAATCTTTACTTTGAAACTCTGTTCTTTACCTTTTTCACACTATGAATCAGCTTTGTATTCACCTTAAAAACAGTTTCAGGGCAAGAGATTGTGTTTTAGACTAAAAGGGAATGCATTATAAGAAGAATCTTTACTTTGAAACTCTGTTCTTTACCTTTTTCACACTATGAAACAGCTTTGTATTCACCTTAAACACTGTTTCAGGGCAAGAGAATGTGTTTTAGACTAAAAGGTAATGCATTATAAGAAGAATCTTTACTTTGAAACTCTGTTCTTTACCTTTTTCACACTATGAAACAGCTTTGTATTCAACTTAAACACTGTTTCAGAGCAAGACAGCTTGTTTTAAACCAAATTGAATAACTTACAATGTGTTAAGAAAACACATATTTCAAGTGAAAAGAGTTTATACAAGGGAGAAACAAGATGTTTGTAATATGACAATTTAAAGTAATTGCAACTCTGTTTGAACACGTCTCACCACAACGAAACAGGGTTTCTATGCATTGTAATCGGCTTATACAGCGTTTCAGAGCAAGAAATATTGTTTTTAACCAAACTGAACAACTTACAATATCCTAAGAAAACATATATTTCAAGTGAAAAGAGTTTATACAGGGGAGAAAGAAGTTGTTTTAACATGGTTCTAATGTGACCCTTGAAAGTAATTGCAACTCTGTTTTTACACTTCTAACCACAAGGAGGCAACGTTTCCACGCGTTATAATTGGCTTATACATAGTTTCAGAGCAAGAAATATTGTTTTTAACCAAACTGAACAACTTAACCATTTAAAGTAATTGCAACTCTGTTTGTACACCTCTAACCACAAAGAAACAGGGCTTCTATGCATTGTAATCAGCTTAAACACTGTTTCAGGGCAAGAGATTGTGTTTTAGACTAAAACAATGCTTTATAAGAAGAATCTTTACTTTGAAACTCTGTTCTTTACCTTTTTAACACAATGAGCAGCTTTGTATTCACCTTAAACACTGTTTCAGGGCAAGAGATTGTGTTTTAGACTAAAACAATGCTTTATAAGAAGAATCTTTACTTTGAAACTCTGTTCTTTACCTTTTTTACACTATGAAACAGCTTTGTATTCACCTTAAACACTGTTTCAGGGCAAGAGATTGTGTTTTAGACTAAAAGGGAATGTATTATAAGAAGAATCTTTACTTTGAAACTTTGTTCTTTACCTTTTTCACACTATGAAACAGCTTTGTATTCACCTTAAACACTGTTTCAGGGCAATAGATTGTGTTTTAGACTAAAACAATGCTTTATAAGAAGAATCTTTACTTTGAAACTCTGTTCTTTACCTTTTTCACACTATGAAACAGCTTTGTATTCACCTTAAACACTGTTTCAGGGCAAGAGATTGTGTTTGAGACTAAAAGGGAATGCATTATAAGAAGAATCTTTACTTTGAAACTCTGTTCTTTACCTTTTTCACACTATGAAACAGCTTTGTATTCACCTTAAACACTGTTTCAGGGCAAGAGATTGTGTTTTAGACTAAAAGGGAATGCATTATAAGAAGAATCTTTACTTTGAAACTCTGTTCTTTACCTTTTTCACACTATGAATCAGCTTTGTATTCACCTTAAAAACAGTTTCATGGCAAGAGATTGTGTTTTAGACTAAAAGGGAATGCATTATAAGAAGAATCTTTACTTTGAAACTCTGTTCTTTACCTTTTTCACACTATGAAACAGCTTTGTATTCACCTTAAACACTGTTTCAGGGCAAGAGAATGTGTTTTAGACTAAAAGCTAATGCATTATAAGAAGAATCTTTACTTTGAAACTCTGTTCTTTACCTTTTTCACACTATGAAACAGCTTTGTATTCAACTTAAACACTGTTTCAGAGCAAGACAGCTTGTTTTAAACCAAATTGAATGACTTACAATGTGTTAAGAAAACACATATTTCAAGTGAAAAGAGTTTATAGAAGGGAGAAACAAGATGTTTGTAATATGACAATTTAAAGTAATTGCAACTCTGTTTGAACACGTCTCACCACAACGAAACAGGGTTTCTATGCATTGTAATCGGCTTATACAGCGTTTCAGAGCAAGAAATATTGTTTTTAACCAAACTGAACAACTTACAATATCCTAAGAAAACATATATTTCAAGTGAAAAGAGTTTATACAGGGGAGAAAGAAGTTGTTTTAACATGGTTCTAATGTGACCCTTGAAAGTAATTGCAACTCTGTTTTTACACTTCTAACCACAAGGAGGCAACGTTTCCACGCGTTATAATTGGCTTATACATAGTTTCAGAGCAAGAAATATTGTTTTTAACCAAACTGAACAACTTAACCATTTAAAGTAATTGCAACTCTGTTTGTACACCTCTAACCACAAAGAAACAGGGCTTCTATGCATTGTAATCAGCTTAAACACTGTTTCAGGGCAAGAGATTGTGTTTTAGACTAAAACAATGCTTTATAAGAAGAATCTTTACTTTGAAACTCTGTTCTTTACCTTTTTAACACAATGAGCAGCTTTGTATTCACCTTAAACACTGTTTCAGGGCAAGAGATTGTGTTTTAGACTAAAACAATGCTTTATAAGAAGAATCTTTACTTTGAAACTCTGTTCTTTACCTTTTTTACACTATGAAACAGCTTTGTATTCACCTTAAACACTGTTTCAGGGCAAGAGATTGTGTTTTAGACTAAAAGGGAATGTATTATAAGAAGAATCTTTACTTTGAAACTTTGTTCTTTACCTTTTTCACACTATGAAACAGCTTTGTATTCACCTTAAACACTGTTTCAGGGCAATAGATTGTGTTTTAGACTAAAACAATGCTTTATAAGAAGAATCTTTACTTTGAAACTCTGTTCTTTACCTTTTTCACACTATGAAACAGCTTTGTATTCACCTTAAACACTGTTTCAGGGCAAGAGATTGTGTTTGAGACTAAAAGGGAATGCATTATAAGAAGAATCTTTACTTTGAAACTCTGTTCTTTACCTTTTTCACACTATGAAACAGCTTTGTATTCACCTTAAACACTGTTTCAGGGCAAGAGATTGTGTTTTAGACTAAAAGGGAATGCATTATAAGAAGAATCTTTACTTTGAAACTCTGTTCTTTACCTTTTTCACACTATGAATCAGCTTTGTATTCACCTTAAAAACAGTTTCATGGCAAGAGATTGTGTTTTAGACTAAAAGGGAATGCATTATAAGAAGAATCTTTACTTTGAAACTCTGTTCTTTACCTTTTTCACACTATGAAACAGCTTTGTATTCACCTTAAACACTGTTTCAGGGCAAGAGAATGTGTTTTAGACTAAAAGCTAATGCATTATAAGAAGAATCTTTACTTTGAAACTCTGTTCTTTACCTTTTTCACACTATGAAACAGCTTTGTATTCAACTTAAACACTGTTTCAGAGCAAGACAGCTTGTTTTAAACCAAATTGAATGACTTACAATGTGTTAAGAAAACACATATTTCAAGTGAAAAGAGTTTATAGAAGGGAGAAACAAGATGTTTGTAATATGACAATTTAAAGTAATTGCAACTCTGTTTGAACACGTCTCACCACAACGAAACAGGGTTTCTATGCATTGTAATCGGCTTATACAGCGTTTCAGAGCAAGAAATATTGTTTTTAACCAAACTGAACAACTTACAATATCCTAAGAAAACATATATTTCAAGTGAAAAGAGTTTATACAGGGGAGAAAGAAGTTGTTTTAACATGGTTCTAATGTGACCCTTGAAAGTAATTGCAACTCTGTTTTTACACTTCTAACCACAAGGAGGCAACGTTTCCACGCGTTATAATTGGCTTATACATAGTTTCAGAGCAAGAAATATTGTTTTTAACCAAACTGAACAACTTAACCATTTAAAGTAATTGCAACTCTGTTTGTACACCTCTAACCACAAAGAAACAGGGCTTCTATGCATAGTAATCAGCTTAAACACTGTTTCAGGGCAAGAGATTGTGTTTTAGACTAAAACAATGCTTTATAAGAAGAATCTTTACTTTGAAACTCTGTTCTTTACCTTTTTCACACTATGAAACAGCTTTGTATTCACCTTAAACACTGTTTCAGGGCAAGAGATTGTGTTTTAGACTAAAACAATGCTTTATAAGAAGAATCTTTACTTTGAAACTCTGTTCTTTACCTTTTTCACACTATGAAACAGCTTTGTATTCACCTTAAACACTGTTTCAGGGCAAGAGATTGTGTTTTAGACTAAAAGGGAATGCATTATAAGAAGAATCTTTACTTTGAAACTTTGTTCTTTACCTTTTTCACACTATGAATCAGCTTTGTATTCACCTTAAAAACTGTTTCAGGGCAAGAGATTGTGTTTTAGACTAAAACAATGCTTTATAAGAAGAATCTTTACTTTGAAACTCTGTTCTTTACCTTTTTAACACAATGAGCAGCTTTGTATTCACCTTAAACACTGTTTCAGGGCAAGAGATTGTGTTTTAGACTAAAACAATGCTTTATAAGAAGAATCTTTACTTTGAAACTCTGTTCTTTACCTTTTTTACACTATGAAACAGCTTTGTATTCACCTTAAACACTGTTTCAGGGCAAGAGATTGTGTTTTAGACTAAAAGGGAATGCATTATAAGAAGAATCTTTACTTTGAAACTTTGTTCTTTACCTTTTTCACACTATGAAACAGCTTTGTATTCACCTTAAACACTGTTTCAGGGCAATAGATTGTGTTTTAGACTAAAACAATGCTTTATAAGAAGAATCTTTACTTTGAAACTCTGTTCTTTACCTTTTTCACACTATGAAACAGCTTTGTATTCACCTTAAACACTGTTTCAGGGCAAGAGATTGTGTTTGAGACTAAAAGGGAATGCATTATAAGAAGAATCTTTACTTTGAAACTCTGTTCTTTACCTTTTTCACACTATGAAACAGCTTTGTATTCACCTTAAACACTGTTTCAGGGCAATAGATTGTGTTTTAGACTAAAACAATGCTTTATAAGAAGAATCTTTACTTTGAAACTCTGTTCTTTACCTTTTTCACACTATGAAACAGCTTTGTATTCACCTTAAACACTGTTTCAGGGCAATAGATTGTGTTTTAGACTAAAACAATGCTTTATAAGAAGAATCTTTACTTTGAAACTCTGTTCTTTACCTTTTTCACACTATGAAACAGCTTTGTATTCACCTTAAACACTGTTTCAGGGCAAGAGATTGTGTTTTAGACTAAAAGGGAATGCATTATAAGAAGAATCTTTACTTTGAAACTTTGTTCTTTACCTTTTTCACACTATGAATCAGCTTTGTATTCACCTTAAAAACTGTTTCAGGGCAAGAGATTGTGTTTTAGACTAAAACAATGCTTTATAAGAAGAATCTTTACTTTGAAACTCTGTTCTTTACCTTTTTAACACAATGAACAGCTTTGTATTCACCTTAAACACTGTTTCAGGGCAAGAGATTGTGTTTTAGACTAAAACAATGCTTTATAAGAAGAATCTTTACTTTGAAACTCTGTTCTTTACCTTTTTAACACTATGAAACAGCTCTGTATTCACCTTAAACACTGTTTCAGGGCAAGAGATTGTGTTTTAGACTAAAAGGGAATGCATTATAAGAAGAATCTTTACTTTGAAACTCTGTTCTTTACCTTTTTCACACTATGAATCAGCTTTGTATTCACCTTAAAAACAGTTTCAGGGCAAGAGATTGTGTTTTAGACTAAAAGGGAATGCATTATAAGAAGAATCTTTACTTTGAAACTCTGTTCTTTACCTTTTTCACACTATGAAACAGCTTTGTATTCACCTTAAACACTGTTTCAGGGCAAGAGAATGTGTTTTAGACTAAAAGGTAATGCATTATAAGAAGAATCTTTACTTTGAAACTCTGTTCTTTACCTTTTTCACACTATGAAACAGCTTTGTATTCAACTTAAACACTGTTTCAGAGCAAGACAGCTTGTTTTAAACCAAATTGAATAACTTACAATGTGTTAAGAAAACACATATTTCAAGTGAAAAGAGTTTATACAAGGGAGAAACAAGATGTTTGTAATATGACAATTTAAAGTAATTGCAACTCTGTTTGAACACGTCTCACCACAACGAAACAGGGTTTCTATGCATTGTAATCGGCTTATACAGCGTTTCAGAGCAAGAAATATTGTTTTTAACCAAACTGAACAACTTACAATATCCTAAGAAAACATATATTTCAAGTGAAAAGAGTTTATACAGGGGAGAAAGAAGTTGTTTTAACATGGTTCTAATGTGACCCTTGAAAGTAATTGCAACTCTGTTTTTACACTTCTAACCACAAGGAGGCAACGTTTCCACGCGTTATAATTGGCTTATACATAGTTTCAGAGCAAGAAATATTGTTTTTAACCAAACTGAACAACTTAACCATTTAAAGTAATTGCAACTCTGTTTGTACACCTCTAACCACAAAGAAACAGGGCTTCTATGCATTGTAATCAGCTTAAACACTGTTTCAGGGCAAGAGATTGTGTTTTAGACTAAAACAATGCTTTATAAGAAGAATCTTTACTTTGAAACTCTGTTCTTTACCTTTTTAACACAATGAGCAGCTTTGTATTCACCTTAAACACTGTTTCAGGGCAAGAGATTGTGTTTTAGACTAAAACAATGCTTTATAAGAAGAATCTTTACTTTGAAACTCTGTTCTTTACCTTTTTTACACTATGAAACAGCTTTGTATTCACCTTAAACACTGTTTCAGGGCAAGAGATTGTGTTTTAGACTAAAAGGGAATGCATTATAAGAAGAATCTTTACTTTGAAACTTTGTTCTTTACCTTTTTCACACTATGAAACAGCTTTGTATTCACCTTAAACACTGTTTCAGGGCAATAGATTGTGTTTTAGACTAAAACAATGCTTTATAAGAAGAATCTTTACTTTGAAACTCTGTTCTTTACCTTTTTCACACTATGAAACAGCTTTGTATTCACCTTAAACACTGTTTCAGGGCAAGAGATTGTGTTTGAGACTAAAAGGGAATGCATTATAAGAAGAATCTTTACTTTGAAACTCTGTTCTTTACCTTTTTCACACTATGAAACAGCTTTGTATTCACCTTAAACACTGTTTCAGGGCAATAGATTGTGTTTTAGACTAAAACAATGCTTTATAAGAAGAATCTTTACTTTGAAACTCTGTTCTTTACCTTTTTCACACTATGAAACAGCTTTGTATTCACCTTAAACACTGTTTCAGGGCAATAGATTGTGTTTTAGACTAAAACAATGCTTTATAAGAAGAATCTTTACTTTGAAACTCTGTTCTTTACCTTTTTCACACTATGAAACAGCTTTGTATTCACCTTAAACACTGTTTCAGGGCAAGAGATTGTGTTTTAGACTAAAAGGGAATGCATTATAAGAAGAATCTTTACTTTGAAACTTTGTTCTTTACCTTTTTCACACTATGAATCAGCTTTGTATTCACCTTAAAAACTGTTTCAGGGCAAGAGATTGTGTTTTAGACTAAAACAATGCTTTATAAGAAGAATCTTTACTTTGAAACTCTGTTCTTTACCTTTTTAACACAATGAACAGCTTTGTATTCACCTTAAACACTGTTTCAGGGCAAGAGATTGTGTTTTAGACTAAAACAATGCTTTATAAGAAGAATCTTTACTTTGAAACTCTGTTCTTTACCTTTTTAACACTATGAAACAGCTCTGTATTCACCTTAAACACTGTTTCAGGGCAAGAGATTGTGTTTTAGACTAAAAGGGAATGCATTATAAGAAGAATCTTTACTTTGAAACTCTGTTCTTTACCTTTTTCACACTATGAATCAGCTTTGTATTCACCTTAAAAACAGTTTCAGGGCAAGAGATTGTGTTTTAGACTAAAAGGGAATGCATTATAAGAAGAATCTTTACTTTGAAACTCTGTTCTTTACCTTTTTCACACTATGAAACAGCTTTGTATTCACCTTAAACACTGTTTCAGGGCAAGAGAATGTGTTTTAGACTAAAAGGTAATGCATTATAAGAAGAATCTTTACTTTGAAACTCTGTTCTTTACCTTTTTCACACTATGAAACAGCTTTGTATTCAACTTAAACACTGTTTCAGAGCAAGACAGCTTGTTTTAAACCAAATTGAATAACTTACAATGTGTTAAGAAAACACATATTTCAAGTGAAAAGAGTTTATACAAGGGAGAAACAAGATGTTTGTAATATGACAATTTAAAGTAATTGCAACTCTGTTTGAACACGTCTCACCACAACGAAACAGGGTTTCTATGCATTGTAATCGGCTTATACAGCGTTTCAGAGCAAGAAATATTGTTTTTAACCAAACTGAACAACTTACAATATCCTAAGAAAACATATATTTCAAGTGAAAAGAGTTTATACAGGGGAGAAAGAAGTTGTTTTAACATGGTTCTAATGTGACCCTTGAAAGTAATTGCAACTCTGTTTTTACACTTCTAACCACAAGGAGGCAACGTTTCCACGCGTTATAATTGGCTTATACATAGTTTCAGAGCAAGAAATATTGTTTTTAACCAAACTGAACAACTTAACCATTTAAAGTAATTGCAACTCTGTTTGTACACCTCTAACCACAAAGAAACAGGGCTTCTATGCATTGTAATCAGCTTAAACACTGTTTCAGGGCAAGAGATTGTGTTTTAGACTAAAACAATGCTTTATAAGAAGAATCTTTACTTTGAAACTCTGTTCTTTACCTTTTTCACACTATGAAACAGCTTTGTATTCACCTTAAACACTGTTTCAGGGCAAGAGATTGTGTTTTAGACTAAAACAATGCTTTATAAGAAGAATCTTTACTTTGAAACTCTGTTCTTTACCTTTTTCACACTATGAAACAGCTTTGTATTCACCTTAAACACTGTTTCAGGGCAATAGATTGTGTTTTAGACTAAAACAATGCTTTATAAGAAGAATCTTTACTTTGAAACTCTGTTCTTTACCTTTTTCACACTATGAAACAGCTTTGTATTCACCTTAAACACTGTTTCAGGGCAATAGATTGTGTTTTAGACTAAAACAATGCTTTATAAGAAGAATCTTTACTTTGAAACTCTGTTCTTTACCTTTTTCACACTATGAAACAGCTTTGTATTCACCTTAAACACTGTTTCAGGGCAAGAGATTGTGTTTTAGACTAAAAGGGAATGCATTATAAGAAGAATCTTTACTTTGAAACTTTGTTCTTTACCTTTTTCACACTATGAATCAGCTTTGTATTCACCTTAAAAACTGTTTCAGGGCAAGAGATTGTGTTTTAGACTAAAACAATGCTTTATAAGAAGAATCTTTACTTTGAAACTCTGTTCTTTACCTTTTTAACACAATGAACAGCTTTGTATTCACCTTAAACACTGTTTCAGGGCAAGAGATTGTGTTTTAGACTAAAACAATGCTTTATAAGAAGAATCTTTACTTTGAAACTCTGTTCTTTACCTTTTTAACACTATGAAACAGCTCTGTATTCACCTTAAACACTGTTTCAGGGCAAGAGATTGTGTTTTAGACTAAAAGGGAATGCATTATAAGAAGAATCTTTACTTTGAAACTCTGTTCTTTACCTTTTTCACACTATGAATCAGCTTTGTATTCACCTTAAAAACAGTTTCAGGGCAAGAGATTGTGTTTTAGACTAAAAGGGAATGCATTATAAGAAGAATCTTTACTTTGAAACTCTGTTCTTTACCTTTTTCACACTATGAAACAGCTTTGTATTCACCTTAAACACTGTTTCAGGGCAAGAGAATGTGTTTTAGACTAAAAGGTAATGCATTATAAGAAGAATCTTTACTTTGAAACTCTGTTCTTTACCTTTTTCACACTATGAAACAGCTTTGTATTCAACTTAAACACTGTTTCAGAGCAAGACAGCTTGTTTTAAACCAAATTGAATAACTTACAATGTGTTAAGAAAACACATATTTCAAGTGAAAAGAGTTTATACAAGGGAGAAACAAGATGTTTGTAATATGACAATTTAAAGTAATTGCAACTCTGTTTGAACACGTCTCACCACAACGAAACAGGGTTTCTATGCATTGTAATCGGCTTATACAGCGTTTCAGAGCAAGAAATATTGTTTTTAACCAAACTGAACAACTTACAATATCCTAAGAAAACATATATTTCAAGTGAAAAGAGTTTATACAGGGGAGAAAGAAGTTGTTTTAACATGGTTCTAATGTGACCCTTGAAAGTAATTGCAACTCTGTTTTTACACTTCTAACCACAAGGAGGCAACGTTTCCACGCGTTATAATTGGCTTATACATAGTTTCAGAGCAAGAAATATTGTTTTTAACCAAACTGAACAACTTAACCATTTAAAGTAATTGCAACTCTGTTTGTACACCTCTAACCACAAAGAAACAGGGCTTCTATGCATTGTAATCAGCTTAAACACTGTTTCAGGGCAAGAGATTGTGTTTTAGACTAAAACAATGCTTTATAAGAAGAATCTTTACTTTGAAACTCTGTTCTTTACCTTTTTCACACTATGAAACAGCTTTGTATTCACCTTAAACACTGTTTCAGGGCAAGAGATTGTGTTTTAGACTAAAACAATGCTTTATAAGAAGAATCTTTACTTTGAAACTCTGTTCTTTACCTTTTTCACACTATGAAACAGCTTTGTATTCACCTTAAACACTGTTTCAGGGCAAGAGATTGTGTTTTAGACTAAAAGGGAATGCATTATAAGAAGAATCTTTACTTTGAAACTTTGTTCTTTACCTTTTTCACACTATGAATCAGCTTTGTATTCACCTTAAAAACTGTTTCAGGGCAAGAGATTGTGTTTTAGACTAAAACAATGCTTTATAAGAAGAATCTTTACTTTGAAACTCTGTTCTTTACCTTTTTAACACTATGAAACAGCTCTGTATTCAGCTTAAACACTGTTTCAGGGCAAGAGATTGTGTTTTAGACTAAAAGGGAATGCATTATAAGAAGAATCTTTACTTTGAAACTCTGTTCTTTACCTTTTTCACACTATGAAACAGCTTTGTATTCACCTTAAACACTGTTTCAGGGCAAGAGATTGTGTTGTAGACTAAAAGGGAATGCATTATAAGAAGAATCTTTACTTTGAAACTCTGTTCTTTACCTTTTTCACACTATGAATCAGCTTTGTATTCACCTTAAACACTGTTTCAGGGCAAGAGATTGTGTTTTAGACTAAAACAATGCTTTATAAGAAGAATCTTTACTTTGAAACTCTGTTCTTTACCTTTTTCACACTATGAAACAGCTTTGTATTCACCTTAAACACTGTTTCAGGGCAAGAGATTGTGTTTTAGACTAAAACAATGCTTTATAAGAAGAATCTTTACTTTGAAACTCTGTTCTTTACCTTTTTCACACTATGAAACAGCTTTGTATTCACCTTAAACACTGTTTCAGGGCAAGAGATTGTGTTTTAGACTAAAAGGGAATGCATTATAAGAAGAATCTTTACTTTGAAACTTTGTTCTTTACCTTTTTCACACTATGAAACAGCTTTGTATTCACCTTAAACACTGTTTCAGGGCAAGAGATTGTGTTTTAGACTAAAAGGGAATGCATTATAAGAAGAATCTTTACTTTGAAACTTTGTTCTTTACCTTTTTCACACTATGAAACAGCTTTGTATTCACCTTAAACACTGTTTCAGGGCAATAGATTGTGTTTTAGACTAAAAGGGAATGCATTATAAGAAGAATCTTTACTTTGAAACTTTGTTCTTTACCTTTTTCACACTATGAAACAGCTTTGTATTCACCTTAAACACTGTTTCAGGGCAATAGATTGTGTTTTAGACTAAAACAATGCTTTATAAGAAGAATCTTTACTTTGAAACTCTGTTCTTTACCTTTTTAACACTATGAAACAGCTCTGTATTCACCTTAAAAACTGTTTCAGGGCAAGAGATTGTGTTTTAGACTAAAAGGTAATGCATTATAAGAAGAATCTTTACTTTGAAACTCTGTTCTTTACCTTTTTCACACTATGAAACAGCTTTGTATTCACCTTAAACACTGTTTCAGGGCAAGAGATTGTGTTTTAGACTAAAACAATGCTTTATAAGAAGAATCTTTACTTTGAAACTCTGTTCTTTACCTTTTTCACACTATGAAACAGCTTTGTATTCACCTTAAACACTGTTTCAGGGCAAGAGATTGTGTTTTAGACTAAAAGGGAATGCATTATAAGAAGAATCTTTACTTTGAAACTCTGTTCTTTACCTTTTTCACACTATGAATCAGCTTTGTATTCACCTTAAAAACAGTTTCAGGGCAAGAGATTGTGTTTTAGACTAAAAGGGAATGCATTATAAGAAGAATCTTTACTTTGAAACTCTGTTCTTTACCTTTTTCACACTATGAAACAGCTTTGTATTCACCTTAAACACTGTTTCAGGGCAAGAGAATGTGTTTTAGACTAAAAGGTAATGCATTATAAGAAGAATCTTTACTTTGAAACTCTGTTCTTTACCTTTTTCACACTATGAAACAGCTTTGTATTCAACTTAAACACTGTTTCAGAGCAAGACAGCTTGTTTTAAACCAAATTGAATAACTTACAATGTGTTAAGAAAACACATATTTCAAGTGAAAAGAGTTTATACAGGGCAGAAAGAAGTTGTTTTAACATGGTTCTAATGTGACCCTTGAAAGTAATTGCAACTCTGTTTTTACACTTCTAACCACAAGGAGGCAACGTTTCCACGCGTTATAATTGGCTTATACATAGTTTCAGAGCAAGAAATATTGTTTTTAACCAAACTGAACAACTTAACCATTTAAAGTAATTGCAACTCTGTTTGTACACCTCTAACCACAAAGAAACAGGGCTTCTATGCATTGTAATCAGCTTAAACACTGTTTCAGGGCAAGAGATTGTGTTTTAGACTAAAACAATGCTTTATAAGAAGAATCTTTACTTTGAAACTCTGTTCTTTACCTTTTTCACACTATGAAACAGCTTTGTATTCACCTTAAACACTGTTTCAGGGCAAGAGATTGTGTTTTAGACTAAAACAATGCTTTATAAGAAGAATCTTTACTTTGAAACTCTGTTCTTTACCTTTTTCACACTATGAAACAGCTTTGTATTCACCTTAAACACTGTTTCAGGGCAAGAGATTGTGTTTTAGACTAAAAGGGAATGCATTATAAGAAGAATCTTTACTTTGAAACTTTGTTCTTTACCTTTTTCACACTATGAATCAGCTTTGTATTCACCTTAAAAACTGTTTCAGGGCAAGAGATTGTGTTTTAGACTAAAACAATGCTTTATAAGAAGAATCTTTACTTTGAAACTCTGTTCTTTACCTTTTTAACACAATGAACAGCTTTGTATTCACCTTAAACACTGTTTCAGGGCAAGAGATTGTGTTTTAGACTAAAACAATGCTTTATAAGAAGAATCTTTACTTTGAAACTCTGTTCTTTACCTTTTTAACACTATGAAACAGCTCTGTATTCAGCTTAAACACTGTTTCAGGGCAAGAGATTGTGTTTTAGACTAAAAGGGAATGCATTATAAGAAGAATCTTTACTTTGAAACTCTGTTCTTTACCTTTTTCACACTATGAAACAGCTTTGTATTCACCTTAAACACTGTTTCAGGGCAAGAGATTGTGTTGTAGACTAAAAGGGAATGCATTATAAGAAGAATCTTTACTTTGAAACTCTGTTCTTTACCTTTTTCACACTATGAATCAGCTTTGTATTCACCTTAAACACTGTTTCAGGGCAAGAGATTGTGTTTTAGACTAAAACAATGCTTTATAAGAAGAATCTTTACTTTGAAACTCTGTTCTTTACCTTTTTCACACTATGAAACAGCTTTGTATTCACCTTAAACACTGTTTCAGGGCAAGAGATTGTGTTTTAGACTAAAACAATGCTTTATAAGAAGAATCTTTACTTTGAAACTCTGTTCTTTACCTTTTTCACACTATGAAACAGCTTTGTATTCACCTTAAACACTGTTTCAGGGCAAGAGATTGTGTTTTAGACTAAAAGGGAATGCATTATAAGAAGAATCTTTACTTTGAAACTTTGTTCTTTACCTTTTTCACACTATGAAACAGCTTTGTATTCACCTTAAACACTGTTTCAGGGCAATAGATTGTGTTTTAGACTAAAAGGGAATGCATTATAAGAAGAATCTTTACTTTGAAACTTTGTTCTTTACCTTTTTCACACTATGAAACAGCTTTGTATTCACCTTAAACACTGTTTCAGGGCAATAGATTGTGTTTTAGACTAAAACAATGCTTTATAAGAAGAATCTTTACTTTGAAACTCTGTTCTTTACCTTTTTAACACTATGAAACAGCTCTGTATTCACCTTAAAAACTGTTTCAGGGCAAGAGATTGTGTTTTAGACTAAAAGGTAATGCATTATAAGAAGAATCTTTACTTTGAAACTCTGTTCTTTACCTTTTTCACACTATGAAACAGCTTTGTATTCACCTTAAACACTGTTTCAGGGCAAGAGATTGTGTTTTAGACTAAAACAATGCTTTATAAGAAGAATCTTTACTTTGAAACTCTGTTCTTTACCTTTTTCACACTATGAAACAGCTTTGTATTCACCTTAAACACTGTTTCAGGGCAAGAGATTGTGTTTTAGACTAAAAGGGAATGCATTATAAGAAGAATCTTTACTTTGAAACTTTGTTCTTTACCTTTTTCACACTATGAATCAGCTTTGTATTCACCTTAAAAACTGTTTCAGGGCAAGAGATTGTGTTTTAGACTAAAACAATGCTTTATAAGAAGAATCTTTACTTTGAAACTCTGTTCTTTACCTTTTTAACACAATGAACAGCTTTGTATTCACCTTAAACACTGTTTCAGGGCAAGAGATTGTGTTTTAGACTAAAACAATGCTTTATAAGAAGAATCTTTACTTTGAAACTCTGTTCTTTACCTTTTTAACACTATGAAACAGCTCTGTATTCACCTTAAACACTGTTTCAGGGCAAGAGATTGTGTTTTAGACTAAAAGGGAATGCATTATAAGAAGAATCTTTACTTTGAAACTCTGTTCTTTACCTTTTTCACACTATGAAACAGCTTTGTATTCACCTTAAACACTGTTTCAGGGCAAGAGATTGTGTTTTAGACTAAAAGGGAATGCATTATAAGAAGAATCTTTACTTTGAAACTCTGTTCTTTACCTTTTTCACACTATGAATCAGCTTTGTATTCACCTTAAAAACAGTTTCAGGGCAAGAGATTGTGTTTTAGACTAAAAGGTAATGCATTATAAGAAGAATCTTTACTTTGAAACTCTGTTCTTTACCTTTTTCACACTATGAAACAGCTTTGTATTCACCTTAAACACTGTTTCAGGGCAAGAGAATGTGTTTTAGACTAAAAGGTAATGCATTATAAGAAGAATCTTTACTTTGAAACTCTGTTCTTTACCTTTTTCACACTATGAAACAGCTTTGTATTCAACTTAAACACTGTTTCAGAGCAAGACAGCTTGTTTTAAACCAAATTGAATAACTTACAATGTGTTAAGAAAACACATATTTCAAGTGAAAAGAGTTTATACAAGGGAGAAACAAGGTGTTTGTAATATGACAATTTAAAGTAATTGCAACTCTGTTTGAACACGTCTCACCACAACGAAACAGGGTTTCTATGCATTGTAATCGGCTTATACAGCGTTTCAGAGCAAGAAATATTGTTTTTAACCAAAATGAACAACTTACAATATCCTAAGAAAACATATATTTCAAGTGAAAAGAGTTTATACAGGGGAGAAAGAAGTTGTTTTAACATGGTTCTAATGTGACCCTTGAAAGTAATTGCAACTCTGTTTTTACACCTCTAACCACAAGGAGGCAACGTTTCCACGCGTTATAATTGGCTTATACATAGTTTCAGAGCAAGAAATATTGTTTTTAACCAAACAACTTAACCATTTAAAGTAATTGCAACTCTGTTTGTACACCTCTAACCACAAAGAAACAGGGCTTCTATGCATTGTAATCAGCTTAAACACTGTTTCAGGGCAAGAGATTGTGTTTTAGACTAAAACAATGCTTTATAAGAAGAATCTTTACTTTGAAACTCTGTTCTTTACCTTTTTCACACTATGAAACAGCTCTGTATTCACCTTAAACACTGTTTCAGGGCAAGAGAATGTGTTTTAGACTAAAAGGTAATGCATTATAAGAAGAATCTTTACTTTGAAACTCTGTTCTTTACCTTTTTCACACTATGAAACAGCTTTGTATTCACCTTAAACACTGTTTCAGGGCAAGAGAATGTGTTTTAGACTAAAAGGTAATGCATTATAAGAAGAATCTTTACTTTGAAACTCTTGTTCTTTACCTTTTTCACACTATGAAACAGCTTTGTATTCAACTTAAACACTGTTTCAGAGCAAGACAGCTTGTTTTAAACCAAATTGAATAACTTACAATGTGTTAAGAAAACACATATTTCAAGTGAAAAGAGTTTATACAAGGGAGAAACAAGGTGTTTGTAATATGACAATTTAAAGTAATTGCAACTCTGTTTGAACACGTCTCACCACAACGAAACAGGGTTTCTATGCATTGTAATCGGCTTATACAGCGTTTCAGAGCAAGAAATATTGTTTTTAACCAAACTGAACAACTTACAATATCCTAAGAAAACATATATTTCAAGTGAAAAGAGTTTATACAGGGGAGAAAGAAGTTGTTTTAACATGGTTCTAATGTGACCCTTGAAAGTAATTGCAACTCTGTTTTTACACCTCTAACCACAAGGAGGCAACGTTTCCACGCGTTATAATTGGCTTATACATAGTTTCAGAGCAAGAAATATTGTTTTTAACCAAACTGAACAACTTAACCATTTAAAGTAATTGCAACTCTGTTTGTACACCTCTAACCACAAAGAAACAGGGCTTCTATGCATTGTAATCAGCTTAAACACTGTTTCAGGGCAAGAGATTGTGTTTTAGACTAAAACAATGCTTTATAAGAAGAATCTTTACTTTGAAACTCTGTTCTTTACCTTTTTCACACTATGAAACAGCTTTGTATTCACCTTAAACACTGTTTCAGGGCAAGAGATTGTGTTTTAGACTAAAACGGAATGCATTATAAGAAGAATCTTTACTTTGAAACTCTGTTCTTTACCTTTTTCACACTATGAAACAGCTTTGTATTCACCTTAAACACTGTTTCAGGGCAAGAGATTGTGTTTTAGACTAAAACAATGCTTTATAAGAAGAATCTTTACTTTGAAACTCTGTTCTTTACCTTTTTCACACTATGAAACAGCTTTGTATTCACCTTAAACACTGTTTCAGTGCAAGAGATTGTGTTTTAGACTAAAAGGGAATGCATTATAAGAAGAATCTTTACTTTGAAACTCTGTTCTTTACCTTTTTCACACTATGAAACAGCTTTGTATTCACCTTAAACACTGTTTCAGGGCAAGAGATTGTGTTTTAGACTAAAAGGGAATGCATTATAAGAAGAATCTTTACTTTGAAACTCTGTTCTTTACCTTTTTCACACTATGAATCAGCTTTGTATTCACCTTAAACACTGTTTCAGGGCAATAGATTGTGTTTTAGACTAAAACAATGCTTTATAAGAAGAATCTTTACGTTGAAACGCTGTTCTTTACCTTTTTCACACTATGAAACAGCTTTGTATTCACCTTAAACACTGTTTCAGGGCAAGAGATTGTGTTTTAGACTAAAAGGGAATGCATTATAAGAAGAATCTTTACTTTGAAACTCTGTTCTTTACCTTTTTCACACTATGAATCAGCTTTGTATTCACCTTAAAAACAGTTTCAGGGCAAGAGATTGTGTTTTAGACTAAAAGGGAATGCATTATAAGAAGAATCTTTACTTTGAAACTCTGTTCTTTACCTTTTTCACACTATGAAACAGCTCTGTATTCACCTTAAACACTGTTTCAGGACAAGAGATTGTGTTTTAGATTAAAAGGGAATGCATTATAAGAAGAATCTTTACTTTGAAACTGTTCTTTACCTTTTTCACACTATGAAACAGCTCTGTATTCACCTTAAACACTGTTTCAGGGCAAGAGATTGTGTTTTAGACTAAAAGGTAATGCATTATAAGAAGAATCTTAAAATTGAAACTCTGTTCTTTACCTTTTTCACACTATGAATCAGCTTTGTATTCACCTTAAAAACAGTTTCAGGGCAAGAGATTGTGTTTTAGACTAAAAGGTAATGCATTATAAGAAGAATCTTTACTTTGAAACTCTGTTCTTTACCTTTTTCACACTATGAAACAGCTTTGTATTCAACTTAAACACTGTTTCAGAGCAAGACAGCTTGTTTTAAACCAAATTGAATAACTTACAATGTGTTAAGAAAACACATATTTCAAGTGAAAAGAGTTTATACAAGGGAGAAACAAGGTGTTTGTAATATGACAATTTAAAGTAATTGCAACTCTGTTTGAACACGTCTCACCACAACGAAACAGGGTTTCTATGCATTGTAATCGGCTTATACAGCGTTTCAGAGCAAGAAATATTGTTTTTAACCAAACTGAACAACTTACAATATCCTAAGAAAACATATATTTCAAGTGAAAAGAGTTTATACATGGGAGAAAGAAGTTGTTTTAACATGGTTCTAATGTGACCCTTGAAAGTAATTGCAACTCTGTTTTTACACCTCTAACCACAAGGAGGCAACGTTTCCACGCGTTATAATTGGCTTATACATAGTTTCAGAGCAAGAAATATTGTTTTTAACCAAACTGAACAACTTAACCATTTAAAGTAATTGCAACTCTGTTTGTACACCTCTAACCACAAAGAAACAGGGCTTCTATGCATTGTAATCAGCTTAAACACTGTTTCAGGGCAATAGATTGTGTTTTAGACTAAAACAATGCTTTATAAGAAGAATCTTTACTTTGAAACTCTGTTCTTTACCTTTTTAACACTATGAAACAGCTCTGTATTCACCTTAAACACTGTTTCAGGGCAAGAGATTGTGTTTTAGACTAAAAGGGAATGCATTATAAGAAGAATCTTTACTTTGAAACTCTGTTCTTTACCTTTTTCACACTATGAAACAGCTTTGTATTCACCTTAAACACTGTTTCAGGGCAAGAGATTGTGTTTTAGACTAAAAGGGAATGCATTATAAGAGGAATCTTTACTTTGAAACTCTGTTCTTTACCTTTTTCACACTATGAATCAGCTTTGTATTCACCTTAAAAACAGTTTCAGGGCAAGAGATTGTGTTTTAGACTAAAAGGGAATGCATTATAAGAAGAATCTTTACTTTGAAACTCTGTTCTTTACCTTTTTCACACTATGAAACAGCTTTGTATTCACCATAAACACTGTTTCAGGGCAAGAGATTGTGTTTTAGACTAAAACAATGCTTTATAAGAAGAATCTTTACTTTGAAACTCTTTTCTTTACCTTTTTAACACTATGAAACAGCTCTGTATTCACCTTAAACACTGTTTCAGGGCAAGAGATTGTGTTTTAGACTAAAAGGGAATGCATTATAAGAAGAATCTTTACTTTGAAACTCTGTTCTTTACCTTTTTCACACTATGAAACAGCTTTGTATTCACCTTAAACACTGTTTCAGGGCAAGAGATTGTGTTTTAGACTAAAAGGGAATGCATTATAAGAAGAATCTTTACTTTGAAACTCTGTTCTTTAACTTTTTCACACTATGAAACAGCTCTGTATTCACCTTAAACACTGTTTCAGGACAAGAGATTGTGTTTTAGATTAAAAGGGAATGCATTATAAGAAGAATCTTTACTTTGAAGCTGTTCTTTACCTTTTTCACACTATGAAACAGCTTTGTATTCACCTTAAACACTGTTTCAGGGCAAGAGATTGTGTTTTAGACTAAAAGGTAATGCATTATAAGAAGAATCTTAACATTGAAACTCTGTTCTTTACCTTTTTCACACTATGAAACAGCTTTGTATTCACCTTAAACACTGTTTCAGGGCAAGAGATTGTGTTTTAGAATAAAACAATGCTTTATAAGAAGAATCTTTACTTTGAAACTCTGTTCTTTACCTTTTTAACACTATGAAACAGCTTTGTATTCACCTTAAACACTGTTTCAGGGCAAGAGATTGTGTTTTAGATTAAAAGGGAATGCATTATAAGAAGAATCTTTACTTTGAAACTGTTCTTTACCTTTTTCACACTATGAAACAGCTCTGTATTCACCTTAAACAGTGTTTCAGGGCAAGAGATTGTGTTTTAGACTAAAAGGTAATGCATTATAAGAAGAATCTTAACTTTGAAACTCTGTTCTTTACCTTTTTCACACTTTGAAACAGCTTTGTATTCACCTTAAACACTGTTTCAGGGGAAGAGATTGTGTTTTAGACTAAAAGGGAATGCATTATAAGAAGAATCTTTACTTTGAAACTCTGTTCTTTACCTTTTTCACACTATGAAACAGCTTTGTATTCACCTTAAACACTGTTTCAGGGCAAGAGATTGTGTTTTAGACTAAAAGGGAATGCATTATAAGAAGAATCTTTACTTTGAAACTCTGTTCTTTACCTTTTTCACACTATGAAACAGCTTTGTATTCACCTTAAACACTGTTTCAGGGCAAGAGAATGTGTTTTAGACTAAAAGGTAATGCATTATAAGAAGAATCTTTACTTTGAAACTCTGTTCTTTACCTTTTTCACACTATGAAACAGCTTTGTATTCACCTTAAACACTGTTTCAGGGCAAGAGAATGTGTTTTAGACTAAAAGGTAATGCATTATAAGAAGAATCTTTACTTTGAAACTCTTGTTCTTTACCTTTTTCACACTATGAAACAGCTTTGTATTCAACTTAAACACTGTTTCAGAGCAAGACAGCTTGTTTTAAACCAAATTGAATAACTTACAATGTGTTAAGAAAACACATATTTCAAGTGAAAAGAGTTTATACAAGGGAGAAACAAGGTGTTTGTAATATGACAATTTAAAGTAATTGCAACTCTGTTTGAACACGTCTCACCACAACGAAACAGGGTTTCTATGCATTGTAATCGGCTTATACAGCGTTTCAGAGCAAGAAATATTGTTTTTAACCAAACTGAACAACTTACAATATCCTAAGAAAACATATATTTCAAGTGAAAAGAGTTTATACATGGGAGAAAGAAGTTGTTTTAACATGGTTCTAATGTGACCCTTGAAAGTAATTGCAACTCTGTTTTTACACCTCTAACCACAAGGAGGCAACGTTTCCACGCGTTATAATTGGCTTATACATAGTTTCAGAGCAAGAAATATTGTTTTTAACCAAACTGAACAACTTAACCATTTAAAGTAATTGCAACTCTGTTTGTACACCTCTAACCACAAAGAAACAGGGCTTCTATGCATTGTAATCAGCTTAAACACTGTTTCAGGGCAATAGATTGTGTTTTAGACTAAAACAATGCTTTATAAGAAGAATCTTTACTTTGAAACTCTGTTCTTTACCTTTTTAACACTATGAAACAGCTCTGTATTCACCTTAAACACTGTTTCAGGGCAAGAGATTGTGTTTTAGACTAAAAGGGAATGCATTATAAGAAGAATCTTTACTTTGAAACTCTGTTCTTTACCTTTTTCACACTATGAAACAGCTTTGTATTCACCTTAAACACTGTTTCAGGGCAAGAGATTGTGTTTTAGACTAAAAGGGAATGCATTATAAGAGGAATCTTTACTTTGAAACTCTGTTCTTTACCTTTTTCACAATATGAATCAGCTTTGTATTCACCTTAAAAACAGTTTCAGGGCAAGAGATTGTGTTTTAGACTAAAAGGGAATGCATTATAAGAAGAATCTTTACTTTGAAACTCTGTTCTTTACCTTTTTCACACTATGAAACAGCTTTGTATTCACCATAAACACTGTTTCAGGGCAAGAGATTGTGTTTTAGACTAAAACAATGCTTTATAAGAAGAATCTTTACTTTGAAACTCTTTTCTTTACCTTTTTAACACTATGAAACAGCTCTGTATTCACCTTAAACACTGTTTCAGGGCAAGAGATTGTGTTTTAGACTAAAAGGGAATGCATTATAAGAAGAATCTTTACTTTGAAACTCTGTTCTTTACCTTTTTCACACTATGAAACAGCTTTGTATTCACCTTAAACACTGTTTCAGGGCAAGAGATTGTGTTTTAGACTAAAAGGGAATGCATTATAAGAAGAATCTTTACTTTGAAACTCTGTTCTTTAACTTTTTCACACTATGAAACAGCTCTGTATTCACCTTAAACACTGTTTCAGGACAAGAGATTGTGTTTTAGATTAAAAGGGAATGCATTATAAGAAGAATCTTTACTTTGAAGCTGTTCTTTACCTTTTTCACACTATGAAACAGCTTTGTATTCACCTTAAACACTGTTTCAGGGCAAGAGATTGTGTTTTAGACTAAAAGGTAATGCATTATAAGAAGAATCTTAACATTGAAACTCTGTTCTTTACCTTTTTCACACTATGAAACAGCTTTGTATTCACCTTAAACACTGTTTCAGGGCAAGAGATTGTGTTTTAGAATAAAACAATGCTTTATAAGAAGAATCTTTACTTTGAAACTCTGTTCTTTACCTTTTTAACACTATGAAACAGCTTTGTATTCACCTTAAACACTGTTTCAGGGCAAGAGATTGTGTTTTAGATTAAAAGGGAATGCATTATAAGAAGAATCTTTACTTTGAAACTGTTCTTTACCTTTTTCACACTATGAAACAGCTCTGTATTCACCTTAAACAGTGTTTCAGGGCAAGAGATTGTGTTTTAGACTAAAAGGTAATGCATTATAAGAAGAATCTTAACTTTGAAACTCTGTTCTTTACCTTTTTCACACTTTGAAACAGCTTTGTATTCACCTTAAACACTGTTTCAGGGGAAGAGATTGTGTTTTAGACTAAAAGGGAATGCATTATAAGAAGAATCTTTACTTTGAAACTCTGTTCTTTACCTTTTTCACACTATGAAACAGCTTTGTATTCACCTTAAACACTGTTTCAGGGCAAGAGATTGTGTTTTAGACTAAAAGGGAATGCATTATAAGAAGAATCTTTACTTTGAAACTCTGTTCTTTACCTTTTTCACACTATGAAACAGCTTTGTATTCACCTTAAACACTGTTTCAGGGCAAGAGAATGTGTTTTAGACTAAAAGGTAATGCATTATAAGAAGAATCTTTACTTTGAAACTCTGTTCTTTACCTTTTTCACACTATGAAACAGCTTTGTATTCACCTTAAACACTGTTTCAGGGCAAGAGAATGTGTTTTAGACTAAAAGGTAATGCATTATAAGAAGAATCTTTACTTTGAAACTCTTGTTCTTTACCTTTTTCACACTATGAAACAGCTTTGTATTCAACTTAAACACTGTTTCAGAGCAAGACAGCTTGTTTTAAACCAAATTGAATAACTTACAATGTGTTAAGAAAACACATATTTCAAGTGAAAAGAGTTTATACAAGGGAGAAACAAGGTGTTTGTAATATGACAATTTAAAGTAATTGCAACTCTGTTTGAACACGTCTCACCACAACGAAACAGGGTTTCTATGCATTGTAATCGGCTTATACAGCGTTTCAGAGCAAGAAATATTGTTTTTAATCAAACTGAACAACTTACAATATCCTAAGAAAACATATATTTCAAGTGAAAAGAGTTTATACAGGGGAGAAAGAAGTTGTTTTAACATGGTTCTAATGTGACCCTTGAAAGTAATTGCAACTCTGTTTTTACACCTCTAACCACAAGGAGGCAACGTTTCCACGCGTTATAATTGGCTTATACATAGTTTCAGAGCAAGAAATATTGTTTTTAACCAAACTGAACAACTTAACCATTTAAAGTAATTGCAACTCTGTTTGTACACCTCTAACCACAAAGAAACAGGGCTTCTATGCATTGTAATCAGCTTAAACACTGTTTCAGGGCAAGAGATTGTGTTTTAGACTAAAACAATGCTTTATAAGAAGAATCTTTACTTTGAAACTCTGTTCTTTACCTTTTTCACACTATGAAACAGCTTTGTATTCACCTTAAACACTGTTTCAGGGCAAGAGATTGTGTTTTAGACTAAAACGGAATGCATTATAAGAAGAATCTTTACTTTGAAACTCTGTTCTTTACCTTTTTCACACTATGAAACAGCTTTGTATTCACCTTAAACACTGTTTCAGGGCAAGAGATTGTGTTTTAGACTAAAACAATGCTTTATAAGAAGAATCTTTACTTTGAAACTCTGTTCTTTACCTTTTTCACACTATGAAACAGCTTTGTATTCACCTTAAACACTGTTTCAGTGCAAGAGATTGTGTTTTAGACTAAAAGGGAATGCATTATAAGAAGAATCTTTACTTTGAAACTCTGTTCTTTACCTTTTTCACACTATGAATCAGCTTTGTATTCACCTTAAACACTGTTTCAGGGCAATAGATTGTGTTTTAGACTAAAACAATGCTTTATAAGAAGAATCTTTACTTTGAAACGCTGTTCTTTACCTTTTTCACACTATGAAACAGCTTTGTATTCACCTTAAACACTGTTTCAGGGCAAGAGATTGTGTTTTAGACTAAAAGGGAATGCATTATAAGAAGAATCTTTACTTTGAAACTCTGTTCTTTACCTTTTTCACACTATGAATCAGCTTTGTATTCACCTTAAAAACAGTTTCAGGGCAAGAGATTGTGTTTTAGACTAAAAGGTAATGCATTATAAGAAGAATCTTTACTTTGAAACTCTGTTCTTTACCTTTTTCACACTATGAAACAGCTCTGTATTCACCTTAAACACTGTTTCAGGACAAGAGATTGTGTTTTAGATTAAAAGGGAATGCATTATAAGAAGAATCTTTACTTTGAAACTGTTCTTTACCTTTTTCACACTATGAAACAGCTCTGTATTCACCTTAAACACTGTTTCAGGGCAAGAGATTGTGTTTTAGACTAAAAGGTAATGCATTATAAGAAGAATCTTAACATTGAAACTCTGTTCTTTACCTTTTTCACACTATGAAACAGCTTTGTATTCACCTTAAAAACAGTTTCAGGGCAAGAGATTGTGTTTTAGACTAAAAGGGAATGCATTATAAGAAGAATCTTTACTTTGAAACTCTGTTCTTTACCTTTTTCACGCTATGAAACAGCTTTGTATTCAACTTAAACACTGTTTCAGAGCAAGACAGCTTGTTTTAAACCAAATTGAATAACTTACAATGTGTTAAGAAAACACATATTTCAAGTGAAAAGAGTTTATACAAGGGAGAAACAAGGTGTTTGTAATATGACAATTTAAAGTAATTGCAACTCTGTTTGAACACGTCTCACCACAACGAAACAGGGTTTCTATGCATTGTAATCGGCTTATACAGTGTTTCAGAGCAAGAAATATTGTTTTTAACCAAACTGAACAACTTACAATATCCTAAGAAAACATATATTTCAAGTGAAAAGAGTTTATACATGGGAGAAAGAAGTTGTTTTAACATGGTTCTAATGTGACCCTTGAAAGTAATTGCAACTCTGTTTTTACACCTCTAACCACAAGGAGGCAACGTTTCCACGCGTTATAATTGGCTTATACATAGTTTCAGAGCAAGAAATATTGTTTTTAACCAAACTGAACAACTTAACCATTTAAAGTAAATGCAACTCTGTTTGTACACCTCTAACCACAAAGAAACAGGGCTTCTATGCATTGTAATCAGCTTAAACACTGTTTCAGGGCAATAGATTGTGTTTTAGACTAAAACAATGCTTTATAAGAAGAATCTTTACTTTGAAACTCTGTTCTTTACCTTTTTAACACTATGAAACAGCTCTGTATTCACCTTAAACACTGTTTCAGGGCAAGAGATTGTGTTTTAGACTAAAAGGGAATGCATTATAAGAAGAATCTTTACTTTGAAACTCTGTTCTTTACCTTTTTCACACTATGAAACAGCTTTGTATTCACCTTAAACACTGTTTCAGGGCAAGAGATTGTGTTTTAGACTAAAAGGGAATGCATTATAAGAGGAATCTTTACTTTGAAACTCTGTTCTTTACCTTTTTCACACTATGAATCAGCTTTGTATTCACCTTAAAAACAGTTTCAGGGCAAGAGATTGTGTTTTAGACTAAAAGGGAATGCATTATAAGAAGAATCTTTACTTTGAAACTCTGTTCTTTACCTTTTTCACACTATGAAACAGCTTTGTATTCACCTTAAACACTGTTTCAGGGCAAGAGATTGTGTTTTAGACTAAAACAATGCTTTATAAGAAGAATCTTTACTTTGAAACTCTTTTCTTTACCTTTTTAACACTATGAAACAGCTCTGTATTCACCTTAAACACTGTTTCAGGGCAAGAGATTGTGTTTTAGACTAAAAGGGAATGCATTATAAGAAGAATCTTTACTTTGAAACTCTGTTCTTTACCTTTTTCACACTATGAAACAGCTTTGTATTCACCTTAAACACTGTTTCAGGGCAAGAGATTGTGTTTTAGACTAAAAGGGAATGCATTATAAGAAGAATCTTTACTTTGAAACTCTGTTCTTTAACTTTTTCACACTATGAAACAGCTCTGTATTCACCTTAAACACTGTTTCAGGACAAGAGATTGTGTTTTAGATTAAAAGGGAATGCATTATAAGAAGAATCTTTACTTTGAAGCTGTTCTTTACCTTTTTCACACTATGAAACAGCTTTGTATTCACCTTAAACACTGTTTCAGGGCAAGAGATTGTGTTTTAGACTAAAAGGTAATGCATTATAAGAAGAATCTTAACATTGAAACTCTGTTCTTTACCTTTTTCACACTATGAAACAGCTTTGTATTCACCTTAAACACTGTTTCAGGGCAAGAGATTGTGTTTTAGAATAAAACAATGCTTTATAAGAAGAATCTTTACTTTGAAACTCTGTTCTTTACCTTTTTAACACTATGAAACAGCTTTGTATTCACCTTAAACACTGTTTCAGGGCAAGAGATTGTGTTTTAGATTAAAAGGGAATGCATTATAAGAAGAATCTTTACTTTGAAACTGTTCTTTACCTTTTTCACACTATGAAACAGCTCTGTATTCACCTTAAACAGTGTTTCAGGGCAAGAGATTGTGTTTTAGACTAAAAGGTAATGCATTATAAGAAGAATCTTAACTTTGAAACTCTGTTCTTTACCTTTTTCACACTTTGAAACAGCTTTGTATTCACCTTAAACACTGTTTCAGGGGAAGAGATTGTGTTTTAGACTAAAAGGGAATGCATTATAAGAAGAATCTTTACTTTGAAACTCTGTTCTTTACCTTTTTCACACTATGAAACAGCTTTGTATTCACCTTAAACACTGTTTCAGGGCAAGAGATCGTGTTTTAGACTAAAAGGGAATGCATTATAAGAAGAATCTTTACTTTGAAACTCTGTTCTTTACCTTTTTCACACTATGAAACAGCTTTGTATTCACCTTAAACACTGTTTCAGGGCAAGAGAATGTGTTTTAGACTAAAAGGTAATGCATTATAAGAAGAATCTTTACTTTGAAACTCTGTTCTTTACCTTTTTCACACTATGAAACAGCTTTGTATTCACCTTAAACACTGTTTCAGGGCAAGAGAATGTGTTTTAGACTAAAAGGTAATGCATTATAAGAAGAATCTTTACTTTGAAACTCTTGTTCTTTACCTTTTTCACACTATGAAACAGCTTTGTATTCAACTTAAACACTGTTTCAGAGCAAGACAGCTTGTTTTAAACCAAATTGAATAACTTACAATGTGTTAAGAAAACACATATTTCAAGTGAAAAGAGTTTATACAAGGGAGAAACAAGGTGTTTGTAATATGACAATTTAAAGTAATTGCAACTCTGTTTGAACACGTCTCACCACAACGAAACAGGGTTTCTATGCATTGTAATCGGCTTATACAGCGTTTCAGAGCAAGAAATATTGTTTTTAACCAAACTGAACAACTTACAATATCCTAAGAAAACATATATTTCAAGTGAAAAGAGTTTATACAGGGGAGAAAGAAGTTGTTTTAACATGGTTCTAATGTGACCCTTGAAAGTAATTGCAACTCTGTTTTTACACCTCTAACCACAAGGAGGCAACGTTTCCACGCGTTATAATTGGCTTATACATAGTTTCAGAGCAAGAAATATTGTTTTTAACCAAACTGAACAACTTAACCATTTAAAGTAATTGCAACTCTGTTTGTACACCTCTAACCACAAAGAAACAGGGCTTCTATGCATTGTAATCAGCTTAAACACTGTTTCAGGGCAAGAGATTGTGTTTTAGACTAAAACAATGCTTTATAAGAAGAATCTTTACTTTGAAACTCTGTTCTTTACCTTTTTCACACTATGAAACAGCTTTGTATTCACCTTAAACACTGTTTCAGGGCAAGAGATTGTGTTTTAGACTAAAACGGAATGCATTATAAGAAGAATCTTTACTTTGAAACTCTGTTCTTTACCTTTTTCACACTATGAAACAGCTTTGTATTCACCTTAAACACTGTTTCAGGGCAAGAGATTGTGTTTTAGACTAAAACAATGCTTTATAAGAAGAATCTTTACTTTGAAACTCTGTTCTTTACCTTTTTCACACTATGAAACAGCTTTGTATTCACCTTAAACACTGTTTCAGTGCAAGAGATTGTGTTTTAGACTAAAAGGGAATGCATTATAAGAAGAATCTTTACTTTGAAACTCTGTTCTTTACCTTTTTCACACTATGAAACAGCTTTGTATTCACCTTAAACACTGTTTCAGGGCAAGAGATTGTGTTTTAGACTAAAAGGGAATGCATTATAAGAAGAATCTTTACTTTGAAACTCTGTTCTTTACCTTTTTCACACTATGAATCAGCTTTGTATTCACCTTAAACACTGTTTCAGGGCAATAGATTGTGTTTTAGACTAAAACAATGCTTTATAAGAAGAATCTTTACTTTGAAACTCTGTTCTTTACCTTTTTCACACTATGAAACAGCTTTGTATTCAACTTAAACACTGTTTCAGAGCAAGACAGCTTGTTTTAAACCAAATTGAATAACTTACAATGTGTTAAGAAAACACATATTTCAAGTGAAAAGAGTTTATACAAGGGAGAAACAAGGTGTTTGTAATATGACAATTTAAAGTAATTGCAACTCTGTTTGAACACGTCTCACCACAACGAAACAGGGTTTCTATGCATTGTAATCGGCTTATACAGCGTTTCAGAGCAAGAAATATTGTTTTTAACCAAACTGAACAACTTACAATATCCTAAGAAAACATATATTTCAAGTGAAAAGAGTTTATACATGGGAGAAAGAAGTTGTTTTAACATGGTTCTAATGTGACCCTTGAAAGTAATTGCAACTCTGTTTTTACACCTCTAACCACAAGGAGGCAACGTTTCCACGCGTTATAATTGGCTTATACATAGTTTCAGAGCAAGAAATATTGTTTTTAACCAAACTGAACAACTTAACCATTTAAAGTAATTGCAACTCTGTTTGTACACCTCTAACCACAAAGAAACAGGGCTTCTATGCATTGTAATCAGCTTAAACACTGTTTCAGGGCAATAGATTGTGTTTTAGACTAAAACAATGCTTTATAAGAAGAATCTTTACTTTGAAACTCTGTTCTTTACCTTTTTAACACTATGAAACAGCTCTGTATTCACCTTAAACACTGTTTCAGGGCAAGAGATTGTGTTTTAGACTAAAAGGGAATGCATTATAAGAAGAATCTTTACTTTGAAACTCTGTTCTTTACCTTTTTCACACTATGAAACAGCTTTGTATTCACCTTAAACACTGTTTCAGGGCAAGAGATTGTGTTTTAGACTAAAAGGGAATGCATTATAAGAGGAATCTTTACTTTGAAACTCTGTTCTTTACCTTTTTCACACTATGAATCAGCTTTGTATTCACCTTAAAAACAGTTTCAGGGCAAGAGATTGTGTTTTAGACTAAAAGGGAATGCATTATAAGAAGAATCTTTACTTTGAAACTCTGTTCTTTACCTTTTTCACACTATGAAACAGCTTTGTATTCACCTTAAACACTGTTTCAGGGCAAGAGATTGTGTTTTAGACTAAAACAATGCTTTATAAGAAGAATCTTTACTTTGAAACTCTTTTCTTTACCTTTTTAACACTATGAAACAGCTCTGTATTCACCTTAAACACTGTTTCAGGGCAAGAGATTGTGTTTTAGACTAAAAGGGAATGCATTATAAGAAGAATCTTTACTTTGAAACTCTGTTCTTTACCTTTTTCACACTATGAAACAGCTTTGTATTCACCTTAAACACTGTTTCAGGGCAAGAGATTGTGTTTTAGACTAAAAGGGAATGCATTATAAGAAGAATCTTTACTTTGAAACTCTGTTCTTTAACTTTTTCACACTATGAAACAGCTCTGTATTCACCTTAAACACTGTTTCAGGACAAGAGATTGTGTTTTAGATTAAAAGGGAATGCATTATAAGAAGAATCTTTACTTTGAAGCTGTTCTTTACCTTTTTCACACTATGAAACAGCTTTGTATTCACCTTAAACACTGTTTCAGGGCAAGAGATTGTGTTTTAGACTAAAAGGTAATGCATTATAAGAAGAATCTTAACATTGAAACTCTGTTCTTTACCTTTTTCACACTATGAAACAGCTTTGTATTCACCTTAAACACTGTTTCAGGGCAAGAGATTGTGTTTTAGACTAAAACAATGCTTTATAAGAAGAATCTTTACTTTGAAACTCTGTTCTTTACCTTTTTCACACTATGAAACAGCTTTGTATTCACCTTAAACACTGTTTCAGTGCAAGAGATTGTGTTTTAGACTAAAAGGGAATGCATTATAAGAAGAATCTTTACTTTGAAACTCTGTTCTTTACCTTTTTCACACTATGAAACAGCTTTGTATTCACCTTAAACACTGTTTCAGGGCAAGAGATTGTGTTTTAGATTAAAAGGGAATGCATTATAAGAAGAATCTTTACTTTGAAACTGTTCTTTACCTTTTTCACACTATGAAACAGCTCTGTATTCACCTTAAACACTGTTTCAGGGCAAGAGATTGTGTTTTAGACTAAAAGGTAATGCATTATAAGAAGAATCTTAACATTGAAACTCTGTTCTTTACCTTTTTCACACTATGAAACAGCTTTGTATTCACCTTAAACACTGTTTCAGGGCAAGAGATTGTGTTTTAGACTAAAACAATGCTTTATAAGAAGAATCTTTACTTTGAAACTCTGTTCTTTACCTTTTTAACACTATGAAACAGCTTTGTATTCACCTTAAACACTGTTTCAGGGCAAGACATTGTGTTTTAGACTAAAACAATGCTTTATAAGAAGAATCTTTACTTTGAAACTCTGTTCTTTACCTTTTTCACACTATGAAACAGCTTTGTATTCACCTTAAACACTGTTTCAGGGCAAGAGATTGTGTTTTAGACTAAAAGGTAATGCATTATAAGAAGAATCTTAACTTTGAAACTCTGTTCTTTACCTTTTTCACACTATGAAACCGCTTTGTATTCACCTTAAACACTGTTTCAGGGCAAGAGATTGTGTTTTAGACTAAAACAATGCTTTATAAGAAGAATCTTTAATTTGAAACTCTGTTCTTTACCTTTTTCACACTATGAAACAGCTTTGTATTCACCTTAAACACTGTTTCAGGGCAAGAGATTGTGTTTTAGACTAAAACAATGCTTTATAAGAAGAATCTTTACTTTGAAACTCTGTTCTTTACCTTTTTAACACTATGAAACAGCTCTGTATTCACCTTAAACAGTGTTTCAGGGCAAGAGATTGTGTTTTAGACTAAAAGGGAATGCATTATAAGAAGAATCTTTACTTTGAAACTCTGTTCTTTACCTTTTTCACACTATGAATCAGCTTTGTATTCACCTTAAACACTGTTTCAGGGCAAGAGATTGTGTTTTAGACTAAAAGGGAATGCATTATAAGAAGAATCTTTACTTTGAAACTTTGTTCTTTACCTTTTTCACACTATGAAACAGCTTTGTATTCACCTTAAACACTGTTTCAGGGCAATAGATTGTGTTTTAGACTAAAACAATGCTTTATAAGAAGAATCTTTACTTTGAAACTCTGTTCTTTACCTTTTTAACACTATGAAACAGCTCTGTATTCACCTTAAACACTGTTTCAGGGCAAGAGATTGTGTTTTAGACTAAAAGGGAATGCATTATAAGAAGAATCTTTACTTTGAAACTCTGTTCTTTACCTTTTTCACACTATGAATCAGCTTTGTATTCACCTTAAACACTGTTTCAGGGCAAGAGATTGTGTTTTAGACTAAAAGGGAATGCATTATAAGAAGAATCTTTACTTTGAAACTTTGTTCTTTACCTTTTTCACACTATGAAACAGCTTTGTATTCACCTTAAACACTGTTTCAGGGCAATAGATTGTGTTTTAGACTAAAACAATGCTTTATAAGAAGAATCTTTACTTTGAAACTCTGTTCTTTACCTTTTTAACACTATGAAACAGCTCTGTATTCACCTTAAACACTGTTTCAGGGCAAGAGATTGTGTTTTAGACTAAAAGGGAATGCATTATAAGAAGAATCTTTACTTTGAAACTCTGTTCTTTACCTTTTTCACACTATGAAACAGCTTTGTATTCACCTTAAACACTGTTTCAGGGCAAGAGATTGTGTTTTAGACTAAAAGGGAATGCATTATAAGAGGAATCTTTACTTTGAAACTCTGTTCTTTACCTTTTTCACACTATGAATCAGCTTTGTATTCACCTTAAAAACAGTTTCAGGGCAAGAGATTGTGTTTTAGACTAAAAGGGAATGCATTATAAGAAGAATCTTTACTTTGAAACTCTGTTCTTTACCTTTTTCACACTATGAAACAGCTTTGTATTCACCTTAAACACTGTTTCAGGGCAAGAGATTGTGTTTTAGACTAAAACAATGCTTTATAAGAAGAATCTTTACTTTGAAACTCTTTTCTTTACCTTTTTAACACTATGAAACAGCTCTGTATTCACCTTAAACACTGTTTCAGGGCAAGAGATTGTGTTTTAGACTAAAAGGGAATGCATTATAAGAAGAATCTTTACTTTGAAACTCTGTTCTTTACCTTTTTCACACTATGAAACAGCTTTGTATTCACCTTAAACACTGTTTCAGGGCAAGAGATTGTGTTTTAGACTAAAAGGGAATGCATTATAAGAAGAATCTTTACTTTGAAACTCTGTTCTTTAACTTTTTCACACTATGAAACAGCTCTGTATTCACCTTAAACACTGTTTCAGGACAAGAGATTGTGTTTTAGATTAAAAGGGAATGCATTATAAGAAGAATCTTTACTTTGAAGCTGTTCTTTACCTTTTTCACACTATGAAACAGCTTTGTATTCACCTTAAACACTGTTTCAGGGCAAGAGATTGTGTTTTAGACTAAAAGGTAATGCATTATAAGAAGAAACTTATCATTGAAACTCTGTTCTTTACCTTTTTCACACTATGAAACAGCTTTGTATTCACCTTAAACACTGTTTCAGGGCAAGAGATTGTGTTTTAGAATAAAACAATGCTTTATAAGAAGAATCTTTACTTTGAAACTCTGTTCTTTACCTTTTTAACACTATGAAACAGCTTTGTATTCACCTTAAACACTGTTTCAGGGCAAGAGATTGTGTTTTAGATTAAAAGGGAATGCATTATAAGAAGAATCTTTACTTTGAAACTGTTCTTTACCTTTTTCACACTATGAAACAGCTCTGTATTCACCTTAAACAGTGTTTCAGGGCAAGAGATTGTGTTTTAGACTAAAAGGTAATGCATTATAAGAAGAATCTTAACTTTGAAACTCTGTTCTTTACCTTTTTCACACTTTGAAACAGCTTTGTATTCACCTTAAACACTGTTTCAGGGCAAGAGATTGTGTTTTAGACTAAAAGGGAATGCATTATAAGAAGAATCTTTACTTTGAACCTCTGTTCTTTACCTTTTTCACACTATGAAACAGCTTTGTATTCACCTTAAACACTGTTTCAGGGCAAGAGATTGTGTTTTAGACTAAAAGGGAATGCATTATAAGAAGAATCTTTACTTTGAAACTCTGTTCTTTACCTTTTTCACACTATGAAACAGCTTTGTATTCAACTTAAACACTGTTTCAGAGCAAGACAGCTTGTTTTAAACCAAATTGAATAACTTACAATGTGTTAAGAAAACACATATTTCAAGTGAAAAGAGTTTATACAAGGGAGAAACAAGGTGTTTGTAATATGACAATTTAAAGTAATTGCAACTCTGTTTGAACACGTCTCACCACAACGAAACAGGGTTTCTATGCATTGTAATCGGCTTATACAGCGTTTCAGAGCAAGAAATATTGTTTTTAACCAAACTGAACAACTTACAATATCCTAAGAAAACATATATTTCAAGTGAAAAGAGTTTATACATGGGAGAAAGAAGTTGTTTTAACATGGTTCTAATGTGACCCTTGAAAGTAATTGCAACTCTGTTTTTACACCTCTAACCACAAGGAGGCAACGTTTCCACGCGTTATAATTGGCTTATACATAGTTTCAGAGCAAGAAATATTGTTTTTAACCAAACTGAACAACTTAACCATTTAAAGTAATTGCAACTCTGTACACCTCTAACCACAAAGAAACAGGGCTTCTATGCATGGTAATCAGCTTAAACACTGTTTCAGGGCAAGAGATTGTGTTTTAGACTAAAACAATGCTTTATAAGAAGAATCTTTACTTTGAAACTCTGTTCTTTACCTTTTTCACACTATGAAACAGCTTTGTATTCACCTTAAACACTGTTTCAGGGCAAGAGATTGTGTTTTAGACTAAAACGGAATGCATTATAAGAAGAATCTTTACTTTGAAACTCTGTTCTTTACCTTTTTCACACTATGAAACAGCTTTGTATTCACCTTAAACACTGTTTCAGGGCAATAGATTGTGTTTTAGACTAAAACAATGCTTTATAAGAAGAATCTTTACTTTGAAACTCTGTTCTTTACCTTTTTCACACTATGAAACAGCTTTGTATTCACCTTAAACACTGTTTCAGGGCAAGAGATTGTGTTTTAGACTAAAACAATGCTTTATAAGAAGAATCTTTACTTTGAAACTCTGTTCTTTACCTTTTTAACACTATGAAACAGCTTTGTATTCACCTTAAACACTGTTTCAGGGCAAGAGATTGTGTTTTAGATTAAAAGGGAATGCATTATAAGAAGAATCTTTACTTTGAAACTGTTCTTTACCTTTTTCACACTATGAAACAGCTCTGTATTCACCTTAAACAGTGTTTCAGGGCAAGAGATTGTGTTTTAGACTAAAAGGTAATGCATTATAAGAAGAATCTTAACTTTGAAACTCTGTTCTTTACCTTTTTCACACTTTGAAACAGCTTTGTATTCACCTTAAACACTGTTTCAGGGCAATAGATTGTGTTTTAGACTAAAACAATGCTTTATAAGAAGAATCTTTACTTTGAAACTCTGTTCTTTACCTTTTTCACACTATGAAACAGCTCTGTATTCACCTTAAACACTGTTTCAGGGCAAGAGATTGTGTTTTAGACTAAAAGGGAATGCATTATAAGAAGAATCTTTACTTTGAAACTCTGTTCTTTACCTTTTTCACACTATGAAACAGCTTTGTATTCACCTTAAACACTGTTTCAGGGCAAGAGATTGTGTTTTAGACTAAAAGGGAATGCATTATAAGAGGAATCTTTACTTTGAAACTCTGTTCTTTACCTTTTTCACACTATGAATCAGCTTTGTATTCACCTTAAAAACAGTTTCAGGGCAAGAGATTGTGTTTTAGACTAAAAGGGAATGCATTATAAGAAGAATCTTTACTTTGAAACTCTGTTCTTTACCTTTTTCACACTATGAAACAGCTTTGTATTCACCATAAACACTGTTTCAGGGCAAGAGATTGTGTTTTAGACTAAAACAATGCTTTATAAGAAGAATCTTTACTTTGAAACTCTTTTCTTTACCTTTTTAACACTATGAAACAGCTCTGTATTCACCTTAAACACTGTTTCAGGGCAAGAGATTGTGTTTTAGACTAAAAGGGAATGCATTATAAGAAGAATCTTTACTTTGAAACTCTGTTCTTTACCTTTTTCACACTATGAAACAGCTTTGTATTCACCTTAAACACTGTTTCAGGGCAAGAGATTGTGTTTTAGACTAAAAGGGAATGCATTATAAGAAGAATCTTTACTTTGAAACTCTGTTCTTTAACTTTTTCACACTATGAAACAGCTCTGTATTCACCTTAAACACTGTTTCAGGACAAGAGATTGTGTTTTAGATTAAAAGGGAATGCATTATAAGAAGAATCTTTACTTTGAAGCTGTTCTTTACCTTTTTCACACTATGAAACAGCTTTGTATTCACCTTAAACACTGTTTCAGGGCAAGAGATTGTGTTTTAGACTAAAAGGTAATGCATTATAAGAAGAATCTTAACATTGAAACTCTGTTCTTTACCTTTTTCACACTATGAAACAGCTTTGTATTCACCTTAAACACTGTTTCAGGGCAAGAGATTGTGTTTTAGAATAAAACAATGCTTTATAAGAAGAATCTTTACTTTGAAACTCTGTTCTTTACCTTTTTAACACTATGAAACAGCTTTGTATTCACCTTAAACACTGTTTCAGGGCAAGAGATTGTGTTTTAGATTAAAAGGGAATGCATTATAAGAAGAATCTTTACTTTGAAACTGTTCTTTACCTTTTTCACACTATGAAACAGCTCTGTATTCACCTTAAACAGTGTTTCAGGGCAAGAGATTGTGTTTTAGACTAAAAGGTAATGCATTATAAGAAGAATCTTAACTTTGAAACTCTGTTCTTTACCTTTTTCACACTTTGAAACAGCTTTGTATTCACCTTAAACACTGTTTCAGGGGAAGAGATTGTGTTTTAGACTAAAAGGGAATGCATTATAAGAAGAATCTTTACTTTGAAACTCTGTTCTTTACCTTTTTCACACTATGAAACAGCTTTGTATTCCCTTAAACACTGTTTCAGGGCAAGAGATTGTGTTTTAGACTAAAAGGGAATGCATTATAAGAAGAATCTTTACTTTGAAACTCTGTTCTTTACCTTTTTCACACTATGAAACAGCTTTGTATTCACCTTAAACACTGTTTCAGGGCAAGAGAATGTGTTTTAGACTAAAAGGTAATGCATTATAAGAAGAATCTTTACTTTGAAACTCTGTTCTTTACCTTTTTCACACTATGAAACAGCTTTGTATTCACCTTAAACACTGTTTCAGGGCAAGAGAATGTGTTTTAGACTAAAAGGTAATGCATTATAAGAAGAATCTTTACTTTGAAACTCTTGTTCTTTACCTTTTTCACACTATGAAACAGCTTTGTATTCAACTTAAACACTGTTTCAGAGCAAGACAGCTTGTTTTAAACCAAATTGAATAACTTACAATGTGTTAAGAAAACACATATTTCAAGTGAAAAGAGTTTATACAAGGGAGAAACAAGGTGTTTGTAATATGACAATTTAAAGTAATTGCAACTCTGTTTGAACACGTCTCACCACAACGAAACAGGGTTTCTATGCATTGTAATCGGCTTATACAGCGTTTCAGAGCAAGAAATATTGTTTTTAACCAAACTGAACAACTTACAATATCCTAAGAAAACATATATTTCAAGTGAAAAGAGTTTATACAGGGGAGAAAGAAGTTGTTTTAACATGGTTCTAATGTGACCCTTGAAAGTAATTGCAACTCTGTTTTTACACCTCTAACCACAAGGAGGCAACGTTTCCACGCGTTATAATTGGCTTATACATAGTTTCAGAGCAAGAAATATTGTTTTTAACCAAACTGAACAACTTAACCATTTAAAGTAATTGCAACTCTGTTTGTACACCTCTAACCACAAAGAAACAGGGCTTCTATGCATTGTAATCAGCTTAAACACTGTTTCAGGGCAAGAGATTGTGTTTTAGACTAAAACAATGCTTTATAAGAAGAATCTTTACTTTGAAACTCTGTTCTTTACCTTTTTCACACTATGAAACAGCTTTGTATTCACCTTAAACACTGTTTCAGGGCAAGAGATTGTGTTTTAGACTAAAACGGAATGCATTATAAGAAGAATCTTTACTTTGAAACTCTGTTCTTTACCTTTTTCACACTATGAAACAGCTTTGTATTCACCTTAAACACTGTTTCAGGGCAAGAGATTGTGTTTTAGACTAAAACAATGCTTTATAAGAAGAATCTTTACTTTGAAACTCTGTTCTTTACCTTTTTCACACTATGAAACAGCTTTGTATTCACCTTAAACACTGTTTCAGTGCAAGAGATTGTGTTTTAGACTAAAAGGGAATGCATTATAAGAAGAATCTTTACTTTGAAACTCTGTTCTTTACCTTTTTCACACTATGAAACAGCTTTGTATTCACCTTAAACACTGTTTCAGGGCAAGAGATTGTGTTTTAGACTAAAAGGGAATGCATTATAAGAAGAATCTTTACTTTGAAACTCTGTTCTTTACCTTTTTCACACTATGAATCAGCTTTGTATTCACCTTAAACACTGTTTCAGGGCAATAGATTGTGTTTTAGACTAAAACAATGCTTTATAAGAAGAATCTTTACTTTGAAACTCTGTTCTTTACCTTTTTCACGCTATGAAACAGCTTTGTATTCAACTTAAACACTGTTTCAGAGCAAGACAGCTTGTTTTAAACCAAATTGAATAACTTACAATGTGTTAAGAAAACACATATTTCAAGTGAAAAGAGTTTATACAAGGGAGAAACAAGGTGTTTGTAATATGACAATTTAAAGTAATTGCAACTCTGTTTGAACACGTCTCACCACAACGAAACAGGGTTTCTATGCATTGTAATCGGCTTATACAGCGTTTCAGAGCAAGAAATATTGTTTTTAACCAAACTGAACAACTTACAATATCCTAAGAAAACATATATTTCAAGTGAAAAGAGTTTATACATGGGAGAAAGAAGTTGTTTTAACATGGTTCTAATGTGACCCTTGAAAGTAATTGCAACTCTGTTTTTACACCTCTAACCACAAGGAGGCAACGTTTCCACGCGTTATACTTGGCTTATACATAGTTTCAGAGCAAGAAATATTGTTTTTAACCAAACTGAACAACTTAACCATTTAAAGTAATTGCAACTCTGTTTGTACACCTCTAACCACAAAGAAACAGGGCTTCTATGCATTGTAATCAGCTTAAACACTGTTTCAGGGCAAGAGATTGTGTTTTAGACTAAAACAATGCTTTATAAGAAGAATCTTTACTTTGAAACTCTGTTCTTTACCTTTTTCACACTATGAAACAGCTTTGTATTCACCTTAAACACTGTTTCAGGGCAAGAGATTGTGTTTTAGACTAAAAGGGAATGCATTATAAGAAGAATCTTTACTTTGAAACTGTGTTCTTTACCTTTTTAACACTATGAAACAGCTTTGTATTCAACTTAAACACTGTTTCAGAGCAAGACAGCTTGTTTTAAACCAAATTGAATAACTTACAATGTGTTAAGAAAACACATATTTCAAGTGAAAAGAGTTTATACAAGGGAGAAACAAGGTGTTTGTAATATGACAATTTAAAGTAATTGCAACTCTGTTTGAACACGTCTCACCACAACGAAACAGGGTTTCTATGCATTGTAATCGGCTTATACAGCGTTTCAGAGCAAGAAATATTGTTTTTAACCAAACTGAACCATTTAAAGTAATTGCAACTCTGTTTGTACACCTCTAACCACAAAGAAACAGGGCTTCTATGCATTGTAATCAGCTTAAACACTGTTTCAGGGCAAGAGATTGTGTTTTAGACTAAAACAATGCTTTATAAGAAGAATCTTTACTTTGAAACTCTGTTCTTTACCTTTTTCACACTATGAAACAGCTTTGTATTCACCTTAAACACTGTTTCAGGGCAAGAGATTGTGTTTTAGACTAAAAGGTAATGCATTATAAGAAGAATCTTTACTTTGAAACTCTGTTCTTTACCTTTTTAACACTAAGAAACAGCTTTGTATTCACCTTAAAAACAGTTTCAGGGCAAGAGATTGTGTTTTAGACTAAAAGGGAATGCATTATAAGAAGAATCTTTACTTTGAAACTCTGTTCTTTACCTTTTTCACACTATGAATCAGCTTTGTATTCACCTTAAAAACAGTTTCAGGGCAAGAGATTGTGTTTTAGACTAAAAGGGAATGCATTATAAGAAGAATCTTTACTTTGAAACTCTGTTCTTTACCTTTTTCACACTATGAAACAGCTCTGTATTCACCTTAAACACTGTTTCAGGACAAGAGATTGTGTTTTAGATTAAAAGGGAATGCATTATAAGAAGAATCTTTACTTTGAAACTGTTCTTTACCTTTTTCACACTATGAAACAGCTCTGTATTCACCTTAAACACTGTTTCAGGGCAAGAGATTGTGTTTTAGACTAAAAGGTAATGCATTATAAGAAGAATCTTAACATTGAAACTCTGTTCTTTACCTTTTTCACACTATGAAACAGCTTTGTATTCACCTTAAACACTGTTTCAGGGCAAGAGATTGTGTTTTAGACTAAAAGGGAATGCATTATAAGAAGAATCTTTACTTTGAAACTCTGTTCTTTACCTTTTTCACACTATGAATCAGCTTTGTATTCACCTTAAAAACAGTTTCAGGGCAAGAGATTGTGTTTTAGACTAAAAGGTAATGCATTATAAGAAGAATCTTTACTTTGAAACTCTGTTCTTTACCTTTTTCACACTATGAAACAGCTTTGTATTCACCTTAAACACTGTTTCAGGGCAAGAGATTGTGTTTTAGACTAAAACAATGCTTTATAAGAAGAATCTTTACTTTGAAACTCTTTTCTTTACCTTTTTAACACTATGAAACAGCTCTGTATTCACCTTAAACACTGTTTCAGGGCAAGAGATTGTGTTTTAGACTAAAAGGGAATGCATTATAAGAAGAATCTTTACTTTGAAACTCTGTTCTTTACCTTTTTCACACTATGAAACAGCTTTGTATTCACCTTAAACACTGTTTCAGGGCAAGAGATTGTGTTTTAGACTAAAAGGGAATGCATTATAAGAAGAATCTTTACTTTGAAACTCTGTTCTTTAACTTTTTCACACTATGAAACAGCTCTGTATTCACCTTAAACACTGTTTCAGGACAAGAGATTGTGTTTTAGATTAAAAGGGAATGCATTATAAGAAGAATCTTTACTTTGAAGCTGTTCTTTACCTTTTTCACACTATGAAACAGCTTTGTATTCACCTTAAACACTGTTTCAGGGCAAGAGATTGTGTTTTAGACTAAAAGGTAATGCATTATAAGAAGAATCTTAACATTGAAACTCTGTTCTTTACCTTTTTCACACTATGAAACAGCTTTGTATTCACCTTAAACACTGTTTCAGGGCAAGAGATTGTGTTTTAGACTAAAAGGTAATGCATTATAAGAAGAATCTTAACATTGAAACTCTGTTCTTTACCTTTTTCACACTATGAAACAGCTTTGTATTCACCTTAAACACTGTTTCAGGGCAAGAGATTGTGTTTTAGACTAAAACAATGCTTTATAAGAAGAATCTTTACTTTGAAACTCTGTTCTTTACCTTTTTCACACTATGAAACAGCTTTGTATTCACCTTAAACACTGTTTCAGTGCAAGAGATTGTGTTTTAGACTAAAAGGGAATGCATTATAAGAAGAATCTTTACTTTGAAATTCTGTTCTTTACCTTTTTCACACTATGAAACAGCTTTGTATTCACCTTAAACACTGTTTCAGGGCAAGAGATTGTGTTTTAGATTAAAAGGGAATGCATTATAAGAAGAATCTTTACTTTGAAACTGTTCTTTACCTTTTTCACACTATGAAACAGCTCTGTATTCACCTTAAACACTGTTTCAGTGCAAGAGATTGTGTTTTAGACTAAAAGGTAATGCATTATAAGAAGAATCTTAACATTGAAACTCTGTTCTTTACCTTTTTCACACTATGAAACAGCTTTGTATTCACCTTAAACACTGTTTCAGGGCAAGAGATTGTGTTTTAGACTAAAACAATGCTTTATAAGAAGAATCTTTACTTTGAAACTCTGTTCTTTACCTTTTTAACACTATGAAACAGCTTTGTATTCACCTTAAACACTGTTTCAGGGCAAGACATTGTGTTTTAGACTAAAACAATGCTTTATAAGAAGAATCTTTACTTTGAAACTCTGTTCTTTACCTTTTTCACACTATGAAACAGCTTTGTATTCACCTTAAACACTGTTTCAGGGCAAGAGATTGTGTTTTAGACTAAAAGGTAATGCATTATAAGAAGAATCTTAACTTTGAAACTCTGTTCTTTACCTTTTTCACACTATGAAACCGCTTTGTATTCACCTTAAACACTGTTTCAGGGCAAGAGATTGTGTTTTAGACTAAAACAATGCTTTATAAGAAGAATCTTTAATTTGAAACTCTGTTCTTTACCTTTTTCACACTATGAAACAGCTTTGTATTCACCTTAAACACTGTTTCAGGGCAAGAGATTGTGTTTTAGACTAAAACAATGCTTTATAAGAAGAATCTTTACTTTGAAACTCTGTTCTTTACCTTTTTAACACTATGAAACAGCTCTGTATTCACCTTAAACAGTGTTTCAGGGCAAGAGATTGTGTTTTAGACTAAAAGGGAATGCATTATAAGAAGAATCTTTACTTTGAAACTCTGTTCTTTACCTTTTTCACACTATGAATCAGCTTTGTATTCACCTTAAACACTGTTTCAGGGCAAGAGATTGTGTTTTAGACTAAAAGAGAATGCATTATAAGAAGAATCTTTACTTTGAAACTTTGTTCTTTACCTTTTTCACACTATGAAACAGCTTTGTATTCACCTTAAACACTGTTTCAGGGCAATAGATTGTGTTTTAGACTAAAACAATGCTTTATAAGAAGAATCTTTACTTTGAAACTCTGTTCTTTACCTTTTTAACACTATGAAACAGCTCTGTATTCACCTTAAACACTGTTTCAGGGCAAGAGATTGTGTTTTAGACTAAAAGGGAATGCATTATAAGAAGAATCTTTACTTTGAAACTCTGTTCTTTACCTTTTTCACACTATGAATCAGCTTTGTATTCACCTTAAACACTGTTTCAGGGCAAGAGATTGTGTTTTAGACTAAAAGGGAATGCATTATAAGAAGAATCTTTACTTTGAAACTTTGTTCTTTACCTTTTTCACACTATGAAACAGCTTTGTATTCACCTTAAACACTGTTTCAGGGCAATAGATTGTGTTTTAGACTAAAACAATGCTTTATAAGAAGAATCTTTACTTTGAAACTCTGTTCTTTACCTTTTTAACACTATGAAACAGCTCTGTATTCACCTTAAACACTGTTTCAGGGCAAGAGATTGTGTTTTAGACTAAAAGGGAATGCATTATAAGAAGAATCTTTACTTTGAAACTCTGTTCTTTACCTTTTTCACACTATGAAACAGCTTTGTATTCACCTTAAACACTGTTTCAGGGCAAGAGATTGTGTTTTAGACTAAAAGGGAATGCATTATAAGAGGAATCTTTACTTTGAAACTCTGTTCTTTACCTTTTTCACACTATGAATCAGCTTTGTATTCACCTTAAAAACAGTTTCAGGGCAAGAGATTGTGTTTTAGACTAAAAGGGAATGCATTATAAGAAGAATCTTTACTTTGAAACTCTGTTCTTTACCTTTTTCACACTATGAAACAGCTTTGTATTCACCTTAAACACTGTTTCAGGGCAAGAGATTGTGTTTTAGACTAAAACAATGCTTTATAAGAAGAATCTTTACTTTGAAACTCTTTTCTTTACCTTTTTAACACTATGAAACAGCTCTGTATTCACCTTAAACACTGTTTCAGGGCAAGAGATTGTGTTTTAGACTAAAAGGGAATGCATTATAAGAAGAATCTTTACTTTGAAACTCTGTTCTTTACCTTTTTCACACTATGAAACAGCTTTGTATTCACCTTAAACACTGTTTCAGGGCAAGAGATTGTGTTTTAGACTAAAAGGGAATGCATTATAAGAAGAATCTTTACTTTGAAACTCTGTTCTTTAACTTTTTCACACTATGAAACAGCTCTGTATTCACCTTAAACACTGTTTCAGGACAAGAGATTGTGTTTTAGATTAAAAGGGAATGCATTATAAGAAGAATCTTTACTTTGAAGCTGTTCTTTACCTTTTTCACACTATGAAACAGCTTTGTATTCACCTTAAACACTGTTTCAGGGCAAGAGATTGTGTTTTAGACTAAAAGGTAATGCATTATAAGAAGAAACTTATCATTGAAACTCTGTTCTTTACCTTTTTCACACTATGAAACAGCTTTGTATTCACCTTAAACACTGTTTCAGGGCAAGAGATTGTGTTTTAGAATAAAACAATGCTTTATAAGAAGAATCTTTACTTTGAAACTCTGTTCTTTACCTTTTTAACACTATGAAACAGCTTTGTATTCACCTTAAACACTGTTTCAGGGCAAGAGATTGTGTTTTAGATTAAAAGGGAATGCATTATAAGAAGAATCTTTACTTTGAAACTGTTCTTTACCTTTTTCACACTATGAAACAGCTCTGTATTCACCTTAAACAGTGTTTCAGGGCAAGAGATTGTGTTTTAGACTAAAAGGTAATGCATTATAAGAAGAATCTTAACTTTGAAACTCTGTTCTTTACCTTTTTCACACTTTGAAACAGCTTTGTATTCACCTTAAACACTGTTTCAGGGCAAGAGATTGTGTTTTAGACTAAAAGGGAATGCATTATAAGAAGAATCTTTACTTTGAACCTCTGTTCTTTACCTTTTTCACACTATGAAACAGCTTTGTATTCACCTTAAACACTGTTTCAGGGCAAGAGATTGTGTTTTAGACTAAAAGGGAATGCATTATAAGAAGAATCTTTACTTTGAAACTCTGTTCTTTACCTTTTTCACACTATGAAACAGCTTTGTATTCAACTTAAACACTGTTTCAGAGCAAGACAGCTTGTTTTAAACCAAATTGAATAACTTACAATGTGTTAAGAAAACACATATTTCAAGTGAAAAGAGTTTATACAAGGGAGAAACAAGGTGTTTGTAATATGACAATTTAAAGTAATTGCAACTCTGTTTGAACACGTCTCACCACAACGAAACAGGGTTTCTATGCATTGTAATCGGCTTATACAGCGTTTCAGAGCAAGAAATATTGTTTTTAACCAAACTGAACAACTTACAATATCCTAAGAAAACATATATTTCAAGTGAAAAGAGTTTATACATGGGAGAAAGAAGTTGTTTTAACATGGTTCTAATGTGACCCTTGAAAGTAATTGCAACTCTGTTTTTACACCTCTAACCACAAGGAGGCAACGTTTCCACGCGTTATAATTGGCTTATACATAGTTTCAGAGCAAGAAATATTGTTTTTAACCAAACTGAACAACTTAACCATTTAAAGTAATTGCAACTCTGTTTGTACACCTCTAACCACAAAGAAACAGGGCTTCTATGCATTGTAATCAGCTTAAACACTGTTTCAGGGCAAGAGATTGTGTTTTAGACTAAAACAATGCTTTATAAGAAGAATCTTTACTTTGAAACTCTGTTCTTTACCTTTTTCACACTATGAAACAGCTTTGTATTCACCTTAAACACTGTTTCAGGGCAAGAGATTGTGTTTTAGACTAAAAGGGAATGCATTATAAGAAGAATCTTTACTTTGAAACTGTGTTCTTTACCTTTTTAACACTATGAAACAGCTTTGTATTCAACTTAAACACTGTTTCAGAGCAAGACAGCTTGTTTTAAACCAAATTGAATAACTTACAATGTGTTAAGAAAACACATATTTCAAGTGAAAAGAGTTTATACAAGGGAGAAACAAGGTGTTTGTAATATGACAATTTAAAGTAATTGCAACTCTGTTTGAACACGTCTCACCACAACGAAACAGGGTTTCTATGCATTGTAATCGGCTTATACAGCGTTTCAGAGCAAGAAATATTGTTTTTAACCAAACTGAACCATTTAAAGTAATTGCAACTCTGTTTGTACACCTCTAACCACAAAGAAACAGGGCTTCTATGCATTGTAATCAGCTTAAACACTGTTTCAGGGCAAGAGATTGTGTTTTAGACTAAAACAATGCTTTATAAGAAGAATCTTTACTTTGAAACTCTGTTCTTTACCTTTTTCACACTATGAAACAGCTTTGTATTCACCTTAAACACTGTTTCAGGGCAAGAGATTGTGTTTTAGACTAAAAGGTAATGCATTATAAGAAGAATCTTTACTTTGAAACTCTGTTCTTTACCTTTTTAACACTAAGAAACAGCTTTGTATTCACCTTAAAAACAGTTTCAGGGCAAGAGATTGTGTTTTAGACTAAAAGGGAATGCATTATAAGAAGAATCTTTACTTTGAAACTCTGTTCTTTACCTTTTTCACACTATGAATCAGCTTTGTATTCACCTTAAAAACAGTTTCAGGGCAAGAGATTGTGTTTTAGACTAAAAGGGAATGCATTATAAGAAGAATCTTTACTTTGAAACTCTGTTCTTTACCTTTTTCACACTATGAAACAGCTCTGTATTCACCTTAAACACTGTTTCAGGACAAGAGATTGTGTTTTAGATTAAAAGGGAATGCATTATAAGAAGAATCTTTACTTTGAAACTGTTCTTTACCTTTTTCACACTATGAAACAGCTCTGTATTCACCTTAAACACTGTTTCAGGGCAAGAGATTGTGTTTTAGACTAAAAGGTAATGCATTATAAGAAGAATCTTAACATTGAAACTCTGTTCTTTACCTTTTTCACACTATGAAACAGCTTTGTATTCACCTTAAACACTGTTTCAGGGCAAGAGATTGTGTTTTAGACTAAAACAATGCTTTATAAGAAGAATCTTTACTTTGAAACTCTGTTCTTTACCTTTTTAACACTATGAAACAGCTTTGTATTCACCTTAAACACTGTTTCAGGGCAAGACATTGTGTTTTAGACTAAAACAATGCTTTATAAGAAGAATCTTTACTTTGAAACTCTGTTCTTTACCTTTTTCACACTATGAAACAGCTTTGTATTCACCTTAAACACTGTTTCAGGGCAAGAGATTGTGTTTTAGACTAAAAGGTAATGCATTATAAGAAGAATCTTAACTTTGAAACTCTGTTCTTTACCTTTTTCACACTATGAAACCGCTTTGTATTCACCTTAAACACTGTTTCAGGGCAAGAGATTGTGTTTTAGACTAAAACAATGCTTTATAAGAAGAATCTTTAATTTGAAACTCTGTTCTTTACCTTTTTCACACTATGAAACAGCTTTGTATTCACCTTAAACACTGTTTCAGGGCAAGAGATTGTGTTTTAGACTAAAACAATGCTTTATAAGAAGAATCTTTACTTTGAAACTCTGTTCTTTACCTTTTTAACACTATGAAACAGCTCTGTATTCACCTTAAACAGTGTTTCAGGGCAAGAGATTGTGTTTTAGACTAAAAGGGAATGCATTATAAGAAGAATCTTTACTTTGAAACTCTGTTCTTTACCTTTTTCACACTATGAATCAGCTTTGTATTCACCTTAAACACTGTTTCAGGGCAAGAGATTGTGTTTTAGACTAAAAGGGAATGCATTATAAGAAGAATCTTTACTTTGAAACTTTGTTCTTTACCTTTTTCACACTATGAAACAGCTTTGTATTCACCTTAAACACTGTTTCAGGGCAATAGATTGTGTTTTAGACTAAAACAATGCTTTATAAGAAGAATCTTTACTTTGAAACTCTGTTCTTTACCTTTTTAACACTATGAAACAGCTCTGTATTCACCTTAAACACTGTTTCAGGGCAAGAGATTGTGTTTTAGACTAAAAGGGAATGCATTATAAGAAGAATCTTTACTTTGAAACTCTGTTCTTTACCTTTTTCACACTATGAAACAGCTTTGTATTCACCTTAAACACTGTTTCAGGGCAAGAGATTGTGTTTTAGACTAAAAGGGAATGCATTATAAGAAGAATCTTTACTTTGAAACTCTGTTCTTTAACTTTTTCACACTATGAAACAGCTCTGTATTCACCTTAAACACTGTTTCAGGACAAGAGATTGTGTTTTAGATTAAAAGGGAATGCATTATAAGAAGAATCTTTACTTTGAAGCTGTTCTTTACCTTTTTCACACTATGAAACAGCTTTGTATTCACCTTAAACACTGTTTCAGGGCAAGAGATTGTGTTTTAGACTAAAAGGTAATGCATTATAAGAAGAATCTTAACATTGAAACTCTGTTCTTTACCTTTTTCACACTATGAAACAGCTTTGTATTCACCTTAAACACTGTTTCAGGGCAAGAGATTGTGTTTTAGAATAAAACAATGCTTTATAAGAAGAATCTTTACTTTGAAACTCTGTTCTTTACCTTTTTAACACTATGAAACAGCTTTGTATTCACCTTAAACACTGTTTCAGGGCAAGAGATTGTGTTTTAGATTAAAAGGGAATGCATTATAAGAAGAATCTTTACTTTGAAACTCTGTTCTTTACCTTTTTCACACTATGAAACAGCTTTGTATTCACCTTAAACACTGTTTCAGGGCAAGAGATTGTGTTTTAGACTAAAACAATGCTTTATAAGAAGAATCTTTACTTTGAAACTCTTTTCTTTACCTTTTTAACACTATGAAACAGCTCTGTATTCACCTTAAACACTGTTTCAGGGCAAGAGATTGTGTTTTAGACTAAAAGGGAATGCATTATAAGAAGAATCTTTACTTTGAAACTCTGTTCTTTACCTTTTTCACACTATGAAACAGCTTTGTATTCACCTTAAACACTGTTTCAGGGCAAGAGATTGTGTTTTAGACTAAAAGGGAATGCATTATAAGAAGAATCTTTACTTTGAAACTCTTTTCTTTACCTTTTTAACACTATGAAACAGCTCTGTATTCACCTTAAACACTGTTTCAGGGCAAGAGATTGTGTTTTAGACTAAAAGGGAATGCATTATAAGAAGAATCTTTACTTTGAAACTCTGTTCTTTACCTTTTTCACACTATGAAACAGCTTTGTATTCACCTTAAACACTGTTTCAGGGCAAGAGATTGTGTTTTAGACTAAAAGGGAATGCATTATAAGAAGAATCTTTACTTTGAAACTCTGTTCTTTAACTTTTTCACACTATGAAACAGCTCTGTATTCACCTTAAACACTGTTTCAGGACAAGAGATTGTGTTTTAGATTAAAAGGGAATGCATTATAAGAAGAATCTTTACTTTGAAGCTGTTCTTTACCTTTTTCACACTATGAAACAGCTTTGTATTCACCTTAAACACTGTTTCAGGGCAAGAGATTGTGTTTTAGACTAAAAGGTAATGCATTATAAGAAGAATCTTAACATTGAAACTCTGTTCTTTACCTTTTTCACAATATGAAACAGCTTTGTATTCACCTTAAACACTGTTTCAGGGCAAGAGATTGTGTTTTAGAATAAAACAATGCTTTATAAGAAGAATCTTTACTTTGAAACTCTGTTCTTTACCTTTTTAACACTATGAAACAGCTTTGTATTCACCTTAAACACTGTTTCAGGGCAAGAGATTGTGTTTTAGATTAAAAGGGAATGCATTATAAGAAGAATCTTTACTTTGAAACTGTTCTTTACCTTTTTCACACTATGAAACAGCTCTGTATTCACCTTAAACAGTGTTTCAGGGCAAGAGATTGTGTTTTAGACTAAAAGGTAATGCATTATAAGAAGAATCTTAACTTTGAAACTCTGTTCTTTACCTTTTTCACACTTTGAAACAGCTTTGTATTCACCTTAAACACTGTTTCAGGGCAAGAGATTGTGTTTTAGACTAAAAGGGAATGCATTATAAGAAGAATCTTTACTTTGAACCTCTGTTCTTTACCTTTTTCACACTATGAAACAGCTTTGTATTCACCTTAAACACTGTTTCAGGGCAAGAGATTGTGTTTTAGACTAAAAGGGAATGCATTATAAGAAGAATCTTTACTTTGAAACTCTGTTCTTTACCTTTTTCACACTATGAAACAGCTTTGTATTCACCTTAAACACTGTTTCAGTGCAAGAGATTGTGTTTTAGACTAAAAGGTAATGCATTATAAGAAGAATCTTAACATTGAAACTCTGTTCTTTACCTTTTTCACACTATGAAACAGCTTTGTATTCACCTTAAACACTGTTTCAGGGCAAGAGATTGTGTTTTAGACTAAAACAATGCTTTATAAGAAGAATCTTTACTTTGAAACTCTGTTCTTTACCTTTTTAACACTATGAAACAGCTTTGTATTCACCTTAAACACTGTTTCAGGGCAAGACATTGTGTTTTAGACTAAAACAATGCTTTATAAGAAGAATCTTTACTTTGAAACTCTGTTCTTTACCTTTTTCACACTATGAAACAGCTTTGTATTCACCTTAAACACTGTTTCAGGGCAAGAGATTGTGTTTTAGACTAAAAGGTAATGCATTATAAGAAGAATCTTAACTTTGAAACTCTGTTCTTTACCTTTTTCACACTATGAAACCGCTTTGTATTCACCTTAAACACTGTTTCAGGGCAAGAGATTGTGTTTTAGACTAAAACAATGCTTTATAAGAAGAATCTTTAATTTGAAACTCTGTTCTTTACCTTTTTCACACTATGAAACAGCTTTGTATTCACCTTAAACACTGTTTCAGGGCAAGAGATTGTGTTTTAGACTAAAACAATGCTTTATAAGAAGAATCTTTACTTTGAAACTCTGTTCTTTACCTTTTTAACACTATGAAACAGCTCTGTATTCACCTTAAACAGTGTTTCAGGGCAAGAGATTGTGTTTTAGACTAAAAGGGAATGCATTATAAGAAGAATCTTTACTTTGAAACTCTGTTCTTTACCTTTTTAACACTATGAAACAGCTCTGTATTCACCTTAAACACTGTTTCAGGGCAAGAGATTGTGTTTTAGACTAAAAGGGAATGCATTATAAGAAGAATCTTTACTTTGAAACTCTGTTCTTTACCTTTTTCACACTATGAATCAGCTTTGTATTCACCTTAAACACTGTTTCAGGGCAAGAGATTGTGTTTTAGACTAAAAGGGAATGCATTATAAGAAGAATCTTTACTTTGAAACTTTGTTCTTTACCTTTTTCACACTATGAAACAGCTTTGTATTCACCTTAAACACTGTTTCAGGGCAATAGATTGTGTTTTAGACTAAAACAATGCTTTATAAGAAGAATCTTTACTTTGAAACTCTGTTCTTTACCTTTTTAACACTATGAAACAGCTCTGTATTCACCTTAAACACTGTTTCAGGGCAAGAGATTGTGTTTTAGACTAAAAGGGAATGCATTATAAGAAGAATCTTTACTTTGAAACTCTGTTCTTTACCTTTTTCACACTATGAAACAGCTTTGTATTCACCTTAAACACTGTTTCAGGGCAAGAGATTGTGTTTTAGACTAAAAGGGAATGCATTATAAGAGGAATCTTTACTTTGAAACTCTGTTCTTTACCTTTTTCACACTATGAATCAGCTTTGTATTCACCTTAAAAACAGTTTCAGGGCAAGAGATTGTGTTTTAGACTAAAAGGGAATGCATTATAAGAAGAATCTTTACTTTGAAACTCTGTTCTTTACCTTTTTCACACTATGAAACAGCTTTGTATTCACCTTAAACACTGTTTCAGGGCAAGAGATTGTGTTTTAGACTAAAACAATGCTTTATAAGAAGAATCTTTACTTTGAAACTCTTTTCTTTACCTTTTTAACACTATGAAACAGCTCTGTATTCACCTTAAACACTGTTTCAGGGCAAGAGATTGTGTTTTAGACTAAAAGGGAATTCATTATAAGAAGAATCTTTACTTTGAAACTCTGTTCTTTACCTTTTTCACACTATGAAACAGCTTTGTATTCACCTTAAACACTGTTTCAGGGCAAGAGATTGTGTTTTAGACTAAAAGGGAATGCATTATAAGAAGAATCTTTACTTTGAAACTCTGTTCTTTAACTTTTTCACACTATGAAACAGCTCTGTATTCACCTTAAACACTGTTTCAGGACAAGAGATTGTGTTTTAGATTAAAAGGGAATGCATTATAAGAAGAATCTTTACTTTGAAGCTGTTCTTTACCTTTTTCACACTATGAAACAGCTTTGTATTCACCTTAAACACTGTTTCAGGGCAAGAGATTGTGTTTTAGACTAAAAGGTAATGCATTATAAGAAGAATCTTAACATTGAAACTCTGTTCTTTACCTTTTTCACACTATGAAACAGCTTTGTATTCACCTTAAACACTGTTTCAGGGCAAGAGATTGTGTTTTAGAATAAAACAATGCTTTATAAGAAGAATCTTTACTTTGAAACTCTGTTCTTTACCTTTTTAACACTATGAAACAGCTTTGTATTCACCTTAAACACTGTTTCAGGGCAAGAGATTGTGTTTTAGATTAAAAGGGAATGCATTATAAGAAGAATCTTTACTTTGAAACTGTTCTTTACCTTTTTCACACTATGAAACAGCTCTGTATTCACCTTAAACAGTGTTTCAGGGCAAGAGATTGTGTTTTAGACTAAAAGGTAATGCATTATAAGAAGAATCTTAACTTTGAAACTCTGTTCTTTACCTTTTTCACACTTTGAAACAGCTTTGTATTCACCTTAAACACTGTTTCAGGGCAAGAGATTGTGTTTTAGACTAAAAGGGAATGCATTATAAGAAGAATCTTTACTTTGAAACTCTGTTCTTTACCTTTTTCACACTATGAAACAGCTTTGTATTCACCTTAAACACTGTTTCAGGGCAAGAGATTGTGTTTTAGACTAAAAGGGAATGCATTATAAGAGGAATCTTTACTTTGAAACTCTGTTCTTTACCTTTTTCACACTATGAATCAGCTTTGTATTCACCTTAAAAACAGTTTCAGGGCAAGAGATTGTGTTTTAGACTAAAAGGGAATGCATTATAAGAAGAATCTTTACTTTGAAACTCTGTTCTTTACCTTTTTCACACTATGAAACAGCTTTGTATTCACCTTAAACACTGTTTCAGGGCAAGAGATTGTGTTTTAGACTAAAACAATGCTTTATAAGAAGAATCTTTACTTTGAAACTCTTTTCTTTACCTTTTTAACACTATGAAACAGCTCTGTATTCACCTTAAACACTGTTTCAGGGCAAGAGATTGTGTTTTAGACTAAAAGGGAATGCATTATAAGAAGAATCTTTACTTTGAAACTCTGTTCTTTACCTTTTTCACACTATGAAACAGCTTTGTATTCACCTTAAACACTGTTTCAGGGCAAGAGATTGTGTTTTAGACTAAAAGGGAATGCATTATAAGAAGAATCTTTACTTTGAAACTCTGTTCTTTAACTTTTTCACACTATGAAACAGCTCTGTATTCACCTTAAACACTGTTTCAGGACAAGAGATTGTGTTTTAGATTAAAAGGGAATGCATTATAAGAAGAATCTTTACTTTGAAGCTGTTCTTTACCTTTTTCACACTATGAAACAGCTTTGTATTCACCTTAAACACTGTTTCAGTGCAAGAGATTGTGTTTTAGACTAAAAGGTAATGCATTATAAGAAGAATCTTAACATTGAAACTCTGTTCTTTACCTTTTTCACACTATGAAACAGCTTTGTATTCACCTTAAACACTGTTTCAGGGCAAGAGATTGTGTTTTAGACTAAAACAATGCTTTATAAGAAGAATCTTTACTTTGAAACTCTGTTCTTTACCTTTTTAACACTATGAAACAGCTTTGTATTCACCTTAAACACTGTTTCAGGGCAAGACATTGTGTTTTAGACTAAAACAATGCTTTATAAGAAGAATCTTTACTTTGAAACTCTGTTCTTTACCTTTTTCACACTATGAAACAGCTTTGTATTCACCTTAAACACTGTTTCAGGGCAAGAGATTGTGTTTTAGACTAAAAGGTAATGCATTATAAGAAGAATCTTAACTTTGAAACTCTGTTCTTTACCTTTTTCACACTATGAAACCGCTTTGTATTCACCTTAAACACTGTTTCAGGGCAAGAGATTGTGTTTTAGACTAAAACAATGCTTTATAAGAAGAATCTTTAATTTGAAACTCTGTTCTTTACCTTTTTCACACTATGAAACAGCTTTGTATTCACCTTAAACACTGTTTCAGGGCAAGAGATTGTGTTTTAGACTAAAACAATGCTTTATAAGAAGAATCTTTACTTTGAAACTCTGTTCTTTACCTTTTTAACACTATGAAACAGCTCTGTATTCACCTTAAACAGTGTTTCAGGGCAAGAGATTGTGTTTTAGACTAAAAGGGAATGCATTATAAGAAGAATCTTTACTTTGAAACTCTGTTCTTTACCTTTTTCACACTATGAATCAGCTTTGTATTCACCTTAAACACTGTTTCAGGGCAAGAGATTGTGTTTTAGACTAAAAGGGAATGCATTATAAGAAGAATCTTTACTTTGAAACTTTGTTCTTTACCTTTTTCACACTATGAAACAGCTTTGTATTCACCTTAAACACTGTTTCAGGGCAATAGATTGTGTTTTAGACTAAAACAATGCTTTATAAGAAGAATCTTTACTTTGAAACTCTGTTCTTTACCTTTTTAACACTATGAAACAGCTCTGTATTCACCTTAAACACTGTTTCAGGGCAAGAGATTGTGTTTTAGACTAAAAGGGAATGCATTATAAGAAGAATCTTTACTTTGAAACTCTGTTCTTTACCTTTTTCACACTATGAATCAGCTTTGTATTCACCTTAAACACTGTTTCAGGGCAAGAGATTGTGTTTTAGACTAAAAGGGAATGCATTATAAGAAGAATCTTTACTTTGAAACTTTGTTCTTTACCTTTTTCACACTATGAAACAGCTTTGTATTCACCTTAAACACTGTTTCAGGGCAATAGATTGTGTTTTAGACTAAAACAATGCTTTATAAGAAGAATCTTTACTTTGAAACTCTGTTCTTTACCTTTTTAACACTATGAAACAGCTCTGTATTCACCTTAAACACTGTTTCAGGGCAAGAGATTGTGTTTTAGACTAAAAGGTAATGCATTATAAGAAGAATCTTAACATTGAAACTCTGTTCTTTACCTTTTTCACACTATGAAACAGCTTTGTATTCACCTTAAACACTGTTTCAGGGCAAGAGATTGTGTTTTAGACTAAAAGGTAATGCATTATAAGAAGAATCTTAACATTGAAACTCTGTTCTTTACCTTTTTCACACTATGAAACAGCTTTGTATTCACCTTAAACACTGTTTCAGGGCAAGAGATTGTGTTTTAGACTAAAACAATGCTTTATAAGAAGAATCTTTACTTTGAAACTCTGTTCTTTACCTTTTTCACACTATGAAACAGCTTTGTATTCACCTTAAACACTGTTTCAGTGCAAGAGATTGTGTTTTAGACTAAAAGGGAATGCATTATAAGAAGAATCTTTACTTTGAAATTCTGTTCTTTACCTTTTTCACACTATGAAACAGCTTTGTATTCACCTTAAACACTGTTTCAGGGCAAGAGATTGTGTTTTAGATTAAAAGGGAATGCATTATAAGAAGAATCTTTACTTTGAAACTGTTCTTTACCTTTTTCACACTATGAAACAGCTCTGTATTCACCTTAAACACTGTTTCAGTGCAAGAGATTGTGTTTTAGACTAAAAGGTAATGCATTATAAGAAGAATCTTAACATTGAAACTCTGTTCTTTACCTTTTTCACACTATGAAACAGCTTTGTATTCACCTTAAACACTGTTTCAGGGCAAGAGATTGTGTTTTAGACTAAAACAATGCTTTATAAGAAGAATCTTTACTTTGAAACTCTGTTCTTTACCTTTTTAACACTATGAAACAGCTTTGTATTCACCTTAAACACTGTTTCAGGGCAAGACATTGTGTTTTAGACTAAAACAATGCTTTATAAGAAGAATCTTTACTTTGAAACTCTGTTCTTTACCTTTTTCACACTATGAAACAGCTTTGTATTCACCTTAAACACTGTTTCAGGGCAAGAGATTGTGTTTTAGACTAAAAGGTAATGCATTATAAGAAGAATCTTAACTTTGAAACTCTGTTCTTTACCTTTTTCACACTATGAAACCGCTTTGTATTCACCTTAAACACTGTTTCAGGGCAAGAGATTGTGTTTTAGACTAAAACAATGCTTTATAAGAAGAATCTTTAATTTGAAACTCTGTTCTTTACCTTTTTCACACTATGAAACAGCTTTGTATTCACCTTAAACACTGTTTCAGGGCAAGAGATTGTGTTTTAGACTAAAACAATGCTTTATAAGAAGAATCTTTACTTTGAAACTCTGTTCTTTACCTTTTTAACACTATGAAACAGCTCTGTATTCACCTTAAACAGTGTTTCAGGGCAAGAGATTGTGTTTTAGACTAAAAGGGAATGCATTATAAGAAGAATCTTTACTTTGAAACTCTGTTCTTTACCTTTTTCACACTATGAATCAGCTTTGTATTCACCTTAAACACTGTTTCAGGGCAAGAGATTGTGTTTTAGACTAAAAGGGAATGCATTATAAGAAGAATCTTTACTTTGAAACTTTGTTCTTTACCTTTTTCACACTATGAAACAGCTTTGTATTCACCTTAAACACTGTTTCAGGGCAATAGATTGTGTTTTAGACTAAAACAATGCTTTATAAGAAGAATCTTTACTTTGAAACTCTGTTCTTTACCTTTTTAACACTATGAAACAGCTCTGTATTCACCTTAAACACTGTTTCAGGGCAAGAGATTGTGTTTTAGACTAAAAGGGAATGCATTATAAGAAGAATCTTTACTTTGAAACTCTGTTCTTTACCTTTTTCACACTATGAATCAGCTTTGTATTCACCTTAAACACTGTTTCAGGGCAAGAGATTGTGTTTTAGACTAAAAGGGAATGCATTATAAGAAGAATCTTTACTTTGAAACTTTGTTCTTTACCTTTTTCACACTATGAAACAGCTTTGTATTCACCTTAAACACTGTTTCAGGGCAATAGATTGTGTTTTAGACTAAAACAATGCTTTATAAGAAGAATCTTTACTTTGAAACTCTGTTCTTTACCTTTTTAACACTATGAAACAGCTCTGTATTCACCTTAAACACTGTTTCAGGGCAAGAGATTGTGTTTTAGACTAAAAGGGAATGCATTATAAGAAGAATCTTTACTTTGAAACTCTGTTCTTTACCTTTTTCACACTATGAAACAGCTTTGTATTCACCTTAAACACTGTTTCAGGGCAAGAGATTGTGTTTTAGACTAAAAGGGAATGCATTATAAGAGGAATCTTTACTTTGAAACTCTGTTCTTTACCTTTTTCACACTATGAATCAGCTTTGTATTCACCTTAAAAACAGTTTCAGGGCAAGAGATTGTGTTTTAGACTAAAAGGGAATGCATTATAAGAAGAATCTTTACTTTGAAACTCTGTTCTTTACCTTTTTCACACTATGAAACAGCTTTGTATTCACCTTAAACACTGTTTCAGGGCAAGAGATTGTGTTTTAGACTAAAACAATGCTTTATAAGAAGAATCTTTACTTTGAAACTCTTTTCTTTACCTTTTTAACACTATGAAACAGCTCTGTATTCACCTTAAACACTGTTTCAGGGCAAGAGATTGTGTTTTAGACTAAAAGGGAATGCATTATAAGAAGAATCTTTACTTTGAAACTCTGTTCTTTACCTTTTTCACACTATGAAACAGCTTTGTATTCACCTTAAACACTGTTTCAGGGCAAGAGATTGTGTTTTAGACTAAAAGGGAATGCATTATAAGAAGAATCTTTACTTTGAAACTCTGTTCTTTAACTTTTTCACACTATGAAACAGCTCTGTATTCACCTTAAACACTGTTTCAGGACAAGAGATTGTGTTTTAGACTAAAAGGGAATGCATTATAAGAAGAATCTTTACTTTGAAACTCTGTTCTTTACCTTTTTCACACTATGAAACAGCTTTGTATTCACCTTAAACACTGTTTCAGGGCAAGAGATTGTGTTTTAGACTAAAAGGTAATGCATTATAAGAAGAAACTTATCATTGAAACTCTGTTCTTTACCTTTTTCACACTATGAAACAGCTTTGTATTCACCTTAAACACTGTTTCAGGGCAAGAGATTGTGTTTTAGAATAAAACAATGCTTTATAAGAAGAATCTTTACTTTGAAACTCTGTTCTTTACCTTTTTAACACTATGAAACAGCTTTGTATTCACCTTAAACACTGTTTCAGGGCAAGAGATTGTGTTTTAGATTAAAAGGGAATGCATTATAAGAAGAATCTTTACTTTGAAACTGTTCTTTACCTTTTTCACACTATGAAACAGCTCTGTATTCACCTTAAACAGTGTTTCAGGGCAAGAGATTGTGTTTTAGACTAAAAGGTAATGCATTATAAGAAGAATCTTAACTTTGAAACTCTGTTCTTTACCTTTTTCACACTTTGAAACAGCTTTGTATTCACCTTAAACACTGTTTCAGGGCAAGAGATTGTGTTTTAGACTAAAAGGGAATGCATTATAAGAAGAATCTTTACTTTGAACCTCTGTTCTTTACCTTTTTCACACTATGAAACAGCTTTGTATTCACCTTAAACACTGTTTCAGGGCAAGAGATTGTGTTTTAGACTAAAAGGGAATGCATTATAAGAAGAATCTTTACTTTGAAACTCTGTTCTTTACCTTTTTCACACTATGAAACAGCTTTGTATTCAACTTAAACACTGTTTCAGAGCAAGACAGCTTGTTTTAAACCAAATTGAATAACTTACAATGTGTTAAGAAAACACATATTTCAAGTGAAAAGAGTTTATACAAGGGAGAAACAAGGTGTTTGTAATATGACAATTTAAAGTAATTGCAACTCTGTTTGAACACGTCTCACCACAACGAAACAGGGTTTCTATGCATTGTAATCGGCTTATACAGCGTTTCAGAGCAAGAAATATTGTTTTTAACCAAACTGAACAACTTACAATATCCTAAGAAAACATATATTTCAAGTGAAAAGAGTTTATACATGGGAGAAAGAAGTTGTTTTAACATGGTTCTAATGTGACCCTTGAAAGTAATTGCAACTCTGTTTTTACACCTCTAACCACAAGGAGGCAACGTTTCCACGCGTTATAATTGGCTTATACATAGTTTCAGAGCAAGAAATATTGTTTTTAACCAAACTGAACAACTTAACCATTTAAAGTAATTGCAACTCTGTTTGTACACCTCTAACCACAAAGAAACAGGGCTTCTATGCATTGTAATCAGCTTAAACACTGTTTCAGGGCAAGAGATTGTGTTTTAGACTAAAACAATGCTTTATAAGAAGAATCTTTACTTTGAAACTCTGTTCTTTACCTTTTTCACACTATGAAACAGCTTTGTATTCACCTTAAACACTGTTTCAGGGCAAGAGATTGTGTTTTAGACTAAAAGGGAATGCATTATAAGAAGAATCTTTACTTTGAAACTGTGTTCTTTACCTTTTTAACACTATGAAACAGCTTTGTATTCAACTTAAACACTGTTTCAGAGCAAGACAGCTTGTTTTAAACCAAATTGAATAACTTACAATGTGTTAAGAAAACACATATTTCAAGTGAAAAGAGTTTATACAAGGGAGAAACAAGGTGTTTGTAATATGACAATTTAAAGTAATTGCAACTCTGTTTGAACACGTCTCACCACAACGAAACAGGGTTTCTATGCATTGTAATCGGCTTATACAGCGTTTCAGAGCAAGAAATATTGTTTTTAACCAAACTGAACCATTTAAAGTAATTGCAACTCTGTTTGTACACCTCTAACCACAAAGAAACAGGGCTTCTATGCATTGTAATCAGCTTAAACACTGTTTCAGGGCAAGAGATTGTGTTTTAGACTAAAACAATGCTTTATAAGAAGAATCTTTACTTTGAAACTCTGTTCTTTACCTTTTTCACACTATGAAACAGCTTTGTATTCACCTTAAACACTGTTTCAGGGCAAGAGATTGTGTTTTAGACTAAAAGGTAATGCATTATAAGAAGAATCTTTACTTTGAAACTCTGTTCTTTACCTTTTTAACACTAAGAAACAGCTTTGTATTCACCTTAAAAACAGTTTCAGGGCAAGAGATTGTGTTTTAGACTAAAAGGGAATGCATTATAAGAAGAATCTTTACTTTGAAACTCTGTTCTTTACCTTTTTCACACTATGAATCAGCTTTGTATTCACCTTAAAAACAGTTTCAGGGCAAGAGATTGTGTTTTAGACTAAAAGGGAATGCATTATAAGAAGAATCTTTACTTTGAAACTCTGTTCTTTACCTTTTTCACACTATGAAACAGCTCTGTATTCACCTTAAACACTGTTTCAGGACAAGAGATTGTGTTTTAGATTAAAAGGGAATGCATTATAAGAAGAATCTTTACTTTGAAACTGTTCTTTACCTTTTTCACACTATGAAACAGCTCTGTATTCACCTTAAACACTGTTTCAGGGCAAGAGATTGTGTTTTAGACTAAAAGGTAATGCATTATAAGAAGAATCTTAACATTGAAACTCTGTTCTTTACCTTTTTCACACTATGAAACAGCTTTGTATTCACCTTAAACACTGTTTCAGGGCAAGAGATTGTGTTTTAGACTAAAACAATGCTTTATAAGAAGAATCTTTACTTTGAAACTCTGTTCTTTACCTTTTTAACACTATGAAACAGCTTTGTATTCACCTTAAACACTGTTTCAGGGCAAGACATTGTGTTTTAGACTAAAACAATGCTTTATAAGAAGAATCTTTACTTTGAAACTCTATTCTTTACCTTTTTCACACTATGAAACAGCTTTGTATTCACCTTAAACACTGTTTCAGGGCAAGAGATTGTGTTTTTGACTAAAAGGTAATGCATTATAAGAAGAATCTTAACTTTGAAACTCTGTTCTTTACCTTTTTCACACTATGAAACCGCTTTGTATTCACCTTAAACACTGTTTCAGGGCAAGAGATTGTGTTTTAGACTAAAACAATGCTTTATAAGAAGAATCTTTAATTTGAAACTCTGTTCTTTACCTTTTTCACACTATGAAACAGCTTTGTATTCACCTTAAACACTGTTTCAGGGCAAGAGATTGTGTTTTAGACTAAAACAATGCTTTATAAGAAGAATCTTTACTTTGAAACTCTGTTCTTTACCTTTTTAACACTATGAAACAGCTCTGTATTCACCTTAAACAGTGTTTCAGGGCAAGAGATTGTGTTTTAGACTAAAAGGGAATGCATTATAAGAAGAATCTTTACTTTGAAACTCTGTTCTTTACCTTTTTCACACTATGAATCAGCTTTGTATTCACCTTAAACACTGTTTCAGGGCAAGAGATTGTGTTTTAGACTAAAAGGGAATGCATTATAAGAAGAATCTTTACTTTGAAACTTTGTTCTTTACCTTTTTCACACTATGAAACAGCTTTGTATTCACCTTAAACACTGTTTCAGGGCAATAGATTGTGTTTTAGACTAAAACAATGCTTTATAAGAAGAATCTTTACTTTGAAACTCTGTTCTTTACCTTTTTAACACTATGAAACAGCTCTGTATTCACCTTAAACACTGTTTCAGGGCAAGAGATTGTGTTTTAGACTAAAAGGGAATGCATTATAAGAAGAATCTTTACTTTGAAACTCTGTTCTTTACCTTTTTCACACTATGAAACAGCTTTGTATTCACCTTAAACACTGTTTCAGGGCAAGAGATTGTGTTTTAGACTAAAAGGGAATGCATTATAAGAAGAATCTTTACTTTGAAACTCTGTTCTTTAACTTTTTCACACTATGAAACAGCTCTGTATTCACCTTAAACACTGTTTCAGGACAAGAGATTGTGTTTTAGATTAAAAGGGAATGCATTATAAGAAGAATCTTTACTTTGAAGCTGTTCTTTACCTTTTTCACACTATGAAACAGCTTTGTATTCACCTTAAACACTGTTTCAGGGCAAGAAATTGTGTTTTAGACTAAAAGGTAATGCATTATAAGAAGAATCTTAACATTGAAACTCTGTTCTTTACCTTTTTCACACTATGAAACAGCTTTGTATTCACCTTAAACACTGTTTCAGGGCAAGAGATTGTGTTTTAGAATAAAACAATGCTTTATAAGAAGAATCTTTACTTTGAAACTCTGTTCTTTACCTTTTTAACACTATGAAACAGCTTTGTATTCACCTTAAACACTGTTTCAGGGCAAGAGATTGTGTTTTAGATTAAAAGGGAATGCATTATAAGAAGAATCTTTACTTTGAAACTCTGTTCTTTACCTTTTTCACACTATGAAACAGCTTTGTATTCACCTTAAACACTGTTTCAGGGCAAGAGATTGTGTTTTAGACTAAAACAATGCTTTATAAGAAGAATCTTTACTTTGAAACTCTTTTCTTTACCTTTTTAACACTATGAAACAGCTCTGTATTCACCTTAAACACTGTTTCAGGGCAAGAGATTGTGTTTTAGACTAAAAGGGAATGCATTATAAGAAGAATCTTTACTTTGAAACTCTGTTCTTTACCTTTTTCACACTATGAAACAGCTTTGTATTCACCTTAAACACTGTTTCAGGGCAAGAGATTGTGTTTTAGACTAAAAGGGAATGCATTATAAGAAGAATCTTTACTTTGAAACTCTTTTCTTTACCTTTTTAACACTATGAAACAGCTCTGTATTCACCTTAAACACTGTTTCAGGGCAAGAGATTGTGTTTTAGACTAAAAGGGAATGCATTATAAGAAGAATCTTTACTTTGAAACTCTGTTCTTTACCTTTTTCACACTATGAAACAGCTTTGTATTCACCTTAAACACTGTTTCAGGGCAAGAGATTGTGTTTTAGACTAAAAGGGAATGCATTATAAGAAGAATCTTTACTTTGAAACTCTGTTCTTTAACTTTTTCACACTATGAAACAGCTCTGTATTCACCTTAAACACTGTTTCAGGACAAGAGATTGTGTTTTAGATTAAAAGGGAATGCATTATAAGAAGAATCTTTACTTTGAAGCTGTTCTTTACCTTTTTCACACTATGAAACAGCTTTGTATTCACCTTAAACACTGTTTCAGGGCAAGAGATTGTGTTTTAGACTAAAAGGTAATGCATTATAAGAAGAATCTTAACATTGAAACTCTGTTCTTTACCTTTTTCACAATATGAAACAGCTTTGTATTCACCTTAAACACTGTTTCAGGGCAAGAGATTGTGTTTTAGAATAAAACAATGCTTTATAAGAAGAATCTTTACTTTGAAACTCTGTTCTTTACCTTTTTAACACTATGAAACAGCTTTGTATTCACCTTAAACACTGTTTCAGGGCAAGAGATTGTGTTTTAGATTAAAAGGGAATGCATTATAAGAAGAATCTTTACTTTGAAACTGTTCTTTACCTTTTTCACACTATGAAACAGCTCTGTATTCACCTTAAACAGTGTTTCAGGGCAAGAGATTGTGTTTTAGACTAAAAGGTAATGCATTATAAGAAGAATCTTAACTTTGAAACTCTGTTCTTTACCTTTTTCACACTTTGAAACAGCTTTGTATTCACCTTAAACACTGTTTCAGGGCAAGAGATTGTGTTTTAGACTAAAAGGGAATGCATTATAAGAAGAATCTTTACTTTGAACCTCTGTTCTTTACCTTTTTCACACTATGAAACAGCTTTGTATTCACCTTAAACACTGTTTCAGGGCAAGAGATTGTGTTTTAGACTAAAAGGGAATGCATTATAAGAAGAATCTTTACTTTGAAACTCTGTTCTTTACCTTTTTCACACTATGAAACAGCTTTGTATTCACCTTAAACACTGTTTCAGTGCAAGAGATTGTGTTTTAGACTAAAAGGTAATGCATTATAAGAAGAATCTTAACATTGAAACTCTGTTCTTTACCTTTTTCACACTATGAAACAGCTTTGTATTCACCTTAAACACTGTTTCAGGGCAAGAGATTGTGTTTTAGACTAAAACAATGCTTTATAAGAAGAATCTTTACTTTGAAACTCTGTTCTTTACCTTTTTAACACTATGAAACAGCTTTGTATTCACCTTAAACACTGTTTCAGGGCAAGACATTGTGTTTTAGACTAAAACAATGCTTTATAAGAAGAATCTTTACTTTGAAACTCTGTTCTTTACCTTTTTCACACTATGAAACAGCTTTGTATTCACCTTAAACACTGTTTCAGGGCAAGAGATTGTGTTTTAGACTAAAAGGTAATGCATTATAAGAAGAATCTTAACTTTGAAACTCTGTTCTTTACCTTTTTCACACTATGAAACCGCTTTGTATTCACCTTAAACACTGTTTCAGGGCAAGAGATTGTGTTTTAGACTAAAACAATGCTTTATAAGAAGAATCTTTAATTTGAAACTCTGTTCTTTACCTTTTTCACACTATGAAACAGCTTTGTATTCACCTTAAACACTGTTTCAGGGCAAGAGATTGTGTTTTAGACTAAAACAATGCTTTATAAGAAGAATCTTTACTTTGAAACTCTGTTCTTTACCTTTTTAACACTATGAAACAGCTCTGTATTCACCTTAAACAGTGTTTCAGGGCAAGAGATTGTGTTTTAGACTAAAAGGGAATGCATTATAAGAAGAATCTTTACTTTGAAACTCTGTTCTTTACCTTTTTCACACTATGAATCAGCTTTGTATTCACCTTAAACACTGTTTCAGGGCAAGAGATTGTGTTTTAGACTAAAAGGGAATGCATTATAAGAAGAATCTTTACTTTGAAACTTTGTTCTTTACCTTTTTCACACTATGAAACAGCTTTGTATTCACCTTAAACACTGTTTCAGGGCAATAGATTGTGTTTTAGACTAAAACAATGCTTTATAAGAAGAATCTTTACTTTGAAACTCTGTTCTTTACCTTTTTAACACTATGAAACAGCTCTGTATTCACCTTAAACACTGTTTCAGGGCAAGAGATTGTGTTTTAGACTAAAAGGGAATGCATTATAAGAAGAATCTTTACTTTGAAACTCTGTTCTTTACCTTTTTCACACTATGAATCAGCTTTGTATTCACCTTAAACACTGTTTCAGGGCAAGAGATTGTGTTTTAGACTAAAAGGGAATGCATTATAAGAAGAATCTTTACTTTGAAACTTTGTTCTTTACCTTTTTCACACTATGAAACAGCTTTGTATTCACCTTAAACACTGTTTCAGGGCAATAGATTGTGTTTTAGACTAAAACAATGCTTTATAAGAAGAATCTTTACTTTGAAACTCTGTTCTTTACCTTTTTAACACTATGAAACAGCTCTGTATTCACCTTAAACACTGTTTCAGGGCAAGAGATTGTGTTTTAGACTAAAAGGGAATGCATTATAAGAAGAATCTTTACTTTGAAACTCTGTTCTTTACCTTTTTCACACTATGAAACAGCTTTGTATTCACCTTAAACACTGTTTCAGGGCAAGAGATTGTGTTTTAGACTAAAAGGGAATGCATTATAAGAGGAATCTTTACTTTGAAACTCTGTTCTTTACCTTTTTCACACTATGAATCAGCTTTGTATTCACCTTAAAAACAGTTTCAGGGCAAGAGATTGTGTTTTAGACTAAAAGGGAATGCATTATAAGAAGAATCTTTACTTTGAAACTCTGTTCTTTACCTTTTTCACACTATGAAACAGCTTTGTATTCACCTTAAACACTGTTTCAGGGCAAGAGATTGTGTTTTAGACTAAAACAATGCTTTATAAGAAGAATCTTTACTTTGAAACTCTTTTCTTTACCTTTTTAACACTATGAAACAGCTCTGTATTCACCTTAAACACTGTTTCAGGGCAAGAGATTGTGTTTTAGACTAAAAGGGAATGCATTATAAGAAGAATCTTTACTTTGAAACTCTGTTCTTTACCTTTTTCACACTATGAAACAGCTTTGTATTCACCTTAAACACTGTTTCAGGGCAAGAGATTGTGTTTTAGACTAAAAGGGAATGCATTATAAGAAGAATCTTTACTTTGAAACTCTGTTCTTTAACTTTTTCACACTATGAAACAGCTCTGTATTCACCTTAAACACTGTTTCAGGACAAGAGATTGTGTTTTAGATTAAAAGGGAATGCATTATAAGAAGAATCTTTACTTTGAAGCTGTTCTTTACCTTTTTCACACTATGAAACAGCTTTGTATTCACCTTAAACACTGTTTCAGGGCAAGAGATTGTGTTTTAGACTAAAAGGTAATGCATTATAAGAAGAATCTTAACATTGAAACTCTGTTCTTTACCTTTTTCACACTATGAAACAGCTTTGTATTCACCTTAAACACTGTTTCAGGGCAAGAGATTGTGTTTTAGAATAAAACAATGCTTTATAAGAAGAATCTTTACTTTGAAACTCTGTTCTTTACCTTTTTAACACTATGAAACAGCTTTGTATTCACCTTAAACACTGTTTCAGGGCAAGAGATTGTGTTTTAGATTAAAAGGGAATGCATTATAAGAAGAATCTTTACTTTGAAACTGTTCTTTACCTTTTTCACACTATGAAACAGCTCTGTATTCACCTTAAACAGTGTTTCAGGGCAAGAGATTGTGTTTTAGACTAAAAGGTAATGCATTATAAGAAGAATCTTAACTTTGAAACTCTGTTCTTTACCTTTTTCACACTTTGAAACAGCTTTGTATTCACCTTAAACACTGTTTCAGGGCAAGAGATTGTGTTTTAGACTAAAAGGGAATGCATTATAAGAAGAATCTTTACTTTGAAACTCTGTTCTTTACCTTTTTCACACTATGAAACAGCTTTGTATTCACCTTAAACACTGTTTCAGGGCAAGAGATTGTGTTTTAGACTAAAAGGGAATGCATTATAAGAGGAATCTTTACTTTGAAACTCTGTTCTTTACCTTTTTCACACTATGAATCAGCTTTGTATTCACCTTAAAAACAGTTTCAGGGCAAGAGATTGTGTTTTAGACTAAAAGGGAATGCATTATAAGAAGAATCTTTACTTTGAAACTCTGTTCTTTACCTTTTTCACACTATGAAACAGCTTTGTATTCACCTTAAACACTGTTTCAGGGCAAGAGATTGTGTTTTAGACTAAAACAATGCTTTATAAGAAGAATCTTTACTTTGAAACTCTTTTCTTTACCTTTTTAACACTATGAAACAGCTCTGTATTCACCTTAAACACTGTTTCAGGGCAAGAGATTGTGTTTTAGACTAAAAGGGAATGCATTATAAGAAGAATCTTTACTTTGAAACTCTGTTCTTTACCTTTTTCACACTATGAAACAGCTTTGTATTCACCTTAAACACTGTTTCAGGGCAAGAGATTGTGTTTTAGACTAAAAGGGAATGCATTATAAGAAGAATCTTTACTTTGAAACTCTGTTCTTTAACTTTTTCACACTATGAAACAGCTCTGTATTCACCTTAAACACTGTTTCAGGACAAGAGATTGTGTTTTAGATTAAAAGGGAATGCATTATAAGAAGAATCTTTACTTTGAAGCTGTTCTTTACCTTTTTCACACTATGAAACAGCTTTGTATTCACCTTAAACACTGTTTCAGTGCAAGAGATTGTGTTTTAGACTAAAAGGTAATGCATTATAAGAAGAATCTTAACATTGAAACTCTGTTCTTTACCTTTTTCACACTATGAAACAGCTTTGTATTCACCTTAAACACTGTTTCAGGGCAAGAGATTGTGTTTTAGACTAAAACAATGCTTTATAAGAAGAATCTTTACTTTGAAACTCTGTTCTTTACCTTTTTAACACTATGAAACAGCTTTGTATTCACCTTAAACACTGTTTCAGGGCAAGACATTGTGTTTTAGACTAAAACAATGCTTTATAAGAAGAATCTTTACTTTGAAACTCTGTTCTTTACCTTTTTCACACTATGAAACAGCTTTGTATTCACCTTAAACACTGTTTCAGGGCAAGAGATTGTGTTTTAGACTAAAAGGTAATGCATTATAAGAAGAATCTTAACTTTGAAACTCTGTTCTTTACCTTTTTCACACTATGAAACCGCTTTGTATTCACCTTAAACACTGTTTCAGGGCAAGAGATTGTGTTTTAGACTAAAACAATGCTTTATAAGAAGAATCTTTAATTTGAAACTCTGTTCTTTACCTTTTTCACACTATGAAACAGCTTTGTATTCACCTTAAACACTGTTTCAGGGCAAGAGATTGTGTTTTAGACTAAAACAATGCTTTATAAGAAGAATCTTTACTTTGAAACTCTGTTCTTTACCTTTTTAACACTATGAAACAGCTCTGTATTCACCTTAAACAGTGTTTCAGGGCAAGAGATTGTGTTTTAGACTAAAAGGGAATGCATTATAAGAAGAATCTTTACTTTGAAACTCTGTTCTTTACCTTTTTCACACTATGAATCAGCTTTGTATTCACCTTAAACACTGTTTCAGGGCAAGAGATTGTGTTTTAGACTAAAAGGGAATGCATTATAAGAAGAATCTTTACTTTGAAACTTTGTTCTTTACCTTTTTCACACTATGAAACAGCTTTGTATTCACCTTAAACACTGTTTCAGGGCAATAGATTGTGTTTTAGACTAAAACAATGCTTTATAAGAAGAATCTTTACTTTGAAACTCTGTTCTTTACCTTTTTAACACTATGAAACAGCTCTGTATTCACCTTAAACACTGTTTCAGGGCAAGAGATTGTGTTTTAGACTAAAAGGGAATGCATTATAAGAAGAATCTTTACTTTGAAACTCTGTTCTTTACCTTTTTCACACTATGAATCAGCTTTGTATTCACCTTAAACACTGTTTCAGGGCAAGAGATTGTGTTTTAGACTAAAAGGGAATGCATTATAAGAAGAATCTTTACTTTGAAACTTTGTTCTTTACCTTTTTCACACTATGAAACAGCTTTGTATTCACCTTAAACACTGTTTCAGGGCAATAGATTGTGTTTTAGACTAAAACAATGCTTTATAAGAAGAATCTTTACTTTGAAACTCTGTTCTTTACCTTTTTAACACTATGAAACAGCTCTGTATTCACCTTAAACACTGTTTCAGGGCAAGAGATTGTGTTTTAGACTAAAAGGGAATGCATTATAAGAAGAATCTTTACTTTGAAACTCTGTTCTTTACCTTTTTCACACTATGAAACAGCTTTGTATTCACCTTAAACACTGTTTCAGGGCAAGAGATTGTGTTTTAGACTAAAAGGGAATGCATTATAAGAGGAATCTTTACTTTGAAACTCTGTTCTTTACCTTTTTCACACTATGAATCAGCTTTGTATTCACCTTAAAAACAGTTTCAGGGCAAGAGATTGTGTTTTAGACTAAAAGGGAATGCATTATAAGAAGAATCTTTACTTTGAAACTCTGTTCTTTACCTTTTTCACACTATGAAACAGCTTTGTATTCACCTTAAACACTGTTTCAGGGCAAGAGATTGTGTTTTAGACTAAAACAATGCTTTATAAGAAGAATCTTTACTTTGAAACTCTTTTCTTTACCTTTTTAACACTATGAAACAGCTCTGTATTCACCTTAAACACTGTTTCAGGGCAAGAGATTGTGTTTTAGACTAAAAGGGAATGCATTATAAGAAGAATCTTTACTTTGAAACTCTGTTCTTTACCTTTTTCACACTATGAAACAGCTTTGTATTCACCTTAAACACTGTTTCAGGGCAAGAGATTGTGTTTTAGACTAAAAGGGAATGCATTATAAGAAGAATCTTTACTTTGAAACTCTGTTCTTTAACTTTTTCACACTATGAAACAGCTCTGTATTCACCTTAAACACTGTTTCAGGACAAGAGATTGTGTTTTAGATTAAAAGGGAATGCATTATAAGAAGAATCTTTACTTTGAAGCTGTTCTTTACCTTTTTCACACTATGAAACAGCTTTGTATTCACCTTAAACACTGTTTCAGGGCAAGAGATTGTGTTTTAGACTAAAAGGTAATGCATTATAAGAAGAATCTTAACATTGAAACTCTGTTCTTTCCCTTTTTCACACTATGAAACAGCTTTGTATTCACCTTAAACACTGTTTCAGGGCAAGAGATTGTGTTTTAGAATAAAACAATGCTTTATAAGAAGAATCTTTACTTTGAAACTCTGTTCTTTACCTTTTTAACACTATGAAACAGCTTTGTATTCACCTTAAACACTGTTTCAGGGCAAGAGATTGTGTTTTAGATTAAAAGGGAATGCATTATAAGAAGAATCTTTACTTTGAAACTGTTCTTTACCTTTTTCACACTATGAAACAGCTCTGTATTCACCTTAAACAGTGTTTCAGGGCAAGAGATTGTGTTTTAGACTAAAAGGTAATGCATTATAAGAAGAATCTTAACTTTGAAACTCTGTTCTTTACCTTTTTCACACTTTGAAACAGCTTTGTATTCACCTTAAACACTGTTTCAGGGCAAGAGATTGTGTTTTAGACTAAAAGGGAATGCATTATAAGAAGAATCTTTACTTTGAAACTCTGTTCTTTACCTTTTTCACACTATGAAACAGCTTTGTATTCACCTTAAACACTGTTTCAGGGCAAGAGATTGTGTTTTAGACTAAAAGGGAATGCATTATAAGAGGAATCTATACTTTGAAACTCTGTTCTTTACCTTTTTCACACTATGAATCAGCTTTGTATTCACCTTAAAAACAGTTTCAGGGCAAGAGATTGTGTTTTAGACTAAAAGGGAATGCATTATAAGAAGAATCTTTACTTTGAAACTCTGTTCTTTACCTTTTTCACACTATGAAACAGCTTTGTATTCACCTTAAACACTGTTTCAGGGCAAGAGATTGTGTTTTAGACTAAAACAATGCTTTATAAGAAGAATCTTTACTTTGAAACTCTTTTCTTTACCTTTTTAACACTATGAAACAGCTCTGTATTCACCTTAAACACTGTTTCAGGGCAAGAGATTGTGTTTTAGACTAAAAGGGAATGCATTATAAGAAGAATCTTTACTTTGAAACTCTGTTCTTTACCTTTTTCACACTATGAAACAGCTTTGTATTCACCTTAAACACTGTTTCAGGGCAAGAGATTGTGTTTTAGACTAAAAGGGAATGCATTATAAGAAGAATCTTTACTTTGAAACTCTGTTCTTTAACTTTTTCACACTATGAAACAGCTCTGTATTCACCTTAAACACTGTTTCAGGACAAGAGATTGTGTTTTAGATTAAAAGGGAATGCATTATAAGAAGAATCTTTACTTTGAAGCTGTTCTTTACCTTTTTCACACTATGAAACAGCTTTGTATTCACCTTAAACACTGTTTCAGGGCAAGAGATTGTGTTTTAGACTAAAAGGTAATGCATTATAAGAAGAATCTTAACATTGAAACTCTGTTCTTTACCTTTTTCACACTATGAAACAGCTTTGTATTCACCTTAAACACTGTTTCAGGGCAAGAGATTGTGTTTTAGAATAAAACAATGCTTTATAAGAAGAATCTTTACTTTGAAACTCTGTTCTTTACCTTTTTAACACTATGAAACAGCTTTGTATTCACCTTAAACACTGTTTCAGGGCAAGAGATTGTGTTTTAGATTAAAAGGGAATGCATTATAAGAAGAATCTTTACTTTGAAACTGTTCTTTACCTTTTTCACACTATGAAACAGCTCTGTATTCACCTTAAACAGTGTTTCAGGGCAAGAGATTGTGTTTTAGACTAAAAGGTAATGCATTATAAGAAGAATCTTAACTTTGAAACTCTGTTCTTTACCTTTTTCACACTTTGAAACAGCTTTGTATTCACCTTAAACACTGTTTCAGGGCAAGAGATTGTGTTTTAGACTAAAAGGGAATGCATTATAAGAAGAATCTTTACTTTGAACCTCTGTTCTTTACCTTTTTCACACTATGAAACAGCTTTGTATTCACCTTAAACACTGTTTCAGGGCAAGAGATTGTGTTTTAGACTAAAAGGGAATGCATTATAAGAAGAATCTTTACTTTGAAACTCTGTTCTTTACCTTTTTCACACTATGAAACAGCTTTGTATTCACCTTAAACACTGTTTCAGGGCAAGAGAATGTGTTTTAGACTAAAAGGTAATGCATTATAAGAAGAATCTTTACTTTGAAACTCTGTTCTTTACCTTTTTCACACTATGAAACAGCTTTGTATTCACCTTAAACACTGTTTCAGGGCAAGAGAATGTGTTTTAGACTAAAAGGTAATGCATTATAAGAAGAATCTTTACTTTGAAACTCTTGTTCTTTACCTTTTTCACACTATGAAACAGCTTTGTATTCAACTTAAACACTGTTTCAGAGCAAGACAGCTTGTTTTAAACCAAATTGAATAACTTACAATGTGTTAAGAAAACACATATTTCAAGTGAAAAGAGTTTATACAAGGGAGAAACAAGGTGTTTGTAATATGACAATTTAAAGTAATTGCAACTCTGTTTGAACACGTCTCACCACAACGAAACAGGGTTTCTATGCATTGTAATCGGCTTATACAGCGTTTCAGAGCAAGAAATATTGTTTTTAACCAAACTGAACAACTTACAATATCCTAAGAAAACATATATTTCAAGTGAAAAGAGTTTATACATGGGAGAAAGAAGTTGTTTTAACATGGTTCTAATGTGACCCTTGAAAGTAATTGCAACTCTGTTTTTACACCTCTAACCACAAGGAGGCAACGTTTCCACGCGTTATAATTGGCTTATACATAGTTTCAGAGCAAGAAATATTGTTTTTAACCAAACTGAACAACTTAACCATTTAAAGTAATTGCAACTCTGTTTGTACACCTCTAACCACAAAGAAACAGGGCTTCTATGCATTGTAATCAGCTTAAACACTGTTTCAGGGCAAGAGATTGTGTTTTAGACTAAAACAATGCTTTATAAGAAGAATCTTTACTTTGAAACTCTGTTCTTTACCTTTTTCACACTATGAAACAGCTTTGTATTCACCTTAAACACTGTTTCAGGGCAAGAGATTGTGTTTTAGACTAAAACGGAATGCATTATAAGAAGAATCTTTACTTTGAAACTCTGTTCTTTACCTTTTTCACACTATGAAACAGCTTTGTATTCACCTTAAACACTGTTTCAGGGCAATAGATTGTGTTTTAGACTAAAACAATGCTTTATAAGAAGAATCTTTACTTTGAAACTCTGTTCTTTACCTTTTTCACACTATGAAACAGCTTTGTATTCACCTTAAACACTGTTTCAGGGCAAGAGATTGTGTTTTAGACTAAAACAATGCTTTATAAGAAGAATCTTTACTTTGAAACTCTGTTCTTTACCTTTTTCACACTATGAAACAGCTTTGTATTCACCTTAAACACTGTTTCAGGGCAAGAGATTGTGTTTTAGACTAAAACGGAATGCATTATAAGAAGAATCTTTACTTTGAAACTCTGTTCTTTACCTTTTTCACACTATGAAACAGCTTTGTATTCACCTGAAACACTGTTTCAGGGCAAGAGATTGTGTTTTAGACTAAAACAATGCTTTATAAGAAGAATCTTTACTTTGAAACTCTGTTCTTTACCTTTTTCACACTATGAAACAGCTTTGTATTCACCTTAAACACTGTTTCAGGGCAAGAGATTGTGTTTTAGACTAAAAGGGAATGCATTATAAGAAGAATCTTTACTTTGAAACTGTGTTCTTTACCTTTTTAACACTATGAAACAGCTTTGTATTCAACTTAAACACTGTTTCAGAGCAAGACAGCTTGTTTTAAACCAAATTGAATAACTTACAATGTGTTAAGAAAACACATATTTCAAGTGAAAAGAGTTTATACAAGGGAGAAACAAGGTGTTTGTAATATGACAATTTAAAGTAATTGCAACTCTGTTTGAACACGTCTCACCACAACGAAACAGGGTTTCTATGCATTGTAATCGGCTTATACAGCGTTTCAGAGCAAGAAATATTGTTTTTAACCAAACTGAACCATTTAAAGTAATTGCAACTCTGTTTGAACACCTCTAACCACAAAGAAACAGGGCTTCTATGCATTGTAATCAGCTTAAACACTGTTTCAGGGCAAGAGATTGTGTTTTAGACTAAAAGGGAATGCATTATAAGAAGAATCTTTACTTTGAAACTCTGTTCTTTACCTTTTTCACACTATGAAACAGCTTTGTATTCACCTTAAACACTGTTTCAGGGCAAGAGATTGTGTTTTAGACTAAAAGGGAATGCATTATAAGAAGAATCTTTACTTTGAAACTCTGTTCTTTAACTTTTTCACACTATGAAACAGCTCTGTATTCACCTTAAACACTGTTTCAGGACAAGAGATTGTGTTTTAGATTAAAAGGGAATGCATTATAAGAAGAATCTTTACTTTGAAGCTGTTCTTTACCTTTTTCACACTATGAAACAGCTTTGTATTCACCTTAAACACTGTTTCAGGGCAAGAGATTGTGTTTTAGACTAAAAGGTAATGCATTATAAGAAGAATCTTAACATTGAAACTCTGTTCTTTACCTTTTTCACACTATGAAACAGCTTTGTATTCACCTTAAACACTGTTTCAGGGCAAGAGATTGTGTTTTAGAATAAAACAATGCTTTATAAGAAGAATCTTTACTTTGAAACTCTGTTCTTTACCTTTTTAACACTATGAAACAGCTTTGTATTCACCTTAAACACTGTTTCAGGGCAAGAGATTGTGTTTTAGATTAAAAGGGAATGCATTATAAGAAGAATCTTTACTTTGAAACTCTGTTCTTTACCTTTTTCACACTATGAAACAGCTTTGTATTCACCTTAAACACTGTTTCAGGGCAAGAGATTGTGTTTTAGACTAAAACAATGCTTTATAAGAAGAATCTTTACTTTGAAACTCTTTTCTTTACCTTTTTAACACTATGAAACAGCTCTGTATTCACCTTAAACACTGTTTCAGGGCAAGAGATTGTGTTTTAGACTAAAAGGGAATGCATTATAAGAAGAATCTTTACTTTGAAACTCTGTTCTTTACCTTTTTCACACTATGAAACAGCTTTGTATTCACCTTAAACACTGTTTCAGGGCAAGAGATTGTGTTTTAGACTAAAAGGGAATGCATTATAAGAAGAATCTTTACTTTGAAACTCTTTTCTTTACCTTTTTAACACTATGAAACAGCTCTGTATTCACCTTAAACACTGTTTCAGGGCAAGAGATTGTGTTTTAGACTAAAAGGGAATGCATTATAAGAAGAATCTTTACTTTGAAACTCTGTTCTTTACCTTTTTCACACTATGAAACAGCTTTGTATTCACCTTAAACACTGTTTCAGGGCAAGAGATTGTGTTTTAGACTAAAAGGGAATGCATTATAAGAAGAATCTTTACTTTGAAACTCTGTTCTTTAACTTTTTCACACTATGAAACAGCTCTGTATTCACCTTAAACACTGTTTCAGGACAAGAGATTGTGTTTTAGATTAAAAGGGAATGCATTATAAGAAGAATCTTTACTTTGAAGCTGTTCTTTACCTTTTTCACACTATGAAACAGCTTTGTATTCACCTTAAACACTGTTTCAGGGCAAGAGATTGTGTTTTAGACTAAAAGGTAATGCATTATAAGAAGAATCTTAACATTGAAACTCTGTTCTTTACCTTTTTCACAATATGAAACAGCTTTGTATTCACCTTAAACACTGTTTCAGGGCAAGAGATTGTGTTTTAGAATAAAACAATGCTTTATAAGAAGAATCTTTACTTTGAAACTCTGTTCTTTACCTTTTTAACACTATGAAACAGCTTTGTATTCACCTTAAACACTGTTTCAGGGCAAGAGATTGTGTTTTAGATTAAAAGGGAATGCATTATAAGAAGAATCTTTACTTTGAAACTGTTCTTTACCTTTTTCACACTATGAAACAGCTCTGTATTCACCTTAAACAGTGTTTCAGGGCAAGAGATTGTGTTTTAGACTAAAAGGTAATGCATTATAAGAAGAATCTTAACTTTGAAACTCTGTTCTTTACCTTTTTCACACTTTGAAACAGCTTTGTATTCACCTTAAACACTGTTTCAGGGCAAGAGATTGTGTTTTAGACTAAAAGGGAATGCATTATAAGAAGAATCTTTACTTTGAACCTCTGTTCTTTACCTTTTTCACACTATGAAACAGCTTTGTATTCACCTTAAACACTGTTTCAGGGCAAGAGATTGTGTTTTAGACTAAAAGGGAATGCATTATAAGAAGAATCTTTACTTTGAAACTCTGTTCTTTACCTTTTTCACACTATGAAACAGCTTTGTATTCACCTTAAACACTGTTTCAGTGCAAGAGATTGTGTTTTAGACTAAAAGGTAATGCATTATAAGAAGAATCTTAACATTGAAACTCTGTTCTTTACCTTTTTCACACTATGAAACAGCTTTGTATTCACCTTAAACACTGTTTCAGGGCAAGAGATTGTGTTTTAGACTAAAACAATGCTTTATAAGAGAATCTTTACTTTGAAACTCTGTTCTTTACCTTTTTAACACTATGAAACAGCTTTGTATTCACCTTAAACACTGTTTCAGGGCAAGACATTGTGTTTTAGACTAAAACAATGCTTTATAAGAAGAATCTTTACTTTGAAACTCTGTTCTTTACCTTTTTCACACTATGAAACAGCTTTGTATTCACCTTAAACACTGTTTCAGGGCAAGAGATTGTGTTTTTGACTAAAAGGTAATGCATTATAAGAAGAATCTTAACTTTGAAACTCTGTTCTTTACCTTTTTCACACTATGAAACCGCTTTGTATTCACCTTAAACACTGTTTCAGGGCAAGAGATTGTGTTTTAGACTAAAACAATGCTTTATAAGAAGAATCTTTAATTTGAAACTCTGTTCTTTACCTTTTTCACACTATGAAACAGCTTTGTATTCACCTTAAACACTGTTTCAGGGCAAGAGATTGTGTTTTAGACTAAAACAATGCTTTATAAGAAGAATCTTTACTTTGAAACTCTGTTCTTTACCTTTTTAACACTATGAAACAGCTCTGTATTCACCTTAAACAGTGTTTCAGGGCAAGAGATTGTGTTTTAGACTAAAAGGGAATGCATTATAAGAAGAATCTTTACTTTGAAACTCTGTTCTTTACCTTTTTCACACTATGAATCAGCTTTGTATTCACCTTAAACACTGTTTCAGGGCAAGAGATTGTGTTTTAGACTAAAAGGGAATGCATTATAAGAAGAATCTTTACTTTGAAACTTTGTTCTTTACCTTTTTCACACTATGAAACAGCTTTGTATTCACCTTAAACACTGTTTCAGGGCAAGAGATTGTGTTTTAGACTAAAAGGGAATGCATTATAAGAAGAATCTTAACATTGAAACTCTGTTCTTTACCTTTTTCACACTATGAAACAGCTTTGTATTCACCTTAAACACTGTTTCAGGGCAAGAGATTGTGTTTTAGAATAAAACAATGCTTTATAAGAAGAATCTTTACTTTGAAACTCTGTTCTTTACCTTTTTAACACTATGAAACAGCTTTGTATTCACCTTAAACACTGTTTCAGGGCAAGAGATTGTGTTTTAGATTAAAAGGGAATGCATTATAAGAAGAATCTTTACTTTGAAACTGTTCTTTACCTTTTTCACACTATGAAACAGCTCTGTATTCACCTTAAACAGTGTTTCAGGGCAAGAGATTGTGTTTTAGACTAAAAGGTAATGCATTATAAGAAGAATCTTAACTTTGAAACTCTGTTCTTTACCTTTTTCACACTTTGAAACAGCTTTGTATTCACCTTAAACACTGTTTCAGGGCAAGAGATTGTGTTTTAGACTAAAAGGGAATGCATTATAAGAAGAATCTTTACTTTGAAACTCTGTTCTTTACCTTTTTCACACTATGAAACAGCTTTGTATTCACCTTAAACACTGTTTCAGGGCAAGAGATTGTGTTTTAGACTAAAAGGGAATGCATTATAAGAGGAATCTTTACTTTGAAACTCTGTTCTTTACCTTTTTCACACTATGAATCAGCTTTGTATTCACCTTAAAAACAGTTTCAGGGCAAGAGATTGTGTTTTAGACTAAAAGGGAATGCATTATAAGAAGAATCTTTACTTTGAAACTCTGTTCTTTACCTTTTTCACACTATGAAACAGCTTTGTATTCACCTTAAACACTGTTTCAGGGCAAGAGATTGTGTTTTAGACTAAAAGGGAATGCATTATAAGAAGAATCTTAACATTGAAACTCTGTTCTTTACCTTTTTCACACTATGAAACAGCTTTGTATTCACCTTAAACACTGTTTCAGGGCAAGAGATTGTGTTTTAGAATAAAACAATGCTTTATAAGAAGAATCTTTACTTTGAAACTCTGTTCTTTGCCTTTTTAACACTATGAAACAGCTTTGTATTCACCTTAAACACTGTTTCAGGGCAAGAGATTGTGTTTTAGATTAAAAGGGAATGCATTATAAGAAGAATCTTTACTTTGAAACTGTTCTTTACCTTTTTCACACTATGAAACAGCTCTGTATTCACCTTAAACACTGTTTCAGGGCAAGAGATTGTGTTTTAGACTAAAAGGTAATGCATTATAAGAAGAATCTTAACTTTGAAACTCTGTTCTTTACCTTTTTCACACTTTGAAACAGCTTTGTATTCACCTTAAACACTGTTTCAGGGCAAGAGATTGTGTTTTAGACTAAAAGGGAATGCATTATAAGAAGAATCTTTACTTTGAACCTCTGTTCTTTACCTTTTTCACACTATGAAACAGCTTTGTATTCACCTTAAACACTGTTTCAGGGCAAGAGATTGTGTTTTAGACTAAAAGGGAATGCATTATAAGAAGAATCTTTACTTTGAAACTCTGTTCTTTACCTTTTTCACACTATGAAACAGCTTTGTATTCACCTTAAACACTGTTTCAGGGCAAGAGAATGTGTTTTAGACTAAAAGGTAATGCATTATAAGAAGAATCTTTACTTTGAAACTCTGTTCTTTACCTTTTTCACACTATGAAACAGCTTTGTATTCACCTTAAACACTGTTTCAGGGCAAGAGAATGTGTTTTAGACTAAAAGGTAATGCATTATAAGAAGAATCTTTACTTTGAAACTCTTGTTCTTTACCTTTTTCACACTATGAAACAGCTTTGTATTCAACTTAAACACTGTTTCAGAGCAAGACAGCTTGTTTTAAACCAAATTGAATAACTTACAATGTGTTAAGAAAACACATATTTCAAGTGAAAAGAGTTTATACAAGGGAGAAACAAGGTGTTTGTAATATGACAATTTAAAGTAATTGCAACTCTGTTTGAACACGTCTCACCACAACGAAACAGGGTTTCTATGCATTGTAATCGGCTTATACAGCGTTTCAGAGCAAGAAATATTGTTTTTAACCAAACTGAACAACTTACAATATCCTAAGAAAACATATATTTCAAGTGAAAAGAGTTTATACATGGGAGAAAGAAGTTGTTTTAACATGGTTCTAATGTGACCCTTGAAAGTAATTGCAACTCTGTTTTTACACCTCTAACCACAAGGAGGCAACGTTTCCACGCGTTATAATTGGCTTATACATAGTTTCAGAGCAAGAAATATTGTTTTTAACCAAACTGAACAACTTAACCATTTAAAGTAATTGCAACTCTGTTTGTACACCTCTAACCACAAAGAAACAGGGCTTCTATGCATTGTAATCAGCTTAAACACTGTTTCAGGGCAAGAGATTGTGTTTTAGACTAAAACAATGCTTTATAAGAAGAATCTTTACTTTGAAACTCTGTTCTTTACCTTTTTCACACTATGAAACAGCTTTGTATTCACCTTAAACACTGTTTCAGGGCAAGAGATTGTGTTTTAGACTAAAACGGAATGCATTATAAGAAGAATCTTTACTTTGAAACTCTGTTCTTTACCTTTTTCACACTATGAAACAGCTTTGTATTCACCTTAAACACTGTTTCAGGGCAATAGATTGTGTTTTAGACTAAAACAATGCTTTATAAGAAGAATCTTTACTTTGAAACTCTGTTCTTTACCTTTTTCACACTATGAAACAGCTTTGTATTCACCTTAAACACTGTTTCAGGGCAAGAGATTGTGTTTTAGACTAAAACAATGCTTTATAAGAAGAATCTTTACTTTGAAACTCTGTTCTTTACCTTTTTCACACTATGAAACAGCTTTGTATTCACCTTAAACACTGTTTCAGGGCAAGAGATTGTGTTTTAGACTAAAACGGAATGCATTATAAGAAGAATCTTTACTTTGAAACTCTGTTCTTTACCTTTTTCACACTATGAAACAGCTTTGTATTCACCTGAAACACTGTTTCAGGGCAAGAGATTGTGTTTTAGACTAAAACAATGCTTTATAAGAAGAATCTTTACTTTGAAACTCTGTTCTTTACCTTTTTCACACTATGAAACAGCTTTGTATTCACCTTAAACACTGTTTCAGGGCAAGAGATTGTGTTTTAGACTAAAAGGGAATGCATTATAAGAAGAATCTTTACTTTGAAACTGTGTTCTTTACCTTTTTAACACTATGAAACAGCTTTGTATTCACCTTAAACACTGTTTCAGGGCAAGAGATTGTGTTTTAGACTAAAACAATGCTTTATAAGAAGAATCTTTACTTTGAAACTCTTTTCTTTACCTTTTTAACACTATGAAACAGCTCTGTATTCACCTTAAACACTGTTTCAGGGCAAGAGATTGTGTTTTAGACTAAAAGGGAATGCATTATAAGAAGAATCTTTACTTTGAAACTCTGTTCTTTACCTTTTTCACACTATGAAACAGCTTTGTATTCACCTTAAACACTGTTTCAGGGCAAGAGATTGTGTTTTAGACTAAAAGGGAATGCATTATAAGAAGAATCTTTACTTTGAAACTCTGTTCTTTAACTTTTTCACACTATGAAACAGCTCTGTATTCACCTTAAACACTGTTTCAGGACAAGAGATTGTGTTTTAGATTAAAAGGGAATGCATTATAAGAAGAATCTTTACTTTGAAGCTGTTCTTTACCTTTTTCACACTATGAAACAGCTTTGTATTCACCTTAAACACTGTTTCAGGGCAAGAGATTGTGTTTTAGACTAAAAGGTAATGCATTATAAGAAGAATCTTAACATTGAAACTCTGTTCTTTACCTTTTTCACACTATGAAACAGCTTTGTATTCACCTTAAACACTGTTTCAGGGCAAGAGATTGTGTTTTAGAATAAAACAATGCTTTATAAGAAGAATCTTTACTTTGAAACTCTGTTCTTTACCTTTTTAACACTATGAAACAGCTTTGTATTCACCTTAAACACTGTTTCAGGGCAAGAGATTGTGTTTTAGATTAAAAGGGAATGCATTATAAGAAGAATCTTTACTTTGAAACTGTTCTTTACCTTTTTCACACTATGAAACAGCTCTGTATTCACCTTAAACAGTGTTTCAGGGCAAGAGATTGTGTTTTAGACTAAAAGGTAATGCATTATAAGAAGAATCTTAACTTTGAAACTCTGTTCTTTACCTTTTTCACACTTTGAAACAGCTTTGTATTCACCTTAAACACTGTTTCAGGGCAAGAGATTGTGTTTTAGACTAAAAGGGAATGCATTATAAGAAGAATCTTTACTTTGAACCTCTGTTCTTTACCTTTTTCACACTATGAAACAGCTTTGTATTCACCTTAAACACTGTTTCAGGGCAAGAGATTGTGTTTTAGACTAAAAGGGAATGCATTATAAGAAGAATCTTTACTTTGAAACTCTGTTCTTTACCTTTTTCACACTATGAAACAGCTTTGTATTCACCTTAAACACTGTTTCAGGGCAAGAGAATGTGTTTTAGACTAAAAGGTAATGCATTATAAGAAGAATCTTTACTTTGAAACTCTGTTCTTTACCTTTTTCACACTATGAAACAGCTTTGTATTCACCTTAAACACTGTTTCAGGGCAAGAGAATGTGTTTTAGACTAAAAGGTAATGCATTATAAGAAGAATCTTTACTTTGAAACTCTTGTTCTTTACCTTTTTCACACTATGAAACAGCTTTGTATTCAACTTAAACACTGTTTCAGAGCAAGACAGCTTGTTTTAAACCAAATTGAATAACTTACAATGTGTTAAGAAAACACATATTTCAAGTGAAAAGAGTTTATACAAGGGAGAAACAAGGTGTTTGTAATATGACAATTTAAAGTAATTGCAACTCTGTTTGAACACGTCTCACCACAACGAAACAGGGTTTCTATGCATTGTAATCGGCTTATACAGCGTTTCAGAGCAAGAAATATTGTTTTTAACCAAACTGAACAACTTACAATATCCTAAGAAAACATATATTTCAAGTGAAAAGAGTTTATACATGGGAGAAAGAAGTTGTTTTAACATGGTTCTAATGTGACCCTTGAAAGTAATTGCAACTCTGTTTTTACACCTCTAACCACAAGGAGGCAACGTTTCCACGCGTTATAATTGGCTTATACATAGTTTCAGAGCAAGAAATATTGTTTTTAACCAAACTGAACAACTTAACCATTTAAAGTAATTGCAACTCTGTTTGTACACCTCTAACCACAAAGAAACAGGGCTTCTATGCATTGTAATCAGCTTAAACACTGTTTCAGGGCAAGAGATTGTGTTTTAGACTAAAACAATGCTTTATAAGAAGAATCTTTACTTTGAAACTCTGTTCTTTACCTTTTTCACACTATGAAACAGCTTTGTATTCACCTTAAACACTGTTTCAGGGCAAGAGATTGTGTTTTAGACTAAAACGGAATGCATTATAAGAAGAATCTTTACTTTGAAACTCTGTTCTTTACCTTTTTCACACTATGAAACAGCTTTGTATTCACCTTAAACACTGTTTCAGGGCAATAGATTGTGTTTTAGACTAAAACAATGCTTTATAAGAAGAATCTTTACTTTGAAACTCTGTTCTTTACCTTTTTCACACTATGAAACAGCTTTGTATTCACCTTAAACACTGTTTCAGGGCAAGAGATTGTGTTTTAGACTAAAACAATGCTTTATAAGAAGAATCTTTACTTTGAAACTCTGTTCTTTACCTTTTTCACACTATGAAACAGCTTTGTATTCACCTTAAACACTGTTTCAGGGCAAGAGATTGTGTTTTAGACTAAAACGGAATGCATTATAAGAAGAATCTTTACTTTGAAACTCTGTTCTTTACCTTTTTCACACTATGAAACAGCTTTGTATTCACCTGAAACACTGTTTCAGGGCAAGAGATTGTGTTTTAGACTAAAACAATGCTTTATAAGAAGAATCTTTACTTTGAAACTCTGTTCTTTACCTTTTTCACACTATGAAACAGCTTTGTATTCACCTTAAACACTGTTTCAGGGCAAGAGATTGTGTTTTAGACTAAAAGGGAATGCATTATAAGAAGAATCTTTACTTTGAAACTGTGTTCTTTACCTTTTTAACACTATGAAACAGCTTTGTATTCAACTTAAACACTGTTTCAGAGCAAGACAGCTTGTTTTAAACCAAATTGAATAACTTACAATGTGTTAAGAAAACACATATTTCAAGTGAAAAGAGTTTATACAAGGGAGAAACAAGGTGTTTGTAATATGACAATTTAAAGTAATTGCAACTCTGTTTGAACACGTCTCACCACAACGAAACAGGGTTTCTATGCATTGTAATCGGCTTATACAGCGTTTCAGAGCAAGAAATATTGTTTTTAACCAAACTGAACCATTTAAAGTAATTGCAACTCTGTTTGAACACCTCTAACCACAAAGAAACAGGGCTTCTATGCATTGTAATCAGCTTAAACACTGTTTCAGGGCAAGAGATTGTGTTTTAGACTAAAAGGGAATGCATTATAAGAAGAATCTTTACTTTGAAACTCTGTTCTTTACCTTTTTCACACTATGAAACAGCTTTGTATTCACCTTAAACACTGTTTCAGGGCAAGAGATTGTGTTTTAGACTAAAAGGGAATGCATTATAAGAAGAATCTTTACTTTGAAACTCTGTTCTTTAACTTTTTCACACTATGAAACAGCTCTGTATTCACCTTAAACACTGTTTCAGGACAAGAGATTGTGTTTTAGATTAAAAGGGAATGCATTATAAGAAGAATCTTTACTTTGAAGCTGTTCTTTACCTTTTTCACACTATGAAACAGCTTTGTATTCACCTTAAACACTGTTTCAGGGCAAGAGATTGTGTTTTAGACTAAAAGGTAATGCATTATAAGAAGAATCTTAACATTGAAACTCTGTTCTTTACCTTTTTCACACTATGAAACAGCTTTGTATTCACCTTAAACACTGTTTCAGGGCAAGAGATTGTGTTTTAGAATAAAACAATGCTTTATAAGAAGAATCTTTACTTTGAAACTCTGTTCTTTACCTTTTTAACACTATGAAACAGCTTTGTATTCACCTTAAACACTGTTTCAGGGCAAGAGATTGTGTTTTAGATTAAAAGGGAATGCATTATAAGAAGAATCTTTACTTTGAAACTCTGTTCTTTACCTTTTTCACACTATGAAACAGCTTTGTATTCACCTTAAACACTGTTTCAGGGCAAGAGATTGTGTTTTAGACTAAAACAATGCTTTATAAGAAGAATCTTTACTTTGAAACTCTTTTCTTTACCTTTTTAACACTATGAAACAGCTCTGTATTCACCTTAAACACTGTTTCAGGGCAAGAGATTGTGTTTTAGACTAAAAGGGAATGCATTATAAGAAGAATCTTTACTTTGAAACTCTGTTCTTTACCTTTTTCACACTATGAAACAGCTTTGTATTCACCTTAAACACTGTTTCAGGGCAAGAGATTGTGTTTTAGACTAAAAGGGAATGCATTATAAGAAGAATCTTTACTTTGAAACTCTTTTCTTTACCTTTTTAACACTATGAAACAGCTCTGTATTCACCTTAAACACTGTTTCAGGGCAAGAGATTGTGTTTTAGACTAAAAGGGAATGCATTATAAGAAGAATCTTTACTTTGAAACTCTGTTCTTTACCTTTTTCACACTATGAAACAGCTTTGTATTCACCTTAAACACTGTTTCAGGGCAAGAGATTGTGTTTTAGACTAAAAGGGAATGCATTATAAGAAGAATCTTTACTTTGAAACTCTGTTCTTTAACTTTTTCACACTATGAAACAGCTCTGTATTCACCTTAAACACTGTTTCAGGACAAGAGATTGTGTTTTAGATTAAAAGGGAATGCATTATAAGAAGAATCTTTACTTTGAAGCTGTTCTTTACCTTTTTCACACTATGAAACAGCTTTGTATTCACCTTAAACACTGTTTCAGGGCAAGAGATTGTGTTTTAGACTAAAAGGTAATGCATTATAAGAAGAATCTTAACATTGAAACTCTGTTCTTTACCTTTTTCACAATATGAAACAGCTTTGTATTCACCTTAAACACTGTTTCAGGGCAAGAGATTGTGTTTTAGAATAAAACAATGCTTTATAAGAAGAATCTTTACTTTGAAACTCTGTTCTTTACCTTTTTAACACTATGAAACAGCTTTGTATTCACCTTAAACACTGTTTCAGGGCAAGAGATTGTGTTTTAGATTAAAAGGGAATGCATTATAAGAAGAATCTTTACTTTGAAACTGTTCTTTACCTTTTTCACACTATGAAACAGCTCTGTATTCACCTTAAACAGTGTTTCAGGGCAAGAGATTGTGTTTTAGACTAAAAGGTAATGCATTATAAGAAGAATCTTAACTTTGAAACTCTGTTCTTTACCTTTTTCACACTTTGAAACAGCTTTGTATTCACCTTAAACACTGTTTCAGGGCAAGAGATTGTGTTTTAGACTAAAAGGGAATGCATTATAAGAAGAATCTTTACTTTGAACCTCTGTTCTTTACCTTTTTCACACTATGAAACAGCTTTGTATTCACCTTAAACACTGTTTCAGGGCAAGAGATTGTGTTTTAGACTAAAAGGGAATGCATTATAAGAAGAATCTTTACTTTGAAACTCTGTTCTTTACCTTTTTCACACTATGAAACAGCTTTGTATTCACCTTAAACACTGTTTCAGTGCAAGAGATTGTGTTTTAGACTAAAAGGTAATGCATTATAAGAAGAATCTTAACATTGAAACTCTGTTCTTTACCTTTTTCACACTATGAAACAGCTTTGTATTCACCTTAAACACTGTTTCAGGGCAAGAGATTGTGTTTTAGACTAAAACAATGCTTTATAAGAAGAATCTTTACTTTGAAACTCTGTTCTTTACCTTTTTAACACTATGAAACAGCTTTGTATTCACCTTAAACACTGTTTCAGGGCAAGACATTGTGTTTTAGACTAAAACAATGCTTTATAAGAAGAATCTTTACTTTGAAACTCTGTTCTTTACCTTTTTCACACTATGAAACAGCTTTGTATTCACCTTAAACACTGTTTCAGGGCAAGAGATTGTGTTTTTGACTAAAAGGTAATGCATTATAAGAAGAATCTTAACTTTGAAACTGTTCTTTACCTTTTTCACACTATGAAACCGCTTTGTATTCACCTTAAACACTGTTTCAGGGCAAGAGATTGTGTTTTAGACTAAAACAATGCTTTATAAGAAGAATCTTTAATTTGAAACTCTGTTCTTTACCTTTTTCACACTATGAAACAGCTTTGTATTCACCTTAAACACTGTTTCAGGGCAAGAGATTGTGTTTTAGACTAAAACAATGCTTTATAAGAAGAATCTTTACTTTGAAACTCTGTTCTTTACCTTTTTAACACTATGAAACAGCTCTGTATTCACCTTAAACAGTGTTTCAGGGCAAGAGATTGTGTTTTAGACTAAAAGGGAATGCATTATAAGAAGAATCTTTACTTTGAAACTCTGTTCTTTACCTTTTTCACACTATGAATCAGCTTTGTATTCACCTTAAACACTGTTTCAGGGCAAGAGATTGTGTTTTAGACTAAAAGGGAATGCATTATAAGAAGAATCTTTACTTTGAAACTTTGTTCTTTACCTTTTTCACACTATGAAACAGCTTTGTATTCACCTTAAACACTGTTTCAGGGCAATAGATTGTGTTTTAGACTAAAACAATGCTTTATAAGAAGAATCTTTACTTTGAAACTCTGTTCTTTACCTTTTTAACACTATGAAACAGCTCTGTATTCACCTTAAACACTGTTTCAGGGCAAGAGATTGTGTTTTAGACTAAAAGGGAATGCATTATAAGAAGAATCTTTACTTTGAAACTCTGTTCTTTACCTTTTTCACACTATGAATCAGCTTTGTATTCACCTTGAACACTGTTTCAGGGCAAGAGATTGTGTTTTAGACTAAAAGGGAATGCATTATAAGAAGAATCTTTACTTTGAAACTTTGTTCTTTACCTTTTTCACACTATGAAACAGCTTTGTATTCACCTTAAACACTGTTTCAGGGCAATAGATTGTGTTTTAGACTAAAACAATGCTTTATAAGAAGAATCTTTACTTTGAAACTCTGTTCTTTACCTTTTTAACACTATGAAACAGCTCTGTATTCACCTTAAACACTGTTTCAGGGCAAGAGATTGTGTTTTAGACTAAAAGGGAATGCATTATAAGAAGAATCTTTACTTTGAAACTCTGTTCTTTACCTTTTTCACACTATGAAACAGCTTTGTATTCACCTTAAACACTGTTTCAGGGCAAGAGATTGTGTTTTAGACTAAAAGGGAATGCATTATAAGAGGAATCTTTACTTTGAAACTCTGTTCTTTACCTTTTTCACACTATGAATCAGCTTTGTATTCACCTTAAAAACAGTTTCAGGGCAAGAGATTGTGTTTTAGACTAAAAGGGAATGCATTATAAGAAGAATCTTTACTTTGAAACTCTGTTCTTTACCTTTTTCACACTATGAAACAGCTTTGTATTCACCTTAAACACTGTTTCAGGGCAAGAGATTGTGTTTTAGACTAAAACAATGCTTTATAAGAAGAATCTTTACTTTGAAACTCTTTTCTTTACCTTTTTAACACTATGAAACAGCTCTGTATTCACCTTAAACACTGTTTCAGGGCAAGAGATTGTGTTTTAGACTAAAAGGGAATGCATTATAAGAAGAATCTTTACTTTGAAACTCTGTTCTTTACCTTTTTCACACTATGAAACAGCTTTGTATTCACCTTAAACACTGTTTCAGGGCAAGAGATTGTGTTTTAGACTAAAAGGGAATGCATTATAAGAAGAATCTTTACTTTGAAACTCTGTTCTTTAACTTTTTCACACTATGAAACAGCTCTGTATTCACCTTAAACACTGTTTCAGGACAAGAGATTGTGTTTTAGATTAAAAGGGAATGCATTATAAGAAGAATCTTTACTTTGAAGCTGTTCTTTACCTTTTTCACACTATGAAACAGCTTTGTATTCACCTTAAACACTGTTTCAGGGCAAGAGATTGTGTTTTAGACTAAAAGGTAATGCATTATAAGAAGAATCTTAACATTGAAACTCTGTTCTTTACCTTTTTCACACTATGAAACAGCTTTGTATTCACCTTAAACACTGTTTCAGGGCAAGAGATTGTGTTTTAGAATAAAACAATGCTTTATAAGAAGAATCTTTACTTTGAAACTCTGTTCTTTACCTTTTTAACACTATGAAACAGCTTTGTATTCACCTTAAACACTGTTTCAGGGCAAGAGATTGTGTTTTAGATTAAAAGGGAATGCATTATAAGAAGAATCTTTACTTTGAAACTGTTCTTTACCTTTTTCACACTATGAAACAGCTCTGTATTCACCTTAAACAGTGTTTCAGGGCAAGAGATTGTGTTTTAGACTAAAAGGTAATGCATTATAAGAAGAATCTTAACTTTGAAACTCTGTTCTTTACCTTTTTCACACTTTGAAACAGCTTTGTATTCACCTTAAACACTGTTTCAGGGCAAGAGATTGTGTTTTAGACTAAAAGGGAATGCATTATAAGAAGAATCTTTACTTTGAAACTCTGTTCTTTACCTTTTTCACACTATGAAACAGCTTTGTATTCACCTTAAACACTGTTTCAGGGCAAGAGATTGTGTTTTAGACTAAAAGGGAATGCATTATAAGAGGAATCTTTACTTTGAAACTCTGTTCTTTACCTTTTTCACACTATGAATCAGCTTTGTATTCACCTTAAAAACAGTTTCAGGGCAAGAGATTGTGTTTTAGACTAAAAGGGAATGCATTATAAGAAGAATCTTTACTTTGAAACTCTGTTCTTTACCTTTTTCACACTATGAAACAGCTTTGTATTCACCTTAAACACTGTTTCAGGGCAAGAGATTGTGTTTTAGACTAAAACAATGCTTTATAAGAAGAATCTTTACTTTGAAACTCTTTTCTTTACCTTTTTAACACTATGAAACAGCTCTGTATTCACCTTAAACACTGTTTCAGGGCAAGAGATTGTGTTTTAGACTAAAAGGGAATGCATTATAAGAAGAATCTTTACTTTGAAACTCTGTTCTTTACCTTTTTCACACTATGAAACAGCTTTGTATTCACCTTAAACACTGTTTCAGGGCAAGAGATTGTGTTTTAGACTAAAAGGGAATGCATTATAAGAAGAATCTTTACTTTGAAACTCTGTTCTTTAACTTTTTCACACTATGAAACAGCTCTGTATTCACCTTAAACACTGTTTCAGGACAAGAGATTGTGTTTTAGATTAAAAGGGAATGCATTATAAGAAGAATCTTTACTTTGAAGCTGTTCTTTACCTTTTTCACACTATGAAACAGCTTTGTATTCACCTTAAACACTGTTTCAGTGCAAGAGATTGTGTTTTAGACTAAAAGGTAATGCATTATAAGAAGAATCTTAACATTGAAACTCTGTTCTTTACCTTTTTCACACTATGAAACAGCTTTGTATTCACCTTAAACACTGTTTCAGGGCAAGAGATTGTGTTTTAGACTAAAACAATGCTTTATAAGAAGAATCTTTACTTTGAAACTCTGTTCTTTACCTTTTTAACACTATGAAACAGCTTTGTATTCACCTTAAACACTGTTTCAGGGCAAGACATTGTGTTTTAGACTAAAACAATGCTTTATAAGAAGAATCTTTACTTTGAAACTCTGTTCTTTACCTTTTTCACACTATGAAACAGCTTTGTATTCACCTTAAACACTGTTTCAGGGCAAGAGATTGTGTTTTAGACTAAAAGGTAATGCATTATAAGAAGAATCTTAACTTTGAAACTCTGTTCTTTACCTTTTTCACACTATGAAACCGCTTTGTATTCACCTTAAACACTGTTTCAGGGCAAGAGATTGTGTTTTAGACTAAAACAATGCTTTATAAGAAGAATCTTTAATTTGAAACTCTGTTCTTTACCTTTTTCACACTATGAAACAGCTTTGTATTCACCTTAAACACTGTTTCAGGGCAAGAGATTGTGTTTTAGACTAAAACAATGCTTTATAAGAAGAATCTTTACTTTGAAACTCTGTTCTTTACCTTTTTAACACTATGAAACAGCTCTGTATTCACCTTAAACAGTGTTTCAGGGCAAGAGATTGTGTTTTAGACTAAAAGGGAATGCATTATAAGAAGAATCTTTACTTTGAAACTCTGTTCTTTACCTTTTTCACACTATGAATCAGCTTTGTATTCACCTTAAACACTGTTTCAGGGCAAGAGATTGTGTTTTAGACTAAAAGGGAATGCATTATAAGAAGAATCTTTACTTTGAAACTTTGTTCTTTACCTTTTTCACACTATGAAACAGCTTTGTATTCACCTTAAACACTGTTTCAGGGCAATAGATTGTGTTTTAGACTAAAACAATGCTTTATAAGAAGAATCTTTACTTTGAAACTCTGTTCTTTACCTTTTTAACACTATGAAACAGCTCTGTATTCACCTTAAACACTGTTTCAGGGCAAGAGATTGTGTTTTAGACTAAAAGGGAATGCATTATAAGAAGAATCTTTACTTTGAAACTCTGTTCTTTACCTTTTTCACACTATGAATCAGCTTTGTATTCACCTTAAACACTGTTTCAGGGCAAGAGATTGTGTTTTAGACTAAAAGGGAATGCATTATAAGAAGAATCTTTACTTTGAAACTTTGTTCTTTACCTTTTTCACACTATGAAACAGCTTTGTATTCACCTTAAACACTGTTTCAGGGCAATAGATTGTGTTTTAGACTAAAACAATGCTTTATAAGAAGAATCTTTACTTTGAAACTCTGTTCTTTACCTTTTTAACACTATGAAACAGCTCTGTATTCACCTTAAACACTGTTTCAGGGCAAGAGATTGTGTTTTAGACTAAAAGGGAATGCATTATAAGAAGAATCTTTACTTTGAAACTCTGTTCTTTACCTTTTTCACACTATGAAACAGCTTTGTATTCACCTTAAACACTGTTTCAGGGCAAGAGATTGTGTTTTAGACTAAAAGGGAATGCATTATAAGAGGAATCTTTACTTTGAAACTCTGTTCTTTACCTTTTTCACACTATGAATCAGCTTTGTATTCACCTTAAAAACAGTTTCAGGGCAAGAGATTGTGTTTTAGACTAAAAGGGAATGCATTATAAGAAGAATCTTTACTTTGAAACTCTGTTCTTTACCTTTTTCACACTATGAAACAGCTTTGTATTCACCTTAAACACTGTTTCAGGGCAAGAGATTGTGTTTTAGACTAAAACAATGCTTTATAAGAAGAATCTTTACTTTGAAACTCTTTTCTTTACCTTTTTAACACTATGAAACAGCTCTGTATTCACCTTAAACACTGTTTCAGGGCAAGAGATTGTGTTTTAGACTAAAAGGGAATGCATTATAAGAAGAATCTTTACTTTGAAACTCTGTTCTTTACCTTTTTCACACTATGAAACAGCTTTGTATTCACCTTAAACACTGTTTCAGGGCAAGAGATTGTGTTTTAGACTAAAAGGGAATGCATTATAAGAAGAATCTTTACTTTGAAACTCTGTTCTTTAACTTTTTCACACTATGAAACAGCTCTGTATTCACCTTAAACACTGTTTCAGGACAAGAGATTGTGTTTTAGATTAAAAGGGAATGCATTATAAGAAGAATCTTTACTTTGAAGCTGTTCTTTACCTTTTTCACACTATGAAACAGCTTTGTATTCACCTTAAACACTGTTTCAGGGCAAGAGATTGTGTTTTAGACTAAAAGGTAATGCATTATAAGAAGAATCTTAACATTGAAACTCTGTTCTTTACCTTTTTCACACTATGAAACAGCTTTGTATTCACCTTAAACACTGTTTCAGGGCAAGAGATTGTGTTTTAGAATAAAACAATGCTTTATAAGAAGAATCTTTACTTTGAAACTCTGTTCTTTACCTTTTTAACACTATGAAACAGCTTTGTATTCACCTTAAACACTGTTTCAGGGCAAGAGATTGTGTTTTAGATTAAAAGGGAATGCATTATAAGAAGAATCTTTACTTTGAAACTGTTCTTTACCTTTTTCACACTATGAAACAGCTCTGTATTCACCTTAAACAGTGTTTCAGGGCAAGAGATTGTGTTTTAGACTAAAAGGTAATGCATTATAAGAAGAATCTTAACTTTGAAACTCTGTTCTTTACCTTTTTCACACTTTGAAACAGCTTTGTATTCACCTTAAACACTGTTTCAGGGCAAGAGATTGTGTTTTAGACTAAAAGGGAATGCATTATAAGAAGAATCTTTACTTTGAAACTCTGTTCTTTACCTTTTTCACACTATGAAACAGCTTTGTATTCACCTTAAACACTGTTTCAGGGCAAGAGATTGTGTTTTAGACTAAAAGGGAATGCATTATAAGAGGAATCTTTACTTTGAAACTCTGTTCTTTACCTTTTTCACACTATGAATCAGCTTTGTATTCACCTTAAAAACAGTTTCAGGGCAAGAGATTGTGTTTTAGACTAAAAGGGAATGCATTATAAGAAGAATCTTTACTTTGAAACTCTGTTCTTTACCTTTTTCACACTATGAAACAGCTTTGTATTCACCTTAAACACTGTTTCAGGGCAAGAGATTGTGTTTTAGACTAAAACAATGCTTTATAAGAAGAATCTTTACTTTGAAACTCTTTTCTTTACCTTTTTAACACTATGAAACAGCTCTGTATTCACCTTAAACACTGTTTCAGGGCAAGAGATTGTGTTTTAGACTAAAAGGGAATGCATTATAAGAAGAATCTTTACTTTGAAACTCTGTTCTTTACCTTTTTCACACTATGAAACAGCTTTGTATTCACCTTAAACACTGTTTCAGGGCAAGAGATTGTGTTTTAGACTAAAAGGGAATGCATTATAAGAAGAATCTTTACTTTGAAACTCTGTTCTTTAACTTTTTCACACTATGAAACAGCTCTGTATTCACCTTAAACACTGTTTCAGGACAAGAGATTGTGTTTTAGATTAAAAGGGAATGCATTATAAGAAGAATCTTTACTTTGAAGCTGTTCTTTACCTTTTTCACACTATGAAACAGCTTTGTATTCACCTTAAACACTGTTTCAGGGCAAGAGATTGTGTTTTAGACTAAAAGGTAATGCATTATAAGAAGAATCTTAACATTGAAACTCTGTTCTTTACCTTTTTCACACTATGAAACAGCTTTGTATTCACCTTAAACACTGTTTCAGGGCAAGAGATTGTGTTTTAGAATAAAACAATGCTTTATAAGAAGAATCTTTACTTTGAAACTCTGTTCTTTACCTTTTTAACACTATGAAACAGCTTTGTATTCACCTTAAACACTGTTTCAGGGCAAGAGATTGTGTTTTAGATTAAAAGGGAATGCATTATAAGAAGAATCTTTACTTTGAAACTGTTCTTTACCTTTTTCACACTATGAAACAGCTCTGTATTCACCTTAAACAGTGTTTCAGGGCAAGAGATTGTGTTTTAGACTAAAAGGTAATGCATTATAAGAAGAATCTTAACTTTGAAACTCTGTTCTTTACCTTTTTCACACTTTGAAACAGCTTTGTATTCACCTTAAACACTGTTTCAGGGCAAGAGATTGTGTTTTAGACTAAAAGGGAATGCATTATAAGAAGAATCTTTACTTTGAACCTCTGTTCTTTACCTTTTTCACACTATGAAACAGCTTTGTATTCACCTTAAACACTGTTTCAGGGCAAGAGATTGTGTTTTAGACTAAAAGGGAATGCATTATAAGAAGAATCTTTACTTTGAAACTCTGTTCTTTACCTTTTTCACACTATGAAACAGCTTTGTATTCACCTTAAACACTGTTTCAGGGCAAGAGAATGTGTTTTAGACTAAAAGGTAATGCATTATAAGAAGAATCTTTACTTTGAAACTCTGTTCTTTACCTTTTTCACACTATGAAACAGCTTTGTATTCACCTTAAACACTGTTTCAGGGCAAGAGAATGTGTTTTAGACTAAAAGGTAATGCATTATAAGAAGAATCTTTACTTTGAAACTCTTGTTCTTTACCTTTTTCACACTATGAAACAGCTTTGTATTCAACTTAAACACTGTTTCAGAGCAAGACAGCTTGTTTTAAACCAAATTGAATAACTTACAATGTGTTAAGAAAACACATATTTCAAGTGAAAAGAGTTTATACAAGGGAGAAACAAGGTGTTTGTAATATGACAATTTAAAGTAATTGCAACTCTGTTTGAACACGTCTCACCACAACGAAACAGGGTTTCTATGCATTGTAATCGGCTTATACAGCGTTTCAGAGCAAGAAATATTGTTTTTAACCAAACTGAACAACTTACAATATCCTAAGAAAACATATATTTCAAGTGAAAAGAGTTTATACATGGGAGAAAGAAGTTGTTTTAACATGGTTCTAATGTGACCCTTGAAAGTAATTGCAACTCTGTTTTTACACCTCTAACCACAAGGAGGCAACGTTTCCACGCGTTATAATTGGCTTATACATAGTTTCAGAGCAAGAAATATTGTTTTTAACCAAACTGAACAACTTAACCATTTAAAGTAATTGCAACTCTGTTTGTACACCTCTAACCACAAAGAAACAGGGCTTCTATGCATTGTAATCAGCTTAAACACTGTTTCAGGGCAAGAGATTGTGTTTTAGACTAAAACAATGCTTTATAAGAAGAATCTTTACTTTGAAACTCTGTTCTTTACCTTTTTCACACTATGAAACAGCTTTGTATTCACCTTAAACACTGTTTCAGGGCAAGAGATTGTGTTTTAGACTAAAACGGAATGCATTATAAGAAGAATCTTTACTTTGAAACTCTGTTCTTTACCTTTTTCACACTATGAAACAGCTTTGTATTCACCTTAAACACTGTTTCAGGGCAATAGATTGTGTTTTAGACTAAAACAATGCTTTATAAGAAGAATCTTTACTTTGAAACTCTGTTCTTTACCTTTTTCACACTATGAAACAGCTTTGTATTCACCTTAAACACTGTTTCAGGGCAAGAGATTGTGTTTTAGACTAAAACAATGCTTTATAAGAAGAATCTTTACTTTGAAACTCTGTTCTTTACCTTTTTCACACTATGAAACAGCTTTGTATTCACCTTAAACACTGTTTCAGGGCAAGAGATTGTGTTTTAGACTAAAACGGAATGCATTATAAGAAGAATCTTTACTTTGAAACTCTGTTCTTTACCTTTTTCACACTATGAAACAGCTTTGTATTCACCTGAAACACTGTTTCAGGGCAAGAGATTGTGTTTTAGACTAAAACAATGCTTTATAAGAAGAATCTTTACTTTGAAACTCTGTTCTTTACCTTTTTCACACTATGAAACAGCTTTGTATTCACCTTAAACACTGTTTCAGGGCAAGAGATTGTGTTTTAGACTAAAAGGGAATGCATTATAAGAAGAATCTTTACTTTGAAACTGTGTTCTTTACCTTTTTAACACTATGAAACAGCTTTGTATTCAACTTAAACACTGTTTCAGAGTAAGACAGCTTGTTTTAAACCAAATTGAATAACTTACAATGTGTTAAGAAAACACATATTTCAAGTGAAAAGAGTTTATACAAGGGAGAAACAAGGTGTTTGTAATATGACAATTTAAAGTAATTGCAACTCTGTTTGAACACGTCTCACCACAACGAAACAGGGTTTCTATGCATTGTAATCGGCTTATACAGCGTTTCAGAGCAAGAAATATTGTTTTTAACCAAACTGAACCATTTAAAGTAATTGCAACTCTGTTTGTACACCTCTAACCACAAAGAAACAGGGCTTCTATGCATTGTAATCAGCTTAAACACTGTTTCAGGGCAAGAGATTGTGTTTTAGACTAAAACAATGCTTTATAAGAAGAATCTTTACTTTGAAACTCTGTTCTTTACCTTTTTCACACTATGAAACAGCTTTGTATTCACCTTAAACACTGTTTCAGGGCAAGAGATTGTGTTTTAGACTAAAAGGGAATGCATTATAAGAAGAATCTTTACTTTGAAACTCTGTTCTTTACCTTTTTCACACTATGAAACAGCTTTGTATTCACCTTAAACACTATTTCAGGGCAAGAGATTGTGTTTTAGACTAAAAGGGAATGCATTATAAGAAGAATCTTTACTTTGAAACTCTGTTCTTTAACTTTTTCACACTATGAAACAGCTCTGTATTCACCTTAAACACTGTTTCAGGACAAGAGATTGTGTTTTAGATTAAAAGGGAATGCATTATAAGAAGAATCTTTACTTTGAAGCTGTTCTTTACCTTTTTCACACTATGAAACAGCTTTGTATTCACCTTAAACACTGTTTCAGGGCAAGAGATTGTGTTTTAGAATAAAACAATGCTTTATAAGAAGAATCTTTACTTTGAAACTCTGTTCTTTACCTTTTTAACACTATGAAACAGCTTTGTATTCACCTTAAACACTGTTTCAGGGCAAGAGATTGTGTTTTAGAATAAAACAATGCTTTATAAGAAGAATCTTTACTTTGAAACTCTGTTCTTTACCTTTTTAACACTATGAAACAGCTTTGTATTCACCTTAAACACTGTTTCAGGGCAAGAGATTGTGTTTTAGATTAAAAGGGAATGCATTATAAGAAGAATCTTTACTTTGAAACTGTTCTTTACCTTTTTCACACTATGAAACAGCTCTGTATTCACCTTAAACAGTGTTTCAGGGCAAGAGATTGTGTTTTAGACTAAAAGGTAATGCATTATAAGAAGAATCTTAACTTTGAAACTCTGTTCTTTACCTTTTTCACACTTTGAAACAGCTTTGTATTCACCTTAAACACTGTTTCAGGGCAAGAGATTGTGTTTTAGACTAAAAGGGAATGCATTATAAGAAGAATCTTTACTTTGAACCTCTGTTCTTTACCTTTTTCACACTATGAAACAGCTTTGTATTCACCTTAAACACTGTTTCAGGGCAAGAGAGTGTGTTTTAGACTAAAAGGGAATGCATTATAAGAAGAATCTTTACTTTGAAACTCTGTTCTTTACCTTTTTCACACTATGAAACAGCTTTGTATTCACCTTAAACACTGTTTCAGGGCAAGAGAATGTGTTTTAGACTAAAAGGTAATGCATTATAAGAAGAATCTTTACTTTGAAACTCTGTTCTTTACCTTTTTCACACTATGAAACAGCTTTGTATTCACCTTAAACACTGTTTCAGGGCAAGAGAATGTGTTTTAGACTAAAAGGTAATGCATTATAAGAAGAATCTTTACTTTGAAACTCTGTTCTTTACCTGTTTCACACTATGAATCAGCTTTGTATTCACCTTAAACACTGTTTCAGGGCAAGAGATTGTGTTTTAGACTAAAAGGGAATGCATTATAAGAAGAATCTTTACTTTGAAACTTTGTTCTTTACCTTTTTCACACTATGAAACAGCTTTGTATTCACCTTAAACACTGTTTCAGGGCAATAGATTGTGTTTTAGACTAAAACAATGCTTTATAAGAAGAATCTTTACTTTGAAACTCTGTTCTTTACCTTTTTCACACTATGAATCAGCTTTGTATTCACCTTAAACTCTGTTTCAGGGCAAGAGATTGTGTTTTAGACTAAAAGGGAATGCATTATAAGAAGAATCTTTACTTTGAAACTTTGTTCTTTACCTTTTTCACACTATGAAACAGCTTTGTATTCACCTTAAACACTGTTTCAGGGCAAGAGATTGTGTTTTAGACTAAAAGGGAATGCATTATAAGAAGAATCTTTACTTTGAAACTCTGTTCTTTACCTTTTTCACACTTTGAAACAGCTTTGTATTCACCTTAAACACTGTTTCAGGGCAAGAGATTGTGTTTTAGAATAAAACAATGCTTTATAAGAAGAATCTTTACTTTGAAACTCTGTTCTTTACCTTTTTAACACTATGAAACAGCTTTGTATTCACCTTAAACACTGTTTCAGGGCAAGAGATTGTGTTTTAGAATAAAACAATGCTTTATAAGAAGAATCTTAACTTTGAAACTCTGTTCTTTACCTTTTTCACACTTTGAAACAGCTTTGTATTCACCTTAAACACTGTTTCAGGGCAAGAGATTGTGTTTTAGACTAAAAGGGAATGCATTATAAGAAGAATCTTTACTTTGAACCTCTGTTCTTTACCTTTTTCACACTATGAAACAGCTTTGTATTCACCTTAAACACTGTTTCAGGGCAAGAGATTGTGTTTTAGACTAAAAGGGAATGCATTATAAGAAGAATCTTTACTTTGAAACTCTGTTCTTTACCTTTTTCACACTATGAAACAGCTTTGTATTCACCTTAAACACTGTTTCAGGGCAAGAGAATGTGTTTTAGACTAAAAGGTAATGCATTATAAGAAGAATCTTTACTTTGAAACTCTGTTCTTTACCTTTTTCACACTATGAATCAGCTTTGTATTCACCTTAAACACTGTTTCAGGGCAAGAGATTGTGTTTTAGACTAAAAGGGAATGCATTATAAGAAGAATCTTTACTTTGAAACTCTGTTCTTTACCTTTTTCACACTATGAAACAGCTTTGTATTCACCTTAAACACTGTTTCAGGGCAAGAGATTGTGTTTTAGACTAAAACAATGCTTTATAAGAAGAATCTTTACTTTGAAACTCTTTTCTTTACCTTTTTAACACTATGAAACAGCTCTGTATTCACCTTAAACACTGTTTCAGGGCAAGAGATTGTGTTTTAGACTAAAAGGGAATGCATTATAAGAAGAATCTTTACTTTGAAACTCTGTTCTTTACCTTTTTCACACTATGAAACAGCTTTGTATTCACCTTAAACACTGTTTCAGGGCAAGAGATTGTGTTTTTGACTAAAAGGGAATGCATTATAAGAAGAATCTTTACTTTGAAACTCTGTTCTTTAACTTTTTCACACTATGAAACAGCTCTGTATTCACCTTAAACACTGTTTCAGGACAAGAGATTGTGTTTTAGATTAAAAGGGAATGCATTATAAGAAGAATCTTTACTTTGAAGCTGTTCTTTACCTTTTTCACACTATGAAACAGCTTTGTATTCACCTTAAACACTGTTTCAGGGCAAGAGATTGTGTTTTAGACTAAAATGTAATGCATTATAAGAAGAATCTTAACATTGCAACTCTGTTCTTTACCTTTTTCACACTATGAAACAGCTTTGTATTCACCTTAAACACTGTTTCAGGGCAAGAGATTGTGTTTTAGACTAAAACAATGCTTTATAAGAAGAATCTTTACTTTGAAACTCTGTTCTTTACCTTTTTAACACTATGAAACAGCTTTGTATTCACCTTAAACACTGTTTCAGGGCAAGAGATTGTGTTTTAGATTAAAAGGGAATGCATTATAAGAAGAATCTTTACTTTGAAACTGTTCTTTACCTTTTTCACACTATGAAACAGCTCTGTATTCACCTTAAACAGTGTTTCAGGGCAAGAGATTGTGTTTTAGACTAAAAGGTAATGCATTATAAGAAGAATCTTAACTTTGAAACTCTGTTCTTTACCTTTTTCACACTTTGAAACAGCTTTGTATTCACCTTAAACACTGTTTCAGGGCAAGAGATTGTGTTTTAGACTAAAAGGGAATGCATTATAAGAAGAATCTTTACTTTGAACCTCTGTTCTTTACCTTTTTCACACTATGAAACAGCTTTGTATTCACCTTAAACACTGTTTCAGGGCAAGAGATTGTGTTTTAGACTAAAAGGGAATGCATTATAAGAAGAATCTTTACTTTGAAACTCTGTTCTTTACCTTTTTCACACTATGAAACAGCTTTGTATTCACCTTAAACACTGTTTCAGGGCAAGAGAATGTGTTTTAGACTAAAAGGTAATGCATTATAAGAAGAATCTTTACTTTGAAACTCTTGTTCTTTACCTTTTTCACACTATGAAACAGCTTTGTATTCACCTTAAACACTGTTTCAGGGCAAGAGAATGTGTTTTAGACTAAAAGGTAATGCATTATAAGAAGAATCTTTACTTTGAAACTCTTGTTCTTTACCTTTTTCACACTCTGAATCAGCTTTGTATTCACCTTAAACACTGTTTCAAGGCAAGAGATTGTGTTTTAGACTAAAACAATGCTTTATAAGAAGAATCTTTACTTTGAAACTCTTTTCTTTACCTTTTTAACACTATGAAACAGCTCTGTATTCACCTTAAACACTGTTTCAGGGCAAGAGATTGTGTTTTAGACTAAAAGGGAATGCATTATAAGAAGAATCTTTACTTTGAAACTCTGTTCTTTACCTTTTTCACACTATGAAACAGCTTTGTATTCACCTTAAACACTGTTTCAGGGCAAGAGATTGTGTTTTAGACTAAAAGGGAATGCATTATAAGAAGAATCTTTACTTTGAAACTCTGTTCTTTAACTTTTTCACACTATGAAACAGCTCTGTATTCACCTTAAACACTGTTTCAGGACAAGAGATTGTGTTTTAGATTAAAAGGGAATGCATTATAAGAAGAATCTTTACTTTGAAGCTGTTCTTTACCTTTTTCACACTATGAAACAGCTTTGTATTCACCTTAAACACTGTTTCAGGGCAAGAGATTGTGTTTTAGACTAAAAGGTAATGCATTATAAGAAGAATCTTAACATTGAAACTCTGTTCTTTACCTTTTTCACACTATGAAACAGCTTTGTATTCACCTTAAACACTGTTTCAGGGCAAGAGATTGTGTTTTAGAATAAAACAATGCTTTATAAGAAGAATCTTTACTTTGAAACTCTGTTCTTTACCTTTTTAACACTATGAAACAGCTTTGTATTCACCTTAAACACTGTTTCAGGGCAAGAGATTGTGTTTTAGATTAAAAGGGAATGCATTATAAGAAGAATCTTTACTTTGAAACTGTTCTTTACCTTTTTCACACTATGAAACAGCTCTGTATTCACCTTAAACAGTGTTTCAGGGCAAGAGATTGTGTTTTAGACTAAAAGGTAATGCATTATAAGAAGAATCTTAACTTTGAAACTCTGTTCTTTACCTTTTTCACACTTTGAAACAGCTTTGTATTCACCTTAAACACTGTTTCAGGGCAAGAGATTGTGTTTTAGACTAAAAGGGAATGCATTATAAGAAGAATCTTTACTTTGAACCTCTGTTCTTTACCTTTTTCACACTATGAAACAGCTTTGTATTCACCTTAAACACTGTTTCAGGGCAAGAGATTGTGTTTTAGACTAAAAGGGAATGCATTATAAGAAGAATCTTTACTTTGAAACTCTGTTCTTTACCTTTTTCACACTATGAAACAGCTTTGTATTCACCTTAAACACTGTTTCAGGGCAAGAGAATGTGTTTTAGACTAAAAGGTAATGCATTATAAGAAGAATCTTTACTTTGAAACTCTGTTCTTTACCTTTTTCACACTATGAAACAGCTTTGTATTCACCTTAAACACTGTTTCAGGGCAAGAGAATGTGTTTTAGACTAAAAGGTAATGCATTATAAGAAGAATCTTTACTTTGAAACTCTTGTTCTTTACCTTTTTCACACTATGAAACAGCTTTGTATTCAACTTAAACACTGTTTCAGAGCAAGACAGCTTGTTTTAAACCAAATTGAATAACTTACAATGTGTTAAGAAAACACATATTTCAAGTGAAAAGAGTTTATACAAGGGAGAAACAAGGTGTTTGTAATATGACAATTTAAAGTAATTGCAACTCTGTTTGAACACGTCTCACCACAACGAAACAGGGTTTCTATGCATTGTAATCGGCTTATACAGCGTTTCAGAGCAAGAAATATTGTTTTTAACCAAACTGAACAACTTACAATATCCTAAGAAAACATATATTTCAAGTGAAAAGAGTTTATACATGGGAGAAAGAAGTTGTTTTAACATGGTTCTAATGTGACCCTTGAAAGTAATTGCAACTCTGTTTTTACACCTCTAACCACAAGGAGGCAACGTTTCCACGCGTTATAATTGGCTTATACATAGTTTCAGAGCAAGAAATATTGTTTTTAACCAAACTGAACAACTTAACCATTTAAAGTAATTGCAACTCTGTTTGTACACCTCTAACCACAAAGAAACAGGGCTTCTATGCATTGTAATCAGCTTAAACACTGTTTCAGGGCAAGAGATTGTGTTTTAGACTAAAACAATGCTTTATAAGAAGAATCTTTACTTTGAAACTCTGTTCTTTACCTTTTTCACACTATGAAACAGCTTTGTATTCACCTTAAACACTGTTTCAGGGCAAGAGATTGTGTTTTAGACTAAAACGGAATGCATTATAAGAAGAATCTTTACTTTGAAACTCTGTTCTTTACCTTTTTCACACTATGAAACAGCTTTGTATTCACCTTAAACACTGTTTCAGGGCAATAGATTGTGTTTTAGACTAAAACAATGCTTTATAAGAAGAATCTTTACTTTGAAACTCTGTTCTTTACCTTTTTCACACTATGAAACAGCTTTGTATTCACCTTAAACACTGTTTCAGGGCAAGAGATTGTGTTTTAGACTAAAACAATGCTTTATAAGAAGAATCTTTACTTTGAAACTCTGTTCTTTACCTTTTTCACACTATGAAACAGCTTTGTATTCACCTTAAACACTGTTTCAGGGCAAGAGATTGTGTTTTAGACTAAAACGGAATGCATTATAAGAAGAATCTTTACTTTGAAACTCTGTTCTTTACCTTTTTCACACTATGAAACAGCTTTGTATTCACCTGAAACACTGTTTCAGGGCAAGAGATTGTGTTTTAGACTAAAACAATGCTTTATAAGAAGAATCTTTACTTTGAAACTCTGTTCTTTACCTTTTTCACACTATGAAACAGCTTTGTATTCACCTTAAACACTGTTTCAGGGCAAGAGATTGTGTTTTAGACTAAAAGGGAATGCATTATAAGAAGAATCTTTACTTTGAAACTGTGTTCTTTACCTTTTTAACACTATGAAACAGCTTTGTATTCAACTTAAACACTGTTTCAGAGCAAGCCAGCTTGTTTTAAACCAAATTGAATAACTTACAATGTGTTAAGAAAACACATATTTCAAGTGAAAAGAGTTTATACAAGGGAGAAACAAGGTGTTTGTAATATGACAATTCAAAGTAATTGCAACTCTGTTTGAACACGTCTCACCACAACGAAACAGGGTTTCTATGCATTGTAATCGGCTTATACAGCGTTTCAGAGCAAGAAATATTGTTTTTAACCAAACTGAGCCATTTAAAGTAATTGCAACTCTGTTTGAACACCTCTAACCACAAAGAAACAGGGCTTCTATGCATTGTAATCAGCTTAAACACTGTTTCAGGGCAAGAGATTGTGTTTTAGACTAAAACAATGCTTTATAAGAAGAATCTTTACTTTGAAACTCTGTTCTTTACCTTTTTCACACTATGAAACAGCTTTGTATTCACCTTAAACACTGTTTCAGGGCAAGAGATTGTGTTTTAGACTAAAAGGGAATGCATTATAAGAAGAATCTTTACTTTGAAACTCTGTTCTTTACCTTTTTCACACTATGAAACAGCTTTGTATTCACCTTAAACACTGTTTCAGGGCAAGAGATTGTGTTTTAGACTAAAAGGGAATGCATTATAAGAAGAATCTTTACTTTGAAACTCTGTTCTTTAACTTTTTCACACTATGAAACAGCTCTGTATTCACCTTAAACACTGTTTCAGGACAAGAGATTGTGTTTTAGATTAAAAGGGAATGCATTATAAGAAGAATCTTTACTTTGAAGCTGTTCTTTACCTTTTTCACACTATGAAACAGCTTTGTATTCACCTTAAACACTGTTTCAGGGCAAGAGATTGTGTTTTAGAATAAAACAATGCTTTATAAGAAGAATCTTTACTTTGAAACTCTGTTCTTTACCTTTTTAACACTATGAAACAGCTTTGTATTCACCTTAAACACTGTTTCAGGGCAAGAGATTGTGTTTTAGAATAAAACAATGCTTTATAAGAAGAATCTTTACTTTGAAACTCTGTTCTTTACCTTTTTAACACTATGAAACAGCTTTGTATTCACCTTAAACACTGTTTCAGGGCAAGAGATTGTGTTTTAGATTAAAAGGGAATGCATTATAAGAAGAATCTTTACTTTGAAACTGTTCTTTACCTTTTTCACACTATGAAACAGCTCTGTATTCACCTTAAACAGTGTTTCAGGGCAAGAGATTGTGTTTTAGACTAAAAGGTAATGCATTATAAGAAGAATCTTAACTTTGAAACTCTGTTCTTTACCTTTTTCACACTTTGAAACAGCTTTGTATTCACCTTAAACACTGTTTCAGGGCAAGAGATTGTGTTTTAGACTAAAAGGGAATGCATTATAAGAAGAATCTTTACTTTGAACCTCTGTTCTTTACCTTTTTCACACTATGAAACAGCTTTGTATTCACCTTAAACACTGTTTCAGGGCAAGAGATTGTGTTTTAGACTAAAAGGGAATGCATTATAAGAAGAATCTTTACTTTGAAACTCTGTTCTTTACCTTTTTCACACTATGAAACAGCTTTGTATTCACCTTAAACACTGTTTCAGGGCAAGAGAATGTGTTTTAGACTAAAAGGTAATGCATTATAAGAAGAATCTTTACTTTGAAACTCTGTTCTTTACCTTTTTCACACTATGAAACAGCTTTGTATTCACCTTAAACACTGTTTCAGGGCAAGAGAATGTGTTTTAGACTAAAAGGTAATGCATTATAAGAAGAATCTTTACTTTGAAACTCTGTTCTTTACCTGTTTCACACTATGAATCAGCTTTGTATTCACCTTAAACACTGTTTCAGGGCAAGAGATTGTGTTTTAGACTAAAAGGGAATGCATTATAAGAAGAATCTTTACTTTGAAACTTTGTTCTTTACCTTTTTCACACTATGAAACAGCTTTGTATTCACCTTAAACACTGTTTCAGGGCAATAGATTGTGTTTTAGACTAAAACAATGCTTTATAAGAAGAATCTTTACTTTGAAACTCTGTTCTTTACCTTTTTCACACTATGAATCAGCTTTGTATTCACCTTAAACACTGTTTCAGGGCAAGAGATTGTGTTTTAGACTAAAAGGGAATGCATTATAAGAAGAATCTTTACTTTGAAACTTTGTTCTTTACCTTTTTCACACTATGAAACAGCTTTGTATTCACCTTAAACACTGTTTCAGGGCAATAGATTGTGTTTTAGACTAAAACAATGCTTTATAAGAAGAATCTTTACTTTGAAACTCTGTTCTTTACCTTTTTCACACTTTGAAACAGCTTTGTATTCACCTTAAACACTGTTTCAGGGCAAGAGATTGTGTTTTAGAATAAAACAATGCTTTATAAGAAGAATCTTTACTTTGAAACTCTGTTCTTTACCTTTTTAACACTATGAAACAGCTTTGTATTCACCTTAAACACTGTTTCAGGGCAAGAGATTGTGTTTTAGAATAAAACAATGCTTTATAAGAAGAATCTTAACTTTGAAACTCTGTTCTTTACCTTTTTCACACTTTGAAACAGCTTTGTATTCACCTTAAACACTGTTTCAGGGCAAGAGATTGTGTTTTAGACTAAAAGGGAATGCATTATAAGAAGAATCTTTACTTTGAACCTCTGTTCTTTACCTTTTTCACACTATGAAACAGCTTTGTATTCACCTTAAACACTGTTTCAGGGCAAGAGATTGTGTTTTAGACTAAAAGGGAATGCATTATAAGAAGAATCTTTACTTTGAAACTCTGTTCTTTACCTTTTTCACACTATGAAACAGCTTTGTATTCACCTTAAACACTGTTTCAGGGCAAGAGAATGTGTTTTAGACTAAAAGGTAATGCATTATAAGAAGAATCTTTACTTTGAAACTCTGTTCTTTACCTTTTTCACACTATGAATCAGCTTTGTATTCACCTTAAACACTGTTTCAGGGCAAGAGATTGTGTTTTAGACTAAAAGGGAATGCATTATAAGAAGAATCTTTACTTTGAAACTCTGTTCTTTACCTTTTTCACACTATGAAACAGCTTTGTATTCACCTTAAACACTGTTTCAGGGCAAGAGATTGTGTTTTAGACTAAAACAATGCTTTATAAGAAGAATCTTTACTTTGAAACTCTTTTCTTTACCTTTTTAACACTATGAAACAGCTCTGTATTCACCTTAAACACTGTTTCAGGGCAAGAGATTGTGTTTTAGACTAAAAGGGAATGCATTATAAGAAGAATCTTTACTTTGAAACTCTGTTCTTTACCTTTTTCACACTATGAAACAGCTTTGTATTCACCTTAAACACTGTTTCAGGGCAAGAGATTGTGTTTTAGACTAAAAGGGAATGCATTATAAGAAGAATCTTTACTTTGAAACTCTGTTCTTTAACTTTTTCACACTATGAAACAGCTCTGTATTCACCTTAAACACTGTTTCAGGACAAGAGATTGTGTTTTAGATTAAAAGGGAATGCATTATAAGAAGAATCTTTACTTTGAAGCTGTTCTTTACCTTTTTCACACTATGAAACAGCTTTGTATTCACCTTAAACACTGTTTCAGGGCAAGAGATTGTGTTTTAGACTAAAAGGTAATGCATTATAAGAAGAATCTTAACATTGAAACTCTGTTCTTTACCTTTTTCACACTATGAAACAGCTTTGTATTCACCTTAAACACTGTTTCAGGGCAAGAGATTGTGTTTTAGAATAAAACAATGCTTTATAAGAAGAATCTTTACTTTGAAACTCTGTTCTTTACCTTTTTAACACTATGAAACAGCTTTGTATTCACCTTAAACACTGTTTCAGGGCAAGAGATTGTGTTTTAGATTAAAAGGGAATGCATTATAAGAAGAATCTTTACTTTGAAACTGTTCTTTACCTTTTTCACACTATGAAACAGCTCTGTATTCACCTTAAACAGTGTTTCAGGGCAAGAGATTGTGTTTTAGACTAAAAGGTAATGCATTATAAGAAGAATCTTAACTTTGAAACTCTGTTCTTTACCTTTTTCACACTTTGAAACAGCTTTGTATTCACCTTAAACACTGTTTCAGGGCAAGAGATTGTGTTTTAGACTAAAAGGGAATGCATTATAAGAAGAATCTTTACTTTGAACCTCTGTTCTTTACCTTTTTCACACTATGAAACAGCTTTGTATTCACCTTAAACACTGTTTCAGGGCAAGAGATTGTGTTTTAGACTAAAAGGGAATGCATTATAAGAAGAATCTTTACTTTGAAACTCTGTTCTTTACCTTTTTCACACTATGAAACAGCTTTGTATTCACCTTAAACACTGTTTCAGGGCAAGAGAATGTGTTTTAGACTAAAAGGTAATGCATTATAAGAAGAATCTTTACTTTGAAACTCTGTTCTTTACCTTTTTCACACTATGAAACAGCTTTGTATTCACCTTAAACACTGTTTCAGGGCAAGAGAATGTGTTTTAGACTAAAAGGTAATGCATTATAAGAAGAATCTTTACTTTGAAACTCTTGTTCTTTACCTTTTTCACACTATGAAACAGCTTTGTATTCAACTTAAACACTGTTTCAGAGCAAGACAGCTTGTTTTAAACCAAATTGAATAACTTACAATGTGTTAAGAAAACACATATTTCAAGTGAAAAGAGTTTATACAAGGGAGAAACAAGGTGTTTGTAATATGACAATTTAAAGTAATTGCAACTCTGTTTGAACACGTCTCACCACAACGAAACAGGGTTTCTATGCATTGTAATCGGCTTATACAGCGTTTCAGAGCAAGAAATATTGTTTTTAACCAAACTGAACAACTTACAATATCCTAAGAAAACATATATTTCAAGTGAAAAGAGTTTATACAGGGGAGAAAGAACTTATTTTAACATGGTTCTAATGTGACCCTTGAAAGTAATTGCAACTCTGTTTTTACACCTCTAACCACAAGGAGGCAACGTTTCCACGCGTTATAATTGGCTTATACATAGTTTCAGAGCAAGAAATATTGTTTTTAACCAAACAACTTAACCATTTAAAGTAATTGCAACTCTGTACACCTCTAACCACAAAGAAACAGGGCTTCTATGCATGGTAATCAGCTTAAACACTGTTTCAGGGCAAGAGATTGTGTTTTAGACTAAAACAATGCTTTATAAGAAGAATCTTTACTTTGAAACTCTGTTCTTTACCTTTTTCACACTATGAAACAGCTTTGTATTCACCTTAAACACTGTTTCAGGGCAAGAGATTGTGTTTTAGACTAAAACGGAATGCATTATAAGAAGAATCTTTACTTTGAAACTCTGTTCTTTACCTTTTTCACACTATGAAACAGCTTTGTATTCACCTTAAACACTCTTTCAGGGCAATAGATTGTGTTTTAGACTAAAACAATGCTTTATAAGAAGAATCTTTACTTTGAAACTCTGTTCTTTACCTTTTTCACACTATGAAACAGCTTTGTATTCACCTTAAACACTGTTTCAGGGCAAGAGATTGTGTTTTAGACTAAAACAATGCTTTATAAGAAGAATCTTTACTTTGAAACTCTGTTCTTTACCTTTTTAACACTATGAAACAGCTTTGTATTCACCTTAAACACTGTTTCAGGGCAAGAGATTGTGTTTTAGATTAAAAGGGAATGCATTATAAGAAGAATCTTTACTTTGAAACTGTTCTTTACCTTTTTCACACTATGAAACAGCTCTGTATTCACCTTAAACAGTGTTTCAGGGCAAGAGATTGTGTTTTAGACTAAAAGGTAATGCATTATAAGAAGAATCTTAACTTTGAAACTCTGTTCTTTACCTTTTTCACACTTTGAAACAGCTTTGTATTCACCTTAAACACTGTTTCAGGGCAAGAGATTGTGTTTTAGACTAAAAGGGAATGCATTATAAGAAGAATCTTTACTTTGAACCTCTGTTCTTTACCTTTTTCACACTATGAAACAGCTTTGTATTCACCTTAAACACTGTTTCAGGGCAAGAGATTGTGTTTTAGACTAAAAGGGAATGCATTATAAGAAGAATCTTTACTTTGAAACTCTGTTCTTTACCTTTTTCACACTATGAAACAGCTTTGTATTCACCTTAAACACTGTTTCAGGGCAAGAGAATGTGTTTTAGACTAAAAGGTAATGCATTATAAGAAGAATCTTTACTTTGAAACTCTGTTCTTTACCTTTTTCACACTATGAATCAGCTTTGTATTCACCTTAAACACTGTTTCAGGGCAAGAGATTGTGTTTTAGACTAAAAGGGAATGCATTATAAGAAGAATCTTTACTTTGAAACTCTGTTCTTTACCTTTTTCACACTATGAAACAGCTTTGTATTCACCTTAAACACTGTTTCAGGGCAAGAGATTGTGTTTTAGACTAAAACAATGCTTTATAAGAAGAATCTTTACTTTGAAACTCTTTTCTTTACCTTTTTAACACTATGAAACAGCTCTGTATTCACCTTAAACACTGTTTCAGGGCAAGAGATTGTGTTTTAGACTAAAAGGGAATGCATTATAAGAAGAATCTTTACTTTGAAACTCTGTTCTTTACCTTTTTCACACTATGAAACAGCTTTGTATTCACCTTAAACACTGTTTCAGGGCAAGAGATTGTGTTTTAGACTAAAAGGGAATGCATTATAAGAAGAATCTTTACTTTGAAACTCTGTTCTTTAACTTTTTCACACTATGAAACAGCTCTGTATTCACCTTAAACACTGTTTCAGGACAAGAGATTGTGTTTTAGATTAAAAGGGAATGCATTATAAGAAGAATCTTTACTTTGAAGCTGTTCTTTACCTTTTTCACACTATGAAACAGCTTTGTATTCACCTTAAACACTGTTTCAGGGCAAGAGATTGTGTTTTAGACTAAAAGGTAATGCATTATAAGAAGAATCTTAACATTGAAACTCTGTTCTTTACCTTTTTCACACTATGAAACAGCTTTGTATTCACCTTAAACACTGTTTCAGGGCAAGAGATTGTGTTTTAGAATAAAACAATGCTTTATAAGAAGAATCTTTACTTTGAAACTCTGTTCTTTACCTTTTTAACACTATGAAACAGCTTTGTATTCACCTTAAACACTGTTTCAGGGCAAGAGATTGTGTTTTAGATTAAAAGGGAATGCATTATAAGAAGAATCTTTACTTTGAAACTGTTCTTTACCTTTTTCACACTATGAAACAGCTCTGTATTCACCTTAAACAGTGTTTCAGGGCAAGAGATTGTGTTTTAGACTAAAAGGTAATGCATTATAAGAAGAATCTTAACTTTGAAACTCTGTTCTTTACCTTTTTCACACTTTGAAACAGCTTTGTATTCACCTTAAACACTGTTTCAGGGCAAGAGATTGTGTTTTAGACTAAAAGGGAATGCATTATAAGAAGAATCTTTACTTTGAACCTCTGTTCTTTACCTTTTTCACACTATGAAACAGCTTTGTATTCACCTTAAACACTGTTTCAGGGCAAGAGATTGTGTTTTAGACTAAAAGGGAATGCATTATAAGAAGAATCTTTACTTTGAAACTCTGTTCTTTACCTTTTTCACACTATGAAACAGCTTTGTATTCACCTTAAACACTGTTTCAGGGCAAGAGAATGTGTTTTAGACTAAAAGGTAATGCATTATAAGAAGAATCTTTACTTTGAAACTCTGTTCTTTACCTTTTTCACACTATGAAACAGCTTTGTATTCACCTTAAACACTGTTTCAGGGCAAGAGAATGTGTTTTAGACTAAAAGGTAATGCATTATAAGAAGAATCTTTACTTTGAAACTCTTGTTCTTTACCTTTTTCACACTATGAAACAGCTTTGTATTCAACTTAAACACTGTTTCAGAGCAAGACAGCTTGTTTTAAACCAAATTGAATAACTTACAATGTGTTAAGAAAACACATATTTCAAGTGAAAAGAGTTTATACAAGGGAGAAACAAGGTGTTTGTAATATGACAATTTAAAGTAATTGCAACTCTGTTTGAACACGTCTCACCACAACGAAACAGGGTTTCTATGCATTGTAATCGGCTTATACAGCGTTTCAGAGCAAGAAATATTGTTTTTAACCAAACTGAACAACTTACAATATCCTAAGAAAACATATATTTCAAGTGAAAAGAGTTTATACATGGGAGAAAGAAGTTGTTTTAACATGGTTCTAATGTGACCCTTGAAAGTAATTGCATCTCTGTTTTTACACCTCTAACCACAAGGAGGCAACGTTTCCACGCGTTATAATTGGCTTATACATAGTTTCAGAGCAAGAAATATTGTTTTTAACCAAACAACTTAACCATTTAAAGTAATTGCAACTCTGTACACCTCTAACCACAAAGAAACAGGGCTTCTATGCATGGTAATCAGCTTAAACACTGTTTCAGGGCAAGAGATTGTGTTTTAGACTAAAACAATGCTTTATAAGAAGAATCTTTACTTTGAAACTCTGTTCTTTACCTTTTTCACACTATGAAACAGCTTTGTATTCACCTTAAACACTGTTTCAGGGCAAGAGATTGTGTTTTAGACTAAAACGGAATGCATTATAAGAAGAATCTTTACTTTGAAACTCTGTTCTTTACCTTTTTCACACTATGAAACAGCTTTGTATTCACCTTAAACACTCTTTCAGGGCAATAGATTGTGTTTTAGACTAAAACAATGCTTTATAAGAAGAATCTTTACTTTGAAACTCTGTTCTTTACCTTTTTCACACTATGAAACAGCTTTGTATTCACCTTAAACACTGTTTCAGGGCAAGAGATTGTGTTTTAGACTAAAACAATGCTTTATAAGAAGAATCTTTACTTTGAAACTCTGTTCTTTACCTTTTTAACACTATGAAACAGCTTTGTATTCACCTTAAACACTGTTTCAGGGCAAGAGATTGTGTTTTAGATTAAAAGGGAATGCATTATAAGAAGAATCTTTACTTTGAAACTGTTCTTTACCTTTTTCACACTATGAAACAGCTCTGTATTCACCTTAAACAGTGTTTCAGGGCAAGAGATTGTGTTTTAGACTAAAAGGTAATGCATTATAAGAAGAATCTTAACTTTGAAACTCTGTTCTTTACCTTTTTCACACTTTGAAACAGCTTTGTATTCACCTTAAACACTGTTTCAGGGCAAGAGATTGTGTTTTAGACTAAAAGGGAATGCATTATAAGAAGAATCTTTACTTTGAACCTCTGTTCTTTACCTTTTTCACACTATGAAACAGCTTTGTATTCACCTTAAACACTGTTTCAGGGCAAGAGATTGTGTTTTAGACTAAAAGGGAATGCATTATAAGAAGAATCTTTACTTTGAAACTCTGTTCTTTACCTTTTTCACACTATGAAACAGCTTTGTATTCACCTTAAACACTGTTTCAGGGCAAGAGAATGTGTTTTAGACTAAAAGGTAATGCATTATAAGAAGAATCTTTACTTTGAAACTCTGTTCTTTACCTTTTTCACACTATGAATCAGCTTTGTATTCACCTTAAACACTGTTTCAGGGCAAGAGATTGTGTTTTAGACTAAAAGGGAATGCATTATAAGAAGAATCTTTACTTTGAAACTTTGTTTTTTACCTTTTTCACACTATGAAACAGCTTTGTATTCACCTTAAACACTGTTTCAGGGCAATAGATTGTGTTTTAGACTAAAACAATGCTTTATAAGAAGAATCTTTACTTTGAAACTCTGTTCTTTACCTTTTTAACACTATGAAACAGCTCTGTATTCACCTTAAACAGTGTTTCAGGGCAAGAGATTGTGTTTTAGACTAAAAGGGAATGCATTATAAGAAGAATCTTTACTTTGAAACTCTGTTCTTTACCTTTTTCACACTATGAATCAGCTTTGTATTCACCTTAAACACTGTTTCAGGGCAAGAGATTGTGTTTTAGACTAAAAGGGAATGCATTATAAGAAGAATCTTTACTTTGAAACTTTGTTCTTTACCTTTTTCACACTATGAAACAGCTTTGTATTCACCTTAAACACTGTTTCAGGGCAATAGATTGTGTTTTAGACTAAAACAATGCTTTATAAGAAGAATCTTTACTTTGAAACTCTGTTCTTTACCTTTTTAACACTATGAAACAGCTCTGTATTCACCTTAAACACTGTTTCAGGGCAAGAGATTGTGTTTTAGACTAAAAGGGAATGCATTATAAGAAGAATCTTTACTTTGAAACTCTGTTCTTTACCTTTTTCACACTATGAATCAGCTTTGTATTCACCTTAAACACTGTTTCAGGGCAAGAGATTGTGTTTTAGACTAAAAGGGAATGCATTATAAGAAGAATCTTTACTTTGAAACTTTGTTCTTTACCTTTTTCACACTATGAAACAGCTTTGTATTCACCTTAAACACTGTTTCAGGGCAATAGATTGTGTTTTAGACTAAAACAATGCTTTATAAGAAGAATCTTTACTTTGAAACTCTGTTCTTTACCTTTTTAACACTATGAAACAGCTCTGTATTCACCTTAAACACTGTTTCAGGGCAAGAGATTGTGTTTTAGACTAAAAGGGAATGCATTATAAGAAGAATCTTTACTTTGAAACTCTGTTCTTTACCTTTTTCACACTATGAAACAGCTTTGTATTCACCTTAAACACTGTTTCAGGGCAAGAGATTGTGTTTTAGACTAAAAGGGAATGCATTATAAGAGGAATCTTTACTTTGAAACTCTGTTCTTTACCTTTTTCACACTATGAATCAGCTTTGTATTCACCTTAAAAACAGTTTCAGGGCAAGAGATTGTGTTTTAGACTAAAAGGGAATGCATTATAAGAAGAATCTTTACTTTGAAACTCTGTTCTTTACCTTTTTCACACTATGAAACAGCTTTGTATTCACCTTAAACACTGTTTCAGGGCAAGAGATTGTGTTTTAGACTAAAACAATGCTTTATAAGAAGAATCTTTACTTTGAAACTCTTTTCTTTACCTTTTTAACACTATGAAACAGCTCTGTATTCACCTTAAACACTGTTTCAGGGCAAGAGATTGTGTTTTAGACTAAAAGGTAATGCATTATAAGAAGAATCTTTACTTTGAAACTCTGTTCTTTACCTTTTTCACACTATGAAACAGCTTTGTATTCACCTTAAACACTGTTTCAGGGCAAGAGAATGTGTTTTAGACTAAAAGGTAATGCATTATAAGAAGAATCTTTACTTTGAAACTCTTGTTCTTTACCTTTTTCACACTATGAAACAGCTTTGTATTCAACTTAAACACTGTTTCAGAGCAAGACAGCTTGTTTTAAACCAAATTGAATAACTTACAATGTGTTAAGAAAACACATATTTCAAGTGAAAAGAGTTTATACAAGGGAGAAACAAGGTGTTTGTAATATGACAATTTAAAGTAATTGCAACTCTGTTTGAACACGTCTCACCACAACGAAACAGGGTTTCTATGCATTGTAATCGGCTTATACAGCGTTTCAGAGCAAGAAATATTGTTTTTAACCAAACTGAACAACTTACAATATCCTAAGAAAACATATATTTCAAGTGAAAAGAGTTTATACATGGGAGAAAGAAGTTGTTTTAACATGGTTCTAATGTGACCCTTGAAAGTAATTGCAACTCTGTTTTTACACCTCTAACCACAAGGAGGCAACGTTTCCACGCGTTATAATTGGCTTATACATAGTTTCAGAGCAAGAAATATTGTTTTTAACCAAACTGAACAACTTAACCATTTAAAGTAATTGCAACTCTGTACACCTCTAACCACAAAGAAACAGGGCTTCTATGCATGGTAATCAGCTTAAACACTGTTTCAGGGCAAGAGATTGTGTTTTAGACTAAAACAATGCTTTATAAGAAGAATCTTTACTTTGAAACTCTGTTCTTTACCTTTTTCACACTATGAAACAGCTTTGTATTCACCTTAAACACTGTTTCAGGGCAAGAGATTGTGTTTTAGACTAAAACGGAATGCATTATAAGAAGAATCTTTACTTTGAAACTCTGTTCTTTACCTTTTTCACACTATGAAACAGCTTTGTATTCACCTTAAACACTGTTTCAGGGCAATAGATTGTGTTTTAGACTAAAACAATGCTTTATAAGAAGAATCTTTACTTTGAAACTCTGTTCTTTACCTTTTTCACACTATGAAACAGCTTTGTATTCACCTTAAACACTGTTTCAGGGCAAGAGATTGTGTTTTAGACTAAAACAATGCTTTATAAGAAGAATCTTTACTTTGAAACTCTGTTCTTTACCTTTTTAACACTATGAAACAGCTTTGTATTCACCTTAAACACTGTTTCAGGGCAAGAGATTGTGTTTTAGATTAAAAGGGAATGCATTATAAGAAGAATCTTTACTTTGAAACTGTTCTTTACCTTTTTCACACTATGAAACAGCTCTGTATTCACCTTAAACAGTGTTTCAGGGCAAGAGATTGTGTTTTAGACTAAAAGGTAATGCATTATAAGAAGAATCTTAACTTTGAAACTCTGTTCTTTACCTTTTTCACACTTTGAAACAGCTTTGTATTCACCTTAAACACTGTTTCAGGGCAATAGATTGTGTTTTAGACTAAAACAATGCTTTATAAGAAGAATCTTTACTTTGAAACTCTGTTCTTTACCTTTTTCACACTATGAAACAGCTCTGTATTCACCTTAAACACTGTTTCAGGGCAAGAGATTGTGTTTTAGACTAAAAGGGAATGCATTATAAGAAGAATCTTTACTTTGAAACTCTGTTCTTTACCTTTTTCACACTATGAAACAGCTTTGTATTCACCTTAAACACTGTTTCAGGGCAAGAGATTGTGTTTTAGACTAAAAGGGAATGCATTATAAGAGGAATCTTTACTTTGAAACTCTGTTCTTTACCTTTTTCACACTATGAATCAGCTTTGTATTCACCTTAAAAACAGTTTCAGGGCAAGAGATTGTGTTTTAGACTAAAAGGGAATGCATTATAAGAAGAATCTTTACTTTGAAACTCTGTTCTTTACCTTTTTCACACTATGAAACAGCTTTGTATTCACCATAAACACTGTTTCAGGGCAAGAGATTGTGTTTTAGACTAAAACAATGCTTTATAAGAAGAATCTTTACTTTGAAACTCTTTTCTTTACCTTTTTAACACTATGAAACAGCTCTGTATTCACCTTAAACACTGTTTCAGGGCAAGAGATTGTGTTTTAGACTAAAAGGGAATGCATTATAAGAAGAATCTTTACTTTGAAACTCTGTTCTTTACCTTTTTCACACTATGAAACAGCTTTGTATTCACCTTAAACACTGTTTCAGGGCAAGAGATTGTGTTTTAGACTAAAAGGGAATGCATTATAAGAAGAATCTTTACTTTGAAACTCTGTTCTTTAACTTTTTCACACTATGAAACAGCTCTGTATTCACCTTAAACACTGTTTCAGGACAAGAGATTGTGTTTTAGATTAAAAGGGAATGCATTATAAGAAGAATCTTTACTTTGAAGCTGTTCTTTACCTTTTTCACACTATGAAACAGCTTTGTATTCACCTTAAACACTGTTTCAGGGCAAGAGATTGTGTTTTAGACTAAAAGGTAATGCATTATAAGAAGAATCTTAACATTGAAACTCTGTTCTTTACCTTTTTCACACTATGAAACAGCTTTGTATTCACCTTAAACACTGTTTCAGGGCAAGAGATTGTGTTTTAGAATAAAACAATGCTTTATAAGAAGAATCTTTACTTTGAAACTCTGTTCTTTACCTTTTTAACACTATGAAACAGCTTTGTATTCACCTTAAACACTGTTTCAGGGCAAGAGATTGTGTTTTAGATTAAAAGGGAATGCATTATAAGAAGAATCTTTACTTTGAAACTGTTCTTTACCTTTTTCACACTATGAAACAGCTCTGTATTCACCTTAAACAGTGTTTCAGGGCAAGAGATTGTGTTTTAGACTAAAAGGTAATGCATTATAAGAAGAATCTTAACTTTGAAACTCTGTTCTTTACCTTTTTCACACTTTGAAACAGCTTTGTATTCACCTTAAACACTGTTTCAGGGGAAGAGATTGTGTTTTAGACTAAAAGGGAATGCATTATAAGAAGAATCTTTACTTTGAAACTCTGTTCTTTACCTTTTTCACACTATGAAACAGCTTTGTATTCACCTTAAACACTGTTTCAGGGCAAGAGATTGTGTTTTAGACTAAAAGGGAATGCATTATAAGAAGAATCTTTACTTTGAAACTCTGTTCTTTACCTTTTTCACACTATGAAACAGCTTTGTATTCACCTTAAACACTGTTTCAGGGCAAGAGAATGTGTTTTAGACTAAAAGGTAATGCATTATAAGAAGAATCTTTACTTTGAAACTCTGTTCTTTACCTTTTTCACACTATGAAACAGCTTTGTATTCACCTTAAACACTGTTTCAGGGCAAGAGAATGTGTTTTAGACTAAAAGGTAATGCATTATAAGAAGAATCTTTACTTTGAAACTCTTGTTCTTTACCTTTTTCACACTATGAAACAGCTTTGTATTCAACTTAAACACTGTTTCAGAGCAAGACAGCTTGTTTTAAACCAAATTGAATAACTTACAATGTGTTAAGAAAACACATATTTCAAGTGAAAAGAGTTTATACAAGGGAGAAACAAGGTGTTTGTAATATGACAATTTAAAGTAATTGCAACTCTGTTTGAACACGTCTCACCACAACGAAACAGGGTTTCTATGCATTGTAATCGGCTTATACAGCGTTTCAGAGCAAGAAATATTGTTTTTAACCAAACTGAACAACTTACAATATCCTAAGAAAACATATATTTCAAGTGAAAAGAGTTTATACAGGGGAGAAAGAAGTTGTTTTAACATGGTTCTAATGTGACCCTTGAAAGTAATTGCAACTCTGTTTTTACACCTCTAACCACAAGGAGGCAACGTTTCCACGCGTTATAATTGGCTTATACATAGTTTCAGAGCAAGAAATATTGTTTTTAACCAAACTGAACAACTTAACCATTTAAAGTAATTGCAACTCTGTTTGTACACCTCTAACCACAAAGAAACAGGGCTTCTATGCATTGTAATCAGCTTAAACACTGTTTCAGGGCAAGAGATTGTGTTTTAGACTAAAACAATGCTTTATAAGAAGAATCTTTACTTTGAAACTCTGTTCTTTACCTTTTTCACACTATGAAACAGCTTTGTATTCACCTTAAACACTGTTTCAGGGCAAGAGATTGTGTTTTAGACTAAAACGGAATGCATTATAAGAAGAATCTTTACTTTGAAACTCTGTTCTTTACCTTTTTCACACTATGAAACAGCTTTGTATTCACCTTAAACACTGTTTCAGGGCAAGAGATTGTGTTTTAGACTAAAACAATGCTTTATAAGAAGAATCTTTACTTTGAAACTCTGTTCTTTACCTTTTTCACACTATGAAACAGCTTTGTATTCACCTTAAACACTGTTTCAGTGCAAGAGATTGTGTTTTAGACTAAAAGGGAATGCATTATAAGAAGAATCTTTACTTTGAAACTCTGTTCTTTACCTTTTTCACACTATGAATCAGCTTTGTATTCACCTTAAACACTGTTTCAGGGCAATAGATTGTGTTTTAGACTAAAACAATGCTTTATAAGAAGAATCTTTACGTTGAAACGCTGTTCTTTACCTTTTTCACACTATGAAACAGCTTTGTATTCACCTTAAACACTGTTTCAGGGCAAGAGATTGTGTTTTAGACTAAAAGGGAATGCATTATAAGAAGAATCTTTACTTTGAAACTCTGTTCTTTACCTTTTTCACACTATGAATCAGCTTTGTATTCACCTTAAAAACAGTTTCAGGGCAAGAGATTGTGTTTTAGACTAAAAGGGAATGCATTATAAGAAGAATCTTTACTTTGAAACTCTGTTCTTTACCTTTTTCACACTATGAAACAGCTCTGTATTCACCTTAAACACTGTTTCAGGACAAGAGATTGTGTTTTAGATTAAAAGGGAATGCATTATAAGAAGAATCTTTACTTTGAAACTGTTCTTTACCTTTTTCACACTATGAAACAGCTCTGTATTCACCTTAAACACTGTTTCAGGGCAAGAGATTGTGTTTTAGACTAAAAGGTAATGCATTATAAGAAGAATCTTAACATTGAAACTCTGTTCTTTACCTTTTTCACACTATGAAACACCTTTGTATTCACCTTAAAAACAGTTTCAGGGCAAGAGATTGTGTTTTAGACTAAAAGGGAATGCATTATAAGAAGAATCTTTACTTTGAAACTCTGTTCTTTACCTTTTTCACGCTATGAAACAGCTTTGTATTCAACTTAAACACTGTTTCAGAGCAAGACAGCTTGTTTTAAACCAAATTGAATAACTTACAATGTGTTAAGAAAACACATATTTCAAGTGAAAAGAGTTTATACAAGGGAGAAACAAGGTGTTTGTAATATGACAATTTAAAGTAATTGCAACTCTGTTTGAACACGTCTCACCACAACGAAACAGGGTTTCTATGCATTGTAATCGGCTTATACAGCGTTTCAGAGCAAGAAATATTGTTTTTAACCAAACTGAACAACTTACAATATCCTAAGAAAACATATATTTCAAGTGAAAAGAGTTTATACATGGGAGAAAGAAGTTGTTTTAACATGGTTCTAATGTGACCCTTGAAAGTAATTGCAACTCTGTTTTTACACCTCTAACCACAAGGAGGCAACGTTTCCACGCGTTATAATTGGCTTATACATAGTTTCAGAGCAAGAAATATTGTTTTTAACCAAACTGAACAACTTAACCATTTAAAGTAATTGCAACTCTGTTTGTACACCTCTAACCACAAAGAAACAGGGCTTCTATGCATTGTAATCAGCTTAAACACTGTTTCAGGGCAATAGATTGTGTTTTAGACTAAAACAATGCTTTATAAGAAGAATCTTTACTTTGAAACACTGTTCTTTACCTTTTTAACACTATGAAACAGCTCTGTATTCACCTTAAACACTGTTTCAGGGCAAGAGATTGTGTTTTAGACTAAAAGGGAATGCATTATAAGAAGAATCTTTACTTTGAAACTCTGTTCTTTACCTTTTTCACACTATGAAACAGCTTTGTATTCACCTTAAACACTGTTTCAGGGCAAGAGATTGTGTTTTAGACTAAAAGGGAATGCATTATAAGAGGAATCTTTACTTTGAAACTCTGTTCTTTACCTTTTTCACACTATGAATCAGCTTTGTATTCACCTTAAAAACAGTTTCAGGGCAAGAGATTGTGTTTTAGACTAAAAGGGAATGCATTATAAGAAGAATCTTTACTTTGAAACTCTGTTCTTTACCTTTTTCACACTATGAAACAGCTTTGTATTCACCTTAAACACTGTTTCAGGGCAAGAGATTGTGTTTTAGACTAAAACAATGCTTTATAAGAAGAATCTTTACTTTGAAACTCTTTTCTTTACCTTTTTAACACTATGAAACAGCTCTGTATTCACCTTAAACACTGTTTCAGGGCAAGAGATTGTGTTTTAGACTAAAAGGGAATGCATTATAAGAAGAATCTTTACTTTGAAACTCTGTTCTTTACCTTTTTCACACTATGAAACAGCTTTGTATTCACCTTAAACACTGTTTCAGGGCAAGAGATTGTGTTTTAGACTAAAAGGGAATGCATTATAAGAAGAATCTTTACTTTGAAACTCTGTTCTTTAACTTTTTCACACTATGAAACAGCTCTGTATTCACCTTAAACACTGTTTCAGGACAAGAGATTGTGTTTTAGATTAAAAGGGAATGCATTATAAGAAGAATCTTTACTTTGAACCTCTGTTCTTTACCTTTTTCACACTATGAAACAGCTTTGTATTCACCTTAAACACTGTTTCAGGGCAAGAGATTGTGTTTTAGACTAAAAGGGAATGCATTATAAGAAGAATCTTTACTTTGAAACTCTGTTCTTTACCTTTTTCACACTATGAAACAGCTTTGTATTCACCTTAAACACTGTTTCAGGGCAAGAGAATGTGTTTTAGACTAAAAGGTAATGCATTATAAGAAGAATCTTTACTTTGAAACTCTGTTCTTTACCTTTTTCACACTATGAATCAGCTTTGTATTCACCTTAAACACTGTTTCAGGGCAAGAGATTGTGTTTTAGACTAAAAGGGAATGCATTATAAGAAGAATCTTTACTTTGAAACTTTGTTTTTTACCTTTTTCACACTATGAAACAGCTTTGTATTCACCTTAAACACTGTTTCAGGGCAATAGATTGTGTTTTAGACTAAAACAATGCTTTATAAGAAGAATCTTTACTTTGAAACTCTGTTCTTTACCTTTTTAACACTATGAAACAGCTCTGTATTCACCTTAAACAGTGTTTCAGGGCAAGAGATTGTGTTTTAGACTAAAAGGGAATGCATTATAAGAAGAATCTTTACTTTGAAACTCTGTTCTTTACCTTTTTCACACTATGAATCAGCTTTGTATTCACCTTAAACACTGTTTCAGGGCAAGAGATTGTGTTTTAGACTAAAAGGGAATGCATTATAAGAAGAATCTTTACTTTGAAACTTTGTTCTTTACCTTTTTCACACTATGAAACAGCTTTGTATTCACCTTAAACACTGTTTCAGGGCAATAGATTGTGTTTTAGACTAAAACAATGCTTTATAAGAAGAATCTTTACTTTGAAACTCTGTTCTTTACCTTTTTAACACTATGAAACAGCTCTGTATTCACCTTAAACACTGTTTCAGGGCAAGAGATTGTGTTTTAGACTAAAAGGGAATGCATTATAAGAAGAATCTTTACTTTGAAACTCTGTTCTTTACCTTTTTCACACTATGAATCAGCTTTGTATTCACCTTAAACACTGTTTCAGGGCAAGAGATTGTGTTTTAGACTAAAAGGGAATGCATTATAAGAAGAATCTTTACTTTGAAACTTTGTTCTTTACCTTTTTCACACTATGAAACAGCTTTGTATTCACCTTAAACACTGTTTCAGGGCAATAGATTGTGTTTTAGACTAAAACAATGCTTTATAAGAAGAATCTTTACTTTGAAACTCTGTTCTTTACCTTTTTAACACTATGAAACAGCTCTGTATTCACCTTAAACACTGTTTCAGGGCAAGAGATTGTGTTTTAGACTAAAAGGGAATGCATTATAAGAAGAATCTTTACTTTGAAACTCTGTTCTTTACCTTTTTCACACTATGAAACAGCTTTGTATTCACCTTAAACACTGTTTCAGGGCAAGAGATTGTGTTTTAGACTAAAAGGGAATGCATTATAAGAGGAATCTTTACTTTGAAACTCTGTTCTTTACCTTTTTCACACTATGAATCAGCTTTGTATTCACCTTAAAAACAGTTTCAGGGCAAGAGATTGTGTTTTAGACTAAAAGGGAATGCATTATAAGAAGAATCTTTACTTTGAAACTCTGTTCTTTACCTTTTTCACACTATGAAACAGCTTTGTATTCACCTTAAACACTGTTTCAGGGCAAGAGATTGTGTTTTAGACTAAAACAATGCTTTATAAGAAGAATCTTTACTTTGAAACTCTTTTCTTTACCTTTTTAACACTATGAAACAGCTCTGTATTCACCTTAAACACTGTTTCAGGGCAAGAGATTGTGTTTTAGACTAAAAGGTAATGCATTATAAGAAGAATCTTTACTTTGAAACTCTGTTCTTTACCTTTTTCACACTATGAAACAGCTTTGTATTCACCTTAAACACTGTTTCAGGGCAAGAGAATGTGTTTTAGACTAAAAGGTAATGCATTATAAGAAGAATCTTTACTTTGAAACTCTTGTTCTTTACCTTTTTCACACTATGAAACAGCTTTGTATTCAACTTAAACACTGTTTCAGAGCAAGACAGCTTGTTTTAAACCAAATTGAATAACTTACAATGTGTTAAGAAAACACATATTTCAAGTGAAAAGAGTTTATACAAGGGAGAAACAAGGTGTTTGTAATATGACAATTTAAAGTAATTGCAACTCTGTTTGAACACGTCTCACCACAACGAAACAGGGTTTCTATGCATTGTAATCGGCTTATACAGCGTTTCAGAGCAAGAAATATTGTTTTTAACCAAACTGAACAACTTACAATATCCTAAGAAAACATATATTTCAAGTGAAAAGAGTTTATACAGGGGAGAAAGAACTTATTTTAACATGGTTCTAATGTGACCCTTGAAAGTAATTGCAACTCTGTTTTTACACCTCTAACCACAAGGAGGCAACGTTTCCACGCGTTATAATTGGCTTATACATAGTTTCAGAGCAAGAAATATTGTTTTTAACCAAACAACTTAACCATTTAAAGTAATTGCAACTCTGTACACCTCTAACCACAAAGAAACAGGGCTTCTATGCATGGTAATCAGCTTAAACACTGTTTCAGGGCAAGAGATTGTGTTTTAGACTAAAACAATGCTTTATAAGAAGAATCTTTACTTTGAAACTCTGTTCTTTACCTTTTTCACACTATGAAACAGCTTTGTATTCACCTTAAACACTGTTTCAGGGCAAGAGATTGTGTTTTAGACTAAAACGGAATGCATTATAAGAAGAATCTTTACTTTGAAACTCTGTTCTTTACCTTTTTCACACTATGAAACAGCTTTGTATTCACCTTAAACACTGTTTCAGGGCAATAGATTGTGTTTTAGACTAAAACAATGCTTTATAAGAAGAATCTTTACTTTGAAACTCTGTTCTTTACCTTTTTCACACTATGAAACAGCTTTGTATTCACCTTAAACACTGTTTCAGGGCAAGAGATTGTGTTTTAGACTAAAACAATGCTTTATAAGAAGAATCTTTACTTTGAAACTCTGTTCTTTACCTTTTTAACACTATGAAACAGCTTTGTATTCACCTTAAACACTGTTTCAGGGCAAGAGATTGTGTTTTAGATTAAAAGGGAATGCATTATAAGAAGAATCTTTACTTTGAAACTGTTCTTTACCTTTTTCACACTATGAAACAGCTCTGTATTCACCTTAAACAGTGTTTCAGGGCAAGAGATTGTGTTTTAGACTAAAAGGTAATGCATTATAAGAAGAATCTTAACTTTGAAACTCTGTTCTTTACCTTTTTCACACTTTGAAACAGCTTTGTATTCACCTTAAACACTGTTTCAGGGCAATAGATTGTGTTTTAGACTAAAACAATGCTTTATAAGAAGAATCTTTACTTTGAAACTCTGTTCTTTACCTTTTTCACACTATGAAACAGCTCTGTATTCACCTTAAACACTGTTTCAGGGCAAGAGATTGTGTTTTAGACTAAAAGGGAATGCATTATAAGAAGAATCTTTACTTTGAAACTCTGTTCTTTACCTTTTTCACACTATGAAACAGCTTTGTATTCACCTTAAACACTGTTTCAGGGCAAGAGATTGTGTTTTAGACTAAAAGGGAATGCATTATAAGAGGAATCTTTACTTTGAAACTCTGTTCTTTACCTTTTTCACACTATGAATCAGCTTTGTATTCACCTTAAAAACAGTTTCAGGGCAAGAGATTGTGTTTTAGACTAAAAGGGAATGCATTATAAGAAGAATCTTTACTTTGAAACTCTGTTCTTTACCTTTTTCACACTATGAAACAGCTTTGTATTCACCATAAACACTGTTTCAGGGCAAGAGATTGTGTTTTAGACTAAAACAATGCTTTATAAGAAGAATCTTTACTTTGAAACTCTTTTCTTTACCTTTTTAACACTATGAAACAGCTCTGTATTCACCTTAAACACTGTTTCAGGGCAAGAGATTGTGTTTTAGACTAAAAGGGAATGCATTATAAGAAGAATCTTTACTTTGAAACTCTGTTCTTTACCTTTTTCACACTATGAAACAGCTTTGTATTCACCTTAAACACTGTTTCAGGGCAAGAGATTGTGTTTTAGACTAAAAGGGAATGCATTATAAGAAGAATCTTTACTTTGAAACTCTGTTCTTTAACTTTTTCACACTATGAAACAGCTCTGTATTCACCTTAAACACTGTTTCAGGACAAGAGATTGTGTTTTAGATTAAAAGGGAATGCATTATAAGAAGAATCTTTACTTTGAAGCTGTTCTTTACCTTTTTCACACTATGAAACAGCTTTGTATTCACCTTAAACACTGTTTCAGGGCAAGAGATTGTGTTTTAGACTAAAAGGTAATGCATTATAAGAAGAATCTTAACATTGAAACTCTGTTCTTTACCTTTTTCACACTATGAAACAGCTTTGTATTCACCTTAAACACTGTTTCAGGGCAAGAGATTGTGTTTTAGAATAAAACAATGCTTTATAAGAAGAATCTTTACTTTGAAACTCTGTTCTTTACCTTTTTAACACTATGAAACAGCTTTGTATTCACCTTAAACACTGTTTCAGGGCAAGAGATTGTGTTTTAGATTAAAAGGGAATGCATTATAAGAAGAATCTTTACTTTGAAACTGTTCTTTACCTTTTTCACACTATGAAACAGCTCTGTATTCACCTTAAACAGTGTTTCAGGGCAAGAGATTGTGTTTTAGACTAAAAGGTAATGCATTATAAGAAGAATCTTAACTTTGAAACTCTGTTCTTTACCTTTTTCACACTTTGAAACAGCTTTGTATTCACCTTAAACACTGTTTCAGGGGAAGAGATTGTGTTTTAGACTAAAAGGGAATGCATTATAAGAAGAATCTTTACTTTGAAACTCTGTTCTTTACCTTTTTCACACTATGAAACAGCTTTGTATTCCCTTAAACACTGTTTCAGGGCAAGAGATTGTGTTTTAGACTAAAAGGGAATGCATTATAAGAAGAATCTTTACTTTGAAACTCTGTTCTTTACCTTTTTCACACTATGAAACAGCTTTGTATTCACCTTAAACACTGTTTCAGGGCAAGAGAATGTGTTTTAGACTAAAAGGTAATGCATTATAAGAAGAATCTTTACTTTGAAACTCTGTTCTTTACCTTTTTCACACTATGAAACAGCTTTGTATTCACCTTAAACACTGTTTCAGGGCAAGAGAATGTGTTTTAGACTAAAAGGTAATGCATTATAAGAAGAATCTTTACTTTGAAACTCTTGTTCTTTACCTTTTTCACACTATGAAACAGCTTTGTATTCAACTTAAACACTGTTTCAGAGCAAGACAGCTTGTTTTAAACCAAATTGAATAACTTACAATGTGTTAAGAAAACACATATTTCAAGTGAAAAGAGTTTATACAAGGGAGAAACAAGGTGTTTGTAATATGACAATTTAAAGTAATTGCAACTCTGTTTGAACACGTCTCACCACAACGAAACAGGGTTTCTATGCATTGTAATCGGCTTATACAGCGTTTCAGAGCAAGAAATATTGTTTTTAACCAAACTGAACAACTTACAATATCCTAAGAAAACATATATTTCAAGTGAAAAGAGTTTATACAGGGGAGAAAGAAGTTGTTTTAACATGGTTCTAATGTGACCCTTGAAAGTAATTGCAACTCTGTTTTTACACCTCTAACCACAAGGAGGCAACGTTTCCACGCGTTATAATTGGCTTATACATAGTTTCAGAGCAAGAAATATTGTTTTTAACCAAACTGAACAACTTAACCATTTAAAGTAATTGCAACTCTGTTTGTACACCTCTAACCACAAAGAAACAGGGCTTCTATGCATTGTAATCAGCTTAAACACTGTTTCAGGGCAAGAGATTGTGTTTTAGACTAAAACAATGCTTTATAAGAAGAATCTTTACTTTGAAACTCTGTTCTTTACCTTTTTCACACTATGAAACAGCTTTGTATTCACCTTAAACACTGTTTCAGGGCAAGAGATTGTGTTTTAGACTAAAACGGAATGCATTATAAGAAGAATCTTTACTTTGAAACTCTGTTCTTTACCTTTTTCACACTATGAAACAGCTTTGTATTCACCTTAAACACTGTTTCAGGGCAAGAGATTGTGTTTTAGACTAAAACAATGCTTTATAAGAAGAATCTTTACTTTGAAACTCTGTTCTTTACCTTTTTCACACTATGAAACAGCTTTGTATTCACCTTAAACACTGTTTCAGTGCAAGAGATTGTGTTTTAGACTAAAAGGGAATGCATTATAAGAAGAATCTTTACTTTGAAACTCTGTTCTTTACCTTTTTCACACTATGAATCAGCTTTGTATTCACCTTAAACACTGTTTCAGGGCAATAGATTGTGTTTTAGACTAAAACAATGCTTTATAAGAAGAATCTTTACGTTGAAACGCTGTTCTTTACCTTTTTCACACTATGAAACAGCTTTGTATTCACCTTAAACACTGTTTCAGGGCAAGAGAATGTGTTTTAGACTAAAAGGTAATGCATTATAAGAAGAATCTTTACTTTGAAACTCTGTTCTTTACCTTTTTCACACTATGAAACAGCTTTGTATTCACCTTAAACACTGTTTCAGGGCAAGAGAATGTGTTTTAGACTAAAAGGTAATGCATTATAAGAAGAATCTTTACTTTGAAACTCTTGTTCTTTACCTTTTTCACACTATGAAACAGCTTTGTATTCAACTTAAACACTGTTTCAGAGCAAGACAGCTTGTTTTAAACCAAATTGAATAACTTACAATGTGTTAAGAAAACACATATTTCAAGTGAAAAGAGTTTATACAAGGGAGAAACAAGGTGTTTGTAATATGACAATTTAAAGTAATTGCAACTCTGTTTGAACACGTCTCACCACAACGAAACAGGGTTTCTATGCATTGTAATCGGCTTATACAGCGTTTCAGAGCAAGAAATATTGTTTTTAACCAAACTGAACAACTTACAATATCCTAAGAAAACATATATTTCAAGTGAAAAGAGTTTATACAGGGGAGAAAGAACTTATTTTAACATGGTTCTAATGTGACCCTTGAAAGTAATTGCAACTCTGTTTTTACACCTCTAACCACAAGGAGGCAACGTTTCCACGCGTTATAATTGGCTTATACATAGTTTCAGAGCAAGAAATATTGTTTTTAACCAAACAACTTAACCATTTAAAGTAATTGCAACTCTGTACACCTCTAACCACAAAGAAACAGGGCTTCTATGCATGGTAATCAGCTTAAACACTGTTTCAGGGCAAGAGATTGTGTTTTAGACTAAAACAATGCTTTATAAGAAGAATCTTTACTTTGAAACTCTGTTCTTTACCTTTTTCACACTATGAAACAGCTTTGTATTCACCTTAAACACTGTTTCAGGGCAAGAGATTGTGTTTTAGACTAAAACGGAATGCATTATAAGAAGAATCTTTACTTTGAAACTCTGTTCTTTACCTTTTTCACACTATGAAACAGCTTTGTATTCACCTTAAACACTGTTTCAGGGCAATAGATTGTGTTTTAGACTAAAACAATGCTTTATAAGAAGAATCTTTACTTTGAAACTCTGTTCTTTACCTTTTTCACACTATGAAACAGCTTTGTATTCACCTTAAACACTGTTTCAGGGCAAGAGATTGTGTTTTAGACTAAAACAATGCTTTATAAGGAGAATCTTTACTTTGAAACTCTGTTCTTTACCTTTTTAACACTATGAAACAGCTTTGTATTCACCTTAAACACTGTTTCAGGGCAAGAGATTGTGTTTTAGATTAAAAGGGAATGCATTATAAGAAGAATCTTTACTTTGAAACTGTTCTTTACCTTTTTCACACTATGAAACAGCTCTGTATTCACCTTAAACAGTGTTTCAGGGCAAGAGATTGTGTTTTAGACTAAAAGGTAATGCATTATAAGAAGAATCTTAACTTTGAAACTCTGTTCTTTACCTTTTTCACACTTTGAAACAGCTTTGTATTCACCTTAAACACTGTTTCAGGGCAATAGATTGTGTTTTAGACTAAAACAATGCTTTATAAGAAGAATCTTTACTTTGAAACTCTGTTCTTTACCTTTTTCACACTATGAAACAGCTCTGTATTCACCTTAAACACTGTTTCAGGGCAAGAGATTGTGTTTTAGACTAAAAGGGAATGCATTATAAGAAGAATCTTTACTTTGAAACTCTGTTCTTTACCTTTTTCACACTATGAAACAGCTTTGTATTCACCTTAAACACTGTTTCAGGGCAAGAGATTGTGTTTTAGACTAAAAGGGAATGCATTATAAGAGGAATCTTTACTTTGAAACTCTGTTCTTTACCTTTTTCACACTATGAATCAGCTTTGTATTCACCTTAAAAACAGTTTCAGGGCAAGAGATTGTGTTTTAGACTAAAAGGGAATGCATTATAAGAAGAATCTTTACTTTGAAACTCTGTTCTTTACCTTTTTCACACTATGAAACAGCTTTGTATTCACCATAAACACTGTTTCAGGGCAAGAGATTGTGTTTTAGACTAAAACAATGCTTTATAAGAAGAATCTTTACTTTGAAACTCTTTTCTTTACCTTTTTAACACTATGAAACAGCTCTGTATTCACCTTAAACACTGTTTCAGGGCAAGAGATTGTGTTTTAGACTAAAAGGGAATGCATTATAAGAAGAATCTTTACTTTGAAACTCTGTTCTTTACCTTTTTCACACTATGAAACAGCTTTGTATTCACCTTAAACACTGTTTCAGGGCAAGAGATTGTGTTTTAGACTAAAAGGGAATGCATTATAAGAAGAATCTTTACTTTGAAACTCTGTTCTTTAACTTTTTCACACTATGAAACAGCTCTGTATTCACCTTAAACACTGTTTCAGGACAAGAGATTGTGTTTTAGATTAAAAGGGAATGCATTATAAGAAGAATCTTTACTTTGAAGCTGTTCTTTACCTTTTTCACACTATGAAACAGCTTTGTATTCACCTTAAACACTGTTTCAGGGCAAGAGATTGTGTTTTAGACTAAAAGGTAATGCATTATAAGAAGAATCTTAACATTGAAACTCTGTTCTTTACCTTTTTCACACTATGAAACAGCTTTGTATTCACCTTAAACACTGTTTCAGGGCAAGAGATTGTGTTTTAGAATAAAACAATGCTTTATAAGAAGAATCTTTACTTTGAAACTCTGTTCTTTACCTTTTTAACACTATGAAACAGCTTTGTATTCACCTTAAACACTGTTTCAGGGCAAGAGATTGTGTTTTAGATTAAAAGGGAATGCATTATAAGAAGAATCTTTACTTTGAAACTGTTCTTTACCTTTTTCACACTATGAAACAGCTCTGTATTCACCTTAAACAGTGTTTCAGGGCAAGAGATTGTGTTTTAGACTAAAAGGTAATGCATTATAAGAAGAATCTTAACTTTGAAACTCTGTTCTTTACCTTTTTCACACTTTGAAACAGCTTTGTATTCACCTTAAACACTGTTTCAGGGGAAGAGATTGTGTTTTAGACTAAAAGGGAATGCATTATAAGAAGAATCTTTACTTTGAAACTCTGTTCTTTACCTTTTTCACACTATGAAACAGCTTTGTATTCACCTTAAACACTGTTTCAGGGCAAGAGATTGTGTTTTAGACTAAAAGGGAATGCATTATAAGAAGAATCTTTACTTTGAAACTCTGTTCTTTACCTTTTTCACACTATGAAACAGCTTTGTATTCACCTTAAACACTGTTTCAGGGCAAGAGAATGTGTTTTAGACTAAAAGGTAATGCATTATAAGAAGAATCTTTACTTTGAAACTCTGTTCTTTACCTTTTTCACACTATGAAACAGCTTTGTATTCACCTTAAACACTGTTTCAGGGCAAGAGAATGTGTTTTAGACTAAAAGGTAATGCATTATAAGAAGAATCTTTACTTTGAAACTCTTGTTCTTTACCTTTTTCACACTATGAAACAGCTTTGTATTCAACTTAAACACTGTTTCAGAGCAAGACAGCTTGTTTTAAACCAAATTGAATAACTTACAATGTGTTAAGAAAACACATATTTCAAGTGAAAAGAGTTTATACAAGGGAGAAACAAGGTGTTTGTAATATGACAATTTAAAGTAATTGCAACTCTGTTTGAACACGTCTCACCACAACGAAACAGGGTTTCTATGCATTGTAATCGGCTTATACAGCGTTTCAGAGCAAGAAATATTGTTTTTAACCAAACTGAACAACTTACAATATCCTAAGAAAACATATATTTCAAGTGAAAAGAGTTTATACAGGGGAGAAAGAAGTTGTTTTAACATGGTTCTAATGTGACCCTTGAAAGTAATTGCAACTCTGTTTTTACACCTCTAACCACAAGGAGGCAACGTTTCCACGCGTTATAATTGGCTTATACATAGTTTCAGAGCAAGAAATATTGTTTTTAACCAAACTGAACAACTTAACCATTTAAAGTAATTGCAACTCTGTTTGTACACCTCTAACCACAAAGAAACAGGGCTTCTATGCATTGTAATCAGCTTAAACACTGTTTCAGGGCAAGAGATTGTGTTTTAGACTAAAACAATGCTTTATAAGAAGAATCTTTACTTTGAAACTCTGTTCTTTACCTTTTTCACACTATGAAACAGCTTTGTATTCACCTTAAACACTGTTTCAGGGCAAGAGATTGTGTTTTAGACTAAAACGGAATGCATTATAAGAAGAATCTTTACTTTGAAACTCTGTTCTTTACCTTTTTCACACTATGAAACAGCTTTGTATTCACCTTAAACACTGTTTCAGGGCAAGAGATTGTGTTTTAGACTAAAACAATGCTTTATAAGAAGAATCTTTACTTTGAAACTCTGTTCTTTACCTTTTTCACACTATGAAACAGCTTTGTATTCACCTTAAACACTGTTTCAGTGCAAGAGATTGTGTTTTAGACTAAAAGGGAATGCATTATAAGAAGAATCTTTACTTTGAAACTCTGTTCTTTACCTTTTTCACACTATGAATCAGCTTTGTATTCACCTTAAACACTGTTTCAGGGCAATAGATTGTGTTTTAGACTAAAACAATGCTTTATAAGAAGAATCTTTACGTTGAAACGCTGTTCTTTACCTTTTTCACACTATGAAACAGCTTTGTATTCACCTTAAACACTGTTTCAGGGCAAGAGATTGTGTTTTAGACTAAAAGGGAATGCATTATAAGAAGAATCTTTACTTTGAAACTCTGTTCTTTACCTTTTTCACACTATGAATCAGCTTTGTATTCACCTTAAAAACAGTTTCAGGGCAAGAGATTGTGTTTTAGACTAAAAGGGAATGCATTATAAGAAGAATCTTTACTTTGAAACTCTGTTCTTTACCTTTTTCACACTATGAAACAGCTCTGTATTCACCTTAAACACTGTTTCAGGACAAGAGATTGTGTTTTAGATTAAAAGGGAATGCATTATAAGAAGAATCTTTACTTTGAAACTGTTCTTTACCTTTTTCACACTATGAAACAGCTCTGTATTCACCTTAAACACTGTTTCAGGGCAAGAGATTGTGTTTTAGACTAAAAGGTAATGCATTATAAGAAGAATCTTAACATTGAAACTCTGTTCTTTACCTTTTTCACACTATGAAACACCTTTGTATTCACCTTAAAAACAGTTTCAGGGCAAGAGATTGTGTTTTAGACTAAAAGGGAATGCATTATAAGAAGAATCTTTACTTTGAAACTCTGTTCTTTACCTTTTTCACGCTATGAAACAGCTTTGTATTCAACTTAAACACTGTTTCAGAGCAAGACAGCTTGTTTTAAACCAAATTGAATAACTTACAATGTGTTAAGAAAACACATATTTCAAGTGAAAAGAGTTTATACAAGGGAGAAACAAGGTGTTTGTAATATGACAATTTAAAGTAATTGCAACTCTGTTTGAACACGTCTCACCACAACGAAACAGGGTTTCTATGCATTGTAATCGGCTTATACAGCGTTTCAGAGCAAGAAATATTGTTTTTAACCAAACTGAACAACTTACAATATCCTAAGAAAACATATATTTCAAGTGAAAAGAGTTTATACATGGGAGAAAGAAGTTGTTTTAACATGGTTCTAATGTGACCCTTGAAAGTAATTGCAACTCTGTTTTTACACCTCTAACCACAAGGAGGCAACGTTTCCACGCGTTATAATTGGCTTATACATAGTTTCAGAGCAAGAAATATTGTTTTTAACCAAACTGAACAACTTAACCATTTAAAGTAATTGCAACTCTGTTTGTACACCTCTAACCACAAAGAAACAGGGCTTCTATGCATTGTAATCAGCTTAAACACTGTTTCAGGGCAATAGATTGTGTTTTAGACTAAAACAATGCTTTATAAGAAGAATCTTTACTTTGAAACTCTGTTCTTTACCTTTTTAACACTATGAAACAGCTCTGTATTCACCTTAAACACTGTTTCAGGGCAAGAGATTGTGTTTTAGACTAAAAGGGAATGCATTATAAGAAGAATCTTTACTTTGAAACTCTGTTCTTTACCTTTTTCACACTATGAAACAGCTTTGTATTCACCTTAAACACTGTTTCAGGGCAAGAGATTGTGTTTTAGACTAAAAGGGAATGCATTATAAGAGGAATCTTTACTTTGAAACTCTGTTCTTTACCTTTTTCACACTATGAATCAGCTTTGTATTCACCTTAAAAACAGTTTCAGGGCAAGAGATTGTGTTTTAGACTAAAAGGGAATGCATTATAAGAAGAATCTTTACTTTGAAACTCTGTTCTTTACCTTTTTCACACTATGAAACAGCTTTGTATTCACCTTAAACACTGTTTCAGGGCAAGAGATTGTGTTTTAGACTAAAACAATGCTTTATAAGAAGAATCTTTACTTTGAAACTCTTTTCTTTACCTGTTTAACACTATGAAACAGCTCTGTATTCACCTTAAACACTGTTTCAGGGCAAGAGATTGTGTTTTAGACTAAAAGGGAATGCATTATAAGAAGAATCTTTACTTTGAAACTCTGTTCTTTACCTTTTTCACACTATGAAACAGCTTTGTATTCACCTTAAACACTGTTTCAGGGCAAGAGATTGTGTTTTAGACTAAAAGGGAATGCATTATAAGAAGAATCTTTACTTTGAAACTCTGTTCTTTAACTTTTTCACACTATGAAACAGCTCTGTATTCACCTTAAACACTGTTTCAGGACAAGAGATTGTGTTTTAGATTAAAAGGGAATGCATTATAAGAAGAATCTTTACTTTGAAGCTGTTCTTTACCTTTTTCACACTATGAAACAGCTTTGTATTCACCTTAAACACTGTTTCAGGGCAAGAGATTGTGTTTTAGACTAAAAGGTAATGCATTATAACAAGAATCTTAACATTGAAACTCTGTTCTTTACCTTTTTCACACTATGAAACAGCTTTGTATTCACCTTAAACACTGTTTCAGGGCAAGAGATTGTGTTTTAGAATAAAACAATGCTTTATAAGAAGAATCTTTACTTTGAAACTCTGTTCTTTACCTTTTTAACACTATGAAACAGCTTTGTATTCACCTTAAACACTGTTTCAGGGCAAGAGATTGTGTTTTAGATTAAAAGGGAATGCATTATAAGAAGAATCTTTACTTTGAAACTGTTCTTTACCTTTTTCACACTATGAAACAGCTCTGTATTCACCTTAAACAGTGTTTCAGGGCAAGAGATTGTGTTTTAGACTAAAAGGTAATGCATTATAAGAAGAATCTTAACTTTGAAACTCTGTTCTTTACCTTTTTCACACTTTGAAACAGCTTTGTATTCACCTTAAACACTGTTTCAGGGGAAGAGATTGTGTTTTAGACTAAAAGGGAATGCATTATAAGAAGAATCTTTACTTTGAAACTCTGTTCTTTACCTTTTTCACACTATGAAACAGCTTTGTATTCACCTTAAACACTGTTTCAGGGCAAGAGATTGTGTTTTAGACTAAAAGGGAATGCATTATAAGAAGAATCTTTACTTTGAAACTCTGTTCTTTACCTTTTTCACACTATGAAACAGCTTTGTATTCACCTTAAACACTGTTTCAGGGCAAGAGAATGTGTTTTAGACTAAAAGGTAATGCATTATAAGAAGAATCTTTACTTTGAAACTCTGTTCTTTACCTTTTTCACACTATGAAACAGCTTTGTATTCACCTTAAACACTGTTTCAGGGCAAGAGAATGTGTTTTAGACTAAAAGGTAATGCATTATAAGAAGAATCTTTACTTTGAAACTCTTGTTCTTTACCTTTTTCACACTATGAAACAGCTTTGTATTCAACTTAAACACTGTTTCAGAGCAAGACAGCTTGTTTTAAACCAAATTGAATAACTTACAATGTGTTAAGAAAACACATATTTCAAGTGAAAAGAGTTTATACAAGGGAGAAACAAGGTGTTTGTAATATGACAATTTAAAGTAATTGCAACTCTGTTTGAACACGTCTCACCACAACGAAACAGGGTTTCTATGCATTGTAATCGGCTTATACAGCGTTTCAGAGCAAGAAATATTGTTTTTAACCAAACTGAACAACTTACAATATCCTAAGAAAACATATATTTCAAGTGAAAAGAGTTTATACAGGGGAGAAAGAAGTTGTTTTAACATGGTTCTAATGTGACCCTTGAAAGTAATTGCAACTCTGTTTTTACACCTCTAACCACAAGGAGGCAACGTTTCCACGCGTTATAATTGGCTTATACATAGTTTCAGAGCAAGAAATATTGTTTTTAACCAAACTGAACAACTTAACCATTTAAAGTAATTGCAACTCTGTTTGTACACCTCTAACCACAAAGAAACAGGGCTTCTATGCATTGTAATCAGCTTAAACACTGTTTCAGGGCAAGAGATTGTGTTTTAGACTAAAACAATGCTTTATAAGAAGAATCTTTACTTTGAAACTCTGTTCTTTACCTTTTTCACACTATGAAACAGCTTTGTATTCACCTTAAACACTGTTTCAGGGCAAGAGATTGTGTTTTAGACTAAAACGGAATGCATTATAAGAAGAATCTTTACTTTGAAACTCTGTTCTTTACCTTTTTCACACTATGAAACAGCTTTGTATTCACCTTAAACACTGTTTCAGGGCAAGAGATTGTGTTTTAGACTAAAACAATGCTTTATAAGAAGAATCTTTACTTTGAAACTCTGTTCTTTACCTTTTTCACACTATGAAACAGCTTTGTATTCACCTTAAACACTGTTTCAGTGCAAGAGATTGTGTTTTAGACTAAAAGGGAATGCATTATAAGAAGAATCTTTACTTTGAAACTCTGTTCTTTACCTTTTTCACACTATGAAACAGCTTTGTATTCACCTTAAACACTGTTTCAGGGCAAGAGATTGTGTTTTAGACTAAAAGGGAATGCATTATAAGAAGAATCTTTACTTTGAAACTCTGTTCTTTACCTTTTTCACACTATGAATCAGCTTTGTATTCACCTTAAACACTGTTTCAGGGCAATAGATTGTGTTTTAGACTAAAACAATGCTTTATAAGAAGAATCTTTACTTTGAAACTCTGTTCTTTACCTTTTTCACGCTATGAAACAGCTTTGTATTCAACTTAAACACTGTTTCAGAGCAAGACAGCTTGTTTTAAACCAAATTGAATAACTTACAATGTGTTAAGAAAACACATATTTCAAGTGAAAAGAGTTTATACAAGGGAGAAACAAGGTGTTTGTAATATGACAATTTAAAGTAATTGCAACTCTGTTTGAACACGTCTCACCACAACGAAACAGGGTTTCTATGCATTGTAATCGGCTTATACAGCGTTTCAGAGCAAGAAATATTGTTTTTAACCAAACTGAACAACTTACAATATCCTAAGAAAACATATATTTCAAGTGAAAAGAGTTTATACATGGGAGAAAGAAGTTGTTTTAACATGGTTCTAATGTGACCCTTGAAAGTAATTGCAACTCTGTTTTTACACCTCTAACCACAAGGAGGCAACGTTTCCACGCGTTATACTTGGCTTATACATAGTTTCAGAGCAAGAAATATTGTTTTTAACCAAACTGAACAACTTAACCATTTAAAGTAATTGCAACTCTGTTTGTACACCTCTAACCACAAAGAAACAGGGCTTCTATGCATTGTAATCAGCTTAAACACTGTTTCAGGGCAATAGATTGTGTTTTAGACTAAAACAATGCTTTATAACAAGAATCTTTACTTTGAAACTCTGTTCTTTACCTTTTTAACACTATGAAACAGCTCTGTATTCACCTTAAACACTGTTTCAGGGCAAGAGATTGTGTTTTAGACTAAAAGGGAATGCATTATAAGAAGAATCTTTACTTTGAAACTCTGTTCTTTACCTTTTTCACACTATGAAACAGCTTTGTATTCACCTTAAACACTGTTTCAGGGCAAGAGATTGTGTTTTAGACTAAAAGGGAATGCATTATAAGAGGAATCTTTACTTTGAAACTCTGTTCTTTACCTTTTTCACACTATGAATCAGCTTTGTATTCACCTTAAAAACAGTTTCAGGGCAAGAGATTGTGTTTTAGACTAAAAGGGAATGCATTATAAGAAGAATCTTTACTTTGAAACTCTGTTCTTTACCTTTTTCACACTATGAAACAGCTTTGTATTCACCTTAAACACTGTTTCAGGGCAAGAGATTGTGTTTTAGACTAAAACTTAATGCTTTATAAGAAGAATCTTTACTTTGAAACTCTGTTCTTTACCTTTTTCACACTATGAAACTGCTTTTTATTCAACTTAAACACTGTTTCAGGGCAAGAGATTGTGTTTTAGACTAAAACAATGCATTAAAAGAAGAATCTTTACATTGAAACTCTGTTCTTTACCTTTTTCAAACTATGAAACAGCTTTGTATTCACCTTAAACACTGTTTCAGGGCAAGAGATTGTGTTTTAGACTAAAACTTAATGCTTTATAAGCAGAATTTTTACTTTGAAACTCTGTTCTTTATCTTTTTAACACTATGAAACAGCTTTGTATTCAACTTAAACACTGTTTCAGGGCAAGAGATTGTGTTTTAGACTAAAACTTAATGCTTTATAAGAAGAATCTTTACTTTGAAACTCAGTTCTTTACCTTTTTCACACTATGAAACAGCTTTGTATTCACCTTAAACACTGTTTCAGGGCAAGAGATTGTGTTTTAGACTAAAAGGTAATGCATTATAAGAAGAATCTTTACTTTGAAACTGTTCTTTACCTTTTTCACACTATGAAACAGCTTTGTATTCGCCTTAACCACTGTTTCAGGGCAAGAGATTGTGTTTTAGACTAAAACAATGCTTTATAAGAAGAATCTTTACTTTGAAACTCTGTTCTTTACCTTTTTCACACTATGAAACAGCTTTTTATTCAACTTAAACACTGTTTCAGGGCAAGAGATTGTGTTTTAGACTAAAACAATGCATTAAAAGAAGAATCTTTACATTGAAACTCTGTTCTTTACCTTTTTCACACTGTGAAACAGATTTGTATTCACCTTAAACACTGTTTCAGGACAAGAGATTGTGTTTTAGAATAAAAGGTAATGCATTATAAGAAGAATCATTACTTTGAAACTCTTCTTTACCTGTTTCACACTATGAAACAGCTTTGTATTCGACTTAAACACTGTTTCAGGGCAAGAGATTGTGTTTTAGACTAAAACAATGCCTTATAAGAAGAATCTTTACTTTGAAACTCTGTTCTTTACCTTTTCCACACTATGAAACAGCTTTGTATTCAACTTAAGCACTGTTTCAGGGCAAGAGATTGTGTTTTAGACTAAAACAATGCTTCAAAAGAAGAATCTTTACTTTGAAACTCAGTTCTTTACCTTTTTCACACTATGAAACAGCTTTGTATTCAGCTTAAACACTGTTTCAGGGCAAGAGATTGTGTTTTAGACTAAAAGGTAATGCATTATTAGAAGAATCTTTACTTTGAAAGTCTGTTCTTTACATTTTTCACACTGTGAAACAGATTTGTATTTGACTTAAACACTGTTTCAGGGCAAGAGATTGTGTTTTAGACTAAAGCAATGCTTTATAAGAATATTTATTTTGAAACTCTGTTCTTTACCTTTTTCACATTATGAAACAGCTTTGTATTCACCTTAAACACTGTTTCAGGGCAAGAGATTGTGTTTTAGACTAAAAGGTAATGCATTATAAGAAGAATCTTTACTTTGAAACTCTGTTCTTTACCTTTTGCACACTATGAAACAGCTTTGTATTCAACTTAAACACTGTTTCAGGGTAAGAGATTGTGTTTTAGACTAAAACAATGCTTTATAAGAAGAATCTTTACTTTGAAACTCTGTTCTTTACCTTTTCCACACTATGAAACAGCTTTGTATTCAACTTAAACACTGTTTCAGGGCAAGAGATTGTGTTTTAGACTAAAACTTAATGCTTTATAAGAAGAATCTTTACTTTGAAACTCAGTTCTTTACCTTTTTCACACTATGAAACAGCTTTGTATTCAGCTTAAACACTGTTTCAGGGCAAGAGATTGTGTTTTAGACTAAAAGGTAATGCATTATTAGAAGAATCTTTACTTTGAAAGTCTGTTCTTTACATTTTTCACACTGTGAAACAGATTTGTATTTGACTTAAACACTGTTTCAGGGCAAGAGATTGTGTTTTAGACTAAAGCAATGCTTTATAAGAATATTTATTTTGAAACTCTGTTCTTTACCTTTTTCACATTATGAAACAGCTTTGTATTCACCTTAAACACTGTTTCAGGGCAAGAGATTGTGTTTTAGACTAAAAGGTAATGCATTATAAGAAGAATCTTTACTTTGAAACTCTGTTCTTTACCTTTTGCACACTATGAAACAGCTTTGTATTCAACTTAAACACTGTTTCAGGGTAAGAGATTGTGTTTTAGACTAAAACAATGCTTTATAAGAAGAATCTTTACTTTGAAACTCTGTTCTTTACCTTTTTAACACTATGAAACAGCTTTGTATTCAACTTAAACACTGTTTCAGGGCAAGAGATTGTGTTTTAGACTAAAACAATGCATTAAAAGAAGAATCTTTACATTGAAACTCTGTTCTTTACCTTTTTCACACTGTGAAACAGATTTGTATTCACCTTAAACACTGTTTCAGGACAAGAGATTGTGTTTTAGAATAAAAGGTAATGCATTATAAGAAGAATCATTACTTTGAAACTCTTCTTTACCTGTTTCACACTATGAAACAGCTTTGTATTCGACTTAAACACTGTTTCAGGGCAAGAGATTGTGTTTTAGACTAAAACAATGCTTTATAAGAAGAATCTTTACTTTGAAACTCTGTTCTTTACCTTTTTCACACTATGAAACAGCTTTGTATTCACCTTAAACACTGTTTCAGGGCAAGAGATTGTGTTTTAGACTAAAAGGGAATGCATTATAAGAAGAATCTTTACTTTGAAACTGTGTTCTTTACCTTTTTAACACTATGAAACAGCTCTGTATTCACCTTAAACACTGTTTCAGGGCAAGAGATTGTGTTTTAGACTAAAAGGGAATGCAATATTAGATGAATCTTTACTTTGAAACTTTGTTCTTCACCTTTTTCACACTCTGAATCAGCTTTGTATTCACCTTAAACACTGTTTCAAGGCAAGAGATTGTGTTTTAGACTAAAACAATGCTTTATAAGAAGAATCTTTACTTTGAAACTCTGTTCTTTACCTTTTTAACACTATGAAACAGCTCTGTATTCACCTTAAACACTGTTTCAGGGCAAGAGATTGTGTTTTAGACTAAAAGGGAATGCATTATAAGAAGAATCTTTACTTTGAAACTCTGTTCTTTACCTTTTTCACACTATGAAACAGCTCTGTATTCACCTTAAACACTGTTTCAGGGCAAGAGATTGTGTTTTAGACTAAAAGGTAATGCATTATAAGAAGAATCTTTACTTTGAAACTCTGTTCTTTACCTTTTTAACACTAAGAAACAGCTTTGTATTCACCTTAAAAACAGTTTCAGGGCAAGAGATTGTGTTTTAGACTAAAAGGGAATGCATTATAAGAAGAATCTTTACTTTGAAACTCTGTTCTTTACCTTTTTCACACTATGAAACAGCTTTGTATTCAACTTAAACACTGTTTCAGAGCAAGACAGCTTGTTTTAAACCAAATTGAATAACTTACAATGTGTTAAGAAAACACATATTTCAAGTGAAAAGAGTTTATACAAGGGAGAAACAAGGTGTTTGTAATATGACAATTTAAAGTAATTGCAACTCTGTTTGAACACGTCTCACCACAACGAAACAGGGTTTCTATGCATTGTAATCGGCTTATACAGCGTTTCAGAGCAAGAAATATTGTTTTTAACCAAACTGAACAACTTACAATATCCTAAGAAAACATATATTTCAAGTGAAAAGAGTTTATACAGGGGAGAAAGAAGTTGTTTTAACATGGTTCTAATGTGACCCTTGAAAGTAATTGCAACTCTGTTTTTACACCTCTAACCACAAGGAGGCAACGTTTCCACGCGTTATAATTGGCTTATACATAGTTTCAGAGCAAGAAATATTGTTTTTAACCAAACAACTTAACCATTTAAAGTAATTGCAACTCTGTTTGTACACCTCTAACCACAAAGAAACAGGGCTACTATGCATTGTAATCAGCTTAAACACTGTTTCAGGGCAAGAGATTGTGTTTTAGACTAAAACAATGCTTTATAAGAAGAATCTTTACTTTGAAACTCTGTTCTTTACCTTTTTCACACTATGAAACAGCTTTGTATTCACCTTAAACACTGTTTCAGGGCAAGAGATTGTGTTTTAGACTAAAAGGGAATGCATTATAAGAAGAATCTTTACTTTGAAACTCTGTTCTTTACCTTTTTCACACTATGAAACAGCTTTGTATTCACCTTAAACACTGTTTCAGGGCAAGAGATTGTGTTTTAGACTAAAAGGGAATGCATTATAAGAAGAATCTTTACTTTGAAACTCTGTTCTTTACCTTTTTCACACTATGAATCAGCTTTGTATTCACCTTAAACACTGTTTCAGGGCAGTAGATTGTGTTTTAGACTAAAACAATGCTTTATAAGAAGAATCTTTACTTTGAAACGCTGTTCTTTACCTTTTTCACACTATGAAACAGCTTTGTATTCACCTTAAACACTGTTTCAGGGCAAGAGATTGTGTTTTAGACTAAAAGGGAATGCATTATAAGAAGAATCTTTACTTTGAAACTCTGTTCTTTACCTTTTTCACACTATGAATCAGCTTTGTATTCACCTTAAAAACAGTTTCAGGGCAAGAGATTGTGTTTTAGACTAAAAGGGAATGCATTATTAGATGAATCTTTACTTTGAAACTTTGTTCTTTACCTTTTTCACACTCTGAATCAGCTTTGTATTCACCTTAAACACTGTTTCAAGGCAAGAGATTGTGTTTTAGACTAAAACAATGCTTTATAAGAAGAATCTTTACTTTGAAACTCTGTTCTTTACCTTTTTAACACTATGAAACAGCTCTGTATTCACCTTAAACACTGTTTCAGGGCAAGAGATTGTGTTTTAGACTAAAAGGGAATGCATTATAAGAAGAATCTTTACTTTGAAACTCTGTTCTATACCTTTTTCACACTATGAAACAGCTCTGTATTCACCTTAAACACTGTTTCAGGACAAGAGATTGTGTTTTAGATTAAAAGGGAATGCATTATAAGAAGAATCTTTACTTTGAAACTGTTCTTTACCTTTTTCACACTATGAAACAACTCTGTATTCACCTTAAACACTGTTTCAGGGCAAGAGATTGTGTTTTAGACTAAAAGGTAATGCATTATAAGAAGAATCTTAACTTTGAAACTCTGTTCTTTACCTTTTTCACACTATGAAACAGCTTTGTATTCACCTTAAACACTGTTTCAGGGCAAGAGATTGTGTTTTAGACTAAAACAATGCTTTATAAGAAGAATCTTTACTTTGAAACTCTGTTCTTTACCTTTTTAACACTATGAAACAGCTCTGTATTCACCTTAAACACTGTTTCAGGGCAAGAGATAGTGTTTTAGACTAAAACGGAATGCATTATAAGAAGAATCTTTACTTTGAAACTCTGTTCTTTACCTTTTTCACACTATGAAACAGCTTTGTATTCACCTTAAACACTGTTTCAGGGCAAGAGATTGTGTTTTAGACTAAAACATTGCTTTATAAGAAGAATCTTTACTTTGAAACTCTGTTCTTTACCTTTTTCACACTATGAAACAGCTTTGTATTCACCTTAAACACTGTTTCAGGGCAAGAGATTGTGTTTTAGACTAAAACAATGCTTTATAAGAAGAATCTTTACTTTGAAACTCTGTTCTTTACCTTTTTCACACTATGAAACAGCTTTGTATTCACCTTAAACACTGTTTCAGGGCAAGAGATTGTGTTTTAGATTAAAAGGGAATGCATTATAAGAAGAATCTTTACTTTGAAACTGTTCTTTACCTTTTTCACACTATGAAACAGCTCTGTATTCACCTTAAACACTGTTTCAGGGCAAGAGATTGTGTTTTAGACTAAAAGGTAATGCATTATAAGAAGAATCTTAACTTTGAAACTCTGTTCTTTACCTTTTTCACACTATGAAACAGCTTTGTATTCACCTTAAACACTGTTTCAGGGCAAGAGATTGTGTTTTAGACTAAAACAATGCTTTATAAGAAGAATCTTTACTTTGAAACTCTGTTCTTTACCTTTTTAACACTATGAAACAGCTCTGTATTCACCTTAAACACTGTTTCAGGGCAAGAGATTGTGTTTTAGACTAAAAGGGAATGCATTATAAGAAGAATCTTTACTTTGAAACTCTGTTCTTTACCTTTTTCACACTCTGAATCAGCTTTGTATTCACCTTAAACACTGTTTCAAGGCAAGAGATTGTGTTTTAGACTAAAACAATGCTTTATAAGAAGAATCTTTACTTTGAAACTCTGTTCTTTACCTTTTTCACACTATGAAACAGCTTTTTATTCAACTTAAACACTGTTTCAGGGCAAGAGATTGTGTTTTAGACTAAAACAATGCATTAAAAGAAGAATCTTTACATTGAAACTCTGTTCTTTACCTTTTTCACACTGTGAAACAGATTTGTATTCACCTTAAACACTGTTTCAGGACAAGAGATTGTGTTTTAGAATAAAAGGTAATGCATTATAAGAAGAATCATTACTTTGAAACTCTTCTTTACCTGTTTCACACTATGAAACAGCTTTGTATTCGACTTAAACACTGTTTCAGGGCAAGAGATTGTGTTTTAGACTAAAACAATGCCTTATAAGAAGAATCTTTACTTTGAAACTCTGTTCTTTACCTTTTCCACACTATGAAACAGCTTTGTATTCAACTTAAGCACTGTTTCAGGGCAAGAGATTGTGTTTTAGACTAAAACAATGCTTCAAAAGAAGAATCTTTACTTTGAAACTCAGTTCTTTACCTTTTTCACACTATGAAACAGCTTTGTATTCAGCTTAAACACTGTTTCAGGGCAAGAGATTGTGTTTTAGACTAAAAGGTAATGCATTATTAGAAGAATCTTTACTTTGAAAGTCTGTTCTTTACATTTTTCACACTGTGAAACAGATTTGTATTTGACTTAAACACTGTTTCAGGGCAAGAGATTGTGTTTTAGACTAAAGCAATGCTTTATAAGAATATTTATTTTGAAACTCTGTTCTTTACCTTTTTCACATTATGAAACAGCTTTGTATTCACCTTAAACACTGTTTCAGGGCAAGAGATTGTGTTTTAGACTAAAAGGTAATGCATTATAAGAAGAATCTTTACTTTGAAACTCTGTTCTTTACCTTTTGCACACTATGAAACAGCTTTGTATTCAACTTAAACACTGTTTCAGGGTAAGAGATTGTGTTTTAGACTAAAACAATGCTTTATAAGAAGAATCTTTACTTTGAAACTCTGTTCTTTACCTTTTCCACACTATGAAACAGCTTTGTATTCAACTTAAACACTGTTTCAGGGCAAGAGATTGTGTTTTAGACTAAAACTTAATGCTTTATAAGAAGAATCTTTACTTTGAAACTCAGTTCTTTACCTTTTTCACACTATGAAACAGCTTTGTATTCAGCTTAAACACTGTTTCAGGGCAAGAGATTGTGTTTTAGACTAAAAGGTAATGCATTATTAGAAGAATCTTTACTTTGAAAGTCTGTTCTTTACATTTTTCACACTGTGAAACAGATTTGTATTTGACTTAAACACTGTTTCAGGGCAAGAGATTGTGTTTTAGACTAAAGCAATGCTTTATAAGAATATTTATTTTGAAACTCTGTTCTTTACCTTTTTCACATTATGAAACAGCTTTGTATTCACCTTAAACACTTTCAGGGCAAGAGATTGTGTTTTAGACTAAAAGGTAATGCATTATAAGAAGAATCTTTACTTTGAAACTCTGTTCTTTACCTTTTGCACACTATGAAACAGCTTTGTATTCAACTTAAACACTGTTTCAGGGTAAGAGATTGTGTTTTAGACTAAAACAATGCTTTATAAGAAGAATCTTTACTTTGAAACTCTGTTCTTTACCTTTTTAACACTATGAAACAGCTTTGTATTCAACTTAAACACTGTTTCAGGGCAAGAGATTGTGTTTTAGACTAAAACAATGCATTAAAAGAAGAATCTTTACATTGAAACTCTGTTCTTTACCTTTTTCACACTGTGAAACAGATTTGTATTCACCTTAAACACTGTTTCAGGACAAGAGATTGTGTTTTAGAATAAAAGGTAATGCATTATAAGAAGAATCATTACTTTGAAACTCTTCTTTACCTGTTTCACACTATGAAACAGCTTTGTATTCGACTTAAACACTGTTTCAGGGCAAGAGATTGTGTTTTAGACTAAAACAATGCTTTATAAGAAGAATCTTTACTTTGAAACTCTGTTCTTTACCTTTTTCACACTATGAAACAGCTTTGTATTCACCTTAAACACTGTTTCAGGGCAAGAGATTGTGTTTTAGACTAAAAGGGAATGCATTATAAGAAGAATCTTTACTTTGAAACTGTGTTCTTTACCTTTTTAACACTATGAAACAGCTCTGTATTCACCTTAAACACTGTTTCAGGGCAAGAGATTGTGTTTTAGACTAAAAGGGAATGCAATATTAGATGAATCTTTACTTTGAAACTTTGTTCTTCACCTTTTTCACACTCTGAATCAGCTTTGTATTCACCTTAAACACTGTTTCAAGGCAAGAGATTGTGTTTTAGACTAAAACAATGCTTTATAAGAAGAATCTTTACTTTGAAACTCTGTTCTTTACCTTTTTAACACTATGAAACAGCTCTGTATTCACCTTAAACACTGTTTCAGGGCAAGAGATTGTGTTTTAGACTAAAAGGGAATGCATTATAAGAAGAATCTTTACTTTGAAACTCTGTTCTTTACCTTTTTCACACTATGAAACAGCTCTGTATTCACCTTAAACACTGTTTCAGGGCAAGAGATTGTGTTTTAGACTAAAAGGTAATGCATTATAAGAAGAATCTTTACTTTGAAACTCTGTTCTTTACCTTTTTAACACTAAGAAACAGCTTTGTATTCACCTTAAAAACAGTTTCAGGGCAAGAGATTGTGTTTTAGACTAAAAGGGAATGCATTATAAGAAGAATCTTTACTTTGAAACTCTGTTCTTTACCTTTTTCACACTATGAAACAGCTTTGTATTCAACTTAAACACTGTTTCAGAGCAAGACAGCTTGTTTTAAACCAAATTGAATAACTTACAATGTGTTAAGAAAACACATATTTCAAGTGAAAAGAGTTTATACAAGGGAGAAACAAGGTGTTTGTAATATGACAATTTAAAGTAATTGCAACTCTGTTTGAACACGTCTCACCACAACGAAACAGGGTTTCTATGCATTGTAATCGGCTTATACAGCGTTTCAGAGCAAGAAATATTGTTTTTAACCAAACTGAACAACTTACAATATCCTAAGAAAACATATATTTCAAGTGAAAAGAGTTTATACAGGGGAGAAAGAAGTTGTTTTAACATGGTTCTAATGTGACCCTTGAAAGTAATTGCAACTCTGTTTTTACACCTCTAACCACAAGGAGGCAACGTTTCCACGCGTTATAATTGGCTTATACATAGTTTCAGAGCAAGAAATATTGTTTTTAACCAAACAACTTAACCATTTAAAGTAATTGCAACTCTGTTTGTACACCTCTAACCACAAAGAAACAGGGCTTCTATGCATTGTAATCAGCTTAAACACTGTTTCAGGGCAAGAGATTGTGTTTTAGACTAAAACAATGCTTTATAAGAAGAATCTTTACTTTGAAACTCTGTTCTTTACCTTTTTCACACTATGAAACAGCTTTGTATTCACCTTAAACACTGTTTCAGGGCAAGAGATTGTGTTTTAGACTAAAAGGGAATGCATTATAAGAAGAATCTTTACTTTGAAACTCTGTTCTTTACCTTTTTCACACTATGAAACAGCTTTGTATTCACCTTAAACACTGTTTCAGGGCAAGAGATTGTGTTTTAGACTAAAAGGGAATGCATTATAAGAAGAATCTTTACTTTGAAACTCTGTTCTTTACCTTTTTCACACTATGAATCAGCTTTGTATTCACCTTAAACACTGTTTCAGGGCAATAGATTGTGTTTTAGACTAAAACAATGCTTTATAAGAAGAATCTTTACTTTGAAACGCTGTTCTTTACCTTTTTCACACTATGAAACAGCTTTGTATTCACCTTAAACACTGTTTCAGGGCAAGAGATTGTGTTTTAGACTAAAAGGGAATGCATTATAAGAAGAATCTTTACTTTGAAACTCTGTTCTTTACCTTTTTCACACTATGAATCAGCTTTGTATTCACCTTAAAAACAGTTTCAGGGCAAGAGATTGTGTTTTAGACTAAAAGGGAATGCATTATTAGATGAATCTTTACTTTGAAACTTTGTTCTTTACCTTTTTCACACTCTGAATCAGCTTTGTATTCACCTTAAACACTGTTTCAAGGCAAGAGATTGTGTTTTAGACTAAAACAATGCTTTATAAGAAGAATCTTTACTTTGAAACTCTGTTCTTTACCTTTTTAACACTATGAAACAGCTCTGTATTCACCTTAAACACTGTTTCAGGGCAAGAGATTGTGTTTTAGACTAAAAGGGAATGCATTATAAGAAGAATCTTTACTTTGAAACTCTGTTCTTTACCTTTTTCACACTATGAAACAGCTCTGTATTCACCTTAAACACTGTTTCAGGACAAGAGATTGTGTTTTAGATTAAAAGGGAATGCATTATAAGAAGAATCTTTACTTTGAAACTGTTCTTTACCTTTTTCACACTATGAAACAACTCTGTATTCACCTTAAACACTGTTTCAGGGCAAGAGATTGTGTTTTAGACTAAAAGGTAATGCATTATAAGAAGAATCTTAACTTTGAAACTCTGTTCTTTACCTTTTTCACACTATGAAACAGCTTTGTATTCACCTTAAACACTGTTTCAGGGCAAGAGATTGTGTTTTAGACTAAAACAATGCTTTATAAGAAGAATCTTTACTTTGAAACTCTGTTCTTTACCTTTTTAACACTATGAAACAGCTCTGTATTCACCTTAAACACTGTTTCAGGGCAAGAGATAGTGTTTTAGACTAAAACGGAATGCATTATAAGAAGAATCTTTACTTTGAAACTCTGTTCTTTACCTTTTTCACACTATGAAACAGCTTTGTATTCACCTTAAACACTGTTTCAGGGCAAGAGATTGTGTTTTAGACTAAAACATTGCTTTATAAGAAGAATCTTTACTTTGAAACTCTGTTCTTTACCTTTTTCACACTATGAAACAGCTTTGTATTCACCTTAAACACTGTTTCAGGGCAAGAGATTGTGTTTTAGACTAAAACAATGCTTTATAAGAAGAATCTTTACTTTGAAACTCTGTTCTTTACCTTTTTCACACTATGAAACAGCTTTGTATTCACCTTAAACACTGTTTCAGGGCAAGAGATTGTGTTTTAGATTAAAAGGGAATGCATTATAAGAAGAATCTTTACTTTGAAACTGTTCTTTACCTTTTTCACACTATGAAACAGCTCTGTATTCACCTTAAACAGTGTTTCAGGGCAAGAGATTGTGTTTTAGACTAAAAGGTAATGCATTATAAGAAGAATCTTAACTTTGAAACTCTGTTCTTTACCTTTTTCACACTATGAAACAGCTTTGTATTCACCTTAAACACTGTTTCAGGGCAAGAGATTGTGTTTTAGACTAAAACAATGCTTTATAAGAAGAATCTTTACTTTGAAACTCTGTTCTTTACCTTTTTAACACTATGAAACAGCTCTGTATTCACCTTAAACACTGTTTCAGGGCAAGAGATTGTGTTTTAGACTAAAAGGGAATGCATTATAAGAAGAATCTTTACTTTGAAACTCTGTTCTTTACCTTTTTCACACTATGAAACAGCTTTGTATTCACCTTAAACACTGTTTCAGGGCAAGAGATTGTGTTTTAGACTAAAAGGGAATGCATTATAAGAAGAATCTTTACTTTGAAACTCTGTTCTTTACCTTTTTCACACTATGAAACAGCTTTGTATTCACCTTAAACACTGTTTCAGGGCAAGAGATTGTGTTTTAGACTAAAAGGGAATGCATTATAAGAAGAATCTTTACTTTGAAACTCTGTTCTTTACCTTTTTCACACTATGAAACAGCTTTGTATTCACCTTAAACACTGTTTCAGGGCAAGAGAATGTGTTTTAGACTAAAAGGTAATGCATTATAAGAAGAATCTTTACTTTGAAACTCTTGTTCTTTACCTTTTTCACACTATGAAACAGCTTTGTATTCACCTTAAACACTGTTTCAGGGCAAGAGATTGTGTTTTAGACTAAAACAATGCTTTATAAGAAGAATCTTTACTTTGAAACTCTGTTCTTTACCTTTTTAACACTATGAAACAGCTCTGTATTCACCTTAAACACTGTTTCAGGGCAAGAGATAGTGTTTTAGACTAAAACGGAATGCATTATAAGAAGAATCTTTACTTTGAAACTCTGTTCTTTACCTTTTTCACACTATGAAACAGCTTTGTATTCACCTTAAACACTGTTTCAGGGCAAGAGATTGTGTTTTAGACTAAAACATTGCTTTATAAGAAGAATCTTTACTTTGAAACTCTGTTCTTTACCTTTTTCACACTATGAAACAGCTTTGTATTCACCTTAAACACTGTTTCAGGGCAAGAGATTGTGTTTTAGACTAAAACAATGCTTTATAAGAAGAATCTTTACTTTGAAACTCTGTTCTTTACCTTTTTCACACTATGAAACAGCTTTGTATTCACCTTAAACACTGTTTCAGGGCAAGAGATTGTGTTTTAGATTAAAAGGGAATGCATTATAAGAAGAATCTTTACTTTGAAACTGTTCTTTACCTTTTTCACACTATGAAACAGCTCTGTATTCACCTTAAACACTGTTTCAGGGCAAGAGATTGTGTTTTAGACTAAAAGGTAATGCATTATAAGAAGAATCTTAACTTTGAAACTCTGTTCTTTACCTTTTTCACACTATGAAACAGCTCTGTATTCACCTTAAACACTGTTTCAGGGCAAGAGATTGTGTTTTAGACTAAAAGGGAATGCATTATAAGAAGAATCTTTACTTTGAAACTCTGTTCTTTACCTTTTTCACACTATGAAACAGCTTTGTATTCACCTTAAACACTGTTTCAGGGCAAGAGATTGTGTTTTAGACTAAAAGGGAATGCATTATAAGAAGAATCTTTACTTTGAAACTCTGTTCTTTACCTTTTTCACACTATGAAACAGCTTTGTATTCACCTTAAACACTGTTTCAGGGCAAGAGAATGTGTTTTAGACTAAAAGGTAATGCATTATAAGAAGAATCTTTACTTTGAAACTCTTGTTCTTTACCTTTTTCACACTATGAAACAGCTTTGTATTCAACTTAAACACTGTTTCAGAGCAAGACAGCTTGTTTTAAACCAAATTGAATAACTTACAATGTGTTAAGAAAACACATATTTCAAGTGAAAAGAGTTTATACAAGGGAGAAACAAGGTGTTTGTAATATGACAATTTAAAGTAATTGCAACTCTGTTTGAACACGTCTCACCACAACGAAACAGGGTTTCTATGCATTGTAATCGGCTTATACAGCGTTTCAGAGCAAGAAATATTGTTTTTAACCAAACTGAACAACTTACAATATCCTAAGAAAACATATATTTCAAGTGAAAAGAGTTTATACAGGGGAGAAAGAAGTTGTTTTAACATGGTTCTAATGTGACCCTTGAAAGTAATTGCAACTCTGTTTTTACACCTCTAACCACAAGGAGGCAACGTTTCCAGGCGTTATAATTGGCTTATACATAGTTTCAGAGCAAGAAATATTGTTTTTAACCAAACTGAACAACTTAACCATTTAAAGTAATTGCAACTCTGTTTGTACACCTCTAACCACAAAGAAACAGGGCTTCTATGCATTGTAATCAGCTTAAACACTGTTTCAGGGCAAGAGATTGTGTTTTAGACTAAAACAATGCTTTATAAGAAGAATCTTTACTTTGAAACTCTGTTCTTTACCTTTTTAACACTATGAAACAGCTCTGTATTCACCTTAAACACTGTTTCAGGGCAAGAGATAGTGTTTTAGACTAAAACGGAATGCATTATAAGAAGAATCTTTACTTTGAAACTCTGTTCTTTACCTTTTTAACACTATGAAACAGCTCTGTATTCACCTTAAACACTGTTTCAGGGCAAGAGATAGTGTTTTAGACTAAAACGGAATGCATTATAAGAAGAATCTTTACTTTGAAACTCTGTTCTTTACCTTTTTCACACTATGAAACAGCTTTGTATTCACCTTAAACACTGTTTCAGGGCAAGAGATTGTGTTTTAGACTAAAACATTGCTTTATAAGAAGAATCTTTACTTTGAAACTCTGTTCTTTACCTTTTTCACACTATGAAACAGCTTTGTATTCACCTTAAACACTGTTTCAGGGCAAGAGATTGTGTTTTAGACTAAAACAATGCTTTATAAGAAGAATCTTTACTTTGAAACTCTGTTCTTTACCTTTTTCACACTATGAAACAGCTTTGTATTCACCTTAAACACTGTTTCAGGGCAAGAGATTGTGTTTTAGATTAAAAGGGAATGCATTATAAGAAGAATCTTTACTTTGAAACTGTTCTTTACCTTTTTCACACTATGAAACAGCTCTGTATTCACCTTAAACAGTGTTTCAGGGCAAGAGATTGTGTTTTAGACTAAAAGGTAATGCATTATAAGAAGAATCTTAACTTTGAAACTCTGTTCTTTACCTTTTTCACACTATGAAACAGCTTTGTATTCACCTTAAACACTGTTTCAGGGCAAGAGATTGTGTTTTAGACTAAAACAATGCTTTATAAGAAGAATCTTTACTTTGAAACTCTGTTCTTTACCTTTTTAACACTATGAAACAGCTCTGTATTCACCTTAAACACTGTTTCAGGGCAAGAGATTGTGTTTTAGACTAAAAGGGAATGCATTATAAGAAGAATCTTTACTTTGAAACTCTGTTCTTTACCTTTTTCACACTATGAAACAGCTTTGTATTCACCTTAAACACTGTTTCAGGGCAAGAGATTGTGTTTTAGACTAAAAGGGAATGCATTATAAGAAGAATCTTTACTTTGAAACTCTGTTCTTTACCTTTTTCACACTATGAAACAGCTTTGTATTCACCTTAAACACTGTTTCAGGGCAAGAGATTGTGTTTTAGACTAAAAGGGAATGCATTATAAGAAGAATCTTTACTTTGAAACTCTGTTCTTTACCTTTTTCACACTATGAAACAGCTTTGTATTCACCTTAAACACTGTTTCAGGGCAAGAGAATGTGTTTTAGACTAAAAGGTAATGCATTATAAGAAGAATCTTTACTTTGAAACTCTTGTTCTTTACCTTTTTCACACTATGAAACAGCTTTGTATTCACCTTAAACACTGTTTCAGGGCAAGAGATTGTGTTTTAGACTAAAACAATGCTTTATAAGAAGAATCTTTACTTTGAAACTCTGTTCTTTACCTTTTTAACACTATGAAACAGCTCTGTATTCACCTTAAACACTGTTTCAGGGCAAGAGATAGTGTTTTAGACTAAAACGGAATGCATTATAAGAAGAATCTTTACTTTGAAACTCTGTTCTTTACCTTTTTCACACTATGAAACAGCTTTGTATTCACCTTAAACACTGTTTCAGGGCAAGAGATTGTGTTTTAGACTAAAACATTGCTTTATAAGAAGAATCTTTACTTTGAAACTCTGTTCTTTACCTTTTTCACACTATGAAACAGCTTTGTATTCACCTTAAACACTGTTTCAGGGCAAGAGATTGTGTTTTAGACTAAAACAATGCTTTATAAGAAGAATCTTTACTTTGAAACTCTGTTCTTTACCTTTTTCACACTATGAAACAGCTTTGTATTCACCTTAAACACTGTTTCAGGGCAAGAGATTGTGTTTTAGATTAAAAGGGAATGCATTATAAGAAGAATCTTTACTTTGAAACTGTTCTTTACCTTTTTCACACTATGAAACAGCTCTGTATTCACCTTAAACAGTGTTTCAGGGCAAGAGATTGTGTTTTAGACTAAAAGGTAATGCATTATAAGAAGAATCTTAACTTTGAAACTCTGTTCTTTACCTTTTTCACACTATGAAACAGCTTTGTATTCACCTTAAACACTGTTTCAGGGCAAGAGATTGTGTTTTAGACTAAAACAATGCTTTATAAGAAGAATCTTTACTTTGAAACTCTGTTCTTTACCTTTTTAACACTATGAAACAGCTCTGTATTCACCTTAAACACTGTTTCAGGGCAAGAGATTGTGTTTTAGACTAAAAGGGAATGCATTATAAGAAGAATCTTTACTTTGAAACTCTGTTCTTTACCTTTTTCACACTATGAAACAGCTTTGTATTCACCTTAAACACTGTTTCAGGGCAAGAGATTGTGTTTTAGACTAAAAGGGAATGCATTATAAGAAGAATCTTTACTTTGAAACTCTGTTCTTTACCTTTTTCACACTATGAAACAGCTTTGTATTCACCTTAAACACTGTTTCAGGGCAAGAGATTGTGTTTTAGACTAAAAGGGAATGCATTATAAGAAGAATCTTTACTTTGAAACTCTGTTCTTTACCTTTTTCACACTATGAAACAGCTTTGTATTCACCTTAAACACTGTTTCAGGGCAAGAGAATGTGTTTTAGACTAAAAGGTAATGCATTATAAGAAGAATCTTTACTTTGAAACTCTTGTTCTTTACCTTTTTCACACTATGAAACAGCTTTGTATTCACCTTAAACACTGTTTCAGGGCAAGAGATTGTGTTTTAGACTAAAACAATGCTTTATAAGAAGAATCTTTACTTTGAAACTCTGTTCTTTACCTTTTTAACACTATGAAACAGCTCTGTATTCACCTTAAACACTGTTTCAGGGCAAGAGATAGTGTTTTAGACTAAAACGGAATGCATTATAAGAAGAATCTTTACTTTGAAACTCTGTTCTTTACCTTTTTCACACTATGAAACAGCTTTGTATTCACCTTAAACACTGTTTCAGGGCAAGAGATTGTGTTTTAGACTAAAACATTGCTTTATAAGAAGAATCTTTACTTTGAAACTCTGTTCTTTACCTTTTTCACACTATGAAACAGCTTTGTATTCACCTTAAACACTGTTTCAGGGCAAGAGATTGTGTTTTAGACTAAAACAATGCTTTATAAGAAGAATCTTTACTTTGAAACTCTGTTCTTTACCTTTTTCACACTATGAAACAGCTTTGTATTCACCTTAAACACTGTTTCAGGGCAAGAGATTGTGTTTTAGATTAAAAGGGAATGCATTATAAGAAGAATCTTTACTTTGAAACTGTTCTTTACCTTTTTCACACTATGAAACAGCTCTGTATTCACCTTAAACAGTGTTTCAGGGCAAGAGATTGTGTTTTAGACTAAAAGGTAATGCATTATAAGAAGAATCTTAACTTTGAAACTCTGTTCTTTACCTTTTTCACACTATGAAACAGCTCTGTATTCACCTTAAACACTGTTTCAGGGCAAGAGATTGTGTTTTAGACTAAAAGGGAATGCATTATAAGAAGAATCTTTACTTTGAAACTCTGTTCTTTACCTTTTTCACACTATGAAACAGCTTTGTATTCACCTTAAACACTGTTTCAGGGCAAGAGATTGTGTTTTAGACTAAAAGGGAATGCATTATAAGAAGAATCTTTACTTTGAAACTCTGTTCTTTACCTTTTTCACACTATGAAACAGCTTTGTATTCACCTTAAACACTGTTTCAGGGCAAGAGAATGTGTTTTAGACTAAAAGGTAATGCATTATAAGAAGAATCTTTACTTTGAAACTCTTGTTCTTTACCTTTTTCACACTATGAAACAGCTTTGTATTCAACTTAAACACTGTTTCAGAGCAAGACAGCTTGTTTTAAACCAAATTGAATAACTTACAATGTGTTAAGAAAACACATATTTCAAGTGAAAAGAGTTTATACAAGGGAGAAACAAGGTGTTTGTAATATGACAATTTAAAGTAATTGCAACTCTGTTTGAACACGTCTCACCACAACGAAACAGGGTTTCTATGCATTGTAATCGGCTTATACAGCGTTTCAGAGCAAGAAATATTGTTTTTAACCAAACTGAACAACTTACAATATCCTAAGAAAACATATATTTCAAGTGAAAAGAGTTTATACAGGGGAGAAAGAAGTTGTTTTAACATGGTTCTAATGTGACCCTTGAAAGTAATTGCAACTCTGTTTTTACACCTCTAACCACAAGGAGGCAACGTTTCCAGGCGTTATAATTGGCTTATACATAGTTTCAGAGCAAGAAATATTGTTTTTAACCAAACTGAACAACTTAACCATTTAAAGTAATTGCAACTCTGTTTGTACACCTCTAACCACAAAGAAACAGGGCTTCTATGCATTGTAATCAGCTTAAACACTGTTTCAGGGCAAGAGATTGTGTTTTAGACTAAAACAATGCTTTATAAGAAGAATCTTTACTTTGAAACTCTGTTCTTTACCTTTTTAACACTATGAAACAGCTCTGTATTCACCTTAAACACTGTTTCAGGGCAAGAGATAGTGTTTTAGACTAAAACGGAATGCATTATAAGAAGAATCTTTACTTTGAAACTCTGTTCTTTACCTTTTTCACACTATGAAACAGCTTTGTATTCACCTTAAACACTGTTTCAGGGCAAGAGATTGTGTTTTAGACTAAAACATTGCTTTATAAGAAGAATCTTTACTTTGAAACTCTGTTCTTTACCTTTTTCACACTATGAAACAGCTTTGTATTCACCTTAAACACTGTTTCAGGGCAAGAGATTGTGTTTTAGACTAAAACAATGCTTTATAAGAAGAATCTTTACTTTGAAACTCTGTTCTTTACCTTTTTCACACTATGAAACAGCTTTGTATTCACCTTAAACACTGTTTCAGGGCAAGAGATTGTGTTTTAGATTAAAAGGGAATGCATTATAAGAAGAATCTTTACTTTGAAACTGTTCTTTACCTTTTTCACACTATGAAACAGCTCTGTATTCACCTTAAACAGTGTTTCAGGGCAAGAGATTGTGTTTTAGACTAAAATGTAATGCATTATAAGAAGAATCTTAACTTTGAAACTCTGTTCTTTACCTTTTTCACACTATGAAACAGCTTTGTATTCACCTTAAACACTGTTTCAGGGCAAGAGATTGTGTTTTAGACTAAAACAATGCTTTATAAGAAGAATCTTTACTTTGAAACTCTGTTCTTTACCTTTTTAACACTATGAAACAGCTCTGTATTCACCTTAAACACTGTTTCAGGGCAAGAGATTGTGTTTTAGACTAAAAGGGAATGCATTATAAGAAGAATCTTTACTTTGAAACTCTGTTCTTTACCTTTTTCACACTATGAAACAGCTTTGTATTCACCTTAAACACTGTTTCAGGGCAAGAGATTGTGTTTTAGACTAAAAGGGAATGCATTATAAGAAGAATCTTTACTTTGAAACTCTGTTCTTTACCTTTTTCACACTATGAAACAGCTTTGTATTCACCTTAAACACTGTTTCAGGGCAAGAGATTGTGTTTTAGACTAAAAGGGAATGCATTATAAGAAGAATCTTTACTTTGAAACTCTGTTCTTTACCTTTTTCACACTATGAAACAGCTTTGTATTCACCTTAAACACTGTTTCAGGGCAAGAGATTGTGTTTTAGACTAAAACAATGCTTTATAAGAAGAATCTTTACTTTGAAACTTTGTTCTTTACCTTTTTCACACTATGAAACAGCTTTGTATTCACCTTAAACACTGTTTCAGGGCAAGAGATTGTGTTTTAGACTAAAAGGGAATGCATTATAAGAAGAATCTTTACTTTGAAACTGTGTTCTTTACCTTTTTAACACTATGAAACAGCTCTGTATTCACCTTAAACACTGTTTCAGGGCAAGAGATTGTGTTTTAGACTAAAAGGGAATGCATTATTAGATGAATCTTTACTTTGAAACTTTGTTCTTCACCTTTTTCACACTCTGAATCAGCTTTGTATTCACCTTAAACACTGTTTCAAGGCAAGAGATTGTGTTTTAGACTAAAGCAATGCTTTATAAGAAGAATCTTTACTTTGAAACTCTGTTCTTTACCTTTTTAACACTATGAAACAGCTCTGTATTCACCTTAAACACTGTTTCAGGGCAAGAGATAGTGTTTTAGACTAAAACGGAATGCATTATAAGAAGAATCTTTACTTTGAAACTCTGTTCTTTACCTTTTTCACACTATGAAACAGCTTTGTATTCACCTTAAACACTGTTTCAGGGCAAGAGATTGTGTTTTAGACTAAAACATTGCTTTATAAGAAGAATCTTTACTTTGAAACTCTGTTCTTTACCTTTTTCACACTATGAAACAGCTTTGTATTCACCTTAAACACTGTTTCAGGGCAAGAGATTGTGTTTTAGACTAAAACAATGCTTTATAAGAAGAATCTTTACTTTGAAACTCTGTTCTTTACCTTTTTCACACTATGAAACAGCTTTGTATTCACCTTAAACACTGTTTCAGGGCAAGAGATTGTGTTTTAGATTAAAAGGGAATGCATTATAAGAAGAATCTTTACTTTGAAACTGTTCTTTACCTTTTTCACACTATGAAACAGCTCTGTATTCACCTTAAACAGTGTTTCAGGGCAAGAGATTGTGTTTTAGACTAAAAGGTAATGCATTATAAGAAGAATCTTAACTTTGAAACTCTGTTCTTTACCTTTTTCACACTATGAAACAGCTCTGTATTCACCTTAAACACTGTTTCAGGGCAAGAGATTGTGTTTTAGACTAAAAGGGAATGCGTTATAAGAAGAATCTTTACTTTGAAACTCTGTTCTTTACCTTTTTCACACTATGAAACAGCTTTGTATTCACCTTAAACACTGTTTCAGGGCAAGAGATTGTGTTTTAGACTAAAAGGGAATGCATTATAAGAAGAATCTTTACTTTGAAACTCTGTTCTTTACCTTTTTCACACTATGAAACAGCTTTGTATTCACCTTAAACACTGTTTCAGGGCAAGAGATTGTGTTTTAGACTAAAAGGGAATGCATTATAAGAAGAATCTTTACTTTGAAACTCTGTTCTTTACCTTTTTCACACTATGAAACAGCTTTGTATTCACCTTAAACACTGTTTCAGGGCAAGAGAATGTGTTTTAGACTAAAAGGTAATGCATTATAAGAAGAATCTTTACTTTGAAACTCTTGTTCTTTACCTTTTTCACACTATGAAACAGCTTTGTATTCAACTTAAACACTGTTTCAGAGCAAGACAGCTTGTTTTAAACCAAATTGAATAACTTACAATGTGTTAAGAAAACACATATTTCAAGTCAAAAGAGTTTATACAAGGGAGAAACAAGGTGTTTGTAATATGACAATTTAAAGTAATTGCAACTCTGTTTGAACACGTCTCACCACAACGAAACAGGGTTTCTATGCATTGTAATCGGCTTATACAGCGTTTCAGAGCAAGAAATATTGTTTTTAACCAAACTGAACAACTTACAATATCCTAAGAAAACATATATTTCAAGTGAAAAGAGTTTATACAGGGGAGAAAGAAGTTGTTTTAACATGGTTCTAATGTGACCCTTGAAAGTAATTGCAACTCTGTTTTTACACCTCTAACCACAAGGAGGCAACGTTTCCACGCGTTATAATTGGCTTATACATAGTTTCAGAGCAAGAAATATTGTTTTTAACCAAACTGAACAACTTAACCATTTAAAGTAATTGCAACTCTGTTTGTACACCTCTAACCACAAAGAAACAGGGCTTCTATGCATTGTAATCAGCTTAAACACTGTTTCAGGGCAAGAGATTGTGTTTTAGACTAAAACAATGCTTTATAAGAAGAATCTTTACTTTGAAACTCTGTTCTTTACCTTTTTAACACTATGAAACAGCTCTGTATTCACCTTAAACACTGTTTCAGGGCAAGAGATAGTGTTTTAGACTAAAACGGAATGCATTATAAGAAGAATCTTTACTTTGAAACTCTGTTCTTTACCTTTTTCACACTATGAAACAGCTTTGTATTCACCTTAAACACTGTTTCAGGGCAAGAGATTGTGTTTTAGACTAAAACATTGCTTTATAAGAAGAATCTTTACTTTGAAACTCTGTTCTTTACCTTTTTCACACTATGAAACAGCTTTGTATTCACCTTAAACACTGTTTCAGGGCAAGAGATTGTGTTTTAGACTAAAACAATGCTTTATAAGAAGAATCTTTACTTTGAAACTCTGTTCTTTACCTTTTTCACACTATGAAACAGCTTTGTATTCACCTTAAACACTGTTTCAGGGCAAGAGATTGTGTTTTAGATTAAAAGGGAATGCATTATAAGAAGAATCTTTACTTTGAAACTGTTCTTTACCTTTTTCACACTATGAAACAGCTTTGTATTCACCTTAAACAGTGTTTCAGGGCAAGAGATTGTGTTTTAGACTAAAAGGTAATGCATTATAAGAAGAATCTTAACTTTGAAACTCTGTTCTTTACCTTTTTCACACTATGAAACAGCTTTGTATTCACCTTAAACACTGTTTCAGGGCAAGAGATTGTGTTTTAGACTAAAACAATGCTTTATAAGAAGAATCTTTACTTTGAAACTCTGTTCTTTACCTTTTTAACACTATGAAACAGCTCTGTATTCACCTTAAACACTGTTTCAGGGCAAGAGATTGTGTTTTAGACTAAAAGGGAATGCATTATAAGAAGAATCTTTACTTTGAAACTCTGTTCTTTACCTTTTTCACACTATGAAACAGCTTTGTATTCACCTTAAACACTGTTTCAGGGCAAGAGATTGTGTTTTAGACTAAAAGGGAATGCATTATAAGAAGAATCTTTACTTTGAAACTCTGTTCTTTACCTTTTTCACACTATGAAACAGCTTTGTATTCACCTTAAACACTGTTTCAGGGCAAGAGATTGTGTTTTAGACTAAAAGGGAATGCATTATAAGAAGAATCTTTACTTTGAAACTCTGTTCTTTACCTTTTTCACACTATGAAACAGCTTTGTATTCACCTTAAACACTGTTTCAGGGCAAGAGATTGTGTTTTAGACTAAAACAATGCTTTATAAGAAGAATCTTTACTTTGAAACTTTGTTCTTTACCTTTTTCACACTATGAAACAGCTTTGTATTCACCTTAAACACTGTTTCAGGGCAAGAGATTGTGTTTTAGACTAAAAGGGAATGCATTATAAGAAGAATCTTTACTTTGAAACTGTGTTCTTTACCTTTTTAACACTATGAAACAGCTCTGTATTCACCTTAAACACTGTTTCAGGGCAAGAGATTGTGTTTTAGACTAAAAGGGAATGCATTATTAGATGAATCTTTACTTTGAAACTTTGTTCTTCACCTTTTTCACACTCTGAATCAGCTTTGTATTCACCTTAAACACTGTTTCAAGGCAAGAGATTGTGTTTTAGACTAAAACAATGCTTTATAAGAAGAATCTTTACTTTGAAACTCTGTTCTTTACCTTTTTAACACTATGAAACAGCTCTGTATTCACCTTAAACACTGTTTCAGGGCAAGAGATTGTGTTTTAGACTAAAAGGGAATGCATTATAAGAAGAATCTTTACTTTGAAACTCTGTTCTTTACCTTTTTCACACTATGAAACAGCTCTGTATTCACCTTAAACACTGTTTCAGGACAAGAGATTGTGTTTCAGATTAAAAGGGATTGCATTATAAGAAGAATCTTTACTTTGAAACTGTTCTTTACCTTTTTCACACTATGAAACAGCTCTGTATTCACCTTAAACACTGTTTCAGGGCAAGAGATTGTGTTTTAGACTAAAAGGTAATGCATTATAAGAAGAATCTTAACTTTGAAACTCTGTTCTTTAACTTTTTCACACTATGAAACAGCTTTGTATTCACCTTAAACACTGTTTCAGGGCAAGAGATTGTGTTTTAGAGTAAAACTTAATGCTTTATAAGAAGAATCTTTACTTTGAAACTCTGTTCTTTACCTTTTTCACACTATGAAACAGCTTTGTATTCGCCTTAAACACTGTTTCAGGGCAAGAGATTGTGTTTTAGACTAAAACAATGCTTTATAAGAAGAATCTTTACTTTGAAACTCTGTTCTTTACCTTTTTCACACTATGAAACAGCTTTTTATTCAACTTAAACACTGTTTCAGGGAAAGAGATTGTGTTTTAGACTAAAACAATGCATTAAAAGAAGAATCTTTACATTGAAACTCTGTTCTTTACCTTTTTCACACTGTGAAACAGATTTGTATTCAACTTAAACACTGTTTCAGGGCAAGAGATTGTGTTTTAGACTAAAACAATGCTTTATAAGAAGAATCTTTACTTTGAAACTGTTCTTTACCTTTTTCACACTATGAAATAGCTTTGTATTCGCTTTAACACTGTTTCAGGGCGAGAGATTGTGTTTTAGACTAAATTTTAATGCTTTATAAGAAGAATCTTTAATTTGAAACTCTGTTCTTTACCTTTTTAACACTATGAAACAGCTTTGTATTCAACTTAAACACTGTTTCAGGGCAAGAGATTGTGTTTTAGACTAAAACAATGCTTCAAAAGAAGAATCTTTACTTTGAAACTCTGTTCTTTACCTTTTTAACACTATGAAACAGCTTTGTCTTCACCTTAAACACTGTTTCAGGACAAGAGATTGTGTTTTAGACTAAAAGGTAATGCATTATTTGAAGAATCTTTACTTTGAAAGTCTGTTCTTTCCCTTTTTCACACTGTGAAACAGATTTGTATTCACCTTAAACACTGTTTCAGGACAAGAGATTGTGTTTTAGACTAAAACAATGCTTTAAAAGAAGAATCTTTACATTGAAACTCTGTTCTTTACCTTTTTCACACTATGAAACAGCTTTGTATTCGCCTTAAACACTGTTTCAGGGCAAGAGATTGTGTTTTAGACTAAAACAATGCTTTATAAGAAGAATCTTTACTTTGAAACTGTTCTTTACCTTTTTCACACTATGAAACAGCTTTGTATTCACCTTAAACACTGTTTCAAGGCAAGAGATTGTGTTTTAGACTAAAACAATGCTTTATAAGAAGAATCTTTACTTTGAAACTCTGTTCTTTATCTTTTTAACACTATGAAACAGCTTTGTATTCAACTTAAACACTGTTTCAGGGCAAGAGATTGTGTTTTAGACTAAAAGGGAATGCATTATAAGAAGAATCTTTACTTTGAAACTCTGTTCTTTACCTTTTTCACACTATGAATCAGCTTTGTATTCACCTTAAAAACAGTTTCAGGGCAAGAGATTGTGTTTTAGACTAAAAGGTAATGCATTATAAGAAGAATCTTTACTTTGAAACTCTGTTCTTTACCTTTTTCACACTATGAAACAGCTTTGTATTCACCTTAAACACTGTTTCAGGGCAAGAGATTGTGTTTTAGACTAAAACAATGCTTTATAAGAAGAATCTTTACTTTGAAACTCTGTTCTTTACCTTTTTCACACTATGAAACAGCTTTGTATTCACCTTAAACACTGTTTCAGGGCAAGAGATTGTGTTTTAGACTAAAAGGGAATGCATTATAAGAAGAATCTTTACTTTGAAACTGTGTTCTTTACCTTTTTAACACTATGAAACAGCTCTGTATTCACCTTAAACACTGTTTCAGGGCAAGAGATTGTGTTTTAGACTAAAAGGGAATGCATTATTAGATGAATCTTTACTTTGAAACTTTGTTCTTCACCTTTTTCACACTCTGAATCAGCTTTGTATTCACCTTAAACACTGTTTCAAGGCAAGAGATTGTGTTTTAGACTAAAACAATGCTTTATAAGAAGAATCTTTACTTTGAAACTCTGTTCTTTACCTTTTTAACACTATGAAACAGCTCTGTATTCACCTTAAACACTGTTTCAGGGCAAGAGATTGTGTTTTAGACTAAAAGGGAATGCATTATAAGAAGAATCTTTACTTTGAAACTCTGTTCTTTACCTTTTTCACACTATGAAACAGCTCTGTATTCACCTTAAACACTGTTTCAGGACAAGAGATTGTGTTTCAGATTAAAAGGGATTGCATTATAAGAAGAATCTTTACTTTGAAACTGTTCTTTACCTTTTTCACACTATGAAACAGCTCTGTATTCACCTTAAACACTGTTTCAGGGCAAGAGATTGTGTTTTAGACTAAAAGGTAATGCATTATAAGAAGAATCTTAACTTTGAAACTCTGTTCTTTACCTTTTTCACACTATGAAACAGCTTTGTATTCACCTTAAACACTGTTTCAGGGCAAGAGATTGTGTTTTAGACTAAAACTTAATGCTTTATAAGAAGAATCTTTACTTTGAAACTCTGTTCTTTACCTTTTTCACACTATGAAACAGCTTTGTATTCGCCTTAAACACTGTTTCAGGGCAAGAGATTGTGTTTTAGACTAAAACAATGCTTTATAAGAAGAATCTTTACTTTGAAACTCTGTTCTTTACCTTTTTCACACTATGAAACAGCTTTTTATTCAACTTAAACACTGTTTCAGGGAAAGAGATTGTGTTTTAGACTAAAACAATGCATTAAAAGAAGAATCTTTACATTGAAACTCTGTTCTTTACCTTTTTCACACTGTGAAACAGATTTGTATTCACCTTAAACACTGTTTCAGGACAAGAGATTGTGTTTTAGAATAAAAGGTAATGCATTATAAGAAGAATCATTACTTTGAAACTCTTCTTTACCTGTTTCACACTATGAAACAGCTTTGTATTCGACTTAAACACTGTTTCAGGGCAAGAGATTGTGTTTTAGACTAAAACAATGCTTTATAAGAAGAATCTTTACTTTGAAACTGTTCTTTACCTTTTTCACACTATGAAATAGCTTTGTATTCGCTTTAACACTGTTTCAGGGCGAGAGATTGTGTTTTAGACTAAATTTTAATGCTTTATAAGAAGAATCTTTAATTTGAAACTCTGTTCTTTACCTTTTTAACACTATGAAACAGCTTTGTATTCAACTTAAACACTGTTTCAGGGCAAGAGATTGTGTTTTAGACTAAAACAATGCTTCAAAAGAAGAATCTTTACTTTGAAACTCTGTTCTTTACCTTTTTAACACTATGAAACAGCTTTGTCTTCACCTTAAACACTGTTTCAGGACAAGAGATTGTGTTTTAGACTAAAAGGTAATGCATTATTTGAAGAATCTTTACTTTGAAAGTCTGTTCTTTCCCTTTTTCACACTGTGAAACAGATTTGTATTCACCTTAAACACTGTTTCAGGACAAGAGATTGTGTTTTAGACTAAAACAATGCATTAAAAGAAGAATCTTTACATTGAAACTCTGTTCTTTACCTTTTTCACACTATGAAACAGCTTTGTATTCGCCTTAAACACTGTTTCAGGGCAAGAGATTGTGTTTTAGACTAAAACAATGCTTTATAAGAAGAATCTTTACTTTGAAACTGTTCTTTACCTTTTTCACACTATGAAACAGCTTTGTATTCACCTTAAACACTGTTTCAGGGCAAGAGATTGTGTTTTAGACTAAAACAATGCTTTATAAGAAGAATCTTTACTTTGAAACTCTGTTCTTTATCTTTTTAACAGTATGAAACAGCTTTGTATTCAACTTAAACACTGTTTCAGGGCAAGAGATTGTGTTTTAGACTAAAAGGTAATGCATTATAAGAAGAATCTTTACTTTGAAACTGTTCTTTACCTTTTTCACACTATGAAACAGCTTTGTATTCGCTTTAACACTGTTTCAGGGCAAGAGATTGTGTATTAGACTAAAACTTAATGCTTTATAAGAAGAATCTTTACTTTGAAACTCTGTTCTTTACCTTTTTCACACTATGAAACAGCTTTGTATTCACCTTAAACACTGTTTCAGGGCAAGAGATTGTGTTTTAGACTAAAACTTAATGCTTTATAAGAAGAATCTTTACTTTGAAACTCTGTTCTTTACCTTTTTCACACTATGAAACTGCTTTTTATTCAACTTAAACACTGTTTCAGGGCAAGAGATTGTGTTTTAGACTAAAACAATGCATTAAAAGAAGAATCTTTACATTGAAACTCTGTTCTTTACCTTTTTCACACTATGAAACAGCTTTGTATTCACCTTAAACACTGTTTCAGGGCAAGAGATTGTGTTTTAGACTAAAACTTAATGCTTTATAAGCAGAATCTTTACTTTGAAACTCTGTTCTTTATCTTTTTCACACTATGAAACAGCTTTGTATTCACCTTAAACACTGTTTCAGGGCAAGAGATTGTGTTTTAGACTAAAAGGTAATGCATTATAAGAAGAATCTTTACTTTGAAACTGTTCTTTACCTTTTTCACACTATGAAACAGCTTTGTATTCGCCTTAACCACTGTTTCAGGGCAAGAGATTGTGTTTTAGACTAAAACAATGCTTTATAAGAAGAATCTTTACTTTGAAACTCTGTTCTTTACCTTTTTCACACTATGAAACAGCTTTTTATTCAACTTAAACACTGTTTCAGGGCAAGAGATTGTGTTTTAGACTAAAACAATGCATTAAAAGAAGAATCTTTACATTGAAACTCTGTTCTTTACCTTTTTCACACTGTGAAACAGATTTGTATTCACCTTAAACACTGTTTCAGGACAAGAGATTGTGTTTTAGAATAAAAGGTAATGCATTATAAGAAGAATCATTACTTTGAAACTCTTCTTTACCTGTTTCACACTATGAAACAGCTTTGTATTCGACTTAAACACTGTTTCAGGGCAAGAGATTGTGTTTTAGACTAAAACAATGCCTTATAAGAAGAATCTTTACTTTGAAACTCTGTTCTTTACCTTTTCCACACTATGAAACAGCTTTGTATTCAACTTAAGCACTGTTTCAGGGCAAGAGATTGTGTTTTAGACTAAACCAATGCTTCAAAAGAAGAATCTTTACTTTGAAACTCAGTTCTTTACCTTTTTCACACTATGAAACAGCTTTGTATTCAGCTTAAACACTGTTTCAGGGCAAGAGATTGTGTTTTAGACTAAAAGGTAATGCATTATTAGAAGAATCTTTACTTTGAAAGTCTGTTCTTTACATTTTTCACACTGTGAAACAGATTTGTATTTGACTTAAACACTGTTTCAGGGCAAGAGATTGTGTTTTAGACTAAAGCAATGCTTTATAAGAATATTTATTTTGAAACTCTGTTCTTTACCTTTTTCACATTATGAAACAGCTTTGTATTCACCTTAAACACTGTTTCAGGGCAAGAGATTGTGTTTTAGACTAAAAGGTAATGCATTATAAGAAGAATCTTTACTTTGAAACTCTGTTCTTTACCTTTTGCACACTATGAAACAGCTTTGTATTCAACTTAAACACTGTTTCAGGGTAAGAGATTGTGTTTTAGACTAAAGCAATGCTTTATAAGAATATTTATTTTGAAACTCTGTTCTTTACCTTTTTCACATTATGAAACAGCTTTGTATTCACCTTAAACACTGTTTCAGGGCAAGAGATTGTGTTTTAGACTAAAAGGTAATGCATTATAAGAAGAATCTTTACTTTGAAACTCTGTTCTTTACCTTTTGCACACTATGAAACAGCTTTGTATTCAACTTAAACACTGTTTCAGGGTAAGAGATTGTGTTTTAGACTAAAACAATGCTTTATAAGAAGAATCTTTACTTTGAAACTCTGTTCTTTACCTTTTTAACACTATGAAACAGCTTTGTATTCAACTTAAACACTGTTTCAGGGCAAGAGATTGTGTTTTAGACTAAAACAATGCATTAAAAGAAGAATCTTTACATTGAAACTCTGTTCTTTACCTTTTTCACACTGTGAAACAGATTTGTATTCACCTTAAACACTGTTTCAGGACAAGAGATTGTGTTTTAGAATAAAAGGTAATGCATTATAAGAAGAATCATTACTTTGAAACTCTTCTTTACCTGTTTCACACTATGAAACAGCTTTGTATTCGACTTAAACACTGTTTCAGGGCAAGAGATTGTGTTTTAGACTAAAACAATGCTTTATAAGAAGAATCTTTACTTTGAAACTGTTCTTTACCTTTTTCACACTATGAAATAGCTTTGTATTCGCTTTAACACTGTTTCAGGGCGAGAGATTGTGTTTTAGACTAAATTTTAATGCTTTATAAGAAGAATCTTTAATTTGAAACTCTGTTCTTTACCTTTTTAACACTATGAAACAGCTTTGTATTCAACTTAAACACTGTTTCAGGGCAAGAGATTGTGTTTTAGACTAAAACAATGCTTCAAAAGAAGAATCTTTACTTTGAAACTCTGTTCTTTACCTTTTTAACACTATGAAACAGCTTTGTCTTCACCTTAAACACTGTTTCAGGACAAGAGATTGTGTTTTAGACTAAAAGGTAATGCATTATTTGAAGAATCTTTACTTTGAAAGTCTGTTCTTTCCCTTTTTCACACTGTGAAACAGATTTGTATTCACCTTAAACACTGTTTCAGGACAAGAGATTGTGTTTTAGACTAAAACAATGCTTTAAAAGAAGAATCTTTACATTGAAACTCTGTTCTTTACCTTTTTCACACTATGAAACAGCTTTGTATTCGCCTTAAACACTGTTTCAGGGCAAGAGATTGTGTTTTAGACTAAAACAATGCTTTATAAGAAGAATCTTTACTTTGAAACTGTTCTTTACCTTTTTCACACTATGAAACAGCTTTGTATTCACCTTAAACACTGTTTCAGGGCAAGAGATTGTGTTTTAGACTAAAACAATGCTTTATAAGAAGAATCTTTACTTTGAAACTCTGTTCTTTATCTTTTTAACACTATGAAACAGCTTTGTATTCAACTTAAACACTGTTTCAGGGCAAGAGATTGTGTTTTAGACTAAAACAATGCTTTATAAGAAGAATCTTTACTTTGAAACTCTGTTCTTTACCTTTTTCACACTATGAAACAGCTTTGTATTCACCTTAAACACTGTTTCAGGGCAAGAGATTGTGTTTTACACTAAAAGGGAATGCATTATAAGAAGAATCTTTACTTTGAAACTGTGTTCTTTACCTTTTTAACACTATGAAACAGCTCTGTATTCACCTTAAACACTGTTTCAGGGCAAGAGATTGTGTTTTAGACTAAAAGGGAATGCATTATTAGATGAATCTTTACTTTGAAACTTTGTTCTTCACCTTTTTCACACTCTGAATCAGCTTTGTATTCACCTTAAACACTGTTTCAAGGCAAGAGATTGTGTTTTAGACTAAAACAATGCTTTATAAGAAGAATCTTTACTTTGAAACTCTGTTCTTTACCTTTTTAACACTATGAAACAGCTCTGTATTCACCTTAAACACTGTTTCAGGGCAAGAGATTGTGTTTTAGACTAAAAGGGAATGCATTATAAGAAGAATCTTTACTTTGAAACTCTGTTCTTTACCTTTTTCACACTATGAAACAGCTCTGTATTCACCTTAAACACTGTTTCAGGACAAGAGATTGTGTTTCAGATTAAAAGGGATTGCATTATAAGAAGAATCTTTACTTTGAAACTGTTCTTTACCTTTTTCACACTATGAAACAGCTCTGTATTCACCTTAAACACTGTTTCAGGGCAAGAGATTGTGTTTTAGACTAAAAGGTAATGCATTATAAGAAGAATCTTAACTTTGAAACTCTGTTCTTTACCTTTTTCACACTATGAAACAGCTTTGTATTCACCTTAAACACTGTTTCAGGGCAAGAGATTGTGTTTTAGACTAAAACTTAATGCTTTATAAGAAGAATCTTTACTTTGAAACTCTGTTCTTTACCTTTTTCACACTATGAAACAGCTTTGTATTCGCCTTAAACACTGTTTCAGGGCAAGAGATTGTGTTTTAGACTAAAACAATGCTTTATAAGAAGAATCTTTACTTTGAAACTCTGTTCTTTACCTTTTTCACACTATGAAACAGCTTTTTATTCAACTTAAACACTGTTTCAGGGAAAGAGATTGTGTTTTAGACTAAAACAATGCATTAAAAGAAGAATCTTTACATTGAAACTCTGTTCTTTACCTTTTTCACACTGTGAAACAGATTTGTATTCACCTTAAACACTGTTTCAGGACAAGAGATTGTGTTTTAGAATAAAAGGTAATGCATTATAAGAAGAATCATTACTTTGAAACTCTTCTTTACCTGTTTCACACTATGAAACAGCTTTGTATTCGACTTAAACACTGTTTCAGGGCAAGAGATTGTGTTTTAGACTAAAACAATGCTTTATAAGAAGAATCTTTACTTTGAAACTGTTCTTTACCTTTTTCACACTATGAAATAGCTTTGTATTCGCTTTAACACTGTTTCAGGGCGAGAGATTGTGTTTTAGACTAAATTTTAATGCTTTATAAGAAGAATCTTTAATTTGAAACTCTGTTCTTTACCTTTTTAACACTATGAAACAGCTTTGTATTCAACTTAAACACTGTTTCAGGGCAAGAGATTGTGTTTTAGACTAAAACAATGCTTCAAAAGAAGAATCTTTACTTTGAAACTCTGTTCTTTACCTTTTTAACACTATGAAACAGCTTTGTCTTCCCCTTAAACACTGTTTCAGGACAAGAGATTGTGTTTTAGACTAAAAGGTAATGCATTATTTGAAGAATCTTTACTTTGAAAGTCTGTTCTTTCCCTTTTTCACACTGTGAAACAGATTTTTATTCACCTTAAACACTGTTTCAGGACAAGAGATTGTGTTTTAGACTAAAACAATGCATTAAAAGAAGAATCTTTACATTGAAACTCTGTTCTTTACCTTTTTCACACTATGAAACAGCTTTGTATTCGCCTTAAACACTGTTTCAGGGCAAGAGATTGTGTTTTAGACTAAAACAATGCTTTATAAGAAGAATCTTTACTTTGAAACTGTTCTTTACCTTTTTCACACTATGAAACAGCTTTGTATTCACCTTAAACACTGTTTCAGGGCAAGAGATTGTGTATTAGACTAAAACTTAATGCTTTATAAGAAGAATCTTTACTTTGAAACTCTGTTCTTTACCTTTTTCACACTATGAAACAGCTTTTTATTCAACTTAAACACTGTTTCAGGGCAAGAGATTGTGTTTTAGACTAAAACAATGCATTAAAAGAAGAATCTTTACATTGAAACTCTGTTCTTTACCTTTTTCACACTATGAAACAGCTTTGTATTCACCTTAAACACTGTTTCAGGGCAAGAGATTGTGTTTTAGACTAAAACTTAATGCTTTATAAGCAGAATCTTTACTTTGAAACTCTGTTCTTTATCTTTTTAACACTATGAAACAGCTTTGTATTCAACTTAAACACTGTTTCAGGGCAAGAGATTGTGTTTTAGACTAAAACTTAATGCTTTATAAGAAGAATCTTTACTTTGAAACTCAGTTCTTTACCTTTTTCACACTATGAAACAGCTTTGTATTCACCTTAAACACTGTTTCAGGGCAAGAGATTGTGTTTTAGACTAAAAGGTAATGCATTATAAGAAGAATCTTTACTTTGAAACTGTTCTTTACCTTTTTCACACTATGAAACAGCTTTGTATTCGCCTTAACCACTGTTTCAGGGCAAGAGATTGTGTTTTAGACTAAAACAATGCTTTATAAGAAGAATCTTTACTTTGAAACTCTGTTCTTTACCTTTTTCACACTATGAAACAGCTTTTTATTCAACTTAAACACTGTTTCAGGGCAAGAGATTGTGTTTTAGACTAAAACAATGCATTAAAAGAAGAATCTTTACATTGAAACTCTGTTCTTTACCTTTTTCACACTGTGAAACAGATTTGTATTCACCTTAAACACTGTTTCAGGACAAGAGATTGTGTTTTAGAATAAAAGGTAATGCATTATAAGAAGAATCATTACTTTGAAACTCTTCTTTACCTGTTTCACACTATGAAACAGCTTTGTATTCGACTTAAACACTGTTTCAGGGCAAGAGATTGTGTTTTAGACTAAAACAATGCCTTATAAGAAGAATCTTTACTTTGAAACTCTGTTCTTTACCTTTTCCACACTATGAAACAGCTTTGTATTCAACTTAAGCACTGTTTCAGGGCAAGAGATTGTGTTTTAGACTAAACCAATGCTTCAAAAGAAGAATCTTTACTTTGAAACTCAGTTCTTTACCTTTTTCACACTATGAAACAGCTTTGTATTCAGCTTAAACACTGTTTCAGGGCAAGAGATTGTGTTTTAGACTAAAAGGTAATGCATTATTAGAAGAATCTTTACTTTGAAAGTCTGTTCTTTACATTTTTCACACTGTGAAACAGATTTGTATTTGACTTAAACACTGTTTCAGGGCAAGAGATTGTGTTTTAGACTAAAGCAATGCTTTATAAGAATATTTATTTTGAAACTCTGTTCTTTACCTTTTTCACATTATGAAACAGCTTTGTATTCACCTTAAACACTGTTTCAGGGCAAGAGATTGTGTTTTAGACTAAAAGGTAATGCATTATAAGAAGAATCTTTACTTTGAAACTCTGTTCTTTACCTTTTGCACACTATGAAACAGCTTTGTATTCAACTTAAACACTGTTTCAGGGTAAGAGATTGTGTTTTAGACTAAAGCAATGCTTTATAAGAATATTTATTTTGAAACTCTGTTCTTTACCTTTTTCACATTATGAAACAGCTTTGTATTCACCTTAAACACTGTTTCAGGGCAAGAGATTGTGTTTTAGACTAAAAGGTAATGCATTATAAGAAGAATCTTTACTTTGAAACTCTGTTCTTTACCTTTTGCACACTATGAAACAGCTTTGTATTCAACTTAAACACTGTTTCAGGGTAAGAGATTGTGTTTTAGACTAAAACAATGCTTTATAAGAAGAATCTTTACTTTGAAACTCTGTTCTTTACCTTTTTAACACTATGAAACAGCTTTGTATTCAACTTAAACACTGTTTCAGGGCAAGAGATTGTGTTTTAGACTAAAACAATGCATTAAAAGAAGAATCTTTACATTGAAACTCTGTTCTTTACCTTTTTCACACTGTGAAACAGATTTGTATTCACCTTAAACACTGTTTCAGGACAAGAGATTGTGTTTTAGAATAAAAGGTAATGCATTATAATAAGAATCATTACTTTGAAACTCTTCTTTACCTGTTTCACACTATGAAACAGCTTTGTATTCGACTTAAACACTGTTTCAGGGCAAGAGATTGTGTTTTAGACTAAAACAATGCTTTATAAGAAGAATCTTTACTTTGAAACTGTTCTTTACCTTTTTCACACTATGAAATAGCTTTGTATTCGCTTTAACACTGTTTCAGGGCGAGAGATTGTGTTTTAGACTAAATTTTAATGCTTTATAAGAAGAATCTTTAATTTGAAACTCTGTTCTTTACCTTTTTAACACTATGAAACAGCTTTGTATTCAACTTAAACACTGTTTCAGGGCAAGAGACTGTGTTTTAGACTAAAACTTAATGCTTTATAAGAAGAATCTTTACTTTGAAACTCTGTTCTTTACCTTTTTCACACTATGAAACAGCTTTGTATTCACCTTAAACACTGTTTCAGGGCAAGAGATTGTGTTTTAGACTAAAACTTAATGCTTTATAAGAAGAATCTTTACTTTGAAACTCTGTTCTTTACCTTTTTCACACTATGAAACCGCTTTTTATTCAACTTAAACACTGTTTCAGGGCAAGAGATTGTGTTTTAGACTAAAACAATGCATTAAAAGAAGAATCTTTACATTGAAACTCTGTTCTTTACCTTTTTCACACTGTGAAACAGATTTGTATTCACCTTAAACATTGTTTCAGGACAAGAGATTGTGTTTTAGAATAAAAGGTAATGCATTATAAGAAGAATCATTACTTTGAAACTCTTCTTTACCTGTTTCACACTATGAAACAGCTTTGTATTCGACTTAAACACTGTTTCAGGGCAAGAGATTGTGTTTTAGACTAAAACAATGCCTTATAAGAAGAATCTTTACTTTGAAACTCTGTTCTTTACCTTTTCCACACTATGAAACAGCTTTGTATTCAACTTAAGCACTGTTTCAGGGCAAGAGATTGTGTTTTAGACTAAAACAATGCTTCAAAAGAAGAATCTTTACTTTGAAACTCAGTTCTTTACCTTTTTCACACTATGAAACAGCTTTGTATTCAGCTTAAACACTGTTTCAGGGCAAGAGATTGTGTTTTAGACTAAAAGGTAATGCATTATTAGAAGAATCTTTACTTTGAAAGTCTGTTCTTTACATTTTTCACACTGTGAAACAGATTTGTATTTGACTTAAACACTGTTTCAGGGCAAGAGATTGTGTTTTAGACTAAAGCAATGCTTTATAAGAATCTTTACTTTGAAACTCTGTTCTTTATCTTTTTAACACTATGAAACAGCTTTGTATTCAACTTAAACACTGTTTCAGGGCAAGAGATTGTGTTTTAGACTAAAACTTAATGCTTTATAAGAAGAATCTTTACTTTGAAACTCAGTTCTTTACCTTTTTCACACTATGAAACAGCTTTGTATTCACCTTAAACACTGTTTCAGGGCAAGAGATTGTGTTTTAGACTAAAAGGTAATGCATTATAAGAAGAATCTTTACTTTGAAACTGTTCTTTACCTTTTTCACACTATGAAACAGCTTTGTATTCACCTTAACCACTGTTTCAGGGCAAGAGATTGTGTTTTAGACTAAAACAATGCATTAAAAGAAGAATCTTTACATTGAAACTCTGTTCTTTACCTTTTTCACACTGTGAAACAGATTTGTATTCACCTTAAACACTGTTTCAGGACAAGAGATTGTGTTTTAGAATAAAAGGTAATGCATTATAAGAAGAATCATTACTTTGAAACTCTTCTTTACCTGTTTCACACTATGAAACAGCTTTGTATTCGACTTAAACACTGTTTCAGGGCAAGAGATTGTGTTTTAGACTAAAACAATGCCTTATAAGAAGAATCTTTACTTTGAAACTCTGTTCTTTACCTTTTCCACACTATGAAACAGCTTTGTATTCAACTTAAGCACTGTTTCAGGGCAAGAGATTGTGTTTTAGACTAAACCAATGCTTCAAAAGAAGAATCTTTACTTTGAAACTCAGTTCTTTACCTTTTTCACACTATGAACCAGCTTTGTATTCAGCTTAAACACTGTTTCAGGGCAAGAGATTGTGTTTTAGACTAAAAGGTAATGCATTATTAGAAGAATCTTTACTTTGAAAGTCTGTTCTTTACATTTTTCACACTGTGAAACAGATTTGTATTTGACTTAAACACTGTTTCAGGGCAAGAGATTGTGTTTTAGACTAAAGCAATGCTTTATAAGAATATTTATTTTGAAACTCTGTTCTTTACCTTTTTCACATTATGAAACAGCTTTGTATTCACCTTAAACACTGTTTCAGGGCAAGAGATTGTGTTTTAGACTAAAAGGTAATGCATTATTAGAAGAATCTTTACTTTGAAACTCTGTTCTTTACCTTTTGCACACTATGAAACAGCTTTGTATTCAACTTAAACACTGTTTCAGGGTAAGAGATTGTGTTTTAGACTAAAACAATGCTTTATAAGAAGAATCTTTACTTTGAAACTCTGTTCTTTACCTTTTCCACACTATGAAACAGCTTTGTATTCAACTTAAACACTGTTTCAGGGCAAGAGATTGTGTTTTAGACTAAAACTTAATGCTTTATAAGAAGAATCTTTACTTTGAAACTCAGTTCTTTACCTTTTTCACACTATGAAACAGCTTTGTATTCAGCTTAAACACTGTTTCAGGGCAAGAGATTGTGTTTTAGACTAAAAGGTAATGCATTATTAGAAGAATCTTTACTTTGAAAGTCTGTTCTTTACATTTTTCACACTGTGAAACAGATTTGTATTTGACTTAAACACTGTTTCAGGGCAAGAGATTGTGTTTTAGACTAAAGCAATGCTTTATAAGAATATTTATTTTGAAACTCTGTTCTTTACCTTTTTCACATTATGAAACAGCTTTGTATTCACCTTAAACACTGTTTCAGGGCAAGAGATTGTGTTTTAGACTAAAAGGTAATGCATTATTAGAAGAATCTTTACTTTGAAACTCTGTTCTTTACCTTTTGCACACTATGAAACAGCTTTGTATTCAACTTAAACACTGTTTCAGGGTAAGAGATTGTGTTTTAGACTAAAACAATGCTTTATAAGAAGAATCTTTACTTTGAAACTCTGTTCTTTACCTTTTCCACACTATGAAACAGCTTTGTATTCAACTTAAACACTGTTTCAGGGCAAGAGATTGTGTTTTAGACTAAAACTTAATGCTTTATAAGAAGAATCTTTACTTTGAAACTCAGTTCTTTACCTTTTTCACACTATGAAACAGCTTTGTATTCAGCTTAAACACTGTTTCAGGGCAAGAGATTGTGTTTTAGACTAAAAGGTAATGCATTATTAGAAGAATCTTTACTTTGAAAGTCTGTTCTTTACATTTTTCACACTGTGAAACAGATTTGTATTTGACTTAAACACTGTTTCAGGGCAAGAGATTGTGTTTTAGACTAAAGCAATGCTTTATAAGAATATTTATTTTGAAACTCTGTTCTTTACCTTTTTCACATTATGAAACAGCTTTGTATTCACCTTAAACACTGTTTCAGGGCAAGAGATTGTGTTTTAGACTAAAAGGTAATGCATTATAAGAAGAATCTTTACTTTGAAACTCTGTTCTTTACCTTTTGCACACTATGAAACAGCTTTGTATTCAACTTAAACACTGTTTCAGGGTAAGAGATTGTGTTTTAGACTAAAACAATGCTTTATAAGAAGAATCTTTACTTTGAAACTCTGTTCTTTACCTTTTTAACACTATGAAACAGCTTTGTATTCAACTTAAACACTGTTTCAGGGCAAGAGATTGTGTTTTAGACTAAAACAATGCATTAAAAGAAGAATCTTTACATTGAAACTCTGTTCTTTACCTTTTTCACACTGTGAAACAGATTTGTATTCACCTTAAACACTGTTTCAGGACAAGAGATTGTGTTTTAGAATAAAAGGTAATGCATTATAAGAAGAATCATTACTTTGAAACTCTTCTTTACCTGTTTCACACTATGAAACAGCTTTGTATTCGACTTAAACACTGTTTCAGGGCAAGAGATTGTGTTTTAGACTAAAACAATGCTTTATAAGAAGAATCTTTACTTTGAAACTGTTCTTTACCTTTTTCACACTATGAAATAGCTTTGTATTCGCTTAAACACTGTTTCAGGGCAAGAGATTGTGTTTTAGACTAAAACAATGCTTTATAAGAAGAATCTTTACTTTGAAACTCTGTTCTTTACCTTTTTCACACTATGAAACTGCTTTTTATTCAACTTAAACACTGTTTCAGGGCAAGAGATTGTGTTTTAGACTAAAACAATGCATTAAAAGAAGAATCTTTACATTGAAACTCTGTTCTTTACCTTTTTCACACTATGAAACAGCTTTGTATTCACCTTAAACACTGTTTCAGGGCAAGAGATTGTGTTTTAGACTAAAACTTAATGCTTTATAAGCAGAATCTTTACTTTGAAACTCTGTTCTTTATCTTTTTAACACTATGAAACAGCTTTGTATTCAACTTAAACACTGTTTCAGGGCAAGAGATTGTGTTTTAGACTAAAACTTAATGCTTTATAAGAAGAATCTTTACTTTGAAACTCAGTTCTTTACCTTTTTCACACTATGAAACAGCTTTGTATTCACCTTAAACACTGTTTCAGGGCAAGAGATTGTGTTTTAGACTAAAAGGTAATGCATTATAAGAAGAATCTTTACTTTGAAACTGTTCTTTACCTTTTTCACACTATGAAACAGCTTTGTATTCGCCTTAACCACTGTTTCAGGGCAAGAGATTGTGTTTTAGACTAAAACAATGCTTTATAAGAAGAATCTTTACTTTGAAACTCTGTTCTTTACCTTTTTCACACTATGAAACAGCTTTTTATTCAACTTAAACACTGTTTCAGGGCAAGAGATTGTGTTTTAGACTAAAACAATGCATTAAAAGAAGAATCTTTACATTGAAACTCTGTTCTTTACCCTTTTCACACTGTGAAACAGATTTGTATTCACCTTAAACATTGTTTCAGGACAAGAGATTGTGTTTTAGAATAAAAGGTAATGCATTATAAAAAGAATCATTACTTTGAAACTCTTCTTTACCTGTTTCACACTATGAAACAGCTTTGTATTCGACTTAAACACTGTTTCAGGGCAAGAGATTGTGTTTTAGACTAAAACAATGCCTTATAAGAAGAATCTTTACTTTGAAACTCTGTTCTTTACCTTTTCCACACTATGAAACAGCTTTGTATTCAACTTAAGCACTGTTTCAGGGCAAGAGATTGTGTTTTAGTCTAAAACAATGCTTCAAAAGAAGAATCTTTACTTTGAAACTCAGTTCTTTACCTTTTTCACACTATGAAACAGCTTTGTATTCAGCTTAAACACTGTTTCAGGGCAAGAGATTGTGTTTTAGACTAAAAGGTAATGCATTATTAGAAGAATCTTTACTTTGAAAGTCTGTTCTTTACATTTTTCACACTGTGAAACAGATTTGTATTTGACTTAAACACTGTTTCAGGGCAAGAGATTGTGTTTTAGACTAAAGCAATGCTTTATAAGAATATTTATTTTGAAACTCTGTTATTTACCTTTTTCACATTATGAAACAGCTTTGTATTCACCTTAAACACTGTTTCAGGGCAAGAGATTGTGTTTTAGACTAAAAGGTAATGCATTATAAGAAGAATCTTTACTTTGAAACTCTGTTCTTTACCTTTTGCACACTATGAAACAGCTTTCTATTCAACTTAAACACTGTTTCAGGGTAAGAGATTGTGTTTTAGACTAAAACAATGCTTTATAAGAAGAATCTTTACTTTGAAACTCTGTTCTTTACCTTTTCCACACTATGAAACAGATTTGTATTCAACTTAAACACTGTTTCAGGGCAAGAGATTGTGTTTTAGACTAAAACTTAATGCTTTATAAGAAGAATCTTTACTTTGAAACTCAGTTCTTTACCTTTTTCACACTATGAAACAGCTTTGTATTCAGCTTAAACACTGTTTCAGGGCAAGAGATTGTGTTTTAGACTAAAAGGTAATGCATTATAAGAAGAATCTTTACTTTGAAACTCTGTTCTTTACCTTTTGCACACTATGAAACAGCTTTGTATTCAACTTAAACACTGTTTCAGGGTAAGAGATTGTGTTTTAGACTAAAACAATGCTTTATAAGAAGAATCTTTACTTTGAAACTCTGTTCTTTACCTTTTTAACACTATGAAACAGCTTTGTATTCAACTTAAACATTGTTTCAGGACAAGAGATTGTGTTTTAGAATAAAAGGTAATGCATTATAAAAAGGATCATTACTTTGAAACTCTTCTTTACCTGTTTCACACTATGAAACAGCTTTGTATTCGACTTAAACACTGTTTCAGGGCAAGAGATTGTGTTTTAGACTAAAACAATGCTTTATAAGAAGAATCTTTACTTTGAAACTCTGTTCTTTACCTTTTTAACACTATGAAACAGCTTTGTATTCGCCTTAACCACTGTTTCAGGGCAAGAGATTGTGTTTTAGACTAAAACAATGCTTTATAAGAAGAATCTTTACTTTGAAACTCTGTTCTTTACCTTTTTCACACTATGAAACAGCTTTTTATTCAACTTAAACACTGTTTCAGGGCAAGAGATTGTGTTTTAGACTAAAACAATGCATTAAAAGAAGAATCTTTACATTGAAACTCTGTTCTTTACCTTTTTAACACTATGAAACAGCTTTGTATTCGCCTTAACCACTGTTTCAGGGCAAGAGATTGTGTTTTAGACTAAAACAATGCTTTATAAGAAGAATCTTTACTTTGAAACTCTGTTCTTTACCTTTTCCACACTATGAAACAGCTTTGTATTCAACTTAAGCACTGTTTCAGGGCAAGAGATTGTGTTTTAGACTAAACCAATGCTTCAAAAGAAGAATCTTTACTTTGAAACTCAGTTCTTTACCTTTTTCACACTATGAACCAGCTTTGTATTCAGCTTAAACACTGTTTCAGGGCAAGAGATTGTGTTTTAGACTAAAAGGTAATGCATTATTAGAAGAATCTTTACTTTGAAAGTCTGTTCTTTACATTTTTCACACTGTGAAACAGATTTGTATTTGACTTAAACACTGTTTCAGGGCAAGAGATTGTGTTTTAGACTAAAGCAATGCTTTATAAGAATATTTATTTTGAAACTCTGTTCTTTACCTTTTTCACATTATGAAACAGCTTTGTATTCACCTTAAACACTGTTTCAGGGCAAGAGATTGTGTTTTAGACTAAAAGGTAATGCATTATTAGAAGAATCTTTACTTTGAAACTCTGTTCTTTACCTTTTGCACACTATGAAACAGCTTTGTATTCAACTTAAACACTGTTTCAGGGTAAGAGATTGTGTTTTAGACTAAAACAATGCTTTATAAGAAGAATCTTTACTTTGAAACTCTGTTCTTTACCTTTTCCACACTATGAAACAGCTTTGTATTCAACTTAAACACTGTTTCAGGGCAAGAGATTGTGTTTTAGACTAAAACTTAATGCTTTATAAGAAGAATCTTTACTTTGAAACTCAGTTCTTTACCTTTTTCACACTATGAAACAGCTTTGTATTCAGCTTAAACACTGTTTCAGGGCAAGAGATTGTGTTTTAGACTAAAAGGTAATGCATTATTAGAAGAATCTTTACTTTGAAAGTCTGTTCTTTACATTTTTCACACTGTGAAACAGATTTGTATTTGACTTAAACACTGTTTCAGGGCAAGAGATTGTGTTTTAGACTAAAGCAATGCTTTATAAGAATATTTATTTTGAAACTCTGTTCTTTACCTTTTTCACATTATGAAACAGCTTTGTATTCACCTTAAACACTGTTTCAGGGCAAGAGATTGTGTTTTAGACTAAAAGGTAATGCATTATAAGAAGAATCTTTACTTTGAAACTCTGTTCTTTACGTTTTGCACACTATGAAACAGCTTTGTATTCAACTTAAACACTGTTTCAGGGCAAGAGATTGTGTTTTAGACTAAAACAATGCATTAAAAGAAGAATCTTTACATTGAAACTCTGTTCTTTACCTTTTTCACACTGTGAAACAGATTTGTATTCACCTTAAACACTGTTTCAGGACAAGAGATTGTGTTTTAGAATAAAAGGTAATGCATTATAAGAAGAATCATTACTTTGAAACTCTTCTTTACCTGTTTCACACTATGAAACAGCTTTGTATTCGACTTAAACACTGTTTCAGGGCAAGAGATTGTGTTTTAGACTAAAACAATGCTTTATAAGAAGAATCTTTACTTTGAAACTGTTCTTTACCTTTTTCACACTATGAAATAGCTTTGTATTCGCTTAAACACTGTTTCAGGGCAAGAGATTGTGTTTTAGACTAAAACAATGCTTTATAAGAAGAATCTTTACTTTGAAACTCTGTTCTTTACCTTTTTCACACTATGAAACTGCTTTTTATTCAACTTAAACACTGTTTCAGGGCAAGAGATTGTGTTTTAGACTAAAACAATGCATTAAAAGAAGAATCTTTACATTGAAACTCTGTTCTTTACCTTTTTCACACTATGAAACAGCTTTGTATTCACCTTAAACACTGTTTCAGGGCAAGAGATTGTGTTTTAGACTAAAACTTAATGCTTTATAAGCAGAATCTTTACTTTGAAACTCTGTTCTTTATCTTTTTAACACTATGAAACAGCTTTGTATTCAACTTAAACACTGTTTCAGGGCAAGAGATTGTGTTTTAGACTAAAACTTAATGCTTTATAAGAAGAATCTTTACTTTGAAACTCAGTTCTTTACCTTTTTCACACTATGAAACAGCTTTGTATTCACCTTAAACACTGTTTCAGGGCAAGAGATTGTGTTTTAGACTAAAAGGTAATGCATTATAAGAAGAATCTTTACTTTGAAACTGTTCTTTACCTTTTTCACACTATGAAACAGCTTTGTATTCGCCTTAACCACTGTTTCAGGGCAAGAGATTGTGTTTTAGACTAAAACAATGCTTTATAAGAAGAATCTTTACTTTGAAACTCTGTTCTTTACCTTTTTCACACTATGAAACAGCTTTTTATTCAACTTAAACACTGTTTCAGGGCAAGAGATTGTGTTTTAGACTAAAACAATGCATTAAAAGAAGAATCTTTACATTGAAACTCTGTTCTTTACCTTTTTCACACTGTGAAACAGATTTGTATTCACCTTAAACATTGTTTCAGGACAAGAGATTGTGTTTTAGAATAAAAGGTAATGCATTATAAAAAGAATCATTACTTTGAAACTCTTCTTTACCTGTTTCACACTATGAAACAGCTTTGTATTCGACTTAAACACTGTTTCAGGGCAAGAGATTGTGTTTTAGACTAAAACAATGCCTTATAAGAAGAATCTTTACTTTGAAACTCTGTTCTTTACCTTTTCCACACTATGAAACAGCTTTGTATTCAACTTAAGCACTGTTTCAGGGCAAGAGATTGTGTTTTAGTCTAAAACAATGCTTCAAAAGAAGAATCTTTACTTTGAAACTCAGTTCTTTACCTTTTTCACACTATGAAACAGCTTTGTATTCAGCTTAAACACTGTTTCAGGGCAAGAGATTGTGTTTTAGACTAAAAGGTAATGCATTATTAGAAGAATCTTTACTTTGAAAGTCTGTTCTTTACATTTTTCACACTGTGAAACAGATTTGTATTTGACTTAAACACTTTTTCAGGGCAAGAGATTGTGTTTTAGACTAAAGCAATGCTTTATAAGAATATTTATATTGAAACTCTGTTATTTACCTTTTTCACATTATGAAACAGCTTTGTATTCACCTTAAACACTGTTTCAGGGCAAGAGATTGTGTTTTAGACTAAAAGGTAATGCATTATAAGAAGAATCTTTACTTTGAAACTCTGTTCTTTACCTTTTGCACACTATGAAACAGCTTTGTATTCAACTTAAACACTGTTTCAGGGTAAGAGATTGTGTTTTAGACTAAAACAATGCTTTATAAGAAGAATCTTTACTTTGAAACTCTGTTCTTTACCTTTTCCACACTATGAAACAGATTTGTATTCAACTTAAACACTGTTTCAGGGCAAGAGATTGTGTTTTAGACTAAAACTTAATGCTTTATAAGAAGAATCTTTACTTTGAAACTCAGTTCTTTACCTTTTTCACACTATGAAACAGCTTTGTATTCAGCTTAAACACTGTTTCAGGGCAAGAGATTGTGTTTTAGACTAAAAGGTAATGCATTATAAGAAGAATCTTTACTTTGAAACTCTGTTCTTTACCTTTTGCACACTATGAAACAGCTTTGTATTCAACTTAAACACTGTTTCAGGGCAAGAGATTGTGTTTTAGACTAAAACAATGCATTAAAAGAAGAATCTTTACATTGAAACTCTGTTCTTTACCTTTTTCACACTGTGAAACAGATTTGTATTCACCTTAAACATTGTTTCAGGACAAGAGATTGTGTTTTAGAATAAAAGGTAATGCATTATAAAAAGAATCATTACTTTGAAACTCTTCTTTACCTGTTTCACACTATGAAACAGCTTTGTATTCGACTTAAACACTGTTTCAGGGCAAGAGATTGTGTTTTAGACTAAAACAATGCCTTATAAGAAGAATCTTTACTTTGAAACTCTGTTCTTTACCTTTTCCACACTATGAAACAGCTTTGTATTCAACTTAAGCACTGTTTCAGGGCAAGAGATTGTGTTTTAGACTAAAACAATGCTTCAAAAGAAGAATCTTTACTTTGAAACTCAGTTCTTTACCTTTTTCACACTATGAAACAGCTTTGTATTCAGCTTAAACACTGTTTCAGGGCAAGAGATTGTGTTTTAGACTAAAAGGTAATGCATTATTAGAAGAATCTTTACTTTGAAAGTCTGTTCTTTACATTTTTCACACTGTGAAACAGATTTGTATTTGACTTAAACACTGTTTCAGGGCAAGAGATTGTGTTTTAGACTAAAGCAATGCTTTATAAGAATATTTATTTTGAAACTCTGTTCTTTACCTTTTTCACATTATGAAACAGCTTTGTATTCACCTTAAACACTGTTTCAGGGCAAGAGATTGTGTTTTAGACTAAAAGGTAATGCATTATAAGAAGAATCTTTACTTTGAAACTCTGTTCTTTACCTTTTGCACACTATGAAACAGCTTTGTATTCAACTTAAACACTGTTTCAGGGTAAGAGATTGTGTTTTAGACTAAAACAATGCTTTATAAGAAGAATCTTTACTTTGAAACTCTGTTCTTTACCTTTTCCACACTATGAAACAGCTTTGTATTCAACTTAAACACTGTTTCAGGGCAAGAGATTGTGTTTTAGACTAAAACTTAATGCTTTATAAGAAGAATCTTTACTTTGAAACTCAGTTCTTTACCTTTTTCACACTATGAAACAGCTTTGTATTCAGCTTAAACACTGTTTCAGGGCAAGAGATTGTGTTTTAGACTAAAAGGTAATGCATTATTAGAAGAATCTTTACTTTGAAAGTCTGTTCTTTACATTTTTCACACTGTGAAACAGATTTGTATTTGACTTAAACACTGTTTCAGGGCAAGAGATTGTGTTTTAGACTAAAGCAATGCTTTATAAGAATATTTATTTTGAAACTCTGTTCTTTACCTTTTTCACATTATGAAACAGCTTTGTATTCACCTTAAACACTGTTTCAGGGCAAGAGATTGTGTTTTAGACTAAAAGGTAATGCATTATAAGAAGAATCTTTACTTTGAAACTCTGTTCTTTACCTTTTGCACACTATGAAACAGCTTTGTATTCAACTTAAACACTGTTTCAGGGTAAGAGATTGTGTTTTAGACTAAAACAATGCTTTATAAGAAGAATGTTTACTTTGAAACTCTGTTCTTTACCTTTTTAACACTATGAAACAGCTTTGTATTCAACTTAAACACTGTTTCAGGGCAAGAGATTGTGTTTTAGACTAAAACAATGCATTAAAAGAAGAATCTTTACATTGAAACTCTGTTCTTTACCTTTTTCACACTGTGAAACAGATTTGTATTCACCTTAAACACTGTTTCAGGACAAGAGATTGTGTTTTAGAATAAAAGGTAATGCATTATAAGAAGAATCATTACTTTGAAACTCTTCTTTACCTGTTTCACACTATGAAACAGCTTTGTATTCGACTTAAACACTGTTTCAGGGCAAGAGATTGTGTTTTAGACTAAAACAATGCTTTATAAGAAGAATCTTTACTTTGAAACTGTTCTTTACCTTTTTCACACTATGAAATAGCTTTGTATTCGCTTTAACACTGTTTCAGGGCGAGAGATTGTGTTTTAGACTAAATTTTAATGCTTTATAAGAAGAATCTTTAATTTGAAACTCTCTTCTTTACCTTTTTAACACTATGAAACAGCTTTGTATTCAACTTAAACACTGTTTCAGGGCAAGAGACTGTGTTTTAGACTAAAACTTAATGCTTTATAAGAAGAATCTTTACTTTGAAACTCTGTTCTTTACCTTTTTCACACTATGAAACAGCTTTGTATTCACCTTAAACACTGTTTCAGGGCAAGAGATTGTGTTTTAGACTAAAACTTAATGCTTTATAAGAAGAATCTTTACTTTGAAACTCTGTTCTTTACCTTTTTCACACTATGAAACAGCTTTTTTATTCAACTTAAACACTGTTTCAGGGCAAGAGATTGTGTTTTAGACTAAAACAATGCATTAAAAGAAGAATCTTTACATTGAAACTCTGTTCTTTACCTTTTTCACACTATGAAAGCTTTGTATTCGCCTTAAACACTGTTTCAGGGCAAGAGATTGTGTTTTAGACTAAAACAATGCTTTATAAGAAGAATCTTTACTTTGAAACTGTTCTTTACCTTTTTCACACTATGAAACAGCTTTGTATTCACCTTAAACACTGTTTCAGGGCAAGAGATTGTGTTTTAGACTAAAACAATGCTTTATAAGAAGAATCTTTACTTTGAAACTCTGTTCTTTATCTTTTTAACAGTATGAAACAGCTTTGTATTCAACTTAAACACTGTTTCAGGGCAAGAGATTGTGTTTTAGACTAAAAGGTAATGCATTATAAGAAGAATCTTTACTTTGAAACTGTTCTTTACCTTTTTCACACTATGAAACAGCTTTGTATTCGCTTTAACACTGTTTCAGGGCAAGAGATTGTGTATTAGACTAAAACTTAATGCTTTATAAGAAGAATCTTTACTTTGAAACTCTGTTCTTTACCTTTTTCACACTATGAAACAGCTTTGTATTCACCTTAAACACTGTTTCAGGGCAAGAGATTGTGTTTTAGACTAAAACTTAATGCTTTATAAGAAGAATCTTTACTTTGAAACTCTGTTCTTTACCTTTTTCACACTATGAAACTGCTTTTTATTCAACTTAAACACTGTTTTAGGGCAAGAGATTGTGTTTTAGACTAAAAGGTAATGCATTATAAGAAGAATCTTTACTTTGAAACTCTGTTCTTTACCTTTTGCACACTATGAAACAGCTTTGTATTCAACTTAAACACTGTTTCAGGGTAAGAGATTGTGTTTTAGACTAAAACAATGCTTTATAAGAAGAATCTTTACTTTGAAACTCTGTTCTTTACCTTTTCCACACTATGAAACAGCTTTGTATTCAACTTAAACACTGTTTCAGGGCAAGAGATTGTGTTTTAGACTAAAACTTAATGCTTTATAAGAAGAATCTTTACTTTGAAACTCAGTTCTTTACCTTTTTCACACTATGAAACAGCTTTGTATTCAGCTTAAACACTGTTTCAGGGCAAGAGATTGTGTTTTAGACTAAAAGGTAATGCATTATTAGAAGAATCTTTACTTTGAAAGTCTGTTCTTTACATTTTTCACACTGTGAAACAGATTTGTATTTGACTTAAACACTGTTTCAGGGCAAGAGATTGTGTTTTAGACTAAAGCAATGCTTTATAAGAATATTTATTTTGAAACTCTGTTCTTTACCTTTTTCACATTATGAAACAGCTTTGTATTCACCTTAAACACTGTTTCAGGGCAAGAGATTGTGTTTTAGACTAAAAGGTAATGCATTATAAGAAGAATCTTTACTTTGAAACTCTGTTCTTTACCTTTTGCACACTATGAAACAGCTTTGTATTCAACTTAAACACTGTTTCAGGGTAAGAGATTGTGTTTTAGACTAAAACAATGCTTTATAAGAAGAATGTTTACTTTGAAACTCTGTTCTTTACCTTTTTAACACTATGAAACAGCTTTGTATTCAACTTAAACACTGTTTCAGGGCAAGAGATTGTGTTTTAGACTAAAACAATGCATTAAAAGAAGAATCTTTACATTGAAACTCTGTTCTTTACCTTTTTCACACTGTGAAACAGATTTGTATTCACCTTAAACACTGTTTCAGGACAAGAGATTGTGTTTTAGAATAAAAGGTAATGCATTATAAGAAGAATCATTACTTTGAAACTCTTCTTTACCTGTTTCACACTATGAAACAGCTTTGTATTCGACTTAAACACTGTTTCAGGGCAAGAGATTGTGTTTTAGACTAAAACAATGCTTTATAAGAAGAATCTTTACTTTGAAACTGTTCTTTACCTTTTTCACACTATGAAATAGCTTTGTATTCGCTTTAACACTGTTTCAGGGCGAGAGATTGTGTTTTAGACTAAATTTTAATGCTTTATAAGAAGAATCTTTAATTTGAAACTCTCTTCTTTACCTTTTTAACACTATGAAACAGCTTTGTATTCAACTTAAACACTGTTTCAGGGCAAGAGACTGTGTTTTAGACTAAAACTTAATGCTTTATAAGAAGAATCTTTACTTTGAAACTCTGTTCTTTACCTTTTTCACACTATGAAACAGCTTTGTATTCACCTTAAACACTGTTTCAGGGCAAGAGATTGTGTTTTAGACTAAAACTTAATGCTTTATAAGAAGAATCTTTACTTTGAAACTCTGTTCTTTACCTTTTTCACACTATGAAACAGCTTTTTTATTCAACTTAAACACTGTTTCAGGGCAAGAGATTGTGTTTTAGACTAAAACAATGCATTAAAAGAAGAATCTTTACATTGAAACTCTGTTCTTTACCTTTTTCACACTATGAAAGCTTTGTATTCGCCTTAAACACTGTTTCAGGGCAAGAGATTGTGTTTTAGACTAAAACAATGCTTTATAAGAAGAATCTTTACTTTGAAACTGTTCTTTACCTTTTTCACACTATGAAACAGCTTTGTATTCACCTTAAACACTGTTTCAGGGCAAGAGATTGTGTTTTAGACTAAAACAATGCTTTATAAGAAGAATCTTTACTTTGAAACTCTGTTCTTTATCTTTTTAACAGTATGAAACAGCTTTGTATTCAACTTAAACACTGTTTCAGGGCAAGAGATTGTGTTTTAGACTAAAAGGTAATGCATTATAAGAAGAATCTTTACTTTGAAACTGTTCTTTACCTTTTTCACACTATGAAACAGCTTTGTATTCGCTTTAACACTGTTTCAGGGCAAGAGATTGTGTATTAGACTAAAACTTAATGCTTTATAAGAAGAATCTTTACTTTGAAACTCTGTTCTTTACCTTTTTCACACTATGAAACAGCTTTGTATTCACCTTAAACACTGTTTCAGGGCAAGAGATTGTGTTTTAGACTAAAACTTAATGCTTTATAAGAAGAATCTTTACTTTGAAACTCTGTTCTTTACCTTTTTCACACTATGAAACTGCTTTTTATTCAACTTAAACACTGTTTTAGGGCAAGAGATTGTGTTTTAGACTAAAACAATGCATTAAAAGAAGAATCTTTACATTGAAACTCTGTTCTTTACCTTTTTCACACTATGAAACAGCTTTGTATTCACCTTAAACACTGTTTCAGGGCAAGAGATTGTGTTTTAGACTAAAACTTAATGCTTTATAAGCAGAATCTTTACTTTGAAACTCTGTTCTTTATCTTTTTAACACTATGAAACAGCTTTGTATTCAACTTAAACACTGTTTCAGGGCAAGAGATTGTGTTTTAGACTAAAACTTAATGCTTTATAAGAAGAATCTTTACTTTGAAACTCAGTTCTTTACCTTTTTCACACTATGAAACAGCTTTGTATTCACCTTAAACACTGTTTCAGGGCAAGAGATTGTGTTTTAGACTAAAAGGTAATGTATTATAAGAAGAATCTTTACTTTGAAACTGTTCTTTACCTTTTTCACACTATGAAACAGCTTTGTATTCGCCTTAACCACTGTTTCAGGGCAAGAGATTGTGTTTTAGACTAAAACAATGCTTTATAAGAAGAATCTTTACTTTGAAACTCTGTTCTTTACCTTTTTCACACTATGAAACAGCTTTTTATTCAACTTAAACACTGTTTCAGGGCAAGAGATTGTGTTTTAGACTAAAACAATGCATTAAAAGAAGAATCTTTACATTGAAACTCTGTTCTTTACCTTTTTCACACTGTGAAACAGATTTGTATTCACCTTAAACACTGTTTCAGGACAAGAGATTGTGTTTTAGAATAAAAGGTAATGCATTATAAGAAGAATCATTACTTTGAAACTCTTCTTTACCTGTTTCACACTATGAAACAGCTTTGTATTCGACTTAAACACTGTTTCAGGGCAAGAGATTGTGTTTTAGACTAAAACAATGCCTTATAAGAAGAATCTTTACTTTGAAACTCTGTTCTTTACCTTTTCCACACTATGAAACAGCTTTGTATTCAACTTAAGCACTGTTTCAGGGCAAGAGATTGTGTTTTAGACTAAACCAATGCTTCAAAAGAAGAATCTTTACTTTGAAACTCAGTTCTTTACCTTTTTCACACTATGAAACAGCTTTGTATTCAGCTTAAACACTGTTTCAGGGCAAGAGATTGTGTTTTAGACTAAAAGGTAATGCATTATTAGAAGAATCTTTACTTTGAAAGTCTGTTCTTTACATTTTTCACACTGTGAAACAGATTTGTATTTGACTTAAACACTGTTTCAGGGCAAGAGATTGTGTTTTAGACTAAAGCAATGCTTTATAAGAATATTTATTTTGAAACTCTGTTCTTTACCTTTTTCACATTATGAAACAGCTTTGTATTCACCTTAAACACTGTTTCAGGGCAAGAGATTGTGTTTTAGACTAAAAGGTAATGCATTATAAGAAGAATCTTTACTTTGAAACTCTGTTCTTTACCTTTTGCACACTATGAAACAGCTTTGTATTCAACTTAAACACTGTTTCAGGGTAAGAGATTGTGTTTTAGACTAAAACAATGCTTTATAAGAAGAATCTTTACTTTGAAACTCTGTTCTTTACCTTTTCCACACTATGAAACAGCTTTGTATTCAACTTAAACACTGTTTCAGGGCAAGAGATTGTGTTTTAGAATAAAAGGTAATGCATTATAAGAAGAATCATTACTTTGAAACTCTGTTCTTTACCTTTTTAACACTATGAAACAGCTTTGTATTCAACTTAAACACTGTTTCAGGGCAAGAGATTGTGTTTTAGACTAAAACAATGCATTAAAAGAAGAATCTTTACATTGAAACTCTGTTCTTTACCTTTTTCACACTGTGAAACAGATTTGTATTCACCTTAAACACTGTTTCAGGACAAGAGATTGTGTTTTAGAATAAAAGGTAATGCATTATAAGAAGAATCATTACTTTGAAACTCTTCTTTACCTGTTTCACACTATGAAACAGCTTTGTATTCGACTTAAACACTGTTTCAGGGCAAGAGATTGTGTTTTAGACTAAAACAATGCTTTATAAGAAGAATCTTTACTTTGAAACTGTTCTTTACCTTTTTCACACTATGAAATAGCTTTGTATTCGCTTTAACACTGTTTCAGGGCGAGAGATTGTGTTTTAGACTAAATTTTAATGCTTTATAAGAAGAATCTTTAATTTGAAACTCTGTTCTTTACCTTTTTAACACTATGAAACAGCTTTGTATTCAACTTAAACACTGTTTCAGGGCAAGAGACTGTGTTTTAAACTAAAACTTAATGCTTTATAAGAAGAATCTTTACTTTGAAACTCTGTTCTTTACCTTTTTCACACTATGAAACAGCTTTGTATTCACCTTAAACACTGTTTCAGGGCAAGAGATTGTGTTTTAGACTAAAACTTAATGCTTTATAAGAAGAATCTTTACTTTGAAACTCTGTTCTTTACCTTTTTCACACTATGAAACTGCTTTTTATTCAACTTAAACACTGTTTCAGGGCAAGAGATTGTGTTTTAGACTAAAACAATGCATTAAAAGAAGAAACTTTACATTGAAACTCTGTTCTTTACCTTTTTCACACTATGAAACAGCTTTTTATTCACCTTAAACACTGTTTCAGGGCAAGAGATTGTGTTTTAGACTAAAACTTAATGCTTTATAAGCAGAATCTTTACTTTGAAACTCTGTTCTTTATCTTTTTAACACTATGAAACAGCTTTGTATTCAACTTAAACACTGTTTCAGGGCAAGAGATTGTGTTTTAGACTAAAACTTAATGCTTTATAAGAAGAATCTTTACTTTGAAACTCAGTTCTTTACCTTTTTCACACTATGAAACAGCTTTGTATTCACCTTAAACACTGTTTCAGGGCAAGAGATTGTGTTTTAGACTAAAAGGTAATGCATTATAAGAAGAATCTTTACTTTGAAACTGTTCTTTACCTTTTTCACACTATGAAACAGCTTTGTATTCGCCTTAACCACTGTTTCAGGGCAAGAGATTGTGTTTTAGACTAAAACAATGCTTTATAAGAAGAATCTTTACTTTGAAACTCTGTTCTTTACCTTTTTCACACTATGAAACAGCTTTTTATTCAACTTAAACACTGTTTCAGGGCAAGAGATTGTGTTTTAGACTAAAACAATGCATTAAAAGAAGAATCTTTACATTGAAACTCTGTTCTTTACCTTTTTCACACTGTGAAACAGATTTGTATTCACCTTAAACATTGTTTCAGGACAAGAGATTGTGTTTTAGAATAAAAGGTAATGCATTATAAGAAGAATCATTACTTTGAAACTCTTCTTTACCTGTTTCACACTATGAAACAGCTTTGTATTCGACTTAAACACTGTTTCAGGGCAAGAGATTGTGTTTTAGACTAAAACAATGCCTTATAAGAAGAATCTTTACTTTGAAACTCTGTTCTTTACCTTTTCCACACTATGAAACAGCTTTGTATTCAACTTAAGCACTGTTTCAGGGCAAGAGATTGTGTTTTAGACTAAAACAATGCTTCAAAAGAAGAATCTTTACTTTGAAACTCAGTTCTTTACCTTTTTCACACTATGAAACAGCTTTGTATTCAGCTTAAACACTGTTTCAGGGCAAGAGATTGTGTTTTAGACTAAAAGGTAATGCATTATTAGAAGAATATTTACTTTGAAAGTCTGTTCTTTACATTTTTCACACTGTGAAACAGATTTGTATTTGACTTAAACACTGTTTCAGGGCAAGAGATTGTGTTTTAGACTAAAGCAATGCTTTATAAGAATATTTATTTTGAAACTCTGTTCTTTACCTTTTTCACATTATGAAACAGCTTTGTATTCACCTTAAACACTGTTTCAGGGCAAGAGATTGTGTTTTAGACTAAAAGGTAATGCATTATAAGAAGAATCTTTACTTTGAAACTCTGTTCTTTACCTTTTGCACACTATGAAACAGCTTTGTATTCAACTTAAACACTGTTTCAGGGTAAGAGATTGTGTTTTAGACTAAAACAATGCTTTATAAGAAGAATCTTTACTTTGAAACTCTGTTCTTTACCTTTTTCACACTATGAAACAGCTTTGTATTCAGCTTAAACACTGTTTCAGGGCAAGAGATTGTGTTTTAGACTAAAAGGTAATGCATTATTAGAAGAATCTTTACTTTGAAAGTCTGTTCTTTACATTTTTCACACTGTGAAACAGATTTGTATTTGACTTAAACACTGTTTCAGGGCAAGAGATTGTGTTTTAGACTAAAGCAATGCTTTATAAGAATATTTATTTTGAAACTCTGTTCTTTACCTTTTTCACATTATGAAACAGCTTTGTATTCACCTTAAACACTGTTTCAGGGCAAGAGATTGTGTTTTAGACTAAAAGGTAATGCATTATAAGAAGAATCTTTACTTTGAAACTCTGTTCTTTACCTTTTGCACACTATGAAACAGCTTTGTATTCAACTTAAACACTGTTTCAGGGTAAGAGATTGTGTTTTAGACTAAAACAATGCTTTATAAGAAGAATCTTTACTTTGAAACTCTGTTCTTTACCTTTTTAACACTATGAAACAGCTTTGTATTCAACTTAAACACTGTTTCAGGGCAAGAGATTGTGTTTTAGACTAAAACAATGCATTAAAAGAAGAATCTTTACATTGAAACTCTGTTCTTTACCTTTTTCACACTGTGAAACAGATTTGTATTCACCTTAAACACTGTTTCAGGACAAGAGATTGTGTTTTAGAATAAAAGGTAATGCATTATAAGAAGAATCATTACTTTGAAACTCTTCTTTACCTGTTTCACATTATGAAACAGCTTTGTATTCGACTTAAACACTGTTTCAGGGCAAGAGATTGTGTTTTAGACTAAAACAATGCTTTATAAGAAGAATCTTTACTTTGAAACTGTTCTTTACCTTTTTCACACTATGAAATAGCTTTGTATTCGCTTTAACACTGTTTCAGGGCGAGAGATTGTGTTTTAGACTAAATTTTAATGCTTTATAAGAAGAATCTTTAATTTGAAACTCTGTTCTTTACCTTTTTAACACTATGAAACAGCTTTGTATTCAACTTAAACACTGTTTCAGGGCAAGAGACTGTGTTTTAGACTAAAACTTAATGCTTTATAAGAAGAATCTTTACTTTGAAACTCTGTTCTTTACCTTTTTCACACTATGAAACAGCTTTGTATTCGCTTTACCACTGTTTCAGGGCTAGAGATTGTGTTTTAGACTAAATTTTAATGCTTTATAAGAAGAATCTTTACATTGAAACTCTGTTCTTTACCTTTTTCAGACTATGAAACAGCTTTGTATTCACCTTATACACTGTTTCAGGGCAAGAGATTGTGTTTTAGACTAAAACTTAATGCTTTATAAGAAGAATCTTTATTTTGAAACTCTGTTCTTTACCTTTTTCACACTATGAAACAGCTTTTTATTCAACTTAAACACTGTTTCAGGGCAAGAGATTGTATTTTAGACTAAAACAATGCATTAAAAGAAGAATCTTTACATTGAAACTCTGTTCTTTACCTTTTTCACACTGTGAAACAGAATTGTATTCACCTTAAACACTGTTTCAGGACAAGAGATTGTGTTTTAGAATAAAAGGTAATGCATTATAAGAAGAATCATTACTTTGAAACTCTTCTTTACCTGTTTCACACTATGAAACAGCTTTGTATTCGACTTAAACACTGTTTCAGGGCAAGAGATTGTGTTTTAGACTAAAACAATGCTTTATAAGAAGAATCTTTATTTTGAAACTGTTCTTTACCTTTTTCACACTATGAAACAGCTTTGTATTCGCTTTAACACTGTTTCAGGGCGAGAGATTGTGTTTTAGACTAAATTTTAATGCTTTATAAGAAGAATCTTTAATTTGAAACTCTGTTCTTTACCTTTTTAACACTATGAAACAGCTTTGTATTCAACTTAAACACTGTTTCAGGGCAAGAGATTGTGTTTTAGACTAAAACTTAATGCTTTATAAGAAGAATCTTTACTTTGAAACTCTGTTCTTTACCTTTTTCACACTATGAAACAGCTTTGTATTCACCTTAAACACTGTTTCAGGGCAAGAGATTGTGTTTTAGACTAAAACTTAATGCTTTATAAGAAGAATCTTTACTTTGAAACTCTGTTCTTTACCTTTTTCACACTATGAAACAGCTTTTTTATTCAACTTAAACACTGTTTCAGGGCAAGAGATTGTGTTTTAGACTAAAACAATGCATTAAAAGAAGAATCTTTACATTGAAACTCTGTTCTTTACCTTTTTCACACTATGAAACAGCTTTGTATTCACCTTAAACACTGTTTCAGGGCAAGAGATTGTGTTTTAGACTAAAAGGTAATGTAGTATAAGAAGAATCTTTACTTTGAAACTCTGTTCTTTATCTTTTTAACACTATGAAACAGCTTTGTATTCAACTTAAACACTGTTTCAGGGCAAGAGATTGTGTTTTAGACTAAAACTTAATGCTTTATAAGAAGAATCTTTACTTTGAAACTCAGTTCTTTACCTTTTTCACACTATGAAACAGCTTTGTATTCAGCTTAAAGACTGTTTCAGGGCAAGAGATTGTGTTTTAGACTAAATTTTAATGCTTTATAAGAAGAATCTTTACTTTGAAACTCTGTTCTTTACCTTTTTAACACTATGAAACAGCTTTGTATTCGCTTTACCACTGTTTCAGGGCGAGAGATTCTGTTTTAGACTATATTTTAATGCTTTATAAGAAGAATCTTTACTTTGAAACTCTGTTCTTTACCTTTTTAACACTATGAAACAGCTTTGTATTCAACTTAAACACTGTTTCAGGGCAAGAGATTGTGTTTTAGACTAAAACTTAATGCTTTATAAGAAGAATCTTTACTTTGAAACTCTGTTCTTTACCTTTTTCACACTATGAAACAGCTTTGTATTCACCTTAAACACTGTTTCAGGGCAAGAGATTGTGTTTTAGACTAAAACTTAATGCTTTATAAGAAGAATCTTTACTTTGAAACTCTGTTCTTTACCTTTTTCACACTATGAAACAGCTTTTTATTCAACTTATACACTGTTTCAGGGCAAGAGATTGTGTTTTAGACTAAAACAATGCATTAAAAGAAGAATCTTTACATTGAAACTCTGTTCTTTACCTTTTTCACATTATGAAACAGCTTTGTATTCAGCTTAAACACTGTTTCAGGGCAAGAGATTGTGTTTTAGACTAAAAGGTAATGCATTATAAGAAGAATCTTTACTTTGAAACTGTTCTTTACCTTTTCCACACTATGAAACAGCTTTGTATTCGCCTTAAACACTGTTTCAGGACAAGAGATTGTGTTTTAGACTAAAACGATGCTTTATAAGAAGAGTCTTCACTTTGAAACTCTGTTCTTTACCTATTTCACACTATGAAACAGCTTTGTATTCAGCTTAAACACTGTTTCAGGGCAAGAGACTGTGTTTTAGACTAAAACTTAATGCTTTATAAGAAGAATCTTTACTTTGAAACTCTGTTCTTTACCTTTTTCACACTATGAAACAGCTTTGTATTCGCTTTACCACTGTTTCAGGGCTAGAGATTGTGTTTTAGACTAAATTTTAATGCTTTATAAGAAGAATCTTTACATTGAAACTCTGTTCTTTACCTTTTTCAGACTATGAAACAGCTTTGTATTCACCTTATACACTGTTTCAGGGCAAGAGATTGTGTTTTAGACTAAAACTTAATGCTTTATAAGAAGAATCTTTATTTTGAAACTCTGTTCTTTACCTTTTTCACACTATGAAACAGCTTTTTATTCAACTTAAACACTGTTTCAGGGCAAGAGATTGTATTTTAGACTAAAACAATGCATTAAAAGAAGAATCTTTACATTGAAACTCTGTTCTTTACCTTTTTCACACTGTGAAACAGAATTGTATTCACCTTAAACACTGTTTCAGGACAAGAGATTGTGTTTTAGACTAAATTTTAATGCTTTATAAGAAGAATCTTTAATTTGAAACTCTGTTCTTTACCTTTTTAACACTATGAAACAGCTTTGTATTCAACTTAAACACTGTTTCAGGGCAAGAGACTGTGTTTTAGACTAAAACTTAATGCTTTATAAGAAGAATCTTTACTTTGAAACTCTGTTCTTTACCTTTTTCACACTATGAAACAGCTTTGTATTCGCTTTACCACTGTTTCAGGGCTAGAGATTGTGTTTTAGACTAAATTTTAATGCTTTATAAGAAGAATCTTTACATTGAAACTCTGTTCTTTACCTTTTTCAGACTATGAAACAGCTTTGTATTCACCTTATACACTGTTTCAGGGCAAGAGATTGTGTTTTAGACTAAAACTTAATGCTTTATAAGAAGAATCTTTATTTTGAAACTCTGTTCTTTACCTTTTTCACACTATGAAACAGCTTTTTATTCAACTTAAACACTGTTTCAGGGCAAGAGATTGTATTTTAGACTAAAACAATGCATTAAAAGAAGAATCTTTACATTGAAACTCTGTTCTTTACCTTTTTCACACTGTGAAACAGAATTGTATTCACCTTAAACACTGTTTCAGGACAAGAGATTGTGTTTTAGAATAAAAGGTAATGCATTATAAGAAGAATCATTACTTTGAAACTCTTCTTTACCTGTTTCACACTATGAAACAGCTTTGTATTCGACTTAAACACTGTTTCAGGGCAAGAGATTGTGTTTTAGACTAAAACAATGCTTTATAAGAAGAATCTTTATTTTGAAACTGTTCTTTACCTTTTTCACACTATGAAACAGCTTTGTATTCGCTTTAACACTGTTTCAGGGCGAGAGATTGTGTTTTAGACTAAATTTTAATGCTTTATAAGAAGAATCTTTAATTTGAAACTCTGTTCTTTACCTTTTTAACACTATGAAACAGCTTTGTATTCAACTTAAACACTGTTTCAGGGCAAGAGACTGTGTTTTAGACTAAAACTTAATGCTTTATAAGAAGAATCTTTACTTTGAAACTCTGTTCTTTACCTTTTTCACACTATGAAACAGCTTTGTATTCACCTTAAACACTGTTTCAGGGCAAGAGATTGTGTTTTAGACTAAAACTTAATGCTTTATAAGAAGAATCTTTACTTTGAAACTCTGTTCTTTACCTTTTTCACACTATGAAACAGCTTTTTTATTCAACTTAAACACTGTTTCAGGGCAAGAGATTGTGTTTTAGACTAAAACAATGCATTAAAAGAAGAATCTTTACATTGAAACTCTGTTCTTTACCTTTTTCACACTATGAAACAGCTTTGTATTCACCTTAAACACTGTTTCAGGGCAAGAGATTGTGTTTTAGACTAAAAGGTAATGTAGTATAAGAAGAATCTTTACTTTGAAACTCTGTTCTTTACCTTTTTCACACTATGAAACAGCTTTGTATTCACCTTAAACACTGTTTCAGGGCAAGAGATTGTGTTTTAGACTAAAACTTAATGCTTTATAAGAAGAATCTTTACTTTGAAACTCTGTTCTTTACCTTTTTCACACTATGAAACAGCTTTTTATTCAACTTATACACTGTTTCAGGGCAAGAGATTGTGTTTTAGACTAAAACAATGCATTAAAAGAAGAATCTTTACATTGAAACTCTGTTCTTTACCTTTTTCACATTATGAAACAGCTTTGTATTCAGCTTAAACACTGTTTCAGGGCAAGAGATTGTGTTTTAGACTAAAAGGTAATGCATTATAAGAAGAATCTTTACTTTGAAACTGTTCTTTACCTTTTCCACACTATGAAACAGCTTTGTATTCGCCTTAAACACTGTTTCAGGACAAGAGATTGTGTTTTAGACTAAAACGATGCTTTATAAGAAGAGTCTTCACTTTGAAACTCTGTTCTTTACCTATTTCACACTATGAAACAGCTTTGTATTCAGCTTAAACACTGTTTCAGGGCAAGAGACTGTGTTTTAGACTAAAACTTAATGCTTTATAAGAAGAATCTTTACTTTGAAACTCTGTTCTTTACCTTTTTCACACTATGAAACAGCTTTGTATTCGCTTTACCACTGTTTCAGGGCTAGAGATTGTGTTTTAGACTAAATTTTAATGCTTTATAAGAAGAATCTTTACATTGAAACTCTGTTCTTTACCTTTTTCAGACTATGAAACAGCTTTGTATTCACCTTATACACTGTTTCAGGGCAAGAGATTGTGTTTTAGACTAAAACTTAATGCTTTATAAGAAGAATCTTTATTTTGAAACTCTGTTCTTTACCTTTTTCACACTATGAAACAGCTTTTTATTCAACTTAAACACTGTTTCAGGGCAAGAGATTGTATTTTAGACTAAAACAATGCATTAAAAGAAGAATCTTTACATTGAAACTCTGTTCTTTACCTTTTTCACACTGTGAAACAGAATTGTATTCACCTTAAACACTGTTTCAGGACAAGAGATTGTGTTTTAGAATAAAAGGTAATGCATTATAAGAAGAATCATTACTTTGAAACTCTTCTTTACCTGTTTCACACTATGAAACAGCTTTGTATTCGACTTAAACACTGTTTCAGGGCAAGAGATTGTGTTTTAGACTAAAACAATGCTTTATAAGAAGAATCTTTATTTTGCAACTGTTCTTTACCTTTTTCACACTATGAAACAGCTTTGTATTCGCTTTAACACTGTTTCAGGGCGAGAGATTGTGTTTTAGACTAAATTTTAATGCTTTATAAGAAGAATCTTTAATTTGAAACTCTGTTCTTTACCTTTTTAACACTATGAAACAGCTTTGTATTCAACTTAAACACTGTTTCAGGGCAAGAGACTGTGTTTTAGACTAAAACTTAATGCTTTATAAGAAGAATCTTTACTTTGAAACTCTGTTCTTTACCTTTTTCACACTATGAAACAGCTTTGTATTCGCTTTACCACTGTTTCAGGGCTAGAGATTGTGTTTTAGACTAAATTTTAATGCTTTATAAGAAGAATCTTTACATTGAAACTCTGTTCTTTACCTTTTTCAGACTATGAAACAGCTTTGTATTCACCTTATACACTGTTTCAGGGCAAGAGATTGTGTTTTAGACTAAAACTTAATGCTTTATAAGAAGAATCTTTATTTTGAAACTCTGTTCTTTACCTTTTTCACACTATGAAACAGCTTTTTATTCAACTTAAACACTGTTTCAGGGCAAGAGATTGTATTTTAGACTAAAACAATGCATTAAAAGAAGAATCTTTAAATTGAAACTCTGTTCTTTACCTTTTTCACACTGTGAAACAGAATTGTATTCACCTTAAACACTGTTTCAGGACAAGAGATTGTGTTTTAGAATAAAAGGTAATGCATTATAAGAAGAATCATTACTTTGAAACTCTTCTTTACCTGTTTCACACTATGAAACAGCTTTGTATTCGACTTAAACACTGTTTCAGGGCAAGAGATTGTGTTTTAGACTAAAACAATGCTTTATAAGAAGAATCTTTATTTTGAAACTGTTCTTTACCTTTTTCACACTATGAAACAGCTTTGTATTCGCTTTAACACTGTTTCAGGGCGAGAGATTGTGTTTTAGACTAAATTTTAATGCTTTATAAGAAGAATCTTTAATTTGAAACTCTGTTCTTTACCTTTTTAACACTATGAAACAGCTTTGTATTCAACTTAAACACTGTTTCAGGGCAAGAGATTGTGTTTTAGACTAAAACTTAATGCTTTATAAGAAGAATCTTTACTTTGAAACTCTGTTCTTTACCTTTTTCACACTATGAAACAGCTTTGTATTCACCTTAAACACTGTTTCAGGGCAAGAGATTGTGTTTTAGACTAAAACTTAATGCTTTATAAGAAGAATCTTTACTTTGAAACTCTGTTCTTTACCTTTTTCACACTATGAAACAGCTTTTTTATTCAACTTAAACACTGTTTCAGGGCAAGAGATTGTGTTTTAGACTAAAACAATGCATTAAAAGAAGAATCTTTACATTGAAACTCTGTTCTTTACCTTTTTCACACTATGAAACAGCTTTGTATTCACCTTAAACACTGTTTCAGGGCAAGAGATTGTGTTTTAGACTAAAAGGTAATGTAGTATAAGAAGAATCTTTACTTTGAAACTCTGTTCTTTATCTTTTTAACACTATGAAACAGCTTTGTATTCAACTTAAACACTGTTTCAGGGCAAGAGATTGTGTTTTAGACTAAAACTTAATGCTTTATAAGAAGAATCTTTACTTTGAAACTCAGTTCTTTACCTTTTTCACACTATGAAACAGCTTTGTATTCAGCTTAAAGACTGTTTCAGGGCAAGAGATTGTGTTTTAGACTAAATTTTAATGCTTTATAAGAAGAATCTTTACTTTGAAACTCTGTTCTTTACCTTTTTAACACTATGAAACAGCTTTGTATTCGCTTTACCACTGTTTCAGGGCGAGAGATTGTGTTTTAGACTATATTTTAATGCTTTATAAGAAGAATCTTTACTTTGAAACTCTGTTCTTTACCTTTTTAACACTATGAAACAGCTTTGTATTCAACTTAAACACTGTTTCAGGGCAAGAGATTGTGTTTTAGACTAAAACTTAATGCTTTATAAGAAGAATCTTTACTTTGAAACTCTGTTCTTTACCTTTTTCACACTATGAAACAGCTTTGTATTCACCTTAAACACTGTTTCAGGGCAAGAGATTGTGTTTTAGACTAAAACTTAATGCTTTATAAGAAGAATCTTTACTTTGAAACTCTGTTCTTTACCTTTTTCACACTACGAAACAGCTTTTTATTCAACTTATACACTGTTTCAGGGCAAGAGATTGTGTTTTAGACTAAAACAATGCATTAAAAGAAGAATCTTTACATTGAAACTCTGTTCTTTACCTTTTTCACATTATGAAACAGCTTTGTATTCAGCTTAAACACTGTTTCAGGGCAAGAGATTGTGTTTTAGACTAAAAGGTAATGCATTATAAGAAGAATCTTTACTTTGAAACTGTTCTTTACCTTTTCCACACTATGAAACAGCTTTGTATTCGCCTTAAACACTGTTTCAGGACAAGAGATTGTGTTTTAGACTAAAACGATGCTTTATAAGAAGAGTCTTCACTTTGAAACTCTGTTCTTTACCTATTTCACACTATGAAACAGCTTTGTATTCAGCTTAAACACTGTTTCAGGGCAAGAGACTGTGTTTTAGACTAAAACTTAATGCTTTATAAGAAGAATCTTTACTTTGAAACTCTGTTCTTTACCTTTTTCACACTATGAAACAGCTTTGTATTCGCTTTACCACTGTTTCAGGGCTAGAGATTGTGTTTTAGACTAAATTTTAATGCTTTATAAGAAGAATCTTTACATTGAAACTCTGTTCTTTACCTTTTTCAGACTATGAAACAGTTTGTATTCACCTTATACACTGTTTCAGGGCAAGAGATTGTGTTTTAGACTAAAACTTAATGCTTTATAAGAAGAATCTTTATTTTGAAACTCTGTTCTTTACCTTTTTCACACTATGAAACAGCTTTTTATTCAACTTAAACACTGTTTCAGGGCAAGAGATTGTATTTTAGACTAAAACAATGCATTAAAAGAAGAATCTTTACATTGAAACTCTGTTCTTTACCTTTTTCACACTGTGAAACAGAATTGTATTCACCTTAAACACTGTTTCAGGACAAGAGATTGTGTTTTAGAATAAAAGGTAATGCATTATAAGAAGAATCATTACTTTGAAACTCTTCTTTACCTGTTTCACACTATGAAACAGCTTTGTATTCGACTTAAACACTGTTTCAGGGCAAGAGATTGTGTTTTAGACTAAAACAATGCTTTATAAGAAGAATCTTTATTTTGAAACTGTTCTTTACCTTTTTCACACTATGAAACAGCTTTGTATTCGCTTTAACACTGTTTCAGGGCGAGAGATTGTGTTTTAGACTAAATTTTAATGCTTTATAAGAAGAATCTTTAATTTGAAACTCTGTTCTTTACCTTTTTAACACTATGAAACAGCTTTGTATTCAACTTAAACACTGTTTCAGGGCAAGAGATTGTGTTTTAGACTAAAACTTAATGCTTTATAAGAAGAATCTTTACTTTGAAACTCTGTTCTTTACCTTTTTCACACTATGAAACAGCTTTGTATTCACCTTAAACACTGTTTCAGGGCAAGAGATTGTGTTTTAGACTAAAACTTAATGCTTTATAAGAAGAATCTTTACTTTGAAACTCTGTTCTTTACCTTTTTCACACTATGAAACAGCTTTTTTATTCAACTTAAACACTGTTTCAGGGCAAGAGATTGTGTTTTAGACTAAAAGGTAATGTAGTATAAGAAGAATCTTTACTTTGAAACTCTGTTCTTTATCTTTTTAACACTATGAAACAGCTTTGTATTCAACTTAAACACTGTTTCAGGGCAAGAGATTGTGTTTTAGACTAAAACTTAATGCTTTATAAGAAGAATCTTTACTTTGAAACTCAGTTCTTTACCTTTTTCACACTATGAAACAGCTTTGTATTCAGCTTAAAGACTGTTTCAGGGCAAGAGATTGTGTTTTAGACTAAATTTTAATGCTTTATAAGAAGAATCTTTACTTTGAAACTCTGTTCTTTACCTTTTTAACACTATGAAACAGCTTTGTATTCGCTTTACCACTGTTTCAGGGCGAGAGATTGTGTTTTAGACTATATTTTAATGCTTTATAAGAAGAATCTTTACTTTGAAACTCTGTTCTTTACCTTTTTAACACTATGAAACAGCTTTGTATTCAACTTAAACACTGTTTCAGGGCAAGAGATTGTGTTTTAGACTAAAACTTAATGCTTTATAAGAAGAATCTTTACTTTGAAACTCTGTTCTTTACCTTTTTCACACTATGAAACAGCTTTGTATTCACCTTAAACACTGTTTCAGGGCAAGAGATTGTGTTTTAGACTAAAACTTAATGCTTTATAAGAAGAATCTTTACTTTGAAACTCTGTTCTTTACCTTTTTCACACTACGAAACAGCTTTTTATTCAACTTATACACTGTTTCAGGGCAAGAGATTGTGTTTTAGACTAAAACAATGCATTAAAAGAAGAATCTTTACATTGAAACTCTGTTCTTTACCTTTTTCACATTATGAAACAGCTTTGTATTCAGCTTAAACACTGTTTCAGGGCAAGAGATTGTGTTTTAGACTAAAAGGTAATGCATTATAAGAAGAATCTTTACTTTGAAACTGTTCTTTACCTTTTCCACACTATGAAACAGCTTTGTATTCGCCTTAAACACTGTTTCAGGACAAGAGATTGTGTTTTAGACTAAAACGATGCTTTATAAGAAGAGTCTTCACTTTGAAACTCTGTTCTTTACCTATTTCACACTATGAAACAGCTTTGTATTCAGCTTAAACACTGTTTCAGGGCAAGAGACTGTGTTTTAGACTAAAACTTAATGCTTTATAAGAAGAATCTTTACTTTGAAACTCTGTTCTTTACCTTTTTCACACTATGAAACAGCTTTGTATTCGCTTTACCACTGTTTCAGGGCTAGAGATTGTGTTTTAGACTAAATTTTAATGCTTTATAAGAAGAATCTTTACATTGAAACTCTGTTCTTTACCTTTTTCAGACTATGAAACAGCTTTGTATTCACCTTATACACTGTTTCAGGGCAAGAGATTGTGTTTTAGACTAAAACTTAATGCTTTATAAGAAGAATCTTTATTTTGAAACTCTGTTCTTTACCTTTTTCACACTATGAAACAGCTTTTTATTCAACTTAAACACTGTTTCAGGGCAAGAGATTGTATTTTAGACTAAAACAATGCATTAAAAGAAGAATCTTTACATTGAAACTCTGTTCTTTACCTTTTTCACACTGTGAAACAGAATTGTATTCACCTTAAACACTGTTTCAGGACAAGAGATTGTGTTTTAGAATAAAAGGTAATGCATTATAAGAAGAATCATTACTTTGAAACTCTTCTTTACCTGTTTCACACTATGAAACAGCTTTGTATTCGACTTAAACACTGTTTCAGGGCAAGAGATTGTGTTTTAGACTAAAACAATGCTTTATAAGAAGAATCTTTATTTTGAAACTGTTCTTTACCTTTTTCACACTATGAAACAGCTTTGTATTCGCTTTAACACTGTTTCAGGGCGAGAGATTGTGTTTTAGACTAAATTTTAATGCTTTATAAGAAGAATCTTTAATTTGAAACTCTGTTCTTTACCTTTTTAACACTATGAAACAGCTTTGTATTCAACTTAAACACTGTTTCAGGGCAAGAGATTGTGTTTTAGACTAAAACTTAATGCTTTATAAGAAGAATCTTTACTTTGAAACTCTGTTCTTTACCTTTTTCACACTATGAAACAGCTTTGTATTCACCTTAAACACTGTTTCAGGGCAAGAGATTGTGTTTTAGACTAAAACTTAATGCTTTATAAGAAGAATCTTTACTTTGAAACTCTGTTCTTTACCTTTTTCACACTATGAAACAGCTTTTTTATTCAACTTAAACACTGTTTCAGGGCAAGAGATTGTGTTTTAGACTAAAACAATGCATTAAAAGAAGAATCTTTACATTGAAACTCTGTTCTTTACCTTTTTCACACTATGAAACAGCTTTGTATTCACCTTAAACACTGTTTCAGGGCAAGAGATTGTGTTTTAGACTAAAAGGTAATGTAGTATAAGAAGAATCTTTACTTTGAAACTCTGTTCTTTATCTTTTTAACACTATGAAACAGCTTTGTATTCAACTTAAACACTGTTTCAGGGCAAGAGATTGTGTTTTAGACTAAAACTTAATGCTTTATAAGAAGAATCTTTACTTTGAAACTCAGTTCTTTACCTTTTTCACACTATGAAACAGCTTTGTATTCAGCTTAAAGACTGTTTCAGGGCAAGAGATTGTGTTTTAGACTAAATTTTAATGCTTTATAAGAAGAATCTTTACTTTGAAACTCTGTTCTTTACCTTTTTAACACTATGAAACAGCTTTGTATTCGCTTTACCACTGTTTCAGGGCGAGAGATTGTGTTTTAGACTATATTTTAATGCTTTATAAGAAGAATCTTTACTTTGAAACTCTGTTCTTTACCTTTTTAACACTATGAAACAGCTTTGTATTCAACTTAAACACTGTTTCAGGGCAAGAGATTGTGTTTTAGACTAAAACTTAATGCTTTATAAGAAGAATCTTTACTTTGAAACTCTGTTCTTTACCTTTTTCACACTATGAAACAGCTTTGTATTCACCTTAAACACTGTTTCAGGGCAAGAGATTGTGTTTTAGACTAAAACTTAATGCTTTATAAGAAGAATCTTTACTTTGAAACTCTGTTCTTTACCTTTTTCACACTATGAAACAGCTTTTTATTCAACTTATACACTGTTTCAGGGCAAGAGATTGTGTTTTAGACTAAAACAATGCATTAAAAGAAGAATCTTTACATTGAAACTCTGTTCTTTACCTTTTTCACATTATGAAACAGCTTTGTATTCAGCTTAAACACTGTTTCAGGGCAAGAGATTGTGTTTTAGACTAAAAGGTAATGCATTATAAGAAGAATCTTTACTTTGAAACTGTTCTTTACCTTTTCCACACTATGAAACAGCTTTGTATTCGCCTTAAACACTGTTTCAGGACAAGAGATTGTGTTTTAGACTAAAACGATGCTTTATAAGAAGAGTCTTCACTTTGAAACTCTGTTCTTTACCTATTTCACACTATGAAACAGCTTTGTATTCACCTTAAACACTGTTTCAGGACAAGAGCTTGTGTTTTAGACTAAAAGGTAATGCATTATTAGAAGAATCTTTACTTTGAAAGTCTGTTCTTTACCTTTTTCACACTGAGAAACAGATTTGTATTTGACTTAAACACTGTTTCAGGGTAAGAGATTGTGTTTTAGACTAAAACTTAATGCTTTATAAGAAGAGTCTTCACTTTGAAACTCTGTTCTTTACCTATTTCACACTATGAAACAGCTTTGTATTCACCTTAAACACTGTTTCAGTACAAGAGCTTGTGTTTTAGACTAAAAGGTAATGCATTATTAGAAGAATCTTTACTTTGAAAGTCTATTCTTTACCTTTTTCACACTGTGAAACAGATTTGTATTTGACTTAAACAATGTTTCAGGGCAAGAGATTGTGTTTTATACTAAAACAATGCTTTATAAGAAGAATATTTACTTTGAAACTCTGTTCTTTACCTTTTTCACATTATGAAACAGCTTTGTATTCACCTTAAACACTGTTTCAGGGCAAGAGATTGTGTTTTAGATTAAAAGGTAATGCATTTTAAGAAGAATCTTTACTTTGAAACTCTGTTCTTTACCTTTATCACACTATGAAACAGCTTTGTATTCAACTTAAACACTGTTTCAGGGTAAGAGATTGTGTTTTAGACTAAAACAATGCCTTATAAGAAGAATCTTTACTTTGAAACTCTGTTCTTTACCTTTTCCACACTATGAAACAGTTTTGTATTCAACTTAAGCACTGTTTCAGGGCAAGAGATTGTGTTTTAGACTAAAACAATGCTTCAAAAGAAGAATCTTTACTTTGAAACTCTGTTCTTTACCTTTTTCACACAATGAAACAGCTTTGTATTCAACTTAAACACTGTTTCAGGGCAAGAGATTGTGTTTTAGACTAAAACAATGCTTCAAAAGAAGAATCTTTACTTTGAAACTCTGTTCTTTACCTTTTTCACACAATGAAACAGCTTTGTATTCAACTTAAACACTGTTTCAGGGCAAGAGACTGTGTTTTAGACTAAAACTTAATGCTTTATAAGAAGAATCTTTACTTTGAAACTCTTTTCTTTACCTTTTTCACACTATGAAACAGCTTTGTATTCAGCTTAAACACTCTTTCAGGGCAAGAGATTGTGTTTTAGACTAAAAAGTAATGCATTATTAGAAGAATCTTTACTTTGAAAGTCTGTTCTTTACCTTTTTCACACTGTGAAACAGATTTGTATTTGACTTAAACACTGTTTCAGGGCAAGAGATTGTGTTTTACACTAAAACAATGCTTTATAAGAATATTTATTTTGAAACTCTGTTCTTTACCTTTTTCACATTATGAAACAGCTTTGTATTCACCTTAAACACTGTTTCAGGGCAAGAGATTGTGTTTTAGACTAAAAGGTAATGCATTATAAGAAGAATCTTTACTTTGAAACTCTGTTCTTTACCTTTTGCACACTATGAAACAGCTTTGTATTCAACTTAAACACTGTTTCAGGGTAAGAGATTGTCTTTTAGACTAAAACAATGCTTTATAAGAAGAATCTTTACTTTGAAACTCTGTTCTTTACCTTTTCCACACTATGAAACAGCTTTGTATTCAACTTAAACACTGTTTCAGGGCAAGAGATTGTGTTTTAGACTAAAAGGTAATGTAGTATAAGAAGAATCTTTACTTTGAAACTCTGTTCTTTATCTTTTTAACACTATGAAACAGCTTTGTATTCAACTTAAACACTGTTTCAGGGCAAGAGATTGTGTTTTAGACTAAAACTTAATGCTTTATAAGAAGAATCTTTACTTTGAAACTCAGTTCTTTACCTTTTTCACACTATGAAACAGCTTTGTATTCAGCTTAAAGACTGTTTCAGGGCAAGAGATTGTGTTTTAGACTAAATTTTAATGCTTTATAAGAAGAATCTTTACTTTGAAACTCTGTTCTTTACCTTTTTAACACTATGAAACAGCTTTGTATTCGCTTTACCACTGTTTCAGGGCGAGAGATTGTGTTTTAGACTATATTTTAATGCTTTATAAGAAGAATCTTTACTTTGAAACTCTGTTCTTTACCTTTTTAACACTATGAAACAGCTTTGTATTCAACTTAAACACTGTTTCAGGGCAAGAGATTGTGTTTTAGACTAAAACTTAATGCTTTATAAGAAGAATCTTTACTTTGAAACTCTGTTCTTTACCTTTTTCACACTATGAAACAGCTTTGTATTCACCTTAAACACTGTTTCAGGGCAAGAGATTGTGTTTTAGACTAAAACTTAATGCTTTATAAGAAGAATCTTTACTTTGAAACTCTGTTCTTTACCTTTTTCACACTATGAAACAGCTTTTTATTCAACTTATACACTGTTTCAGGGCAAGAGATTGTGTTTTAGACTAAAACAATGCATTAAAAGAAGAATCTTTACATTGAAACTCTGTTCTTTACCTTTTTCACATTATGAAACAGCTTTGTATTCAGCTTAAACACTGTTTCAGGGCAAGAGATTGTGTTTTAGACTAAAAGGTAATGCATTATAAGAAGAATCTTTACTTTGAAACTGTTCTTTACCTTTTCCACACTATGAAACAGCTTTGTATTCGCCTTAAACACTGTTTCAGGACAAGAGATTGTGTTTTAGACTAAAACGATGCTTTATAAGAAGAGTCTTCACTTTGAAACTCTGTTCTTTACCTATTTCACACTATGAAACAGCTTTGTATTCACCTTAAACACTGTTTCAGGACAAGAGCTTGTGTTTTAGACTAAAAGGTAATGCATTATTAGAAGAATCTTTACTTTGAAAGTCTGTTCTTTACCTTTTTCACACTGAGAAACAGATTTGTATTTGACTTAAACACTGTTTCAGGGTAAGAGATTGTGTTTTAGACTAAAACTTAATGCTTTATAAGAAGAGTCTTCACTTTGAAACTCTGTTCTTTACCTATTTCACACTATGAAACAGCTTTGTATTCACCTTAAACACTGTTTCAGTACAAGAGCTTGTGTTTTAGACTAAAAGGTAATGCATTATTAGAAGAATCTTTACTTTGAAAGTCTATTCTTTACCTTTTTCACACTGTGAAACAGATTTGTATTTGACTTAAACAATGTTTCAGGGCAAGAGATTGTGTTTTAGACTAAAACAATGCTTTATAAGAAGAATATTTACTTTGAAACTCTGTTCTTTACCTTTTTCACATTATGAAACAGCTTTGTATTCACCTTAAACACTGTTTCAGGGCAAGAGATTGTGTTTTAGATTAAAAGGTAATGCATTTTAAGAAGAATCTTTACTTTGAAACTCTGTTCTTTACCTTTATCACACTATGAAACAGCTTTGTATTCAACTTAAACACTGTTTCAGGGTAAGAGATTGTGTTTTAGACTAAAACAATGCCTTATAAGAAGAATCTTTACTTTGAAACTCTGTTCTTTACCTTTTCCACACTATGAAACAGTTTTGTATTCAACTTAAGCACTGTTTCAGGGCAAGAGATTGTGTTTTAGACTAAAACAATGCTTCAAAAGAAGAATCTTTACTTTGAAACTCTGTTCTTTACCTTTTTCACACAATGAAACAGCTTTGTATTCAACTTAAACACTGTTTCAGGGCAAGAGATTGTGTTTTAGACTAAAACAATGCTTCAAAAGAAGAATCTTTACTTTGAAACTCTGTTCTTTACCTTTTTCACACTATGAAACAGCTTTTTTATTCAACTTAAACACTGTTTCAGGGCAAGAGATTGTGTTTTAGACTAAAACAATGCATTAAAAGAAGAATCTTTACATTGAAACTCTGTTCTTTACCTTTTTCACACTATGAAACAGCTTTGTATTCACCTTAAACACTGTTTCAGGGCAAGAGATTGTGTTTTAGACTAAAAGGTAATGTAGTATAAGAAGAATCTTTACTTTGAAACTCTGTTCTTTATCTTTTTAACACTATGAAACAGCTTTGTATTCAACTTAAACACTGTTTCAGGGCAAGAGATTGTGTTTTAGACTAAAACTTAATGCTTTATAAGAAGAATCTTTACTTTGAAACTCAGTTCTTTACCTTTTTCACACTATGAAACAGCTTTGTATTCAGCTTAAAGACTGTTTCAGGGCAAGAGATTGTGTTTTAGACTAAATTTTAATGCTTTATAAGAAGAATCTTTACTTTGAAACTCTGTTCTTTACCTTTTTAACACTATGAAACAGCTTTGTATTCGCTTTACCACTGTTTCAGGGCGAGAGATTGTGTTTTAGACTATATTTTAATGCTTTATAAGAAGAATCTTTACTTTGAAACTCTGTTCTTTACCTTTTTAACACTATGAAACAGCTTTGTATTCAACTTAAACACTGTTTCAGGGCAAGAGATTGTGTTTTAGACTAAAACTTAATGCTTTATAAGAAGAATCTTTACTTTGAAACTCTGTTCTTTACCTTTTTCACACTATGAAACAGCTTTGTATTCACCTTAAACACTGTTTCAGGGCAAGAGATTGTGTTTTAGACTAAAACTTAATGCTTTATAAGAAGAATCTTTACTTTGAAACTCTGTTCTTTACCTTTTTCACACTACGAAACAGCTTTTTATTCAACTTATACACTGTTTCAGGGCAAGAGATTGTGTTTTAGACTAAAACAATGCATTAAAAGAAGAATCTTTACATTGAAACTCTGTTCTTTACCTTTTTCACATTATGAAACAGCTTTGTATTCAGCTTAAACACTGTTTCAGGGCAAGAGATTGTGTTTTAGACTAAAAGGTAATGCATTATAAGAAGAATCTTTACTTTGAAACTGTTCTTTACCTTTTCCACACTATGAAACAGCTTTGTATTCGCCTTAAACACTGTTTCAGGACAAGAGATTGTGTTTTAGACTAAAACGATGCTTTATAAGAAGAGTCTTCACTTTGAAACTCTGTTCTTTACCTATTTCACACTATGAAACAGCTTTGTATTCACCTTAAACACTGTTTCAGGACAAGAGCTTGTGTTTTAGACTAAAAGGTAATGCATTATTAGAAGAATCTTTACTTTGAAAGTCTGTTCTTTACCTTTTTCACACTGAGAAACAGATTTGTATTTGACTTAAACACTGTTTCAGGGTAAGAGATTGTGTTTTAGACTAAAACTTAATGCTTTATAAGAAGAGTCTTCACTTTGAAACTCTGTTCTTTACCTATTTCACACTATGAAACAGCTTTGTATTCACCTTAAACACTGTTTCAGTACAAGAGCTTGTGTTTTAGACTAAAAGGTAATGCATTATTAGAAGAATCTTTACTTTGAAAGTCTATTCTTTACCTTTTTCACACTGTGAAACAGATTTGTATTTGACTTAAACAATGTTTCAGGGCAAGAGATTGTGTTTTATACTAAAACAATGCTTTATAAGAAGAATATTTACTTTGAAACTCTGTTCTTTACCTTTTTCACATTATGAAACAGCTTTGTATTCACCTTAAACACTGTTTCAGGGCAAGAGATTGTGTTTTAGATTAAAAGGTAATGCATTTTAAGAAGAATCTTTACTTTGAAACTCTGTTCTTTACCTTTATCACACTATGAAACAGCTTTGTATTCAACTTAAACACTGTTTCAGGGTAAGAGATTGTGTTTTAGACTAAAACAATGCCTTATAAGAAGAATCTTTACTTTGAAACTCTGTTCTTTACCTTTTCCACACTATGAAACAGTTTTGTATTCAACTTAAGCACTGTGTCAGGGCAAGAGATTGTGTTTTAGACTAAAACAATGCTTCAAAAGAAGAATCTTTACTTTGAAACTCTGTTCTTTACCTTTTTCACACAATGAAACAGCTTTGTATTCAACTTAAACACTGTTTCAGGGCAAGAGATTGTGTTTTAGACTAAAACAATGCTTCAAAAGAAGAATCTTTACTTTGAAACTCTGTTCTTTACCTTTTTCACACTATGAAACAGCTTTGTATTCACCTTAAACACTGTTTCAGGACAAGAGATTGTGTTTTAGACTAAAACAATGCTTTATAAGAAGAATCTTTACTTTGAAACTCTGTTCTTTACCTTTTTCACACTATGAAACAGCTTTTTATTCAACTTAAACACTGTTTCAGGGCAAGAGATTGTGTTTTAGACTAAAACAATGCATTAAAAGAAGAATCTTTACATTGAAACTCTGTTCTTTACCTTTTTCACACTGTGAAACAGATTTGTATTCACCTTAAACACTGTTTCAGGACAAGAGATTGTGTTTTAGAATAAAAGGTAATGCATTATAAGAAGAATCATTACTTTGAAACTCTTCTTTACCTGTTTCACACTATGAAACAGCTTTGTATTCGACTTAAACACTGTTTCAGGGCAAGAGATTGTGTTTTAGACTAAAACAATGCTTTATAAGAAGAATCTTTACTTTGAAACTGTTCTTTACCTTTTTCACACTATAAAACAGCTTTGTATTCGCTTTAACACTGTTTCAGGGCAAGAGATTGTGTTTTAGACTAAATTTTAATGCTTTATAAAAAGAAACTTTAATTTGAAACTCTGTTCTTTACCTTTTTAACACTATAAAACAGCTTTGTATTCAACTTAAACACTGTTTCAGGGCAAGAGACTGTGTTTTAGACTAAAACTTAATGCTTTATAAGAAGAATCTTTACTTTGAAACTCTTTTCTTTACCTTTTTCACACTATGAAACAGCTTTGTATTCAGCTTAAACACTCTTTCAGGGCAAGAGATTGTGTTTTAGACTAAAAAGTAATGCATTATTAGAAGAATCTTTACTTTGAAAGTCTGTTCTTTACCTTTTTCACACTGTGAAACAGATTTGTATTTGACTTAAACACTGTTTCAGGGCAAGAGATTGTGTTTTACACTAAAACAATGCTTTATAAGAATATTTATTTTGAAACTCTGTTCTTTACCTTTTTCACATTATGAAACAGCTTTGTATTCACCTTAAACACTGTTTCAGGGCAAGAGATTGTGTTTTAGACTAAAAGGTAATGCATTATAAGAAGAATCTTTACTTTGAAACTCTGTTCTTTACCTTTTGCACACTATGAAACAGCTTTGTATTCAACTTAAACACTGTTTCAGGGTAAGAGATTGTCTTTTAGACTAAAACAATGCTTTATAAGAAGAATCTTTACTTTGAAACTCTGTTCTTTACCTTTTCCACACTATGAAACAGCTTTGTATTCAACTTAAACACTGTTTCAGGGCAAGAGATTGTGTTTTAGACTAAAAGGTAATGTAGTATAAGAAGAATCTTTACTTTGAAACTCTGTTCTTTATCTTTTTAACACTATGAAACAGCTTTGTATTCAACTTAAACACTGTTTCAGGGCAAGAGATTGTGTTTTAGACTAAAACTTAATGCTTTATAAGAAGAATCTTTACTTTGAAACTCAGTTCTTTACCTTTTTCACACTATGAAACAGCTTTGTATTCAGCTTAAAGACTGTTTCAGGGCAAGAGATTGTGTTTTAGACTAAATTTTAATGCTTTATAAGAAGAATCTTTACTTTGAAACTCTGTTCTTTACCTTTTTAACACTATGAAACAGCTTTGTATTCGCTTTACCACTGTTTCAGGGCGAGAGATTGTGTTTTAGACTATATTTTAATGCTTTATAAGAAGAATCTTTACTTTGAAACTCTGTTCTTTACCTTTTTAACACTATGAAACAGCTTTGTATTCAACTTAAACACTGTTTCAGGGCAAGAGATTGTGTTTTAGACTAAAACTTAATGCTTTATAAGAAGAATCTTTACTTTGAAACTCTGTTCTTTACCTTTTTCACACTATGAAACAGCTTTGTATTCACCTTAAACACTGTTTCAGGGCAAGAGATTGTGTTTTAGACTAAAACTTAATGCTTTATAAGAAGAATCTTTACTTTGAAACTCTGTTCTTTACCTTTTTCACACTATGAAACAGCTTTTTATTCAACTTATACACTGTTTCAGGGCAAGAGATTGTGTTTTAGACTAAAACAATGCATTAAAAGAAGAATCTTTACATTGAAACTCTGTTCTTTACCTTTTTCACATTATGAAACAGCTTTGTATTCAGCTTAAACACTGTTTCAGGGCAAGAGATTGTGTTTTAGACTAAAAGGTAATGCATTATAAGAAGAATCTTTACTTTGAAACTGTTCTTTACCTTTTCCACACTATGAAACAGCTTTGTATTCGCCTTAAACACTGTTTCAGGACAAGAGATTGTGTTTTAGACTAAAACGATGCTTTATAAGAAGAGTCTTCACTTTGAAACTCTGTTCTTTACCTATTTCACACTATGAAACAGCTTTGTATTCACCTTAAACACTGTTTCAGGACAAGAGCTTGTGTTTTAGACTAAAAGGTAATGCATTATTAGAAGAATCTTTACTTTGAAAGTCTGTTCTTTACCTTTTTCACACTGAGAAACAGATTTGTATTTGACTTAAACACTGTTTCAGGGTAAGAGATTGTGTTTTAGACTAAAACTTAATGCTTTATAAGAAGAGTCTTCACTTTGAAACTCTGTTCTTTACCTATTTCACACTATGAAACAGCTTTGTATTCACCTTAAACACTGTTTCAGTACAAGAGCTTGTGTTTTAGACTAAAAGGTAATGCATTATTAGAAGAATCTTTACTTTGAAAGTCTATTCTTTACCTTTTTCACACTGTGAAACAGATTTGTATTTGACTTAAACAATGTTTCAGGGCAAGAGATTGTGTTTTAGACTAAAACAATGCTTTATAAGAAGAATATTTACTTTGAAACTCTGTTCTTTACCTTTTTCACATTATGAAACAGCTTTGTATTCACCTTAAACACTGTTTCAGGGCAAGAGATTGTGTTTTAGATTAAAAGGTAATGCATTTTAAGAAGAATCTTTACTTTGAAACTCTGTTCTTTACCTTTATCACACTATGAAACAGCTTTGTATTCAACTTAAACACTGTTTCAGGGTAAGAGATTGTGTTTTAGACTAAAACAATGCCTTATAAGAAGAATCTTTACTTTGAAACTCTGTTCTTTACCTTTTCCACACTATGAAACAGTTTTGTATTCAACTTAAGCACTGTTTCAGGGCAAGAGATTGTGTTTTAGACTAAAACAATGCTTCAAAAGAAGAATCTTTACTTTGAAACTCTGTTCTTTACCTTTTTCACACAATGAAACAGCTTTGTATTCAACTTAAACACTGTTTCAGGGCAAGAGATTGTGTTTTAGACTAAAACAATGCTTCAAAAGAAGAATCTTTACTTTGAAACTCTGTTCTTTACCTTTTTCACACTATGAAACAGCTTTGTATTCACCTTAAACACTGTTTCAGGACAAGAGATTGTGTTTTAGACTAAAACAATGCTTTATAAGAAGAATCTTTACTTTGAAACTCTGTTCTTTACCTTTTTCACACTATGAAACAGCTTTTTATTCAACTTAAACACTGTTTCAGGGCAAGAGATTGTGTTTTAGACTAAAACAATGCATTAAAAGAAGAATCTTTACATTGAAACTCTGTTCTTTACCTTTTTCACACTGTGAAACAGATTTGTATTCACCTTAAACACTGTTTCAGGACAAGAGATTGTGTTTTAGAATAAAAGGTAATGCATTATAAGAAGAATCATTACTTTGAAACTCTTCTTTACCTGTTTCACACTATGAAACAGCTTTGTATTCGACTTAAACACTGTTTCAGGGCAAGAGATTGTGTTTTAGACTAAAACAATGCTTTATAAGAAGAATCTTTACTTTGAAACTGTTCTTTACCTTTTTCACACTATAAAACAGCTTTGTATTCGCTTTAACACTGTTTCAGGGCAAGAGATTGTGTTTTAGACTAAATTTTAATGCTTTATAAAAAGAAACTTTAATTTGAAACTCTGTTCTTTACCTTTTTCACATTATGAAACAGCTTTGTATTCACCTTAAACACTGTTTCAGGGCAAGAGATTGTGTTTTAGACTAAAAGGTAATGCATTATAAGAAGAATCTTTACTTTGAAACTCTGTTCTTTACCTTTTGCACACTATGAAACAGCTTTGTATTCAACTTAAACACTGTTTCAGGGTAAGAGATTGTCTTTTAGACTAAAACAATGCTTTATAAGAAGAATATTTACTTTGAAACTCTGTTCTTTACCTTTTTCACATTATGAAACAGCTTTGTATTCACCTTAAACACTGTTTCAGGGCAAGAGATTGTGTTTTAGATTAAAAGGTAATGCATTTTAAGAAGAATCTTTACTTTGAAACTCTGTTCTTTACCTTTATCACACTATGAAACAGCTTTGTATTCAACTTAAACACTGTTTCAGGGTAAGAGATTGTGTTTTAGACTAAAACAATGCCTTATAAGAAGAATCTTTACTTTGAAACTCTGTTCTTTACCTTTTCCACACTATGAAACAGTTTTGTATTCAACTTAAGCACTGTTTCAGGGCAAGAGATTGTGTTTTAGACTAAAACAATGCTTCAAAAGAAGAATCTTTACTTTGAAACTCTGTTCTTTACCTTTTTCACACAATGAAACAGCTTTGTATTCAACTTAAACACTGTTTCAGGGCAAGAGATTGTGTTTTAGACTAAAACAATGCTTCAAAAGAAGAATCTTTACTTTGAAACTCTGTTCTTTACCTTTTTCACACTATGAAACAGCTTTGTATTCACCTTAAACACTGTTTCAGGACAAGAGATTGTGTTTTAGACTAAAACAATGCTTTATAAGAAGAATCTTTACTTTGAAACTCTGTTCTTTACCTTTTTCACACTATGAAACAGCTTTTTATTCAACTTAAACACTGTTTCAGGGCAAGAGATTGTGTTTTAGACTAAAACAATGCATTAAAAGAAGAATCTTTACATTGAAACTCTGTTCTTTACCTTTTTCACACTGTGAAACAGATTTGTATTCACCTTAAACACTGTTTCAGGACAAGAGATTGTGTTTTAGAATAAAAGGTAATGCATTATAAGAAGAATCATTACTTTGAAACTCTTCTTTACCTGTTTCACACTATGAAACAGCTTTGTATTCGACTTAAACACTGTTTCAGGGCAAGAGATTGTGTTTTAGACTAAAACAATGCTTTATAAGAAGAATCTTTACTTTGAAACTGTTCTTTACCTTTTTCACACTATAAAACAGCTTTGTATTCGCTTTAACACTGTTTCAGGGCAAGAGATTGTGTTTTAGACTAAATTTTAATGCTTTATAAAAAGAAACTTTAATTTGAAACTCTGTTCTTTACCTTTTTCACATTATGAAACAGCTTTGTATTCACCTTAAACACTGTTTCAGGGCAAGAGATTGTGTTTTAGACTAAAAGGTAATGCATTATAAGAAGAATCTTTACTTTGAAACTCTGTTCTTTACCTTTTGCACACTATGAAACAGCTTTGTATTCAACTTAAACACTGTTTCAGGGTAAGAGATTGTCTTTTAGACTAAAACAATGCTTTATAAGAAGAATCTTTACTTTGAAACTCTGTTCTTTACCTTTTCCACACTATGAAACAGCTTTGTATTCAACTTAAACACTGTTTCAGGGCAAGAGATTGTGTTTTAGACTAAAAGAATGCTTCAAAAGAAGAATCTTTACTTTGAAACTCTGTTCTTTACCTTTTTAACACTATGAAACAGCTTTGTCTTCACCTTAAACACTGTTTCAGGACAAGAGATTGTGTTTTAGACTAAAAGGTAATGCATTATTTGAAGAATCTTTACTTTGAAAGTCTGTTCTTTCCCTTTTTCACACTGTGAAACAGATTTGTATTCACCTTAAACACTGTTTCAGGACAAGAGATTGTGTTTTAGACTAAAACAATGCATTAAAAGAAGAATCTTTACATTGAAACTCTGTTCTTTACCTTTTTCAGACTATGAATCAGCTTTGTATTCACCTTAAACACTGTTTCAGGGCAAGAGATTGTGTTTTAGACTAAAACTTAATGCTTTATAAGAAGAATCTTTACTTTGAAACTCTGTTCTTTACCTTTTTCACACTATGAAACAGCTTTGTATTCGCCTTAAACACTGTTTCAGGGCAAGAGATTGTGTTTTAGACTAAAACAATGCTTTATAAGAAGAATCTTTACTTTGAAACTCTGTTCTTTACCTTTTTCACACTGTGAAACAGATTTGTATTCACCTTAAACACTTTTTCAGGGCAAGAGATTGTGTTTTAGACTAAAACTTAATGCTTTATAAGAAGAATCTTTACTTTGAAACTCTGTTCTTTACCTTTTTCACACTATGAAACAGCTTTTTATTCAACTTAAACACTGTTTCAGGGCAAGAGATTGTGTTTTAGACTAAAACAATGCTTTATAAGAAGAGTCTTCACTTTGAAACTCTGTTCTTTACCTATTTCACACTATGAAACAGCTTTGTATTCACCTTAAACACTGTTTCAGTACAAGAGCTTGTGTTTTAGACTAAAAGGTAATGCATTATTAGAAGAATCTTTACTTTCAAAGTATGTTCTTTACCTTTTTCACACTGTGAAACAGATTTGTATTTGACTTAAACACTGTTTCAGGGCAAGAGATTGTGTTTTAGACTAAAACAATGCTTTATAAGAAGAATATTTACTTTGAAACTCTGTTCTTTACCTTTTCCACACTATGAAACAGCTTTGTATTCAACTTAAGCACTGTTTCAGGGCAAGATATTGTGTTTTAGACTAAAACAATGCTTCAAAAGAAGAATCTTTACTTTGAAACTCTGTTCTTTACCTTTTTCACACTATGAAACAGCTTTGTATTCACCTTAAACACTGTTTCAGGGTAAGAGATTGTGTTTTAGACTAAAACTTAATGCTTTATAAGAAGAATCTTTACTTTGAAACTCTGTTCTTTACCTTTTCCACACTATGAAACAGCTTTGTATTCAGCTTAAACACTGTTTCAGGGCAAGAGATTGTGTTTTAAACTAAATTTTAATGCTTTATAAGAAGAATCTTTAATTTGAAACTCTGTTCTTTACCTTTTTAACACTATGAAACAGCTTTGTATTCAACTTAAACACTGTTTCAGGGCAAGAGATTGTGTTTTAGACTAAAACTTAATGCTTTATAAGAAGAATCTTTACTTTGAAACTCAGTTCTTTACCTTTTTCACACTATGAAACAGCTTTGTATTCAGCTTAAACACTGTTTCAGGGCAAGAGATTGTGTTTTAGACTAAAAGGTAATGCATTATTAGAAGAATCTTTACTTTGAAAGTCTGTTCTTTACCTTTTTCACACTGTGAAACAGATTTGTATTTGACTTAACCACTGTTTCAGGGCAAGAGATTGTGTTTTAGACTAAAACAATGCTTTATAAGAAGAATTTTTACTTTGAAACTCTGTTCTTTACCTTTTTCACACTGTGAAACAGATTTGTATTCACCTTAAACACTTTTTCAGGGCAAGAGATTGTGTTTTAGACTAAAACAATGCTTTATAAGAAGAATCTTTACTTTGAAACTCTGTTCTTTATCTTTTTAACACTATGAAACAGCTTTGTATTCAAATTAAACACTGTTTCAGGGCAAGAGATTGTGTTTTAGACTAAAACTTAATGCTTTATAAGAAGAATCTTTACTTTGAAACTCAGTTCTTTACCTTTTTCACACTATGAAACAGCTTTGTATTCACCTTAAACACTGTTTCAGGGCAAGAGATTGTGTTTTAGACTAAAACAATGCTTTATAAGAAGAATATTTACTTTGAAACTCTGTTCTTTACCTTTTCCACACTATGAAACAGCTTTGTATTCAACTTAAGCACTGTTTCAGGGCAAGATATTGTGTTTTAGACTAAAACAATGCTTCAAAAGAAGAATCTTTACTTTGAAACTCTGTTCTTTACCTTTTTCACACTATGAAACAGCTTTGTATTCACCTTAAACACTGTTTCAGGGTAAGAGATTGTGTTTTAGACTAAAACTTAATGCTTTATAAGAAGAATCTTTACTTTGAAACTCTGTTCTTTACCTTTTCCACACTATGAAACAGCTTTGTATTCAGCTTAAACACTGTTTCAGGGCAAGAGATTGTGTTTTAAACTAAATTTTAATGCTTTATAAGAAGAATCTTTAATTTGAAACTCTGTTCTTTACCTTTTTAACACTATGAAACAGCTTTGTATTCAACTTAAACACTGTTTCAGGGCAAGAGATTGTGTTTTAGACTAAAACTTAATGCTTTATAAGAAGAATCTTTACTTTGAAACTCAGTTCTTTACCTTTTTCACACTATGAAACAGCTTTGTATTCAGCTTAAACACTGTTTCAGGGCAAGAGATTGTGTTTTAGACTAAAAGGTAATGCATTATTAGAAGAATCTTTACTTTGAAAGTCTGTTCTTTACCTTTTTCACACTGTGAAACAGATTTGTATTTGACTTAACCACTGTTTCAGGGCAAGAGATTGTGTTTTAGACTAAAACAATGCTTTATAAGAAGAATTTTTACTTTGAAACTCTGTTCTTTACCTTTTTCACACTGTGAAACAGATTTGTATTCACCTTAAACACTTTTTCAGGGCAAGAGATTGTGTTTTAGACTAAAACAATGCTTTATAAGAAGAATCTTTACTTTGAAACTCTGTTCTTTATCTTTTTAACACTATGAAACAGCTTTGTATTCAACTTAAACACTGTTTCAGGGCAAGAGATTGTGTTTTAGACTAAAACTTAATGCTTTATAAGAAGAATCTTTACTTTGAAACTCAGTTCTTTACCTTTTTCACACTATGAAACAGCTTTGTATTCAGCTTAAACACTGTTTCAGGGCAAGAGATTGTGTTTTAGACTAAAAGGTAATGCATTATAAGAAGAATCTTTACTTTGAAACTGTTCTTTACCTTTTTCACACTATGAAACAGCTTTGTATTCGCTTTAACACTGTTTCAGGGCAAGAGATTGTGTTTTAGACTAAAAGGTAATGCATTATTAGAAGAATCTTTACTTTGAAAGTATGTTCTTTACCTTTTTCACACTGTGAAACAGATTTGTATTTGACTTAAACACTGTTTCAGGGCAAGAGATTGTGTTTTAGACTAAAACAATGCTTTATAAGAAGAATATTTACTTTGAAACTCTGTTCTTTACCTTTTCCACACTATGAAACAGCTTTGTATTCAACTTAAGCACTGTTTCAGGGCAAGATATTGTGTTTTAGACTAAAACAATGCTTCAAAAGAAGAATCTTTACTTTGAAACTCTGTTCTTTACCTTTTTCACACTATGAAACAGCTTTGTATTCACCTTAAACACTGTTTCAGGGTAAGAGATTGTGTTTTAGACTAAAACTTAATGCTTTATAAGAAGAATCTTTACTTTGAAACTCTGTTCTTTACCTTTTCCACACTATGAAACAGCTTTGTATTCAGCTTAAACACTGTTTCAGGGCAAGAGATTGTGTTTTAAACTAAATTTTAATGCTTTATAAGAAGAATCTTTAATTTGAAACTCTGTTCTTTACCTTTTTAACACTATGAAACAGCTTTGTATTCAACTTAAACACTGTTTCAGGGCAAGAGATTGTGTTTTAGACTAAAACTTAATGCTTTATAAGAAGAATCTTTACTTTGAAACTCAGTTCTTTACCTTTTTCACACTATGAAACAGCTTTGTATTCAGCTTAAACACTGTTTCAGGGCAAGAGATTGTGTTTTAGACTAAAAGGTAATGCATTATTAGAAGAATCTTTACTTTGAAAGTCTGTTCTTTACCTTTTTCACACTGTGAAACAGATTTGTATTTGACTTAACCACTGTTTCAGGGCAAGAGATTGTGTTTTAGACTAAAACAATGCTTTATAAGAAGAATTTTTACTTTGAAACTCTGTTCTTTACCTTTTTCACACTGTGAAACAGATTTGTATTCACCTTAAACACTTTTTCAGGGCAAGAGATTGTGTTTTAGACTAAAACAATGCTTTATAAGAAGAATCTTTACTTTGAAACTCTGTTCTTTATCTTTTTAACACTATGAAACAGCTTTGTATTCAACTTAAACACTGTTTCAGGGCAAGAGATTGTGTTTTAGACTAAAACTTAATGCTTTATAAGAAGAATCTTTACTTTGAAACTCAGTTCTTTACCTTTTTCACACTATGAAACAGCTTTGTATTCAGCTTAAACACTGTTTCAGGGCAAGAGATTGTGTTTTAGACTAAAAGGTAATGCATTATAAGAAGAATCTTTACTTTGAAACTGTTCTTTACCTTTTTCACACTATGAAACAGCTTTGTATTCGCTTTAACACTGTTTCAGGGCAAGAGATTGTGTTTTAGACTAAAAGGTAATGCATTATTAGAAGAATCTTTACTTTGAAAGTATGTTCTTTACCTTTTTCACACTGTGAAACAGATTTGTATTTGACTTAAACACTGTTTCAGGGCAAGAGATTGTGTTTTAGACTAAAACAATGCTTTATAAGAAGAATATTTACTTTGAAACTCTGTTCTTTACCTTTTCCACACTATGAAACAGCTTTGTATTCAACTTAAGCACTGTTTCAGGGCAAGATATTGTGTTTTAGACTAAAACAATGCTTCAAAAGAAGAATCTTTACTTTGAAACTCTGTTCTTTACCTTTTTCACACTATGAAACAGCTTTGTATTCACCTTAAACACTGTTTCAGGGTAAGAGATTGTGTTTTAGACTAAAACTTAATGCTTTATAAGAAGAATCTTTACTTTGAAACTCTGTTCTTTACCTTTTCCACACTATGAAACAGCTTTGTATTCAGCTTAAACACTGTTTCAGGGCAAGAGATTGTGTTTTAAACTAAATTTTAATGCTTTATAAGAAGAATCTTTAATTTGAAACTCTGTTCTTTACCTTTTTAACACTATGAAACAGCTTTGTATTCAACTTAAACACTGTTTCAGGGCAAGAGATTGTGTTTTAGACTAAAACTTAATGCTTTATAAGAAGAATCTTTACTTTGAAACTCAGTTCTTTACCTTTTTCTCACTATGAAACAGCTTTGTATTCAGCTTAAACACTGTTTCAGGGCAAGAGATTGTGTTTTAGACTAAAAGGTAATGCATTATTAGAAGAATCTTTACTTTGAAAGTCTGTTCTTTACCTTTTTCACACTGTGAAACAGATTTGTATTTGACTTAACCACTGTTTCAGGGCAAGAGATTGTGTTTTAGACTAAAACAATGCTTTATAAGAAGAATTTTTACTTTGAAACTCTGTTCTTTACCTTTTTCACACTGTGAAACAGATTTGTATTCACCTTAAACACTTTTTCAGGGCAAGAGATTGTGTTTTAGACTAAAACAATGCTTTATAAGAAGAATCTTTACTTTGAAACTCTGTTCTTTATCTTTTTAACACTATGAAACAGCTTTGTATTCAACTTAAACACTGTTTCAGGGCAAGAGATTGTGTTTTAGACTAAAACTTAATGCTTTATAAGAAGAATCTTTACTTTGAAACTCAGTTCTTTACCTTTTTCACACTATGAAACAGCTTTGTATTCAGCTTAAACACTGTTTCAGGGCAAGAGATTGTGTTTTAGACTAAAAGGTAATGCATTATAAGAAGAATCTTTACTTTGAAACTGTTCTTTACCTTTTTCACACTATGAAACAGCTTTGTATTCGCTTTAACACTGTTTCAGGGCAAGAGATTGTGTTTTAGACTAAAAGGTAATGCATTATTAGAAGAATCTTTACTTTGAAAGTATGTTCTTTACCTTTTTCACACTGTGAAACAGATTTGTATTTGACTTAAACACTGTTTCAGGGCAAGAGATTGTGTTTTAGACTAAAACAATGCTTTATAAGAAGAATATTTACTTTGAAACTCTGTTCTTTACCTTTTCCACACTATGAAACAGCTTTGTATTCAACTTAAGCACTGTTTCAGGGCAAGATATTGTGTTTTAGACTAAAACAATGCTTCAAAAGAAGAATCTTTACTTTGAAACTCTGTTCTTTACCTTTTTCACACTATGAAACAGCTTTGTATTCACCTTAAACACTGTTTCAGGGTAAGAGATTGTGTTTTAGACTAAAACTTAATGCTTTATAAGAAGAATCTTTACTTTGAAACTCTGTTCTTTACCTTTTCCACACTATGAAACAGCTTTGTATTCAGCTTAAACACTGTTTCAGGGCAAGAGATTGTGTTTTAAACTAAATTTTAATGCTTTATAAGAAGAATCTTTAATTTGAAACTCTGTTCTTTACCTTTTTAACACTATGAAACAGCTTTGTATTCAACTTAAACACTGTTTCAGGGCAAGAGATTGTGTTTTAGACTAAAACTTAATGCTTTATAAGAAGAATCTTTACTTTGAAACTCAGTTCTTTACCTTTTTCACACTATGAAACAGATTTGTATTTGACTTAACCACTGTTTCAGGGCAAGAGATTGTGTTTTAGACTAAAACAATGCTTTATAAGAAGAATTTTTACTTTGAAACTCTGTTCTTTACCTTTTTCACACTGTGAAACAGATTTGTATTCACCTTAAACACTTTTTCAGGGCAAGAGATTGTGTTTTAGACTAAAACAATGCTTTATAAGAAGAATCTTTACTTTGAAACTCTGTTCTTTATCTTTTTAACACTATGAAACAGCTTTGTATTCAACTTAAACACTGTTTCAGGGCAAGAGATTGTGTTTTAGACTAAAACTTAATGCTTTATAAGAAGAATCTTTACTTTGAAACTCAGTTCTTTACCTTTTTCACACTATGAAACAGCTTTGTATTCACCTTAAACACTGTTTCAGGGCAAGAGATTGTGTTTTAGACTAAAACAATGCTTTATAAGAAGAATATTTACTTTGAAACTCTGTTCTTTACCTTTTCCACACTATGAAACAGCTTTGTATTCAACTTAAGCACTGTTTCAGGGCAAGATATTGTGTTTTAGACTAAAACAATGCTTCAAAAGAAGAATCTTTACTTTGAAACTCTGTTCTTTACCTTTTTCACACTATGAAACAGCTTTGTATTCACCTTAAACACTGTTTCAGGGTAAGAGATTGTGTTTTAGACTAAAACTTAATGCTTTATAAGAAGAATCTTTACTTTGAAACTCTGTTCTTTACCTTTTCCACACTATGAAACAGCTTTGTATTCAGCTTAAACACTGTTTCAGGGCAAGAGATTGTGTTTTAGACTAAAACTTAATGCTTTATAAGAAGAATCTTTACTTTGAAACTCAGTTCTTTACCTTTTTCACACTATGAAACAGCTTTGTATTCAGCTTAAACACTGTTTCAGGGCAAGAGATTGTGTTTTAGACTAAAAGGTAATGCATTATTAGAAGAATCTTTACTTTGAAAGTCTGTTCTTTACCTTTTTCACACTGTGAAACAGATTTGTATTTGACTTAACCACTGTTTCAGGGCAAGAGATTGTGTTTTAGACTAAAACAATGCTTTATAAGAAGAATTTTTACTTTGAAACTCTGTTCTTTACCTTTTTCACACTGTGAAACAGATTTGTATTCACCTTAAACACTTTTTCAGGGCAAGAGATTGTGTTTTAGACTAAAACAATGCTTTATAAGAAGAATCTTTACTTTGAAACTCTGTTCTTTATCTTTTTAACACTATGAAACAGCTTTGTATTCAACTTAAACACTGTTTCAGGGCAAGAGATTGTGTTTTAGACTAAAACTTAATGCTTTATAAGAAGAATCTTTACTTTGAAACTCAGTTCTTTACCTTTTTCACACTATGAAACAGCTTTGTATTCAGCTTAAACACTGTTTCAGGGCAAGAGATTGTGTTTTAGACTAAAAGGTAATGCATTATAAGAAGAATCTTTACTTTGAAACTGTTCTTTACCTTTTTCACACTATGAAACAGCTTTGTATTCGCTTTAACACTGTTTCAGGGCAAGAGATTGTGTTTTAGACTAAAAGGTAATGCATTATTAGAAGAATCTTTACTTTGAAAGTCTGTTCTTTACCTTTTTCACACTGTGAAACAGATTTGTATTTGACTTAACCACTGTTTCAGGGCAAGAGATTGTGTTTCAGACTAAAACAATGCTTTATAAGAAGAATTTTTACTTTGAAACTCTGTTCTTTACCTTTTTAACACTATGAAACAGCTTTGTATTCAACTTAAACACTGTTTCAGGGCAAGAGATTGTGTTTTAGACTAAAACAATGCATTAAAAGAAGAATCTTTACATTGAAACTCTGTTCTTTACCTTTTTCACACTGTGAAACAGATTTGTATTCACCTTAAACACTGTTTCAGGACAAGAGATTGTGTTTTAGAATAAAAGGTAATGCATTATAAGAAGAATCATTACTTTGAAACTCTTCTTTACCTGTTTCACACTATGAAACAGCTTTGTATTCGACTTAAACACTGTTTCAGGGCAAGAGATTGTGTTTTAGACTAAAACAATGCTTTATAAGAAGAATCTTTACTTTGAAACTGTTCTTTACCTTTTTCACACTATGAAATAGCTTTGTATTCGCTTTAACACTGTTTCAGGGCGAGAGATTGTGTTTTAGACTAAATTTTAATGCTTTATAAGAAGAATCTTTAATTTGAAACTCTGTTCTTTACCTTTTTAACACTATGAAACAGCTTTGTATTCAACTTAAACACTGTTTCAGGGCAAGAGACTGTGTTTTAGACTAAAACTTAATGCTTTATAAGAAGAATCTTTACTTTGAAACTCTGTTCTTTACCTTTTTCACACTATGAAACAGCTTTGTATTCGCTTTACCACTGTTTCAGGGCTAGAGATTGTGTTTTAGACTAAATTTTAATGCTTTATAAGAAGAATCTTTACATTGAAACTCTGTTCTTTACCTTTTTCAGACTATGAAACAGCTTTGTATTCACCTTATACACTGTTTCAGGGCAAGAGATTGTGTTTTAGACTAAAACTTAATGCTTTATAAGAAGAATCTTTACTTTGAAACTCTGTTCTTTACCTTTTTCACACTATGAAACAGCTTTTTATTCAACTTAAACACTGTTTCAGGGCAAGAGATTGTATTTTAGACTAAAACTTAATGCTTTATAAGAAGAATCTTTACTTTGAAACTCAGTTCTTTACCTTTTTCACACTATGAAACAGCTTTGTATTCAGCTTAAACACTGTTTCAGGGCAAGAGATTGTGTTTTAGACTAAAAGGTAATGCATTATAAGAAGAATCTTTACTTTGAAACTGTTCTTTACCTTTTTCACACTATGAAACAGCTTTGTATTCGCTTTAACACTGTTTCAGGGCAAGAGATTGTGTTTTAGACTAAAAGGTAATGCATTATTAGAAGAATCTTTACTTTGAAAGTATGTTCTTTACCTTTTTCACACTGTGAAACAGATTTGTATTTGACTTAAACACTGTTTCAGGGCAAGAGATTGTGTTTTAGACTAAAACAATGCTTTATAAGAAGAATATTTACTTTGAAACTCTGTTCTTTACCTTTTCCACACTATGAAACAGCTTTGTATTCAACTTAAGCACTGTTTCAGGGCAAGATATTGTGTTTTAGACTAAAACAATGCTTCAAAAGAAGAATCTTTACTTTGAAACTCTGTTCTTTACCTTTTTCACACTATGAAACAGCTTTGTATTCACCTTAAACACTGTTTCAGGGTAAGAGATTGTGTTTTAGACTAAAACTTAATGCTTTATAAGAAGAATCTTTACTTTGAAACTCTGTTCTTTACCTTTTCCACACTATGAAACAGCTTTGTATTCAGCTTAAACACTGTTTCAGGGCAAGAGATTGTGTTTTAAACTAAATTTTAATGCTTTATAAGAAGAATCTTTAATTTGAAACTCTGTTCTTTACCTTTTTAACACTATGAAACAGCTTTGTATTCAACTTAAACACTGTTTCAGGGCAAGAGATTGTGTTTTAGACTAAAACTTAATGCTTTATAAGAAGAATCTTTACTTTGAAACTCAGTTCTTTACCTTTTTCACACTATGAAACAGATTTGTATTTGACTTAACCACTGTTTCAGGGCAAGAGATTGTGTTTTAGACTAAAACAATGCTTTATAAGAAGAATTTTTACTTTGAAACTCTGTTCTTTACCTTTTTCACACTGTGAAACAGATTTGTATTCACCTTAAACACTTTTTCAGGGCAAGAGATTGTGTTTTAGACTAAAACAATGCTTTATAAGAAGAATCTTTACTTTGAAACTCTGTTCTTTATCTTTTTAACACTATGAAACAGCTTTGTATTCAACTTAAACACTGTTTCAGGGCAAGAGATTGTGTTTTAGACTAAAACTTAATGCTTTATAAGAAGAATCTTTACTTTGAAACTCAGTTCTTTACCTTTTTCACACTATGAAACAGCTTTGTATTCACCTTAAACACTGTTTCAGGGCAAGAGATTGTGTTTTAGACTAAAACAATGCTTTATAAGAAGAATATTTACTTTGAAACTCTGTTCTTTACCTTTTCCACACTATGAAACAGCTTTGTATTCAACTTAAGCACTGTTTCAGGGCAAGATATTGTGTTTTAGACTAAAACAATGCTTCAAAAGAAGAATCTTTACTTTGAAACTCTGTTCTTTACCTTTTTCACACTATGAAACAGCTTTGTATTCACCTTAAACACTGTTTCAGGGTAAGAGATTGTGTTTTAGACTAAAACTTAATGCTTTATAAGAAGAATCTTTACTTTGAAACTCTGTTCTTTACCTTTTCCACACTATGAAACAGCTTTGTATTCAGCTTAAACACTGTTTCAGGGCAAGAGATTGTGTTTTAGACTAAAACTTAATGCTTTATAAGAAGAATCTTTACTTTGAAACTCAGTTCTTTACCTTTTTCACACTATGAAACAGCTTTGTATTCAGCTTAAACACTGTTTCAGGGCAAGAGATTGTGTTTTAGACTAAAAGGTAATGCATTATTAGAAGAATCTTTACTTTGAAAGTCTGTTCTTTACCTTTTTCACACTGTGAAACAGATTTGTATTTGACTTAACCACTGTTTCAGGGCAAGAGATTGTGTTTTAGACTAAAACAATGCTTTATAAGAAGAATTTTTACTTTGAAACTCTGTTCTTTACCTTTTTCACACTGTGAAACAGATTTGTATTCACCTTAAACACTTTTTCAGGGCAAGAGATTGTGTTTTAGACTAAAACAATGCTTTATAAGAAGAATCTTTACTTTGAAACTCTGTTCTTTATCTTTTTAACACTATGAAACAGCTTTGTATTCAACTTAAACACTGTTTCAGGGCAAGAGATTGTGTTTTAGACTAAAACTTAATGCTTTATAAGAAGAATCTTTACTTTGAAACTCAGTTCTTTACCTTTTTCACACTATGAAACAGCTTTGTATTCAGCTTAAACACTGTTTCAGGGCAAGAGATTGTGTTTTAGACTAAAAGGTAATGCATTATAAGAAGAATCTTTACTTTGAAACTGTTCTTTACCTTTTTCACACTATGAAACAGCTTTGTATTCGCTTTAACACTGTTTCAGGGCAAGAGATTGTGTTTTAGACTAAAAGGTAATGCATTATTAGAAGAATCTTTACTTTGAAAGTCTGTTCTTTACCTTTTTCACACTGTGAAACAGATTTGTATTTGACTTAACCACTGTTTCAGGGCAAGAGATTGTGTTTCAGACTAAAACAATGCTTTATAAGAAGAATTTTTACTTTGAAACTCTGTTCTTTACCTTTTTAACACTATGAAACAGCTTTGTATTCAACTTAAACACTGTTTCAGGGCAAGAGATTGTGTTTTAGACTAAAACAATGCATTAAAAGAAGAATCTTTACATTGAAACTCTGTTCTTTACCTTTTTCACACTGTGAAACAGATTTGTATTCACCTTAAACACTGTTTCAGGACAAGAGATTGTGTTTTAGAATAAAAGGTAATGCATTATAAGAAGAATCATTACTTTGAAACTCTTCTTTACCTGTTTCACACTATGAAACAGCTTTGTATTCGACTTAAACACTGTTTCAGGGCAAGAGATTGTGTTTTAGACTAAAACAATGCTTTATAAGAAGAATCTTTACTTTGAAACTGTTCTTTACCTTTTTCACACTATGAAATAGCTTTGTATTCGCTTTAACACTGTTTCAGGGCGAGAGATTGTGTTTTAGACTAAATTTTAATGCTTTATAAGAAGAATCTTTAATTTGAAACTCTGTTCTTTACCTTTTTAACACTATGAAACAGCTTTGTATTCAACTTAAACACTGTTTCAGGGCAAGAGACTGTGTTTTAGACTAAAACTTAATGCTTTATAAGAAGAATCTTTACTTTGAAACTCTGTTCTTTACCTTTTTCACACTATGAAACAGCTTTGTATTCGCTTTACCACTGTTTCAGGGCTAGAGATTGTGTTTTAGACTAAATTTTAATGCTTTATAAGAAGAATCTTTACATTGAAACTCTGTTCTTTACCTTTTTCAGACTATGAAACAGCTTTGTATTCACCTTATACACTGTTTCAGGGCAAGAGATTGTGTTTTAGACTAAAACTTAATGCTTTATAAGAAGAATCTTTACTTTGAAACTCTGTTCTTTACCTTTTTCACACTATGAAACAGCTTTTTATTCAACTTAAACACTGTTTCAGGGCAAGAGATTGTATTTTAGACTAAAACAATGCATTAAAAGAAGAATCTTTACATTGAAACTCTGTTCTTTACCTTTTTCACACTGTGAAACAGAATTGTATTCACCTTAAACACTGTTTCAGGACAAGAGATTGTGTTTTAGAATAAAAGGTAAAGCATTATAAGAAGAATCATTACTTTGAAACTCTTCTTTACCTGTTTCACACTATGAAACAGCTTTGTATTCGACTTAAACACTGTTTCAGGGCAAGAGATTGTGTTTTAGACTAAAACAATGCTTTATAAGAAGAATCTTTACTTTGAAACTGTTCTTTACCTTTTTCACACTATGAAACAGCTTTGTATTCGCTTTAACACTGTTTCAGGGCGAGAGATTGTGTTTTAGACTAAATTTTAATGCTTTATAAGAAGAATCTTTAATTTGAAACTCTGTTCTTTACCTTTTTAACACTATGAAACAGCTTTGTATTCAACTTAAACACTGTTTCAGGGCAAGAGACTGTGTTTTAGACTAAAACTTAATGCTTTATAAGAAGAATCTTTACTTTGAAACTCTGTTCTTTACCTTTTTCACACTATGAAACAGCTTTGTATTCGCTTTACCACTGTTTCAGGGCTAGAGATTGTGTTTTAGACTAAATTTTAATGCTTTATAAGAAGAATCTTTACATTGAAACTCTGTTCTTTACCTTTTTCAGACTATGAAACAGCTTTGTATTCACCTTATACACTGTTTCAGGGCAAGAGATTGTGTTTTAGACTAAAACTTAATGCTTTATAAGAAGAATCTTTACTTTGAAACTCTGTTCTTTACCTTTTTCACACTATGAAACAGCTTTTTATTCAACTTAAACACTGTTTCAGGGCAAGAGATTGTATTTTAGACTAAAACTTAATGCTTTATAAGAAGAATCTTTACTTTGAAACTCAGTTCTTTACCTTTTTCACACTATGAAACAGCTTTGTATTCAGCTTAAACACTGTTTCAGGGCAAGAGATTGTGTTTTAGACTAAAAGGTAATGCATTATAAGAAGAATCTTTACTTTGAAACTGTTCTTTACCTTTTTCACACTATGAAACAGCTTTGTATTCGCTTTAACACTGTTTCAGGGCAAGAGATTGTGTTTTAGACTAAAAGGTAATGCATTATTAGAAGAATCTTTACTTTGAAAGTATGTTCTTTACCTTTTTCACACTGTGAAACAGATTTGTATTTGACTTAAACACTGTTTCAGGGCAAGAGATTGTGTTTTAGACTAAAACAATGCTTTATAAGAAGAATATTTACTTTGAAACTCTGTTCTTTACCTTTTCCACACTATGAAACAGCTTTGTATTCAACTTAAGCACTGTTTCAGGGCAAGATATTGTGTTTTAGACTAAAACAATGCTTCAAAAGAAGAATCTTTACTTTGAAACTCTGTTCTTTACCTTTTTCACACTATGAAACAGCTTTGTATTCACCTTAAACACTGTTTCAGGGTAAGAGATTGTGTTTTAGACTAAAACTTAATGCTTTATAAGAAGAATCTTTACTTTGAAACTCTGTTCTTTACCTTTTCCACACTATGAAACAGCTTTGTATTCAGCTTAAACACTGTTTCAGGGCAAGAGATTGTGTTTTAAACTAAATTTTAATGCTTTATAAGAAGAATCTTTAATTTGAAACTCTGTTCTTTACCTTTTTAACACTATGAAACAGCTTTGTATTCAACTTAAACACTGTTTCAGGGCAAGAGATTGTGTTTTAGACTAAAACTTAATGCTTTATAAGAAGAATCTTTACTTTGAAACTCAGTTCTTTACCTTTTTCACACTATGAAACAGATTTGTATTTGACTTAACCACTGTTTCAGGGCAAGAGATTGTGTTTTAGACTAAAACAATGCTTTATAAGAAGAATTTTTACTTTGAAACTCTGTTCTTTACCTTTTTCACACTGTGAAACAGATTTGTATTCACCTTAAACACTTTTTCAGGGCAAGAGATTGTGTTTTAGACTAAAACAATGCTTTATAAGAAGAATCTTTACTTTGAAACTCTGTTCTTTATCTTTTTAACACTATGAAACAGCTTTGTATTCAACTTAAACACTGTTTCAGGGCAAGAGATTGTGTTTTAGACTAAAACTTAATGCTTTATAAGAAGAATCTTTACTTTGAAACTCAGTTCTTTACCTTTTTCACACTATGAAACAGCTTTGTATTCACCTTAAACACTGTTTCAGGGCAAGAGATTGTGTTTTAGACTAAAACAATGCTTTATAAGAAGAATATTTACTTTGAAACTCTGTTCTTTACCTTTTCCACACTATGAAACAGCTTTGTATTCAACTTAAGCACTGTTTCAGGGCAAGATATTGTGTTTTAGACTAAAACAATGCTTCAAAAGAAGAATCTTTACTTTGAAACTCTGTTCTTTACCTTTTTCACACTATGAAACAGCTTTGTATTCACCTTAAACACTGTTTCAGGGTAAGAGATTGTGTTTTAGACTAAAACTTAATGCTTTATAAGAAGAATCTTTACTTTGAAACTCTGTTCTTTACCTTTTCCACACTATGAAACAGCTTTGTATTCAGCTTAAACACTGTTTCAGGGCAAGAGATTGTGTTTTAGACTAAAACTTAATGCTTTATAAGAAGAATCTTTACTTTGAAACTCAGTTCTTTACCTTTTTCACACTATGAAACAGCTTTGTATTCAGCTTAAACACTGTTTCAGGGCAAGAGATTGTGTTTTAGACTAAAAGGTAATGCATTATTAGAAGAATCTTTACTTTGAAAGTCTGTTCTTTACCTTTTTCACACTGTGAAACAGATTTGTATTTGACTTAACCACTGTTTCAGGGCAAGAGATTGTGTTTTAGACTAAAACAATGCTTTATAAGAAGAATTTTTACTTTGAAACTCTGTTCTTTACCTTTTTCACACTGTGAAACAGATTTGTATTCACCTTAAACACTTTTTCAGGGCAAGAGATTGTGTTTTAGACTAAAACAATGCTTTATAAGAAGAATCTTTACTTTGAAACTCTGTTCTTTATCTTTTTAACACTATGAAACAGCTTTGTATTCAACTTAAACACTGTTTCAGGGCAAGAGATTGTGTTTTAGACTAAAACTTAATGCTTTATAAGAAGAATCTTTACTTTGAAACTCAGTTCTTTACCTTTTTCACACTATGAAACAGCTTTGTATTCAGCTTAAACACTGTTTCAGGGCAAGAGATTGTGTTTTAGACTAAAAGGTAATGCATTATAAGAAGAATCTTTACTTTGAAACTGTTCTTTACCTTTTTCACACTATGAAACAGCTTTGTATTCGCTTTAACACTGTTTCAGGGCAAGAGATTGTGTTTTAGACTAAAAGGTAATGCATTATTAGAAGAATCTTTACTTTGAAAGTCTGTTCTTTACCTTTTTCACACTGTGAAACAGATTTGTATTTGACTTAACCACTGTTTCAGGGCAAGAGATTGTGTTTCAGACTAAAACAATGCTTTATAAGAAGAATTTTTACTTTGAAACTCTGTTCTTTACCTTTTTAACACTATGAAACAGCTTTGTATTCAACTTAAACACTGTTTCAGGGCAAGAGATTGTGTTTTAGACTAAAACAATGCATTAAAAGAAGAATCTTTACATTGAAACTCTGTTCTTTACCTTTTTCACACTGTGAAACAGATTTGTATTCACCTTAAACACTGTTTCAGGACAAGAGATTGTGTTTTAGAATAAAAGGTAATGCATTATAAGAAGAATCATTACTTTGAAACTCTTCTTTACCTGTTTCACACTATGAAACAGCTTTGTATTCGACTTAAACACTGTTTCAGGGCAAGAGATTGTGTTTTAGACTAAAACAATGCTTTATAAGAAGAATCTTTACTTTGAAACTGTTCTTTACCTTTTTCACACTATGAAATAGCTTTGTATTCGCTTTAACACTGTTTCAGGGCGAGAGATTGTGTTTTAGACTAAATTTTAATGCTTTATAAGAAGAATCTTTAATTTGAAACTCTGTTCTTTACCTTTTTAACACTATGAAACAGCTTTGTATTCAACTTAAACACTGTTTCAGGGCAAGAGACTGTGTTTTAGACTAAAACTTAATGCTTTATAAGAAGAATCTTTACTTTGAAACTCTGTTCTTTACCTTTTTCACACTATGAAACAGCTTTGTATTCGCTTTACCACTGTTTCAGGGCTAGAGATTGTGTTTTAGACTAAATTTTAATGCTTTATAAGAAGAATCTTTACATTGAAACTCTGTTCTTTACCTTTTTCAGACTATGAAACAGCTTTGTATTCACCTTATACACTGTTTCAGGGCAAGAGATTGTGTTTTAGACTAAAACTTAATGCTTTATAAGAAGAATCTTTACTTTGAAACTCTGTTCTTTACCTTTTTCACACTATGAAACAGCTTTTTATTCAACTTAAACACTGTTTCAGGGCAAGAGATTGTATTTTAGACTAAAACAATGCATTAAAAGAAGAATCTTTACATTGAAACTCTGTTCTTTACCTTTTTCACACTGTGAAACAGAATTGTATTCACCTTAAACACTGTTTCAGGACAAGAGATTGTGTTTTAGAATAAAAGGTAAAGCATTATAAGAAGAATCATTACTTTGAAACTCTTCTTTACCTGTTTCACACTATGAAACAGCTTTGTATTCGACTTAAACACTGTTTCAGGGCAAGAGATTGTGTTTTAGACTAAAACAATGCTTTATAAGAAGAATCTTTACTTTGAAACTGTTCTTTACCTTTTTCACACTATGAAACAGCTTTGTATTCGCTTTAACACTGTTTCAGGGCGAGAGATTGTGTTTTAGACTAAATTTTAATGCTTTATAAGAAGAATCTTTAATTTGAAACTCTGTTCTTTACCTTTTTAACACTATGAAACAGCTTTCTATTCAACTTAAACACTGTTTCAGGGCAAGAGATTGTGTTTTAGACTAAAACTTAATGCTTTATAAGAAGAATCTTTACTTTGAAACTCTGTTCTTTACCTTTTTCACACTATGAAACAGCTTTGTATTCACCTTAAACACTGTTTCAGGGCAAGAGATTGTGTTTTAGACTAAAACTTAATGCTTTATAAGAAGAATCTTTACTTTGAAACTCTGTTCTTTACCTTTTTCACACTATGAAACAGCTTTTTTATTCAACTTAAACACTGTTTCAGGGCAAGAGATTGTGTTTTAGACTAAAACAATGCATTAAAAGAAGAATCTTTACATTGAAACTCTGTTCTTTACCTTTTTCACACTATGAAACAGCTTTGTATTCACCTTAAACACTGTTTCAGGGCAAGAGATTGTGTTTTAGACTAAAAGGTAATGTAGTATAAGAAGAATCTTTACTTTGAAACTCTGTTCTTTATCTTTTTAACACTATGAAACAGCTTTGTATTCAACTTAAACACTGTTTCAGGGCAAGAGATTGTGTTTTAGACTAAAACTTAATGCTTTATAAGAAGAATCTTTACTTTGAAACTCAGTTCTTTACCTTTTTCACACTATGAAACAGCTTTGTATTCAGCTTAAAGACTGTTTCAGGGCAAGAGATTGTGTTTTAGACTAAATTTTAATGCTTTATAAGAAGAATCTTTACTTTGAAACTCTGTTCTTTACCTTTTTAACACTATGAAACAGCTTTGTATTCGCTTTACCACTGTTTCAGGGCGAGAGATTGTGTTTTAGACTATATTTTAATGCTTTATAAGAAGAATCTTTACTTTGAAACTCTGTTCTTTACCTTTTTAACACTATGAAACAGCTTTGTATTCAACTTAAACACTGTTTCAGGGCAAGAGATTGTGTTTTAGACTAAAACTTAATGCTTTATAAGAAGAATCTTTACTTTGAAACTCTGTTCTTTACCTTTTTCACACTATGAAACAGCTTTTTATTCAACTTATACACTTTCAGGGCAAGAGATTGTGTTTTAGACTAAAACAATGCATTAAAAGAAGAATCTTTACATTGAAACTCTGTTCTTTACCTTTTTCACATTATGAAACAGCTTTGTATTCAGCTTAAACACTGTTTCAGGGCAAGAGATTGTGTTTTAGACTAAAAGGTAATGCATTATAAGAAGAATCTTTACTTTGAAACTGTTCTTTACCTTTTCCACACTATGAAACAGCTTTGTATTCGCCTTAAACACTGTTTCAGGACAAGAGATTGTGTTTTAGACTAAAACGATGCTTTATAAGAAGAGTCTTCACTTTGAAACTCTGTTCTTTACCTATTTCACACTATGAAACAGCTTTGTATTCACCTTAAACACTGTTTCAGGACAAGAGCTTGTGTTTTAGACTAAAAGGTAATGCATTATTAGAAGAATCTTTACTTTGAAAGTCTGTTCTTTACCTTTTTCACACTGAGAAACAGATTTGTATTTGACTTAAACACTGTTTCAGGGTAAGAGATTGTGTTTTAGACTAAAACTTAATGCTTTATAAGAAGAGTCTTCACTTTGAAACTCTGTTCTTTACCTATTTCACACTATGAAACAGCTTTGTATTCACCTTAAACACTGTTTCAGTACAAGAGCTTGTGTTTTAGACTAAAAGGTAATGCATTATTAGAAGAATCTTTACTTTGAAAGTCTATTCTTTACCTTTTTCACACTGTGAAACAGATTTGTATTTGACTTAAACAATGTTTCAGGGCAAGAGATTGTGTTTTAGACTAAAACAATGCTTTATAAGAAGAATATTTACTTTGAAACTCTGTTCTTTACCTTTTTCACATTATGAAACAGCTTTGTATTCACCTTAAACACTGGTTCAGGGCAAGAGATTGTGTTTTAGATTAAAAGGTAATGCATTTTAAGAAGAATCTTTACTTTGAAACTCTGTTCTTTACCTTTATCACACTATGAAACAGCTTTGTATTCAACTTAAACACTGTTTCAGGGTAAGAGATTGTGTTTTAGACTAAAACAATGCCTTATAAGAAGAATCTTTACTTTGAAACTCTGTTCTTTACCTTTTCCACACTATGAAACAGTTTTGTATTCAACTTAAGCACTGTTTCAGGGCAAGAGATTGTGTTTTAGACTAAAACAATGCTTCAAAAGAAGAATCTTTACTTTGAAACTCTGTTCTTTACCTTTTTCACACAATGAAACAGCTTTGTATTCAACTTAAACACTGTTTCAGGGCAAGAGATTGTGTTTTAGACTAAAACAATGCTTCAAAAGAAGAATCTTTACTTTGAAACTCTGTTCTTTACCTTTTTCACACTATGAAACAGCTTTGTATTCACCTTAAACACTGTTTCAGGACAAGAGATTGTGTTTTAGACTAAAACAATGCTTTATAAGAAGAATCTTTACTTTGAAACTCTGTTCTTTACCTTTTTCACACTATGAAACAGCTTTTTATTCAACTTAAACACTGTTTCAGGGCAAGAGATTGTGTTTTAGACTAAAACAATGCATTAAAAGAAGAATCTTTACATTGAAACTCTGTTCTTTACCTTTTTCACACTGTGAAACAGATTTGTATTCACCTTAAACACTGTTTCAGGACAAGAGATTGTGTTTTAGAATAAAAGGTAATGCATTATAAGAAGAATCATTACTTTGAAACTCTTCTTTACCTGTTTCACACTATGAAACAGCTTTGTATTCGACTTAAACACTATTTCAGGGCAAGAGATTGTGTTTTAGACTAAAACAATGCTTTATAAGAAGAATCTTTACTTTGAAACTGTTCTTTACCTTTTTCACACTATAAAACAGCTTTGTATTCGCTTTAACACTGTTTCAGGGCAAGAGATTGTGTTTTAGACTAAATTTTAATGCTTTATAAAAAGAAACTTTAATTTGAAACTCTGTTCTTTACCTTTTTAACACTATGAAACAGCTTTGTATTCAACTTAAACACTGTTTCAGGGCAAGAGACTGTGTTTTAGACTAAAACTTAATGCTTTATAAGAAGAATCTTTACTTTGAAACTCTGTTCTTTACCTTTTTCACACTATGAAACAGCTTTGTATTCAGCTTAAACACTCTTTCAGGGCAAGAGATTGTGTTTTAGACTAAAAGGTAATGCATTATTAGAAGAATCTTTACTTTGAAAGTCTGTTCTTTACCTTTTTCACACTGTGAAACAGATTTGTATTTGACTTAAACACTGTTTCAGGGCAAGAGATTGTGTTTTACACTAAAACAATGCTTTATAAGAATATTTATTTTGAAACTCTGTTCTTTAGCTTTTTCACATTATGAAACAGCTTTGTATTCACCTTAAACACTGTTTCAGGGCAAGAGATTGTGTTTTAGACTAAAAGGTAATGCATTATAAGAAGAATCTTTACTTTGAAACTCTGTTCTTTACCTTTTGCACACTATGAAACAGCTTTGTATTCAACTTAAACACTGTTTCAGGGTAAGAGATTGTCTTTTAGACTAAAACAATGCTTTATAAGAAGAATCTTTACTTTGAAACTCTGTTCTTTACCTTTTCCACACTATGAAACAGCTTTGTATTCAACTTAAACACTGTTTCAGGGCAAGAGATTGTGTTTTAGACTAAAAGAATGCTTCAAAAGAAGAATCTTTACTTTGAAACTCTGTTCTTTACCTTTTTAACACTATGAAACAGCTTTGTCTTCACCTTAAACACTGTTTCAGGACAAGAGATTGTGTTTTAGACTAAAAGGTAATGCATTATTTGAAGAATCTTTACTTTGAAAGTCTGTTCTTTCCCTTTTTCAAACTGTGAAACAGATTTGTATTCACCTTAAACACTGTTTCAGGACAAGAGATTGTGTTTTAGACTAAAACAATGCATTAAAAGAAGAATCTTTACATTGAAACTCTGTTCTTTACCTTTTTCAGACTATGAATCAGCTTTGTATTCACCTTAAACACTGTTTCAGGGCAAGAGATTGTGTTTTAGACTAAAACTTAATGCTTTATAAGAAGAATCTTTACTTTGAAACTCTGTTCTTTACCTTTTTCACACTATGAAACAGCTTTGTATTCGCCTTAAACACTGTTTCAGGGCAAGAGATTGTGTTTTAGACTAAAACAATGCTTTATAAGAAGAATCTTTACTTTGAAACTCTGTTCTTTACCTTTTTCACACTGTGAAACAGATTTGTATTCACCTTAAACACTTTTTCAGGGCAAGAGATTGTGTTTTAGACTAAAACTTAATGCTTTATAAGAAGAATCTTTACTTTGAAACTCTGTTCTTTACCTTTTTCACACTATGAAACAGCTTTTTATTCAACTTAAACACTGTTTCAGGGCAAGAGATTGTGTTTTAGACTAAAACAATGCTTTATAAGAAGAGTCTTCACTTTGAAACTCTGTTCTTTACCTATTTCACACTATGAAACAGCTTTGTATTCACCTTAAACACTGTTTCAGTACAAGAGCTTGTGTTTTAGACTAAAAGGTAATGCATTATTAGAAGAATCTTTACTTTGAAAGTATGTTCTTTACCTTTTTCACACTGTGAAACAGATTTGTATTTGACTTAAACACTGTTTCAGGGCAAGAGATTGTGTTTTAGACTAAAACAATGCTTTATAAGAAGAATATTTACTTTGAAACTCTGTTCTTTACCTTTTCCACACTATGAAACAGCTTTGTATTCAACTTAAGCACTGTTTCAGGGCAAGATATTGTGTTTTAGACTAAAACAATGCTTCAAAAGAAGAATCTTTACTTTGAAACTCTGTTCTTTACCTTTTTCACACTATGAAACAGCTTTGTATTCACCTTAAACACTGTTTCAGGGTAAGAGATTGTGTTTTAGACTAAAACTTAATGCTTTATAAGAAGAATCTTTACTTTGAAACTCTGTTCTTTACCTTTTCCAAACTATGAAACAGCTTTGTATTCAGCTTAAACACTGTTTCAGGGCAAGAGATTGTGTTTTAAACTAAATTTTAATGCTTTATAAGAAGAATCTTTAATTTGAAACTCTGTTCTTTACCTTTTTAACACTATGAAACAGCTTTGTATTCAACTTAAACACTGTTTCAGGGCAAGAGATTGTGTTTTAGACTAAAACTTAATGCTTTATAAGAAGAATCTTTACTTTGAAACTCAGTTCTTTACCTTTTTCACACTATGAAACAGCTTTGTATTCAGCTTAAACACTGTTTCAGGGCAAGAGATTGTGTTTTAGACTAAAAGGTAATGCATTATTAGAAGAATCTTTACTTTGAAAGTCTGTTCTTTACCTTTTTCACACTGTGAAACAGATTTGTATTTGACTTAACCACTGTTTCAGGGCAAGAGATTGTGTTTTAGACTAAAACAATGCTTTATAAGAAGAATTTTTACTTTGAAACTCTGTTCTTTACCTTTTTCACACTGTGAAACAGATTTGTATTCACCTTAAACACTTTTTCAGGGCAAGAGATTGTGTTTTAGACTAAAACAATGCTTTATAAGAAGAATCTTTACTTTGAAACTCTGTTCTTTATCTTTTTAACACTATGAAACAGCTTTGTATTCAACTTAAACACTGTTTCAGGGCAAGAGATTGTGTTTTAGACTAAAACTTAATGCTTTATAAGAAGAATCTTTACTTTGAAACTCAGTTCTTTACCTTTTTCACACTATGAAACAGCTTTGTATTCACCTTAAACACTGTTTCAGGGCAAGAGATTGTGTTTTAGACTAAAACAATGCTTTATAAGAAGAATATTTACTTTGAAACTCTGTTCTTTAACTTTTCCACACTATGAAACAGCTTTGTATTCAACTTAAGCACTGTTTCAGGGCAAGATATTGTGTTTTAGACTAAAACAATGCTTCAAAAGAAGAATCTTTACTTTGAAACTCTGTTCTTTACCTTTTTCACACTATGAAACAGCTTTGTATTCACCTTAAACACTGTTTCAGGGTAAGAGATTGTGTTTTAGACTAAAACTTAATGCTTTATAAGAAGAATCTTTACTTTGAAACTCTGTTCTTTACCTTTTCCACACTATGAAACAGCTTTGTATTCAGCTTAAACACTGTTTCAGGGCAAGAGATTGTGTTTTAAACTAAATTTTAATGCTTTATAAGAAGAATCTTTAATTTGAAACTCTGTTCTTTACCTTTTTAACACTATGAAACAGCTTTGTATTCAACTTAAACACTGTTTCAGGGCAAGAGATTGTGTTTTAGACTAAAACTTAATGCTTTATAAGAAGAATCTTTACTTTGAAACTCAGTTCTTTACCTTTTTCACACTATGAAACAGCTTTGTATTCAGCTTAAACACTGTTTCAGGGCAAGAGATTGTGTTTTAGACTAAAAGGTAATGCATTATTAGAAGAATCTTTACTTTGAAAGTCTGTTCTTTACCTTTTTCACACTGTGAAACAGATTTGTATTTGACTTAACCACTGTTTCAGGGCAAGAGATTGTGTTTTAGACTAAAACAATGCTTTATAAGAAGAATTTTTACTTTGAAACTCTGTTCTTTACCTTTTTCACACTGTGAAACAGATTTGTATTCACCTTAAACACTTTTTCAGGGCAAGAGATTGTGTTTTAGACTAAAACAATGCTTTATAAGAAGAATCTTTACTTTGAAACTCTGTTCTTTATCTTTTTAACACTATGAAACAGCTTTGTATTCAACTTAAACACTGTTTCAGGGCAAGAGATTGTGTTTTAGACTAAAACTTAATGCTTTATAAGAAGAATCTTTACTTTGAAACTCAGTTCTTTACCTTTTTCACACTATGAAACAGCTTTGTATTCAGCTTAAACACTGTTTCAGGGCAAGAGATTGTGTTTTAGACTAAAAGGTAATGCATTATAAGAAGAATCTTTACTTTGAAACTGTTCTTTACCTTTTTCACACTATGAAACAGCTTTGTATTCGCTTTAACACTGTTTCAGGGCAAGAGATTGTGTTTTAGACTAAAAGGTAATGCATTATTAGAAGAATCTTTACTTTGAAAGTCTGTTCTTTACCTTTTTCACACTGTGAAACAGATTTGTATTTGACTTAACCACTGTTTCAGGGCAAGAGATTGTGTTTTAGACTAAAACAATGCTTTATAAGAAGAATTTTTACTTTGAAACTCTGTTCTTTACCTTTTTCACACTGTGAAACAGATTTGTATTCACCTTAAACACTTTTTCAGGGCAAGAGATTGTGTTTTAGACTAAAACAATGCTTTATAAGAAGAATCTTTACTTTGAAACTCTGTTCTTTATCTTTTTAACACTATGAAACAGCTTTGTATTCAACTTAAACACTGTTTCAGGGCAAGAGATTGTGTTTTAGACTAAAACTTAATGCTTTATAAGAAGAATCTTTACTTTGAAACTCAGTTCTTTACCTTTTTCACACTATGAAACAGCTTTGTATTCACCTTAAACACTTTTTCAGGGCAAGAGATTGTGTTTTAGACTAAAACAATGCTTTATAAGAAGAATTTTTACTTTGAAACTCTGTTCTTTACCTTTTTCACACTGTGAAACAGATTTGTATTCACCTTAAACACTTTTTCAGGGCAAGAGATTGTGTTTTAGACTAAAACAATGCTTTATAAGAAGAATCTTTACTTTGAAACTCTGTTCTTTATCTTTTTAACACTATGAAACAGCTTTGTATTCAACTTAAACACTGTTTCAGGGCAAGAGATTGTGTTTTAGACTAAAACTTAATGCTTTATAAGAAGAATCTTTACTTTGAAACTCAGTTCTTTACCTTTTTCACACTATGAAACAGCTTTGTATTCACCTTAAACACTGTTTCAGGGCAAGAGATTGTGTTTTAGACTAAAACAATGCTTTATAAGAAGAATATTTACTTTGAAACTCTGTTCTTTACCTTTTCCACACTATGAAACAGCTTTGTATTCAACTTAAGCACTGTTTCAGGGCAAGATATTGTGTTTTAGACTAAAACAATGCTTCAAAAGAAGAATCTTTACTTTGAAACTCTGTTCTTTACCTTTTTCACACTATGAAACAGCTTTGTATTCACCTTAAACACTGTTTCAGGGTAAGAGATTGTGTTTTAGACTAAAACTTAATGCTTTATAAGAAGAATCTTTACTTTGAAACTCTGTTCTTTACCTTTTCCACACTATGAAACAGCTTTGTATTCAGCTTAAACACTGTTTCAGGGCAAGAGATTGTGTTTTAAACTAAATTTTAATGCTTTATAAGAAGAATCTTTACTTTGAAACTCAGTTCTTTACCTTTTTCACACTATGAAACAGCTTTGTATTCAGCTTAAACACTGTTTCAGGGCAAGAGATTGTGTTTTAGACTAAAACAATGCTTTATAAGAAGAATCTTTACTTTGAAACTGTTCTTTACCTTTTTCACACTATAAAACAGCTTTGTATTCGCTTTAACACTGTTTCAGGGCAAGAGATTGTGTTTTAGACTAAATTTTAATGCTTTATAAAAAGAAACTTTAATTTGAAACTCTGTTCTTTACCTTTTTAACACTATGAAACAGCTTTGTATTCAACTTAAACACTGTTTCAGGGCAAGAGACTGTGTTTTAGACTAAAACTTAATGCTTTATAAGAAGAATCTTTACTTTGAAACTCTGTTCTTTACCTTTTTCACACTATGAAACAGCTTTGTATTCAGCTTAAACACTCTTTCAGGGCAAGAGATTGTGTTTTAGACTAAAAGGTAATGCATTATTAGAAGAATCTTTACTTTGAAAGTCTGTTCTTTACCTTTTTCACACTGTGAAACAGATTTGTATTTGACTTAAACACTGTTTCAGGGCAAGAGATTGTGTTTTACACTAAAACAATGCTTTATAAGAATATTTATTTTGAAACTCTGTTCTTTAGCTTTTTCACATTATGAAACAGCTTTGTATTCACCTTAAACACTGTTTCAGGGCAAGAGATTGTGTTTTAGACTAAAAGGTAATGCATTATAAGAAGAATCTTTACTTTGAAACTCTGTTCTTTACCTTTTGCACACTATGAAACAGCTTTGTATTCAACTTAAACACTGTTTCAGGGTAAGAGATTGTCTTTTAGACTAAAACAATGCTTTATAAGAAGAATCTTTACTTTGAAACTCTGTTCTTTACCTTTTCCACACTATGAAACAGCTTTGTATTCAACTTAAACACTGTTTCAGGGCAAGAGATTGTGTTTTAGACTAAAAGAATGCTTCAAAAGAAGAATCTTTACTTTGAAACTCTGTTCTTTACCTTTTTAACACTATGAAACAGCTTTGTCTTCACCTTAAACACTGTTTCAGGACAAGAGATTGTGTTTTAGACTAAAAGGTAATGCATTATTTGAAGAATCTTTACTTTGAAAGTCTGTTCTTTCCCTTTTTCAAACTGTGAAACAGATTTGTATTCACCTTAAACACTGTTTCAGGACAAGAGATTGTGTTTTAGACTAAAACAATGCATTAAAAGAAGAATCTTTACATTGAAACTCTGTTCTTTACCTTTTTCAGACTATGAATCAGCTTTGTATTCACCTTAAACACTGTTTCAGGGCAAGAGATTGTGTTTTAGACTAAAACTTAATGCTTTATAAGAAGAATCTTTACTTTGAAACTCTGTTCTTTACCTTTTTCACACTATGAAACAGCTTTGTATTCGCCTTAAACACTGTTTCAGGGCAAGAGATTGTGTTTTAGACTAAAACAATGCTTTATAAGAAGAATCTTTACTTTGAAACTCTGTTCTTTACCTTTTTCACACTGTGAAACAGATTTGTATTCACCTTAAACACTTTTTCAGGGCAAGAGATTGTGTTTTAGACTAAAACTTAATGCTTTATAAGAAGAATCTTTACTTTGAAACTCTGTTCTTTACCTTTTTCACACTATGAAACAGCTTTTTATTCAACTTAAACACTGTTTCAGGGCAAGAGATTGTGTTTTAGACTAAAACAATGCTTTATAAGAAGAGTCTTCACTTTGAAACTCTGTTCTTTACCTATTTCACACTATGAAACAGCTTTGTATTCACCTTAAACACTGTTTCAGTACAAGAGCTTGTGTTTTAGACTAAAAGGTAATGCATTATTAGAAGAATCTTTACTTTGAAAGTATGTTCTTTACCTTTTTCACACTGTGAAACAGATTTGTATTTGACTTAAACACTGTTTCAGGGCAAGAGATTGTGTTTTAGACTAAAACAATGCTTTATAAGAAGAATATTTACTTTGAAACTCTGTTCTTTACCTTTTCCACACTATGAAACAGCTTTGTATTCAACTTAAGCACTGTTTCAGGGCAAGATATTGTGTTTTAGACTAAAACAATGCTTCAAAAGAAGAATCTTTACTTTGAAACTCTGTTCTTTACCTTTTTCACACTATGAAACAGCTTTGTATTCACCTTAAACACTGTTTCAGGGTAAGAGATTGTGTTTTAGACTAAAACTTAATGCTTTATAAGAAGAATCTTTACTTTGAAACTCTGTTCTTTACCTTTTCCAAACTATGAAACAGCTTTGTATTCAGCTTAAACACTGTTTCAGGGCAAGAGATTGTGTTTTAAACTAAATTTTAATGCTTTATAAGAAGAATCTTTAATTTGAAACTCTGTTCTTTACCTTTTTAACACTATGAAACAGCTTTGTATTCAACTTAAACACTGTTTCAGGGCAAGAGATTGTGTTTTAGACTAAAACTTAATGCTTTATAAGAAGAATCTTTACTTTGAAACTCAGTTCTTTACCTTTTTCACACTATGAAACAGCTTTGTATTCAGCTTAAACACTGTTTCAGGGCAAGAGATTGTGTTTTAGACTAAAAGGTAATGCATTATTAGAAGAATCTTTACTTTGAAAGTCTGTTCTTTACCTTTTTCACACTGTGAAACAGATTTGTATTTGACTTAACCACTGTTTCAGGGCAAGAGATTGTGTTTTAGACTAAAACAATGCTTTATAAGAAGAATTTTTACTTTGAAACTCTGTTCTTTACCTTTTTCACACTGTGAAACAGATTTGTATTCACCTTAAACACTTTTTCAGGGCAAGAGATTGTGTTTTAGACTAAAACAATGCTTTATAAGAAGAATCTTTACTTTGAAACTCTGTTCTTTATCTTTTTAACACTATGAAACAGCTTTGTATTCAACTTAAACACTGTTTCAGGGCAAGAGATTGTGTTTTAGACTAAAACTTAATGCTTTATAAGAAGAATCTTTACTTTGAAACTCAGTTCTTTACCTTTTTCACACTATGAAACAGCTTTGTATTCACCTTAAACACTGTTTCAGGGCAAGAGATTGTGTTTTAGACTAAAACAATGCTTTATAAGAAGAATATTTACTTTGAAACTCTGTTCTTTAACTTTTCCACACTATGAAACAGCTTTGTATTCAACTTAAGCACTGTTTCAGGGCAAGATATTGTGTTTTAGACTAAAACAATGCTTCAAAAGAAGAATCTTTACTTTGAAACTCTGTTCTTTACCTTTTTCACACTATGAAACAGCTTTGTATTCACCTTAAACACTGTTTCAGGGTAAGAGATTGTGTTTTAGACTAAAACTTAATGCTTTATAAGAAGAATCTTTACTTTGAAACTCTGTTCTTTACCTTTTCCACACTATGAAACAGCTTTGTATTCAGCTTAAACACTGTTTCAGGGCAAGAGATTGTGTTTTAAACTAAATTTTAATGCTTTATAAGAAGAATCTTTAATTTGAAACTCTGTTCTTTACCTTTTTAACACTATGAAACAGCTTTGTATTCAACTTAAACACTGTTTCAGGGCAAGAGATTGTGTTTTAGACTAAAACTTAATGCTTTATAAGAAGAATCTTTACTTTGAAACTCAGTTCTTTACCTTTTTCACACTATGAAACAGCTTTGTATTCAGCTTAAACACTGTTTCAGGGCAAGAGATTGTGTTTTAGACTAAAAGGTAATGCATTATTAGAAGAATCTTTACTTTGAAAGTCTGTTCTTTACCTTTTTCACACTGTGAAACAGATTTGTATTTGACTTAACCACTGTTTCAGGGCAAGAGATTGTGTTTTAGACTAAAACAATGCTTTATAAGAAGAATATTTACTTTGAAACTCTGTTCTTTACCTTTTCCACACTATGAAACAGCTTTGTATTCAACTTAAGCACTGTTTCAGGGCAAGATATTGTGTTTTAGACTAAAACAATGCTTCAAAAGAAGAATCTTTACTTTGAAACTCTGTTCTTTACCTTTTTCACACTATGAAACAGCTTTGTATTCACCTTAAACACTGTTTCAGGGTAAGAGATTGTGTTTTAGACTAAAACTTAATGCTTTATAAGAAGAATCTTTACTTTGAAACTCTGTTCTTTACCTTTTCCAAACTATGAAACAGCTTTGTATTCAGCTTAAACACTGTTTCAGGGCAAGAGATTGTGTTTTAAACTAAATTTTAATGCTTTATAAGAAGAATCTTTAATTTGAAACTCTGTTCTTTACCTTTTTAACACTATGAAACAGCTTTGTATTCAACTTAAACACTGTTTCAGGGCAAGAGATTGTGTTTTAGACTAAAACTTAATGCTTTATAAGAAGAATCTTTACTTTGAAACTCAGTTCTTTACCTTTTTCACACTATGAAACAGCTTTGTATTCAGCTTAAACACTGTTTCAGGGCAAGAGATTGTGTTTTAGACTAAAAGGTAATGCATTATTAGAAGAATCTTTACTTTGAAAGTCTGTTCTTTACCTTTTTCACACTGTGAAACAGATTTGTATTTGACTTAACCACTGTTTCAGGGCAAGAGATTGTGTTTTAGACTAAAACAATGCTTTATAAGAAGAATTTTTACTTTGAAACTCTGTTCTTTACCTTTTTCACACTGTGAAACAGATTTGTATTCACCTTAAACACTTTTTCAGGGCAAGAGATTGTGTTTTAGACTAAAACAATGCTTTATAAGAAGAATCTTTACTTTGAAACTCTGTTCTTTATCTTTTTAACACTATGAAACAGCTTTGTATTCAACTTAAACACTGTTTCAGGGCAAGAGATTGTGTTTTAGACTAAAACTTAATGCTTTATAAGAAGAATCTTTACTTTGAAACTCAGTTCTTTACCTTTTTCACACTATGAAACAGCTTTGTATTCACCTTAAACACTGTTTCAGGGCAAGAGATTGTGTTTTAGACTAAAACAATGCTTTATAAGAAGAATATTTACTTTGAAACTCTGTTCTTTAACTTTTCCACACTATGAAACAGCTTTGTATTCAACTTAAGCACTGTTTCAGGGCAAGATATTGTGTTTTAGACTAAAACAATGCTTCAAAAGAAGAATCTTTACTTTGAAACTCTGTTCTTTACCTTTTTCACACTATGAAACAGCTTTGTATTCACCTTAAACACTGTTTCAGGGTAAGAGATTGTGTTTTAGACTAAAACTTAATGCTTTATAAGAAGAATCTTTACTTTGAAACTCTGTTCTTTACCTTTTCCACACTATGAAACAGCTTTGTATTCAGCTTAAACACTGTTTCAGGGCAAGAGATTGTGTTTTAAACTAAATTTTAATGCTTTATAAGAAGAATCTTTAATTTGAAACTCTGTTCTTTACCTTTTTAACACTATGAAACAGCTTTGTATTCAACTTAAACACTGTTTCAGGGCAAGAGATTGTGTTTTAGACTAAAACTTAATGCTTTATAAGAAGAATCTTTACTTTGAAACTCAGTTCTTTACCTTTTTCACACTATGAAACAGCTTTGTATTCAGCTTAAACACTGTTTCAGGGCAAGAGATTGTGTTTTAGACTAAAAGGTAATGCATTATTAGAAGAATCTTTACTTTGAAAGTCTGTTCTTTACCTTTTTCACACTGTGAAACAGATTTGTATTTGACTTAACCACTGTTTCAGGGCAAGAGATTGTGTTTTAGACTAAAACAATGCTTTATAAGAAGAATTTTTACTTTGAAACTCTGTTCTTTACCTTTTTCACACTGTGAAACAGATTTGTATTCACCTTAAACACTTTTTCAGGGCAAGAGATTGTGTTTTAGACTAAAACAATGCTTTATAAGAAGAATCTTTACTTTGAAACTCTGTTCTTTATCTTTTTAACACTATGAAACAGCTTTGTATTCAACTTAAACACTGTTTCAGGGCAAGAGATTGTGTTTTAGACTAAAACTTAATGCTTTATAAGAAGAATCTTTACTTTGAAACTCAGTTCTTTACCTTTTTCACACTATGAAACAGCTTTGTATTCAGCTTAAACACTGTTTCAGGGCAAGAGATTGTGTTTTAGACTAAAAGGTAATGCATTATAAGAAGAATCTTTACTTTGAAACTGTTCTTTACCTTTTTCACACTATGAAACAGCTTTGTATTCGCTTTAACACTGTTTCAGGGCAAGAGATTGTGTTTTAGACTAAAAGGTAATGCATTATTAGAAGAATCTTTACTTTGAAAGTCTGTTCTTTACCTTTTTCACACTGTGAAACAGATTTGTATTTGACTTAACCACTGTTTCAGGGCAAGAGATTGTGTTTTAGACTAAAACAATGCTTTATAAGAAGAATTTTTACTTTGAAACTCTGTTCTTTACCTTTTTCACACTGTGAAACAGATTTGTATTCACCTTAAACACTTTTTCAGGGCAAGAGATTGTGTTTTAGACTAAAACAATGCTTTATAAGAAGAATCTTTACTTTGAAACTCTGTTCTTTATCTTTTTAACACTATGAAACAGCTTTGTATTCAACTTAAACACTGTTTCAGGGCAAGAGATTGTGTTTTAGACTAAAACTTAATGCTTTATAAGAAGAATCTTTACTTTGAAACTCAGTTCTTTACCTTTTTCACACTATGAAACAGCTTTGTATTCACCTTAAACACTTTTTCAGGGCAAGAGATTGTGTTTTAGACTAAAACAATGCTTTATAAGAAGAATTTTTACTTTGAAACTCTGTTCTTTACCTTTTTCACACTGTGAAACAGATTTGTATTCACCTTAAACACTTTTTCAGGGCAAGAGATTGTGTTTTAGACTAAAACAATGCTTTATAAGAAGAATCTTTACTTTGAAACTCTGTTCTTTATCTTTTTAACACTATGAAACAGCTTTGTATTCAACTTAAACACTGTTTCAGGGCAAGAGATTGTGTTTTAGACTAAAACTTAATGCTTTATAAGAAGAATCTTTACTTTGAAACTCAGTTCTTTACCTTTTTCACACTATGAAACAGCTTTGTATTCACCTTAAACACTGTTTCAGGGCAAGAGATTGTGTTTTAGACTAAAACAATGCTTTATAAGAAGAATATTTACTTTGAAACTCTGTTCTTTACCTTTTCCACACTATGAAACAGCTTTGTATTCAACTTAAGCACTGTTTCAGGGCAAGATATTGTGTTTTAGACTAAAACAATGCTTCAAAAGAAGAATCTTTACTTTGAAACTCTGTTCTTTACCTTTTTCACACTATGAAACAGCTTTGTATTCACCTTAAACACTGTTTCAGGGTAAGAGATTGTGTTTTAGACTAAAACTTAATGCTTTATAAGAAGAATCTTTACTTTGAAACTCTGTTCTTTACCTTTTCCACACTATGAAACAGCTTTGTATTCAGCTTAAACACTGTTTCAGGGCAAGAGATTGTGTTTTAAACTAAATTTTAATGCTTTATAAGAAGAATCTTTAATTTGAAACTCTGTTCTTTACCTTTTTAACACTATGAAACAGCTTTGTATTCAACTTAAACACTGTTTCAGGGCAAGAGATTGTGTTTTAGACTAAAACTTAATGCTTTATAAGAAGAATCTTTACTTTGAAACTCAGTTCTTTACCTTTTTCACACTATGAAACAGCTTTGTATTCAGCTTAAACACTGTTTCAGGGCAAGAGATTGTGTTTTAGACTAAAAGGTAATGCATTATTAGAAGAATCTTTACTTTGAAAGTCTGTTCTTTACCTTTTTCACACTGTGAAACAGATTTGTATTTGACTTAACCACTGTTTCAGGGCAAGAGATTGTGTTTTAGACTAAAACAATGCTTTATAAGAAGAATTTTTACTTTGAAACTCTGTTCTTTACCTTTTTCACACTGTGAAACAGATTTGTATTCACCTTAAACACTTTTTCAGGGCAAGAGATTGTGTTTTAGACTAAAACAATGCTTTATAAGAAGAATCTTTACTTTGAAACTCTGTTCTTTATCTTTTTAACACTATGAAACAGCTTTGTATTCAACTTAAACACTGTTTCAGGGCAAGAGATTGTGTTTTAGACTAAAACTTAATGCTTTATAAGAAGAATCTTTACTTTGAAACTCAGTTCTTTACCTTTTTCACACTATGAAACAGCTTTGTATTCAGCTTAAACACTGTTTCAGGGCAAGAGATTGTGTTTTAGACTAAAAGGTAATGCATTATAAGAAGAATCTTTACTTTGAAACTGTTCTTTACCTTTTTCACACTATGAAACAGCTTTGTATTCGCTTTAACACTGTTTCAGGGCAAGAGATTGTGTTTTAGACTAAAAGGTAATGCATTATTAGAAGAATCTTTACTTTGAAAGTCTGTTCTTTACCTTTTTCACACTGTGAAACAGATTTGTATTTGACTTAACCACTGTTTCAGGGCAAGAGATTGTGTTTTAGACTAAAACAATGCTTTATAAGAAGAATTTTTACTTTGAAACTCTGTTCTTTACATTTTTCACACTGTGAAACAGATTTGTATTCACCTTAAACACTTTTTCAGGGCAAGAGATTGTGTTTTAGACTAAAACAATGCTTTATAAGAAGAATCTTTACTTTGAAACTCTGTTCTTTATCTTTTTAACACTATGAAACAGCTTTGTATTCAACTTAAACACTGTTTCAGGGCAAGAGATTGTGTTTTAGACTAAAACTTAATGCTTTATAAGAAGAATCTTTACTTTGAAACTCAGTTCTTTACCTTTTTCACACTATGAAACAGCTTTGTATTCACCTTAAACACTGTTTCAGGGCAAGAGATTGTGTTTTAGACTAAAACAATGCTTTATAAGAAGAATATTTACTTTGAAACTCTGTTCTTTACCTTTTCCACACTATGAAACAGCTTTGTATTCAACTTAAGCACTGTTTCAGGGCAAGATATTGGGTTTTAGACTAAAACAATGCTTCAAAAGAAGAATCTTTACTTTGAAACTCTGTTCTTTACCTTTTTCACACTATGAAACAGCTTTGTATTCACCTTAAACACTGTTTCAGGGTAAGAGATTGTGTTTTAGACTAAAACTTAATGCTTTATAAGAAGAATCTTTACTTTGAAACTCTGTTCTTTACCTTTTCCACACTATGAAACAGCTTTGTATTCAGCTTAAACACTGTTTCAGGGCAAGAGATTGTGTTTTAAACTAAATTTTAATGCTTTATAAGAAGAATCTTTAATTTGAAACTCTGTTCTTTACCTTTTTAACACTATGAAACAGCTTTGTATTCAACTTAAACACTGTTTCAGGGCAAGAGATTGTGTTTTAGACTAAAACTTAATGCTTTATAAGAAGAATCTTTACTTTGAAAGTCTGTTCTTTACCTTTTTCACACTGTGAAACAGATTTGTATTTGACTTAACCACTGTTTCAGGGCAAGAGATTGTGTTTTAGACTAAAACAATGCTTTATAAGAAGAATTTTTACTTTGAAACTCTGTTCTTTACCTTTTTCACACTGTGAAACAGATTTGTATTCACCTTAAACACTTTTTCAGGGCAAGAGATTGTGTTTTAGACTAAAACAATGCTTTATAAGAAGAATCTTTACTTTGAAACTCTGTTCTTTATCTTTTTAACACTATGAAACAGCTTTGTATTCAACTTAATCACTGTTTCAGGGCAAGAGATTGTGTTTTAGACTAAAACTTAATGCTTTATAAGAAGAATCTTTACTTTGAAACTCAGTTCTTTACCTTTTTCACACTATGAAACAGCTTTGTATTCAGCTTAAACACTGTTTCAGGGCAAGAGATTGTGTTTTAGACTAAAAGGTAATGCATTATAAGAAGAATCTTTACTTTGAAACTGTTCTTTACCTTTTTCACACTATGAAACAGCTTTGTATTCGCTTTAACACTGTTTCAGGGCAAGAGATTGTGTTTTAGACTAAAAGGTAATGCATTATTAGAAGAATCTTTACTTTGAAAGTCTGTTCTTTACCTTTTTCACACTGTGAAACAGATTTGTATTTGACTTAACCACTGTTTCAGGGCAAGAGATTGTGTTTTAGACTAAAACAATGCTTTATAAGAAGAATTTTTACTTTGAAACTCTGTTCTTTACCTTTTTCACACTGTGAAACAGATTTGTATTCACCTTAAACACTTTTTCAGGGCAAGAGATTGTGTTTTAGACTAAAACAATGCTTTATAAGAAGAATCTTTACTTTGAAACTCTGTTCTTTATCTTTTTAACACTATGAAACAGCTTTGTATTCAACTTAAACACTGTTTCAGGGCAAGAGATTGTGTTTTAGACTAAAACTTAATGCTTTATAAGAAGAATCTTTACTTTGAAACTCAGTTCTTTACCTTTTTCACACTATGAAACAGCTTTGTATTCACCTTAAACACTGTTTCAGGGCAAGAGATTGTGTTTTAGACTAAAACAATGCTTTATAAGAAGAATATTTACTTTGAAACTCTGTTCTTTACCTTTTCCACACTATGAAACAGCTTTGTATTCAACTTAAGCACTGTTTCAGGGCAAGATATTGTGTTTTAGACTAAAACAATGCTTCAAAAGAAGAATCTTTACTTTGAAACTCTGTTCTTTACCTTTTTCACACTATGAAACAGCTTTGTATTCACCTTAAACACTGTTTCAGGGTAAGAGATTGTGTTTTAGACTAAAACTTAATGCTTTATAAGAAGAATCTTTACTTTGAAACTCTGTTCTTTACCTTTTCCACACTATGAAACAGCTTTGTATTCAGCTTAAACACTGTTTCAGGGCAAGAGATTGTGTTTTAAACTAAATTTTAATGCTTTATAAGAAGAATCTTTAATTTGAAACTCTGTTCTTTACCTTTTTAACACTATGAAACAGCTTTGTATTCAACTTAAACACTGTTTCAGGGCAAGAGATTGTGTTTTAGACTAAAACTTAATGCTTTATAAGAAGAATCTTTACTTTGAAACTCAGTTCTTTACCTTTTTCACACTATGAAACAGCTTTGTATTCAGCTTAAACACTGTTTCAGGGCAAGAGATTGTGTTTTAGACTAAAAGGTAATGCATTATTAGAAGAATCTTTACTTTGAAAGTCTGTTCTTTACCTTTTTCACACTGTGAAACAGATTTGTATTTGACTTAACCACTGTTTCAGGGCAAGAGATTGTGTTTTAGACTAAAACAATGCTTTATAAGAAGAATTTTTACTTTGAAACTCTGTTCTTTACCTTTTTCACACTGTGAAACAGATTTGTATTCACCTTAAACACTTTTTCAGGGCAAGAGATTGTGTTTTAGACTAAAACAATGCTTTATAAGAAGAATCTTTACTTTGAAACTCTGTTCTTTATCTTTTTAACACTATGAAACAGCTTTGTATTCAACTTAAACACTGTTTCAGGGCAAGAGATTGTGTTTTAGACTAAAACTTAATGCTTTATAAGAAGAATCTTTACTTTGAAACTCAGTTCTTTACCTTTTTCACACTATGAAACAGCTTTGTATTCAGCTTAAACACTGTTTCAGGGCAAGAGATTGTGTTTTAGACTAAAAGGTAATGCATTATAAGAAGAATCTTTACTTTGAAACTGTTCTTTACCTTTTTCACACTATGAAACAGCTTTGTATTCGCTTTAACACTGTTTCAGGGCAAGAGATTGTGTTTTAGACTAAAAGGTAATGCATTATTAGAAGAATCTTTACTTTGAAAGTCTGTTCTTTACCTTTTTCACACTGTGAAACAGATTTGTATTTGACTTAACCACTGTTTCAGGGCAAGAGATTGTGTTTTAGACTAAAACAATGCTTTATAAGAAGAATTTTTACTTTGAAACTCTGTTCTTTACATTTTTCACACTGTGAAACAGATTTGTATTCACCTTAAACACTTTTTCAGGGCAAGAGATTGTGTTTTAGACTAAAACAATGCTTTATAAGAAGAATCTTTACTTTGAAACTCTGTTCTTTATCTTTTTAACACTATGAAACAGCTTTGTATTCAACTTAAACACTGTTTCAGGGCAAGAGATTGTGTTTTAGACTAAAACTTAATGCTTTATAAGAAGAATCTTTACTTTGAAACTCAGTTCTTTACCTTTTTCACACTATGAAACAGCTTTGTATTCACCTTAAACACTGTTTCAGGGCAAGAGATTGTGTTTTAGACTAAAACAATGCTTTATAAGAAGAATATTTACTTTGAAACTCTGTTCTTTACCTTTTCCACACTATGAAACAGCTTTGTATTCAACTTAAGCACTGTTTCAGGGCAAGATATTGGGTTTTAGACTAAAACAATGCTTCAAAAGAAGAATCTTTACTTTGAAACTCTGTTCTTTACCTTTTTCACACTATGAAACAGCTTTGTATTCACCTTAAACACTGTTTCAGGGTAAGAGATTGTGTTTTAGACTAAAACTTAATGCTTTATAAGAAGAATCTTTACTTTGAAACTCTGTTCTTTACCTTTTCCACACTATGAAACAGCTTTGTATTCAGCTTAAACACTGTTTCAGGGCAAGAGATTGTGTTTTAAACTAAATTTTAATGCTTTATAAGAAGAATCTTTAATTTGAAACTCTGTTCTTTACCTTTTTAACACTATGAAACAGCTTTGTATTCAACTTAAACACTGTTTCAGGGCAAGAGATTGTGTTTTAGACTAAAACTTAATGCTTTATAAGAAGAATCTTTACTTTGAAACTCAGTTCTTTACCTTTTTCACACTATGAAACAGCTTTGTATTCAGCTTAAACACTGTTTCAGGGCAAGAGATTGTGTTTTAGACTAAAAGGTAATGCATTATTAGAAGAATCTTTACTTTGAAAGTCTGTTCTTTACCTTTTTCACACTGTGAAACAGATTTGTATTTGACTTAACCACTGTTTCAGGGCAAGAGATTGTGTTTTAGACTAAAACAATGCTTTATAAGAAGAATTTTTACTTTGAAACTCTGTTCTTTACCTTTTTCACACTGTGAAACAGATTTGTATTCACCTTAAACACTTTTTCAGGGCAAGAGATTGTGTTTTAGACTAAAACAATGCTTTATAAGAAGAATCTTTACTTTGAAACTCTGTTCTTTATCTTTTTAACACTATGAAACAGCTT